>NC_137896.1:17532552-18197776 GCF_963455335.1 Martes martes | reverse complement strand
AAAAGTTAAACCTATGCCAATAAGTAATCCAGACATTTCCCTCCTGCATATTTCCCCAAAAGAAATGAAAGCATATGCCCACGCAAACACTTGTACAGGAAGGTGGATGGAGACATTAGTTGTAACAGCCAAAAACTGGAAATAATCTAAATGTCCATCGACAGGTGAATGGATAAACAGATTATAACATATTTATACAACAGAATACTGTTCAAAAATAAGAAGGAATGAACCATGGATACACACAACAACATGGATGGGTCTCAAAATAATTGTGCTGAGAGAAAGAAGAAAAAAAGAATGCATACTGTATATTTCCATTTATATAAAATTCTAGGAAAAGCAAGCTAATCTGTAGCGACAGAAGGCAGATTGTGGTTGACTGGGGACGGGAGGAGAGAGACGGGGGTGGGGGAGGGAGTATTTCAAAGGAGCACGAGAAAACTTTTGAGAGCGATGGGTATGTTCATGGTCTCGAACGTGGTGGTGGTTTCCAGGTGTATAAATATGTGAAAACTTTTCAAATTGTACACTTTAAATGCACTCCATTTCTTGTATGTCAATTATACCATGATAAAGCTATAAAAAAAAATTATCAGGACTTACTGATTGGATGTGGCAGGTGAGGGGAAGACAAATGTCAGGTGTGACCCCCAAGTCTCTGGCTTCAGCCACTGGAGGGTGGGGTTGCCATGTCCCGACATGGGAGTACTCAAGGAAGAAGATGGTTGGGGGAGTGCTGGGGAAGCCGCTGCGGGCAGGTGGGAGAGAAAAAGGTCAAGAACTCAGGTTCTGACATGTTCAAGTTGACGTGCCAGTGGAAACGTAAAGAAGTCGTCTGCGTGTGATAAGTCCATAATTTAAAGGGGAGGTCACAGTCTGAGAACAGAGAAAAGCTACTCCGTGCGGAAAGAACCGTGAGCCAAGGTGTGGGGGATGGGAGCCGGGAGGAGAGAATAGCCCAAGACAGGAACCCATGTGGACAAGGCAGAAAAGGGTAGATGGGGCGGAGTGGAGGAGCGGGGCGGAAGTCACATTAGGTGGAACTTTCTGCAGGGCCAGTGGGTCGATGAGCTGAGAAAGAAGCACCCAGTGGCTTCTGTGGGACCTGGTGGATTCACAGCCAAGGCGGGGAGGATGATAGAAATCGGGAGCCTAGAAATGGAATCTATTTGGGGTGTTGGGACAGGACAAACGGGGGAGTCAGCTTTGGGGCTGTGGCATTGGGCAGAGACAGTCCACAGGCAGCTGGATCCTTGGATCTGGTTGAGTGAGGAGAGGTTCAGGCTGGAGAGAGGCTATTAGAGCTTCCCTGGGAGTGAAGGGATCGGGGGGAGGGGGAGAAGCAGAAGTCCTCATAGATGACCTAGAGTGCAAGTGAGGATGGGGATGCGGTCGGGATGGGAGGAAGGGGGACAAGAACCAGACCCAGTCCCCAGAGGCCTTACAGAAGCATCCGGGCTACAGCAGCAGCGTCCAGGGCTGGCCACCAGGCCTGAAAAAGGAGCTGCCCTTGGAAGGACACTGGAAGGAAAGGGAAGGTCTAATCCCCCAGGACGTGGAACATATATATCCATATTGAATGCTCACTGCCCCCCCATGAGATCAGTGTAATTATTCCCATTGGACAGACAAGAAAACTGAGGGTCAGAGAAGTCAGGAGACGTCTCCCAAGGTCACAGAGCTTGTCTCTAACCCACGTCGGGGGAATCAAGCACTCCTTTTGAGCTTCAAGACCCCCAGAACAAGGTTCACCAGGGCCAGGCTTGAACCAAGCACCCACTAACGCCCCCCAGGGCACAAGCACGTCTGCAGCAATTACCATGAAGGAGGGAGCGCAGCTAATTGCCTGTACAAATTAACTCTAATGTGGTCGGCATCGATGTACTGATCTTTCTTTAATTACATTAATCAATTAATGAAGAAGATGGTTTCCTCTTATGATTTCCGAGGCCCATATGCTCCCAGGAGTCCAGCTGGAGCTTGGGTTTCATATCTGCCCCAGCTTCGGCGGACAACGGGGCAGGCACCAGTAGGAGAAACGACCCCGAAAGCCTTCTCTACCCTGAAGCCAAGCTCCAAGAGGGAAGAGGGGAGACAACAGAAATAACAGATTCCAGAAAACGTAACCAGAGGCAGAAGCCCAAACTCCCTAACCTGACATTCAAGGCCCCTCCAGCATTGTCCTCTTCTCCCTTCACTTGTGTTTATCGGCCTGGGCTGATGGATTCTCTATGCACATGCTTCAGCCTCCCCCTCCCGCTAAGTGCCTTTCCTTCCATCAGAGAGGCCAAATCCTTCAGTATGGGGTCCAAGGCAAGCCAGCAGGTTCCAGTCACCCCCCCTCCCCCACCAGCACCCCCTCTAAGGCTGACCTACAAGAGCTTCTGGACGATCATCTTGGATGCAACAAATATTTCCAGGCTCTGCCACTGTATAGCTTCCAGTCCCTGGGGACAGACAGGCGTTCAACAGATCCACGTTTACCCAGAGCGGTGGTTCCCAGTCCACCGGAGTCACCAGGGTAGCCTGCGAAAGTGTGACACTCAGGCCTCACCTGGGACACATTCATGCAGAATCTGAGAGTCGAGCCTGGGCAGCAGTCGGGGTTTTCCTCCCCCAGGTGATACTACTGGGCAGATGGGACTGAAACCGCACCTGCGAAGCCTTCCCCAAGGGCTTTGGCAGTATGACCAGCCCGCCATGCTTTTTATAATCCTCTGTTTTAGTGAGATGAGCCGACACGAGGGACTTCTGCATGTAAAGCGGGACACAGCATTGAGACCCTCCCAGACTCTCCTTCTCAGACTTCCGCGCACTCCAGAGTCGGACGCTGCGGCGGGGTGTGGGTCAGGGGTGCCTGTGAAGGCACCGGTCACCAGGCTCCACAAATGTTAGTTTCTCAGGAGGCGTTGCTGATGTGGCTGGCCGGGGAACCCGGTACGAGAACCACTAAATTAGAGAGAGGTTTAAAATAATTCAAGTGGGTGTGTCCTTCCCTCTGTCCTTAAAGGTCTGCCGTTCACAAACTCAGTTTTAATTGAAGTCGTCTTCTTTCTCCCACGCCGAAGAATAAAACAGCCTCCGGCTGCCCCCTTCTAGGGGTAGAAGCGTGTGAAAGCTCACAGCTCCCCATCACGCAGGTTCCTATTTGAACTGACAGGAGGTTGGTGACCCCGGGCGAGGCCAGCAAACTCTCCAATATGCAAACCACTGGCTCAGAGAAAGTGTGTCCTTTGACCATTTGAACTCTTCAGGACCCGACTCACTCTGACCATTTCTGTTGTTTTATTCATTAACAAATAGAGCACGTAGCTCTTGATCTCAGAGTTGTGAGTTCAAGCCCCACGTCGGGCACAGAGCTTACCTAAGAAAACAAAACATAAGTTAATTAATTTAGCTTCCATGCCTCAAGACTTCCTAGGTGCCAGGAACTGCACATGACTGATCTTGTTTGATCCTCAGAACAACCAGTACCTGTTACATCTATTTGATAGATGACGAAGCTAACACACAAAGAGGTCGGGGATTTTTGCCCACCTGTGAAGTGGCAAACCCGGGTGGGTGGGGCTGTGTGCCCCGCCTCTCCCTACCTTTTCTAAACAATAACATTGCAGGCACATCACACACCTGGGTAGCTGTGGATGCTATCTCCATTTTACTGTTCTCCTCTGATCATAGTATTTTAACATCTCACGGGACACCTGGGTGGCTCAGTCGGTTAAGTACGTGCCTTCGGCTCAGGTCATGATCTGAGGGTCCTAGGATCAAGCCCCACGTGGTTGGGGGGGTGGTTCTTGCTCAGCCGGGAGTCTGTTTCTCCCTCTCCCTCTGCTCCTCCCCCCTGCTTTTACGAGCCCTCTCTGTTTCAAAATATATAAATAAAATCTTTTAAAAAATCTTGGGGGGTCTGGGTGGCTCAGTGGGTTGAGCCTCTGCCTTCAGCTCAGGTTATGATCTCAGGGTCCTGGGATCGAGCCCCACATTGGGCTCTCTGCTCAGCAGGGAACCTGCTTCCCTCACTCTCTGCCTAATTGTGATCTCTGTCTATCAAATAAATAAATAAATAATTTTTTTAAAAAATCTTAACATTCATCCCTTTTTCCTACCCAGATATTTGCTTTCTAAAGCTAGCATTCATTAAAAAAATAAGAATTTTTTAAAACCTTCAGGTTTTGAACTGCTTAAAATCATTTGATGAGTAACTGCCCTACCATGTCATGCATTTTTCCTTTGTGAAAACTGTGGAACTCAGTTCCTTTGGAAGCCTCTGACTCATATCTGAAGGTGTTTTAATCAGCCAATCAACCCAGCCATCCCAAGCGGCTAAACCAGTCAACTTGGCTCCCCGGGAAAGTGCTACAGGATGAAGATTATTCCAAGACAAGGTGATAACCTGCTGGTGTCTCTAGCAGGAGAAATTATCAATGTGTCTGTGCTCCAATCACACACCGACAGCCTAGGGTGACAAGTCATCCCCGTTTGCCCAGGACTGTCCGGTGTCCCAGGAAATGGTTGCCCTCATGACATCACGCTTGGCTTGCCCCACCATGCTAGGCAAGGAGCTGCTGTTTCCCTTCAGCCAGCCACAGGCCTGACTTTGGGGCTCTGAGAAATGGCCCGTGGCTCCGCCATGAGGCAGGAGATCCTGGCCAGGACCAGTGTTTCGCCACCTCGCGGAAGGGGTATGTCTTAGTTCAGACTGCTACAACAGAATGCCACACACCGGGGTGGCTGAAAATGCTCACAGTGATGGAGGCTGAAGTCTGAGATCAGGATGCCAGCACGGGCCGGTTCTTGGGGAGGGCCCTCTTCCCGGGTTATAGATGGCCAACTTCTCATCAAACCCGCACGTGGCGGAGAGCAAGGGAACTCTGATCTCTTCATTACCTTATAAGAGCACTGACCCTATTGATAAGGGCTCAACCCTTATGACCAAATTTCCCCCCCAGAGGCCCCATCTCCAAATACCCTCACCCTTGGGGATTTAGGTGTCAACAAGTGACCCGGTGGGAGACAAGCCTTCAACCTGTTGCAGGATACTTGGAGACAGAAAGGAAACTAGTCTAATCAATGACCGTGACTCCTGCTGACCACCCTCCTCCCCGCCATATAAACTCCAGGGAGATTTTGCTGGGATGATTCTGGAGCCAGAATTCCACACCAGGCACCCACCTCTTCCTCAGATAGAAATAAAGCCCAGGCCGATCCTGGAGGAGTGGGGGACAGTTGAACACTGAGATTCCAATCCCTGGTTTCCTCTGTCGTTCCTGGGCCGAGGAGGCTGGAACGTGTTGGGGGAGTGTTCTGGGCCGCCTGAGCGGGCAGGACCACCCCACAGCACCTAGGGCTGCCGGCCTGACCCAGACAGTGGTCACTGCAAGAGCAGGGGCAGAGAGGCCCAAAGGATGAGCTGATGAGATCACCCTGGAAGGTGCTTAAGGAGGTCTCCAGCTGTTTTCCAGCAGCTCCTGCCTGCTGTGACCTGGCCCACAAAGAACTGGTTCATCTTCCTTCCCCTCCATGTCTCCCATCCCCTTGACAGCTCTCCCTACCCCCTGTTTTGTTGGCCTTGATTTCCTCATCTACCAAATGGGAAGAACATTCATCCCAACCTCAAAGAACTATGGTGGGTGATAAAAATACGGCACATAACGTGCTTTGAACATACTGCTCAGTAAGTGGTCATCGTTGTCATTAGTATTATCCTCCAGGACACCAGGAGGTAGGGAGGGGCTGAAAGAGGAAGGGGAGAAGCAGGCTCTCACACCCTCCCTGGCCCACAAAGCACAAGATCTGTTCTTCCTCAAAATCAGCACCAACTTCTCCACTAGGCTCAGGAGCATCGATATTTTAGGGGCCAAAAAGTGTTTTAATTTCTCTCCATCTTATTTTACTGTGGTAACAACACTAACATGAGATCTACCCTCAACAAATTTTTATGTTTACATTATTGACAATAGGTACAATGTTGTACAGGGGCTCTCTAGAGCTTATTCGTCTGAACTGAAACCTTTATTGAAATATATTTGATGGGGCGCCTGGGTGGCTCAGTGGATTAAAGCCTCTGCCTTCGGTTCAGGTCATGGTCTCAGGGTCCTGGGATCGAGCCCCACATCGGGCTCTCTGCTCCGCAGGGGGCCTGCTTCCCCCCCGCTCTCTGCCTGCCTCTCTGCCTACTTGTGATCTCTGTCTGTCAAATAAATAAATAAAATCTTTAAAAAAAAAAAGAAATATATTTGATACATAACACTGTATAAACTTAAGGTGTGCTTAACTGAAACTTTATGCCCATTGAATAGTAATGAATAGTAATTCCTCATTGCTCCCTCCCCCAGCCCCTGGCAACCACCATTCTGTTCTTTGAGTCCATGAATTTGACTATTTTAGATATCTCTTATAAATAGAATCATGCAATATTTGTCTTCCTGTGACTGGCTTGTGTCACTTAGCATAATGTCCCCGAGAGTCATCATGTTGTCATACAGCAGGATCTCCTTCTTTTTTAAGGCTGAACAGTATTCCGTTGTACATCTACACTGTGTTTTTAAATTTCTTTTAAAATCGGAAAAAATTGGGTGCCTGGTGGCTCCATTGGTTAAGCATCTGACGTTGACTCAGGTCATGATCCCGGGGTCCTGAGATCGAGTCCCACATCAGGCTCCCCGCTCAGGGGAGAGTCTGCTTGTCCCTCTGCCCCTCCCCCCTACTCATGCTCTCTCTCTCTCAAATAAATAAAATTTTTTTTAAAATTATTTCTTAAAAAAAACAAAAAATGAAAATAAAAAATTATTTCTTAAAATTAAAATCAGGGGGGCGCCTGGGTGGCTCAGTGGTTTAAAGCCTCTGCCTTCGGCTCAGGTCATGATCTCAGGGTCCTGGGATCGAGCTCCGCGTCGGGCTCCCTGCTTGGCGGGGAGCCTGCTTCCTCCTCTCTCCCTCTCTGCCTGCCTCTCTGCCTACTTGTGATCTCTGTCTGTCAAATAAATAAATAAAATATTAAAAAAAAAAAAATTAAAATCAGGAAAAAAGACTTTTAGAGGAGACAAAAATGTTTCACTTTTTTTTCTCTCATCAGAAACAAGCTTTTGGGGGCAATAGCTCAGGGGAAAAGCATTTGACTTCAGAAACAAGCTTTTTAGAACCCCCTAAAATATATTTTTGGGGGAGGGGCCCACAAAGGCAGAAGTGTCTAGGGTCCGCAGAAGTCACAAGGTAGCCCTCCTCGAAACCTCAGCCGCACCTGCCTTGCCACATCCCCGGGTCCTGTCCTCATGCATGCCATGCTTGCCGTGGGGACAGCCTCCCAGCAGGCCTCCTCCTAGCCTGTTCTCTCAAATCCTCAGATACATCTGCCACAGAGCAGCCAGCATAGTCTGTCAGGATCACAAATCTGGGGGCACCTGAGTGGCTCAGTGGGTTAAGTCTCTGCCTTCGGCTCAGGTCATGATCTTGGGGTCCTGGGATCGAGCCCCACATTGGGCTCTCTGCTCAGCAAGGAGCCTGCTTCCCCCTCTCACTTTCTACCTGACTCTTTGCCTGCTTGTGATCTCTCTCTCTCTGTCAAATAAATGAATAAAATCTTAAAAAAAAAAAAAAAAAAGCTCACAAATCTGACCATGTCTCCTCCTTGCTGGAAATCTTCCATGGCTCCCCACTGCCCCCGGGATAAGGTCCAGTCTCCCCAGCATGGCACACAAGGCCTAGGTGGGCAGTCACATGCAGACTTCCTGATGCTCCCCTGCCCCCCCGCACACCCAACCTTTTGCTTTCACACCTCCATGCCCTTGAGCTTGCGCTACCTTCTACCCAGAATGCCCTTTCCCCGGCAAACTCCTAGCCATCCCTCAAAGCCCAGCTCCTCCAAGAGAAATGCCACACATTTTCATGTTGTGATTTGGGGTGAACGTCTTCCTGAGGTCAGGGGCTATATTTCTTTTGTCCCATCCCTCCAACCACCACCCCAGTGCCTAGCTCAGAGCTGGTGTCCAGTACAGTTTATGGAGACGGAGATGACTGCCCTGTGGTCACTGCCAGCATCCGGGCCCTCCTCCACTCCCCCAACTCCAAGCCCCTGCAGCCCTGTGGTTTCCAAGGGCAGAAAGACACCCTGTGCTCCTGCCTACCTCATCGGACAGACTGGGAGTACAGCATCTCTGGGTACACAGGTGGCAGACTAGCCCTAGGTGAATAGAGCCGGAGCCTTCACCACCACCAAGCCCCCCAGGAGAAGCCATCAGCCAACAACCAGGACTGGAAGGGAAGCTTGCCACCCCAAGAAAAGCCCAGGGGCCAAATTCAGATACCTGGCCAGGGAACAAGAAACCTGGTTCAGCCTTGGTCTGCATGTGACTATGTGTACCCCTCTGTGATTCAGTTTCCCCATCTGTTAAGAGCAGGTCAGCCTCAAAGCCTCTAAAGAAAGGGATCTTCTGACTCTGGCTGCAAAAGCTCTTCCAGGGCCTTCCATCCGCCCCAGCCGAGTTACCAACACAGAGGGAAGAGTGCCACCTACCGACTCCCAGACTCCCTCCAGGAACACTGAACAAGCCAAGGAATCCTCAAAATATGGACCCTTCCACCGGAGCACTTGTCTCTATTGTCCCTCCGGGTAGCCACAGCCCCTCTCCCCATGCGTGGGGCCCAGGGGCACCCCCTCCAACCCTGCCAAGGCTGCGCTGGCCCCACACCGTCCCCTAGCCCCCGAACCTCAGGAAAGCCAGAAGACTTGGTGCCAACCTGCCCCCCACACACATCAGGCCCCATGCCAGGGCAGCCCCCCAGCTGCCAGCCCCCCTCGCACTGGGCCGGCGGCTGGAGGTGGAGAACAATGATCTCTATTGTGGCTAAATTTCCCCCTGAAGATCTCATTCAAGATGTTAGAGTGAGCGATCATAAAAGGAATTAATAGTTGATTCGCTGTATAATTTCCTAGTTCAATATACTTTAGTGCGGCGACTAAATGAGCCGTCCCGGCCGTTCGGTGGGGCCAGATAGCGACTTTATCACTGGGATCTCAGGCTGAGGAATAAAAGCAATTCTTCTGAAGTAATTGCGTCTAATTAAAAGAAACATTTAAAAAGTGTAACCAAAAGGAATTCATTTCAAATGGAAAATTAATGCTGAAAAATAGCCCTGAGCTCTCTTGTCGCAGCTAATAGCCAGGCAGCCGCAGAATAATTAAACTGTTTTGAAATGTGGATACCATCCTCCTCAGAAGAGGATGGGCACGGATGAGCACGGTTTGGGCACCGGCAGTGGGGGTGGCTTCCAAAGTGGTGGCCAGAGTGAGGACCCAGGCTCAGCCACAGGCTTCCCTGGAGGGTAAGGGCTGGGCCACCTCAACCAAGACTGGAGGAGGTTGGTGCGATGACACGTAATGAGAGGGCCATCGGCGTTCAGGCCTCTCGGGTGCCTGAGCATCCCAGCGGGTCCTCGGGACAGCCCTGCAAGTCAAGCCTTATTGTTAATTATGATGATGAATATTATCATCGGCTCAAAACTAGGATTCCCAGTGACAAGATACCTTGTCCGATATCATGACTAATACGTAGCAGAGCCAAGGTTTCACCCCAGGTCCTCCAGTCCTCTGTGGGTCCATTCCCCCACATCAGTGTTAGGACCCAGCTCAGAAAAAGAGGCTAGGCGCTCTCTGAGGTTGTGGTTCTCAGCTTTGAAATCCCTGCCTCAGACTCCACTTCCAGACACGCTGACTTCATTGGTCTGGGTGCAAGCTGGGCATCAGTTTTGTGGGCTTTCTTGTTTGTTTAAGCCGTCCAGGTGACTCTCCTATGCATCCGGAGTTGAGAACCAATGGGCTGACACCCAAACAACTAGCACACTTCACCCCATAGACATTCCCTGAAATCTTCCTGCCCACTTCCCCAGGCTGGAGATGGGATGGGGGGGTGCAATGCAAAACAGCACCGCAAATACCCCCCTCGCAAGATTGAAACCAGGATGAAACAAACTAAGAGAGACTGAGAGCCCAGCATATAATAGATGCTCAATAAATGCTATTTTCCAGATAGAGGGCAGCAAGAAGTAAGAACCCAGGATGAAATGTCTAACAATCCTGAACTACAGCTACTGACTCCATTAAAACCTAGGGGGGAACTAGATCTGAACAATTTAAGAGGCAGGATGATCTGGTCAGAAGGGCTGTGCCCCAACTCAAATTCAGAATGCAAAGGTCGTGCTGGCTTTAGAACCAAATCTGTACTATTGAATATACACAAAAACCCACTTTTTTTTTTTCAAGTGCTTGCAGTTACTCAAACTAAGCTAAGGGCTGCCCCTGATCAGTGATTAGAGGGCATGCTTTAGTGAAATAGAAGACTCATTTGTAATCCGCGAGTTGTTTATATGCTGACAAGCATTTCTAAAGACCTTGGGAATGCTCACAAAGTAGGTTTAAAGATGCACCTAAACCTTATTTACACCATTAAGATTCTTAGAAAACACCTCCTTAATACATATGCAAAGATCCCTAGCACCCCCTCCTTTCTGAATTGCAAATAGATTCCCATTTTCAAAGATCACCAGCAAAGCACCCATCTGCTTTGTTAATGGCTAAACTCCTTATAAGGCAACTCTGTTCCCTAAGGGCAATAGAGACCTTCGACCCCGAGAAGCACCAGCTTACCTTCTGATGAACCGGGGCTACTGAGACGCAGTGACCCCAGGATCTTTGCAAGTGACACAGACTTCCACAATACTGTTTTCACTGCCAACTGCCACTTCTTTGCCTGAGGACTTTCTCTGGCCATTGCGTCCACTTTGGCCACCTCTCGGGCAGGACAGAGGGACCACCCACCCCCCACCCAGGGTAGCTCTCAACCAAGGAACAGTGAGAGCAGATTGATAAATACCCTGGCTCCCTCGTCCCTTGAGTGGGTAAATCTGTGGTATGCTATGCAGCTTCCTACAATTTCATCGGCTGCGATGGTCTTCCCTTTCTTGGCTATTTTCCCCGTCTATCTCACTTCTCACTCCCTGTACTGTCTTCACCTTCCAAGTTCATCTACTTGCACTTGAATCCATGTCTTCTAAGACAGAGGATAGGAACGGCCTCTTTGGGGTCGTCAGGTTAGAGTTCTAATGGAGATCCACCCCAAGCTGGCCTCTGAACACGTTGCACGGGAGAAAGTATGGGCTTTGGGGACAGAGATACCTGGGCTGCAAATCTGACCCAGACATTTACCAGCTGTGTCACTTAGAAGAAGTCAGTTGCTGGAGTGCCTGGGTGGCTCAGTCACTGAGCGTCTGCCTTCGGCTCAGGTCATGATCCCAGAGTCCTGGGATAGAGCCCCGCATCGGGCTCCCTAGGGAGCCCGCTCCTCCCTCTCCCACTCCCCCTGCTTATGTTCCCTCTCCCGATGTCTCTCTGTCAAGTAAATAAATAAAATCTAAAAAAATAAAATGCTGAGCCTTTCTTTTCTTTACCATAAAATGGGACAAATCATGGACCCACCACTCAGGGTTGTTGAGAAGACTCACGAAATCACCCAGGGTTAAGCCCTTGGCACAAATAGATGTTTATCCCACAACTTTTGGTGGAATATTTCTTCCATGACACAGTGGGGAGGCAGAGCTGCTCCTGGGGAGACAACATGTAAGAAGAAAATTCAGTCACCACGTTTGTATTCAGCGTGCTGGTAGACCAGTGAGCCGGGGGCACCCGAGGGGCTGCACTGAGATCTTCAAGGGTCTGGAGCTGTGCTGTCCAATATCCTAGCCAGTAATCATATGTGGCTATTTAAATTTTAATTAATTAAAATTAAATACAATTAAAATTCAGTCCCTCGGTCACAGTAGCCACACTTCTTTTTTTTATTTTATTTTTTTGTTTAAATTCAATTAGCTAAGGTATTGTACATCATTAGTTTTTGACGTAAAGTTCGATGATTCATTAGTTGAATATAACACCCAGGGCTCATCATATCACGCGCCCTACACTAGCCACATTTCAAGTGCTCGGGAGCCACGTGTGGCCAGTGACTACCTGTCAGAGACGCAGTGCTTGTGTCTGCCCCATAAAATTCACAGGTGGAAACTTATTCTCAATGTGTTGGTTTTTGGGAAGTGATTGGGTCATAACGGTGGAGCCCCCATGAACGGAATTAGTGGTTTTATTAATGAGCCCTCAGCACGCTCCCTAGTCCTTTCTGCCACATGGGGACGCAGGGAGAGGACAGCCATCTATGGACCAAGAAGCAGGCCCTCATCACGTAAGGCCAGCCCCTTGATCTTGGACCTCCCAGCCTCCAGGACTGTGAGAAATCAGTTTCTATTGATTGTAAGCCACCCCGATCATGGGATTTGGTGATAGCAGCCTCAAACAGACCAAGCCACTACCACCCTGGGCAGCACAGATACCAAACATTCCCATCTTCCCATCAAGTTCTGGGCTGGCCTGGGATCAGACAAACCCAGGCTCAGACCCGGCATGGCCTCTGCTCACTGTAAGGTTTGGCCAGGGTGCCTGACCTCTCAGACCTTCGGTTTCTTCTTCTGTAAAATGGGCTGTATTAATCATCTCACCCTGGGCAGAAGGGTTCTCCCAAGGGCCAACTGAAAAGTGATCTATGATACCACCTAGATCAGCACCTTGTCTGGTAGACCCTAGAAGCACAAATAATGTTGACTGACCCTACTTCAGCATTTGGTTTTGCCCGTTTTCCCTTTGATCTCAGGGTCCTAGCTGCCCCTTCTCCCCAGTCCCTACCCCTCCTCCACCAGACCCACCCTTCTCCCCCCACCCCTGCCATGATTTCTGGCTCTCTCTCACACCCCTCTCTCTGCTCACACCATCAAACAGTCCCTGGGGCCTGCACAGACTGAACCAAAGGCTCAGACACATGGCAGGTGGGGTATCAGGGGTAATGGCTTTCCTGGGCTCTGAGATAGGTCTGGAAAAGTGAAAGTAGCCCATCCGAAAGGACTACATATGGTATGATTCCCACTGGAAAAGGCAAATCATGGAGACAGTAAAAATATCTGTGGTTGTCTGGGGGCTCAGGGGAGGGAGGGGGGGATAGTGGGAGTACAGGAGATTTTTCGGGCAGTGAAACTATTCTGTATAATACTATAATGATGGACGCATGCATGCCACATTTGTCCAAACCCATAGAACATGCACCATGAGAGTGAACCCTGATGTCAGCTATGGACTTTGGATGTCGATGACATATCCAGGTGGGTTTACCGGTTGTAACAAACGTACCACTCTGGGGAGGGATGTTCATGTTGAGACAGGCTTCCTTTTAACAGGGGATGTGGGAAGTCTGCATGTCCCGCTCAGTTTTTCTGTGAGCTTCAAACTCTTCTAAAAAGTTATTTTAAAAGTGAAAAAAGAAGTCTTTCCCTACCTTGGTCCAGAGCACATGCCGACAGCTGTAACCGGGTTAGAAAAAGAAACCTCCTGGCAGTGGAGAGGAATGAACACAAATGAAAAAGATAGAGTCTGACTCCTGATTGCCAAAACTGGAATGCAAAGAGAAAAGGTCCAACCAGAAGGTGAGGGGAACAAGCACTTGGCTTAGAAAGCCCTTGTCCTTAGCCCCAGCCAGCCAGCCCTGCTCCAACAAAATCAAGCCCTTCAGGATGGAACGTTCCCAATCCTCTCTCTCTCGGCCTCTGCTGGACACCTTCACCTTTTTTCATCCACTCTTTCTTTTCCTTCCACTGCAAATATGCTCAAATCATCCAAAACTTTCCCTTTATCACTGAGCCTCCCTAATTAAGCTAACATTATTAGAAGGTTGAGAGGGAGAGAGAGAAAAAAAAAACCCTCCCAAATTCTCTTTGCGTTTCAGTAGCTCTTTAATATGCGAGGCAACGAGAGACGAGCCGCTCCTAATTGCCAGTCCCTGGGGTAGCCAGTCAGAAAATGAATTGATGCGTTTTTTCCTTATGAACAATGCATGTAGCACAAATTGCAGTGGCCGTCACCAGAGATTTAATTACAAAATATCATTACTTTCACACATCATTTCAGATTTGGCCTGATCAAATCAAAGTTAGGGCAAGAGGGAGAGAAAACTGCACTCTTCGCAGGGTCGTTCATCTGGGGGTGGCTGCAAAGCCGGGGGTGGGGGGGGATCAGCACAGGGGAGAGGTCCTCAGGGCCACTGCGGAAAAAGAGATTCCTTGGATCTGGGAGTTCTGCAAAGTGGAAGCTGTGGGAGGGTCCACGGGGATGGCGAGGACCCCTCAAAGGACAGATCAGTGGCAGAAGCAGCACAACCCTGCCGTTCACCAGTTCTGCTCATCAGTGGCTTAAAGCAACTCGTGTCTCCGTTCTTTTCCTTCCACAAATATTTCTTGAGCATCACCTGTGTGCCAGACCCCGTCCTAGAGCCTGAAGCGGCAAAATAATGACCAGATGCATGTGGTCTTGGCCTTCACGGGATCTACACTGTGCCTGGAGAAACAGAGTCACATCAAAATAGTCACAGAATAGTGTGGTGGGGGGTGGGGAGGTAGTGGAGCCAGACTTCCTGAGTCTACATCCCTGCTTCAGCACGTCCAAGTTGGGGGAGCATGACTAAGTCACTCAACCTCTTGGTGCCTCAGTTTCCCCATGTATACAATGAAGCTCATGCCAGGACTTACCATATCGTGGTATTAAGGATGAGATGATTTAATATTTATAATACACTGGGAAAGTGCCTGGGAAGCTCCATGTAAGTGTTTGCTAAATAAGTACAAATTTAAAAATTGCAACAGTAAGAAGCAGAATAGAGTATCCTGAAAACCTATTAACAGAAGGATTTGACTTAATCAGGAAAGATGGGAAGAGGTTGAGCTGAAATGTGAAGAAAGGGGAGATAGTAGTTCATGGAAACCCTAAAGAGTAGTCTTAGCATAGAAAAGCAGGATGTGCAAAGGCCCTGTGACTGAAGGAAGCATTTTTAAAGGCAAGGTGCTGAACAAAAGACCAATGTGGTTGGAACATGGGGTGCAAACTAAAGATAAAGAAGCTGGCAGGACCAGTCCATGTAGAGCCTTGTAGGCCATGGTCAAGAATTTGGACAATAAAAATTACCCATGCGCACTGGAATCTTTTTTTTTTTTTGCTTTTTTTTATTAACATATAATGTATTATTAGCCCCAGGGGTATAGTTCTGTGAATCTCCAGGTTTACACACTTCACAGCACTCACCATAGCACATACCCTCCCCAATGTGCATAACCCAACCACCCTCTCCCTACCCTCCTCCCCCAGGCAACCCTCAGTTTGTTTTGTGAGATTAAGAGTCTCTTATGGTTTGTCTCCCTCCCAATCCCATCTTGTTTAATTTACTCTTTTCTTACCCCCCAAGCCCCCCATGTTGCTTCTCGACTTCCTCATATCAGGGAGATCATATGATAGTTGTCTTTCTCTGATTGACTTATTTCGCTAAGCATAATACCTTCTAGTTCCATCCACGTCATCACAAATGGCAAGATTTCATTTCTTTTGATGGCTGCATAGTATTCCATTGTGTATATATACCACATCTTCTTTATCCATTCATCTGTTGATGGACATCTAGGTTCTTTCCATAGTTTGGCTATTGTGGACATTGCTGCTATAAACATTCAGGTGCACGTGCCCCTTCAGATCACTACATTTGTATCTTTAGGGTAAATACCCAGTATGTGCACTAGAATCTTAAAAGCATTATTTCTCATTTGTTGTAAATGTGGCCCCAATTTTTTGTTTTGTTCATGTTCTTATAAAAGATATTTACTTTAATTATTACACCTAAGATGCTAGTATATAATAATAATACACAACATGAATTTCATACACTGATGTTGCTTCTCTGTATCATGTAGAAATCATTTAAGTACTGAGAGCAAACATTGTATGGATAACCAAAGTCGTGTTAGATTTATTGAAAATGTGGTCCCAATTTCCCCTCCTTATATCCATATCCCTCACTCTTTGTGTGACTTCATAGCTCCTCCCAACAAAGGATGAAGTCCATTTCTCCACTCCTTGAAACCAGGCTGGCCTTGGGACATGCTTTGCCCAACAAAATGTGCTGGAAGTGACACTGTGCCAATCCAGAGTCGATCTCAAGCAGCCTTGCATGCTTCTTCCTATTCTCTTAGAACCCTGTTCAGCCACCATTAAAACAAGTTCAGTGTCGCCTGCTGGAGGAGGAGAGACCACAGGGAACAAAAATGAGCCATCCCAACCAAGGCCATTCTAGATGAGCCAACAATCAGGTGACATGGAAGGGGCCCCCATTGAAAGGAGGAGAACTGTCCGCCAAACCTAGCCAGGATCAGCCAACCATCAGCTGACCCACAGAATTATGAGTTAGATATATGGTTGTTGTTTTAAGCCACTAAGTTTTAGGATGGTTTGTTATGCAGTAGGAACTAACTGATACACACACTTGGTAGGGGAGGGAGTTGGACACAGTTGCCGTAACACAGTGTGGTGCTGACACACCCAATGGAAACACCTGGAAGGGAGGACTGAGTTCTGTAGGAAAATAAAAAGAGCTGCTGTCAGAGAAGACTTTCTGGAAAAGAAAAAAAAAAATGATCCCATGTTTGTCCAGGGAAAGCAGGTTGGAGAAGCCCACCAGACAAAAGAGAACATGAGCAAAAGCATGAAATCATGAAAAGGGATGAGGTTTGGTGAAGAGCAGGGAACTTCAGGTTCTTCTGGGACGTGCAAGGGGCAGAGCTGAAGGTGGAGCCCCGAGCTAAGAAGCAGCCCGCTGGAAGGAGGCAATTGTGGGAGATATGGCGAGGGGCTCGGATGGGGGGCTTCAGGACCAGGACAGGCAGGGCTGGAGGGATAAGGGGCAAACACAGCTCCTCCACCAGACCCACACAATTCCTGGAATTTCTCTAGGTCACCAGGCTGTCCTGGACCATTTTCCCCACCATGTGGCCTTACCCAGATCTGTCCTTTCTGAGGTTGGAGCCTTCACAGCCTGACTTCCCAGAGGTACTATTCAGGAGCTCGTGAAATGACATGGGGGAAGGTGATTCATAAACTAGAAACCCCAGCTACTTGGATGGGGTGGGGTTATCCTCGTCCTCATTCTATGCATTTTCTTCAGTTTTTTTCCCAGAAAAGAAAGTTTTCCCAGAACACTGTGCATTAGTTGGTATCCCGCAGGAAACAGATGGTAATTGAGGGGCGTGTACTGGAAAACCAGCCAGGATAGCGCCATGCCCCAAGGATGGCAACAGTGGGGAGAGCCGAGGGACAAGAGAAGGGGAGCAGTTACTGGGATAGGAAGGAGGAAAGGGAAGTGGCAGCAGCCGTGGCTCCCATCACCACCATGGTAGGGAAGACACTGGAGAAATAAATGACCCAGACTCCTCTCCCTCCCACTGTCCAATCTCCAGCCAGAACTTCTCATTGCTTGAATCCACTCAGCAAGTGGATGGCAAGGAAGTCCATGAATGCAGTCCTAATGGATCACCTGCTCAGAGTTAGAGCAAGGGAGAAAGCAGACAGTGACACTGGGGGACCGTGGAAGACCTCCAGGACCACCTCCACAGAAGATAGGTGGGCTGTGGGAGAGGAAAGCAGATGGTCCGAGATCAGCTGCGATGGTGGCCAGGGGCAGGACTACCACCCCTGCATCCAACCCTTTCTCCATCTGTCCTTATTCCAGTGGTTCTCAAAGTGTGGGTCAGGGAACCCCTCAGGGTTCCTGGACCCTTTCAAGGGGTCCACAAGGTCAAGCCTAGTTTCCTAATAATACTTTGTCTTTTTACTTTCCTTCACTCACAAGTGTATGGTGGGAACTTCCAAAGGCTACTTAAGTGAGGAAGCCATAATCCCCTGAAAAGGTTACTAACATACCTTCCCTTTTTCAGCTGCATAGTTGAGAGAGGCATCCTTCCTATGTTTGAACCAAAATAACTTACCATAACAGATCGAATGCAGAAGGAGATAGGAGAAATTAGCCATCTCCTGGTAAGCTGGAAATTCTTTAAATTTGCAAAAACATAAAACAATGCCACTTTTCTCACATTTTCCTTGTTTGGGAAAATAGAGATATCTTCTGTCGAAAATGTGATTTACACTGACATGTAATAGGTTGGTTATTGTTATTATAAATGAACATTTTTTTAACTTTCTGTTTTAATGACTAATACAGTAAATATTGATAGATATAGACCGTATCAGCAGAAGCTCTTTGGGTCCTAAGACCACGAAGGAAGACCCACGGCTCTTTCAGAGTCCCAGAACAACTACCCATACCGACTATTCTAACTATAATTATTGCTGCCCACCTCCTGTCAGGGAAGAGGATGCCGAAACTCAGAGACAGTGCCACAGTCCTCCAGGTTCACACACCTGGTGAGTGGCACAACTGGAATTTGAATCTGGGCTGTCTGGCCCCAAAGCACAGACTCTCCCCCACCGCCATGCAGCAGGACGCTGGGGGACAGTGAATGATGGCACAGCATCTGGCTTCTGTCACCTCCTCCAAGGAGGGAAAATGACAGGGATTGATTGATCTCAATGATCAGCTATAAATGGTCCCTCCATGTGGCCATGTTAATCAGCTTCTACCAGCCAGGATCTGACCAGTTTGAAAGGTTTATAGCAACAATGTGGTGCTGATTTATTTCTCCTTAATAAAAAAGTGATCAAGTGAAACCTGCATCTATCATTCTATTTATCACTCGGGGTGATTTATTAACTAATTACACTTGCACTGGCCGCTGGCTGTCAGTATGGACGCCATGGGGAGGTGAGGTCAGTGGAGCCATAGGTACTGCCTGGGACGTGCCCACCGCCCTCCGTCGCCAGCCTTGCCACTCACGCACAAGCAAGACAGGGCTCTCAAATGCAGGTGTCAAGGCTCGGAGAGAAGGGGGAGGAGAAGAAAGGGACTGGGGAGAGACGGAAGGGCTGCCCGGTCCCAGCCATTTACGCCTTGTCCCTGGAGAAGACAGTACAGCAAGCAGATCTGCTTCCCCATCTTCCTCCTGGCTCTCTGGAGGGAAAGAGAGCCTTAAGGCAGGATCTGGAGGGTATCCATGGTTCAGGGAGAGAAGGGATGAAAAACCAGCTGCCCAAAGAGGAGATCCCAGGCTAATGGGGCACTGCCAGGGGGGGTCCCCGTTCCCCTCTTGCTTGCTGCCCCAGGTAAAACACAAGTCGGAATCTCGGAAAAATGATGAATAATTGTTTAGGGCAAGAATGTCCCAAATATTGTGTGGATGTCCTGCCAAAGCTGGCAGTCCTGTCCCCAGGGCCCTGAGGGAGCCGGTAAGGTGTGCAGCCAACTAGACCTGCAAGAAATCCCAGGGCCCAGGGGTGCCTGGGTGGCTCAGTAGGTTGGGCACCGACTCTTGGTTTCAGCTCAGGTCATGATCTCAGGGTCATGGGATGGGGCCCTATGTTGGGCTCTGCAGGCAGGGGGAGTCTGCTTGTCCCTCTCCCTCTGCTCCTCCCCCAGCTCATTCTCTCTCTAATAGATAAATAAATAAAATCTTTTAAAAAGATAAAGAAATTGGAGGGTCCATAACCATGGCCAGCCTCACTCTACCCACCTCCTCTCCACCCTTAATGTATCCCTGGGTCCTGAGGGCCTCCCCCTGGGATCTCCGGGAGCCTGAGATCTCCCAGAGCCGTGAGCAAACCATTCAACCTCGCCAGGTCTTATCTGTAAAATGGGGAGCCATGTCCTGCCCGTGGACTTCCCCAGGGAAGAAGCCTGTGGATTTCCCCACCCCAAAGAGCAGGTGGGGTGAGTCTGAATGGCTGTTTCAGGGACGCCTGGGTGGCTCAGTTGGTTAAGCCACTGCCTTCGGCTAGGTCATGATCCCAGGGTCCTGGGATCGAGTCCCGCATCGTGCTCCTTGCTCGGCGGGGAGCCTGCTTCTCTCGCTGCCTCTGCCAGACACTCTGCCTGCTTGTGTGTGCTCTCTCTCTCTCTCTCTAACTCTCTCTCTCTCTGACAAAGAAATAAATTAAATCTTAGAAAAAAAAAAATGAATGGCTGTTCCAAGAGGGTCCACAGCAGGGGTGGGTAGTCATGAGGCAGTCCTGGCTAGGCTCCCACGCACCCTGAGAAGGTCAGGTTCCTTTTATCCTCTTGGGGAAAGAACAGCTCTAACTCCAGACTTTTTTAATTATTATCTTTCCTGAAACTTTGGGTTTCCGGTGGGAAAAGTCAGAAGCTAAGTCGGCACAGCCTTTGTGAAGAACACAGTAAAGTATTAAAATTGAAAATAAAAATAAAATTGAAGTAAGTGTAAGCCATGCCTAAAACACCACCCGGCGTGCAGAAGTTTCGGGTGAGTACTTGGAAGTCAACCAACGAACAAGCACTTTGGCAAAGCCAGCGTCCAAAGAAGGAACCACTCCACTCACACACGCTGTGTGAGTCAGGGTGTTCCACTCATCCAAAAACATCAGAAGCACTCTGAAAGCTGTCAAGACAAAATTCGGCAAGTGGACAGTGATGCCATCAGACTTTGCTGAAGAAGAAAGAGTGAGGAAGAGAGGTCTACTAACCTGCCAAGATGCACATGATACATTGCTTTAAGGAGAAAAGCAAGTTGAGGAACATTCTAGAACAGGGTTGCTCAACCACGTGGCTACTGACATTTGGGGCTGTCCTCTGTGCTGCAGGATGTCAGGTGGCACCAGCCTCCACCCCAGATGCCAGGAGCTGCTGCCCCAGATGCCAGGAGCTGCTGCCTTATACGTCATGATGACAACAAAATGTCTCTGGGCACTGCCAGAGGTCCCCTGGGGGTAAGGTCAGCGCCAAGGGAGAACCGCTGTTCTAGATGGCATAAGGAATGTTTATGTGAATAAAAGCAAACACCTAACCTAGTACTTCTAGAGGAATTAGGTAAGTTTCTGGGGGCATAGAGAGAAGTCTGGATGACAAGTTTCTAGATGGGGAGCTGGGGTTGCCTCTGGGGAGTGGGGAGGATTGTGGGGCATGGTCACCTGACGTGTTTTATCTGCATGTTTGCTAATGACAGGAGAGGAAAGGAGGAAGGAACGAATGAACAAATGAAGGAAGGAACAAACGGGGGTTGGGAGGGGACCCCAGAAGTCAGGTCTGGCTGAGGTGCTGTGGGACATCCTGGGCTGCCCGTCCTCTCTGGTCCTCAAAGTGAAATAAGGGGTTCCACAAGCCCCCTGGCCCTCTTCAGCCAGCAAGCCCCAAGGTGACCCGGGCCCCTCCCTCCCACACCCCCAGCGGTTTCACAAAAGAAGCCTGAGGTCTGGCTCCCTCTCAGCGGCTCTAACTGATTGCACCGCCTGGGGGAGGCGGGGAGGACGGGCTCTGGTCAGCCACCCAGCTCCAAGCTGAGGACTTGATCGGGCTTGATTAAATAATTACACAGAGCCCACTGAGTAATCACGCCGTCTCAAGAAGCGAGGAGCACCTTCGGAGGGAGGCCCCATTAGGGATGTGGGGGCGTGTGGGTGAGCATGTCTGTCTCTTGCCTATGATAAAATTATCATCATGAGACCTCATTTGCAAAATGCATCTGTCTCCCCCATCTCAGCGACTGCCTCCCAAGCCCAGGGGTACAGTGTAATCCCCATTTGGCACACGGCTAAGGAATCCAAGGCTCAGAGAGTTTGGGGGCTGGCTGAAGAGCCCACCAGGATAGTGGGGGCCGGTCCAGCTCCGTGTGACCCTGAGGACCCATGCCAAAGGCCATCGTACTCCAGGAAGTCCACGCAGAGCCAGGAGAGGCCTCAGGACTAAAGGATCCGAAGAGAGGCTGGGGTTTTGTTACTCATTGTTTTTGTTTTGGTTTGTTTTGCTTCCCCACCAGGATTATTTCCCTCCTTCCAATTTTGGAAAACAAATCCCAAACCATGCGAGCCTTCCCAAAATCTGTTGCAGCCAAGAAAACAGCCCCGTGTTGTGGGATGAGAGGGAGAGACCCACTACAGTGGAGAGGGGGGCTGCTGGATGGTGGGGAGCCCAGACTGGTCTGGCTGGGACCTCAGGGTCTTCAGTGAGCCCCCCCGACTCCGGTATAAAGGCCACCAGCAGGCAGAGGGGGGAGACAGACATTAAGACTCCAGCACCCTTTCCAGCCAAGGGTCTGGTTTAACTGGGAAGAGAAGCAAAGAGCTTAAGAGAAGTTACTTTGTTGGGTTCTCTGGCCCCAAGGGAGATACCCACTGCCTGCCCCCTTGTTCCTCCCGCTACCTACTCCCAGCCTCATTGGCTCATTTACACCGGAGCAGCCCAAATTCATTAATAATGATTAGTCTCTCCTCGAAAAGAAGCGTGCAATCAAAGGGCCATTAAAATTAAGTGCTGGAGGAGCAGGTGGGGGGGAGGGGACAAGAAAGGGGGGAGTAGAGAAAGGGGGAGGGGCAGGCAGAGCGAGGCCAGAATCTCTGCTGGACTTGGACATCTCCTTGCTGCAAGACCTTGGTTGGGTCACGTCTCACCTTGCTGCTGAGACTCAGTTTCCCCGAAACAGAGGGACAGCTGTGACTACGGTGTCGGTGGTAATGTGCATGGAAACATCCGGTGGAGAGGCGTAAACATGGGCCAACCGAGATAGGAGGCTCCAGGCACTATGACCTGGGGGGGGGGGGGGGGAGTTAGTGGAAGGGGAGAGGCGTGACATCACCTGCTAGGTCAGAGTCCTGAGCAGCCCCTGATCAGGGTCCAACTGCCCACACTCGGGTCCCTGGGTACCACACACTGCTCACCTCACCCAGTCCCAAGAGCCCAGGGCAGGGCCCAGCTCGGCCCCCTCTCCTCGTCTCTGGACAGGAGCAGCAGAGGCACCCAGAGCAGCAGGGGAGGGGAGCAAGGGGGAGGAGATGGAGGGGAGCCAGGACACCCCTAGACCCTGGAGGAGGCTGAGTCAAACACGGCTTCCCAGGCTTTGGCAGCCACTCGGCCCGTCTCTCCCCGCCAGCCCTCCGGTTTCTGAGGAGGTCTCAGGGTACAGAGAGGAAGCCCCAGCCACTCCCCCTCCCCCGCCACCAGCTGACTCTCAAAGTGCCCCGGGTGACCAGAGACTAGACATAACCCTCCACGGGGCCCCGGGACACCCAGCACGGAGCCCCCCACACGGCAGTTGGGAAGCATGCCCCTCTTTCTCAAGGAACAAAGAGAGGAAGCAAAAGAAGAAGTCTCCCGGGCCCACGCCTTCCTTGGGAGAAGGCAAGATGCCAACAGTCCAGATGTGCTGATCCCGGGGTTTGTGTGGACTTCTGATTCCTCTTGAGGACAGGAAATGAGATTTTTACAGAGCCCCCTCGCCTGTGCCAAAAGCTCAACTCTGTTACTTCATATAACAACCACAAGGACACCACAAGGATGGTATTCGTCATTCCTGTTTTACAAAGGAAAAACTCAGAAAGGTGTGCCTGAAATCCTGCGTCTGGGACAGTTACGGTGCCAAAGCCAAGATTCAAGGCCAGGAGCCTCAAGGTCGGAATTGCTGCTTCTCCCACTGGCCCCTTGACAGCCAGTCTGCTCCCCTCACAGCCCCCCACCCCGGCTCCAGGGATCAGGACGGCATGTGTTGGAGTGAGCTTCACATGGGGACACCCCCCTTCCCTGTGTGCCCAGCCATGGCTCTCGTAGGTTCGAATCACATCCTCCTCCCCAAAACCCAAAAAATGGGTATGAAGCCAGGGCTCTCGTACCCATTCTCCAAGGTTGAGGGATGTCCTAGAAACAAGGGACTCAACTTGACAGCCTGTAAAGTCCACAGGCGCGGGATCTGGCATCGTTCCCCACCAGCTCCCACTGGCAGGGTGTAGGACAGAAAGACTGACCCATAAATACATGACGGATGGATGGGGGCTCTCACAGGAGGGAGGGGTGACAGGTTACACAGCAGGGGAGGCTCTAGGCCAAACAGCCAAGACTCAGATCCCAGCCTGGCCATGTTCTATGTGCACATTTAATGCATCTCTGTGTTGATCTTCTTACCTGAAAATGACAATAATAATAGTTCTTATCAGCTAAGGCTCTTCAGAGAAGCACATGAGTCACTGCAGCCTGGCCTCTCCTGAGCGCTCTCTGCCACCGTGAATGAGTGGACAGCGGGCAGCACCTAAGGCTCTGGGCTGGCCCACGGCACACCCCGAGCTGTCCTTATGAGGCCACCCATGGTGATCAGATGCCACACGTGCACAAGCCTGAGAGTGAGCCCCTCCTTCAATTTTGCATCCTCCCCACCCCACATCTGGTTGGTTTCACCCAAGTCCCCACCCCGATCTGTCCACTGCTTTGCCTCTGGGATCCCCAGTCCTCTCAGGTCTGGCAGTCCCCACCCAGAGGACAGGGACTTTCAGAGACCCACCCTGTCAGGGTCTCTAGCCTGGGGATGGTGAGCTCATCAGCACTGAGAGGTTACAGCAAAGGCTGGATGGCCACTTGGAAATCTAGAAACAGGATTCCCCATGGGAGGGAGGCTGGAGACCCCTTAGAAGCTGGGAGAGCTAATGGACTGAGCGGCACCTTTGCGAATGATCACAGCGCCACCTGGTGGTAGCATGAGGGATGGCCCAGCAGGCCCCGAAGGACAGAGCATTTCAGGGACCCCCAGACCCTCCCACCCTGCCGCCCTCACTTCAATGAATTGTTTTCATATCATTGACTTCTGACAACACTCAGAAGAAGGGATTGTTATCCTTTTTACAGATGAAAACACTGAGACCCAGAGACACAAATCTCCTTGCCCAAAGCCACACAGCTAGCAAGTGGCCGAGCCAGGATTTGAGCCTTACATGTACAGCCGTCCCTCCCGATTGCTAAGCTTCAAGAGACTCAGTGAGAAGGACAACAGACACTCCCCATTCCCCGCACCCAGGTCTCGTGAAGTTTATAGCCTCACTGGGGAAGAGAAATCACAAACTCATTTCTCAGGGGCTCTCTATGCCCTTGGTGCTGGGCTAAGTACCAGGGATGCCATGGTGAGGAAGGCGGCCAGGGTCCCTGCCTGAATGAACTTTGTGGGGAAGATGAATGTTAATCAGATGATCACACAAATAAATACACCGCAGTGACAAAAGATGTGAGGGATAGGTATGGGTTCTGAGACCACACATCCGGATGCCTATCTGGCCTGGGGAGTCTGGGGTGGGGGGGTCTTCCCTGGATAATCGAGGTATGGAGCTAAGATCTGGAAGATGACCAGGCCTTACCCAGACAGAGAGGTATTCATTTTTCTCGTGGGCAAACCAATGTGTCACACACCCACGTGTTCACTTTTTGCTACACATATATCAACCCACAACTAATATACTGAATATATGCTTGTGCAACTTTGTAACTCCTTATCCCTCCCCAGATGTTTGCATGTCAATACATAGACCTATTTGCTTAAACTAAGGAGGCTGTCATACCACTGACCTCGACCACATGCTCGCAGTGTTTTTATCCACGTTCCGCTCATGACACTTGAGTAGTTTCCAAATTTTTACTACTACAAATAGCCAACATCCTCCAAGTGCAGACGTCTCAAAGTGCACGCATGTTTGAGCTCCCCTGAAGTACGTGACCGTATTCTTTCAAAGACATTGCAACATCATTTTGGTGGGAGTGAGGAGAAAGCAAGTTTCTATTAATGAAAAATTTATATGAAAACAAATTCATTTACTACTTCATTTACCCTGGCTGAAGCCAAGTTAAGGTTCTGGAAAACATTGGCCAAGATGTTTCCCACATTTCTATAAACCTCGTTCTCTCTTCCCTTCTCTTCTATAATTTGTCTGAGACAGACAACTGCTTGGAGACACACTTAATGGGTTTCAGTTCATTTTTTTTAAGTCACTTGTTTCATAAACAGGCCAACCATTCCAAGCTTGAGTTCAGGATTTCAGCTGAGTACTGTGGCTTTCAGTTTTTTAGGGTGTGGTAACATTCCCCCTCCCCGACCCACCTCTACCCCCTCACCACCACCCCCGGCCCCTACCTTGGCTCTACCGTGTGGCCTGCCCATGGTGTAATACCTAGAGATGGGTGGTGCCTGGGAGGAGGGCTCATGCTGCCATTCAACCATTTGCACAGTGCCCAATCTGTCAGCAGGTACATGGGAAAACCTGAGTTAAGCAGCACCGCATTTCCTGTTGATCCCCATCATGTATGATGTCCCTTATGCATGGCTCCAGGTGCATGCATAAACTCCATATTGGAGGTTTCTAGAGTGTCAGGTGTGAGGGAGACTTTGAGACCATGGTGGTGGGAAGAAAGGCGTTGGGGGTCCAGGGACGAGGGGTGCCATCCCCTTTTCTGCAATGGCCCCTGATTCTCAGAGCTGTGGTGAAACCTGGGCAATATTAGACTAGTGAAGGGTAAAAGAGATTCTGTGGTTAGGCCTTACCACCTTCTCTACCAGATTCATGTACTGGGCTCTCTACTCTCTACTCTGTCTACTGTCTACTCTCTACTGTCTACTCAGCTCAGTAGAGCAAGGCTGAACAGAAAGTCACACCCCAGGGGCCAGGGCATATGATCCAGAAGCAGTTTCAAAATCTGCCACCAGGTGGAAGCACAGTTCCTGCCCTGGGTCTCTCCCAGGCTGGGGGTCCATTAGGACTCTCAGATCTGCATCCAGATCATGCCTTGTGGTTCCACTGCCTGTCTCAGCTGGATCATTCATTCTGGGTCCCCCTGGCCCCATCACCAAAACCGTTTATCTGGATAAGACACTGCTGTCAGCTGGCGCACAGAGAATCTCCTGGGTCCCTGAAAGTCTGTTCCAAAGGAACCTGTTCTGTCCCATCACTTTGGACAGGGGCTAAAAGACAGCCCAAGAAAACCCAGGAGGCAACATGAAGAAGTTCACGCCAGTGTGAAGCAGAGAGAGGACTTCCAGAGACCAAAAAGGATCCCTACTCCCTGCCCCAGAGTTTGTTCCTTCATCTGGGGCCCTAAGAACCTGTCCCTGTCCCTCGAACCTGGCTCAACTTCACTCCCACAAACAGTGGTGGTCTTCCCTGTGTCCAGCATGGGACCTGGCAGTCCAGCCCTAGGGAGGCAGACGGAAGCCTAGAGGTCAGTGGTCCGTGACCACATCCCAAGGCCTGCCTTCTCTGCACACTATTTCCAGCAGCCCTGATCTCATTGGCCTCAGACTCCTACATGCTATGCACCAGCACAGCAGGACCCTACAAGAGGCTCTCGATCTCTGAACTAGCACAGATTCATCTGATGGCCTTTGGGACACTGTCTCTGGCCTCACTTCCAGCTCTTGGCACGCCCTTCCCCAGTTGGGCAGACCAGCCTGTATGGAAAGTTGAGGAAGGACCAGCCACAAGCTGGAGAACCTGGCCAAAAGTCCAAGGTCAAAGTCTGAAGTCGGGCAGGTTCCCAGCTCCACACTCACAGCTGCCTGCATAATCCTTTCACGTGCCTGGTGATTCTAATTCCATGCCACGTATGCTGTGTGATCTTTTACTGTCCTATGCCCTCCTCACCGGGGCGCTCCATGAAAGAAGGTGCCGTGTTCACCCCCATAAGCCCTGCACCGAGCACAGTGCCTTGTGCATAGTAGGTGCTCAGAAAGTAACAGTGGGATAAGGAAAAGAATGAACAGATATCTTCCCAGAAGAGATCCCATACTTCCACCATGATCTCATCTCATTCTCCCTACCAGCCTTCTGAGTGGGTGTCGTAACTACCCCCTACGTTACAGGGTGTTCATTCCCAAATTACCACGAACTTAACAGCTAAAACAACACAATGGATTTGTCTTAACAGTCCTGGAGGTCAGGAGTCCAACCAGGTCCCAGGGGCTGAAATCCAGGCGTTGGCATGGCTGGATTCCTTCTGGAAGCTCCAGGAAGAGCCCATTTCCTTGCCGCTTCCAGCCTCTAGGGGGTGCTCACATGCCTTGGCTCCTGACCCCTTTCCTCCAGCAACATCCCATGGCCCTGACTGAAGCCAGGTAAGGGTCTTTGCTTTCAAGGACTGGTGCAATGAGATTGGGCCCACCAGGATCATTTAGGATCATATCCCAATCTCAAGATCTGTATCCTTAAGCACATCTGCAAAGTTCTTTTTTCCATGAGAGATAACATATTCATGGGTCCCAGAGATTAGGACATGGACATGTCGGGGGGGGGGGGGGGACAAAGGGTGTAGCCACACCCAGCACACACAGATTCAAAAACACAAGTGAATTAACTTACCTACCCCTCCCAGCTCTTGACTGGCAAAGTGGGGCTCAAACCCAAGGCTTTCAGGCCGCAGAAGCTGAGCTTCTTCTCCCCTTGGTGTCTTTCTGTGTAACCACACAGGGTCTCTGGACCCCTTTTCAGGAACCAGAAGGGCAGGACACATGAGCCCAGCCCATAGAATAAACTCCCACTTTCATTTATGGAGTGATTTTTTTTTAAGTCATGTTTGTCTAGGCAGTGGGAACATGTGCAAAAACTTTCATTTTATTTCCCTTTATTGTCATTATGTTAACATAAATACTTCCTTTTCATTTAGGGGAGGAAAGGATTAACCTCCCTTGTTGGCTAGGGTTGGGGGTTGGGCATGACGCTCCCACCGCTGAATTCAAAGCGGCTTTTCTCTGCAATTAAACAAATGGCCAGCAGGTGGCGTAGCAAACCCACAGCAGACTTCTCAGTCCCTCTTACGGGGTTTGGGGGTGGCAGGTGGAGAGGTCTTTCTGTTCTTTTCTCCAAAACCCATTCTAGGAGGAAAGGGCCAGAGGAGTCCCAGCAAGGTAGAGCAAGGGCACAAAGCCCAGAGAGCCACCCATCCTCAGACCGCCCGTCTGAGGGCCTGCACTACCTTATATGTCATGGTCACAGGACAGCAGAAGAGTGGGGCAGCTATTCTACAGGGCACTTAAGAGAGCCAGGTACCGTACCTACTTTTATACACATTTATTTCGTCTTGTCTTCCCTGTGGCCTGGCACACAATCTGACATTAAAAATAATGAACTGACTGGGGAGATAGGAACAATGCCAGCATCATTTTTTAATCTCTCCAAATTCCCACATAAAAATAAGCAGGCGGGGCGCCTGGGTGGCTCAGTGGGTTAAGCCTCTGCCTTCGGCTCAGGTCACGATCCCAGGGTTTTGGGATCGAGCCCCTCATCGGGCTCTCTGCTCGGCAGGGAGCCTGCTTCCCCCTCTCTCTCTGCCCACTTGTGATCTCTATCAAATAAATAAATAAAATCTTTTTTTTAAAAAAAGGTAATAAGCATGCAAGGGTGTCTGGCTGACTCAGTCAGTAGAGCATGCCGTTCTTGGTCTCAGCGCTGTGAGTTCAAGCCCCACGTTGGGTGTGGAGCCTACTTAAAGAAAGAAAGAAGCAGGGCAAATTAGGAAAAACAAAACCCACAGACAACATGGGCTCCAAAATTAGTTGGCAAAGGTGTCTCCATGAACACCAAAAGTTGAGTGGGGGAGCACAACTTCCAGTGTTATCATAACACAACCTGCGTGTTGTCAGGAGTCCCCCGGGGAAGGAGGGACGCTCCAGGGTTGGCCTCTAGCCTTTGGCACTCCATCTGCTGGCCAGCAGAGGGAATCGAGGGGATATCTGATGAGCCCAAGAGGAGCGTGAAAAGGCAATCTGAGAAAAGCAACCAGGACTGCAAGGGGTCTTGCCCTGTCCCATAGTAGGTGAGGTCAAGAGTCCCCTGGAGGGACTGAGGGACTGGAGCTCTTTGGCCCTAAAAGCTGACCCACTTGGGTTCCCTTCCAGGACAGGGTCCCCTATTGAGGGCAAATCACTTGGAGTGGGATCAGAATGGAGGAAGATCAATCAAGACCATCAAGGGGCAGGAAGAAAATCCAGATAAAAGTGGTAGAAGGAGATTGAGCCAGAAACATCAAAACACCAGCCACCATGTCTGTGTACGCCATGTAAAAAGAAGAGAGGGAGCTCATGAGGTTAGAAATGCTGACCTGGGGGCGCCTGGATGGCTCCCTGGGTTAAAGCCTCTGTCTTCGGCTCAGGTCATGATCCCAGGGTCCTGGGATCGAGCCCCGCATCAGGCTCTCGGCTCCGTGGAGAGCCTGCTTTCTCCTCTCTCTCTGCCTGCCTCTCTGCCTACTTGTGATCTCTGTCTGTCCAATAAATAAATAAAATCTTTAAAAAAAAAAAAAAAGAAATGCTGACCTGAACATCTTCAGGTTTAGGAAGAGGAATTTCACATGAGAGCGAATAACAGAAGAGCCTTGAAGTCGGATCCCATACAAAGTGAGTTGAAGCCAAAGAAGAGTCAGGAGCCAAATGGTATCTCCGCAAAGACTAAATGCATTCCAGTAACACATTGCTTGGGGACATATCAAAACCATAACCTTCTATTTCAAAATGATCTAAAGGCATTTTTTAATTATGCAAGAGATGAAAAAACAGCATAAAACGGAATTAGGGAAAAAAAAAGACCTTATAAAGTGGCAAAAGTCAAGGAAGAATTAGAAATACAAGGAAATAAATCTTTCTAGAAACTAAGTCTAAAGTAGAACACAAGGGCAAACTTACTCAACCTTAAGATAATGCCGTTTACGGGGCGCTTGGGTGGCTCAGTGGGTTAAAGCCTCTGCCTTCGGCTCAGGTCATGATCCCAGGGTCCTGGGATCGAGCCCCGCATAGGACTCTCTGCTCAGCAGGGAGCCTGCTTCCTCCTCTCTGCCTGCCTCTCTGCCTACTTGTGATCTCTCTGTCAAATAAATAAATAAAATCTTTAAAAAAAAAAGATAATGCCATTTACAAGGTGAAATGGGGGTATACTTCGAATCAATGAGAAATGAAAAAAAGAGACACTTTAAAATACTTGAGAGAAAGGGACAAATATTGATATCAGGCAAAGAAGTTCCAACACACAAATAATGAGTCCCTGAAAAGAAAATCGAAGCAAGAGAACAGAACAAATACTAAAAACTATAATTCAAGAAAACCTCCCAAAAGGTTTAAAAATTGAAATTACGTATTGGAAGGACATACCGCATACCTGAAAATGCCAACCCAAAATAATCAGACATATTCAAGACATTTTAATAAAATTACTGTTCTTTGAGGAAAGAGATAAAGATCCTTCGGTCGTCTGGGCAAAAATACTACTGTTAATAACTGACTGATAAGGAAAATAAATTAGATTATTATCAGGTTTTTCAAGAGTAAGGCTTTATGCCGGGAGAAAATGAAATAATGTATTTAAGATACTCGAAACGGGAAAATGTAAGTCAATTATTTTATGTCCATCAAAATTGACTTATAAGTATAATAGACTCAGGCAAATTGTTACAGACTCACTATATTGTTCACATTTTCTCTCTTTTTTTTTTCAGATTTTATTTATTTGAAAGAGGAGAGAGAGAGAGAGAGAGCGTGCGCACAAGCGATGGGAGGGGCAGAGGGAATGTAGACTTCCCACTGCGGGGCTCCATGTGGGGCTCCGGGCTCGATGTGGGGCTCAATCTCACAACCCCGAGACCATGACCCTGAGATCATGACCCAAGCCAAAATCAAGAGTCAACTGCCACCCAGAAGGCTCAGTTGGTTAATCAGCTGCCTTCAGCTCAGGTCATGATCTCAGAGTCCTGGGATCAGTCTCCATGCTCAGCAGGACACCTGCTTGATCATTCTCTCCCTCTGCCCCTTCCCCTGCTCTCTCTCTTTCTAAAATAAATAAGTAAATTTAAAAAAAATAATGCAGAAAGCATAGACAAAGAAAAAATGTTTTTAATTGGTCCCAGTAATTATTATGTTCATGGTGATATTACTTTTGTAATTTTCAGACTATTGTGTGTGTAATATAGGATAAAGCAAATAAGTAATTATGAGATACTCTAATTCTATTATCCCCTACACCCCTGTGAGCCCAATTCTCAGGATGGAAGAAAGGAGAAGTGTAATGCAAAAGACATTCAGTACCAATCCTAAATGTGAGCTCGAATTATCACAGGGTGCTGTCCTCTTGGTTTGTGGCTGAAGGGTGTATGTGATAAAATATATTTCTTCATAACGAAACCATGAGCAGTGTGCATCTCTAACATCCAGAGAGTGGTTATAAAATATCATTTTCCATTTTAAAAATAACAATAAAAGGCCTTCTTGGAGAAAACCCTCCTTCCAGGTCTGGAGCAGGAAATGTACAAGACGAGTCTGGTACTTCCTATCGTGCAGGAAGTAAGGCAGCTCTCAGAGACGATAGGGTTATTTTGGAAGGACTCAAGAGCCAACTTGAAGAGGCTCTCACTGGCACCGTACAATAGAATGGGAACATTTGAGCTTCAAAAAGAACAACACTTGCGGTTGATTATAACCATCAAGTGTGTTTAAGTCCTAGAATTCATAATGATATTGAAAAGAAATCAACTGGTCTCCTTTAAAGGATGATAAAGAACCAATTCGTTCTCTTGGAAACTGGTAAATAAAGGGAAAGAATGCAGCACGTGCCCTGCCTTGTGTCCTCTCTGAACCGTACATGGAGTAACAAAGAGTAAATGAGGGGAAGTGTCTCCTTTCCAACAGTCCCTTTCCAACAGATAGATGAAAAAGAAAGGAGAAGACTGGAATGTTGCCACTTGCAACCCTCCATGAATGAATGAACTAACTGATAATAAGCATCCACACCTGCCAAAACGGGGAGAGGGACCCCCCCCAACATTGTGTGCCATCCGATGGAAGAACGCAAGGGCACTGACAATGCAGCCAAAGGGATTGAACGTGAGTCTGATCAAGCCTCTGGACCCAGCCGCCAACTCGCAGGAAGCACGGAGGATGGAGGTGAACTGCACGGTGAGGACAAAGTAAAAAAAATCGAGGCTGTGGGAAAGTCAGATGGACGTCCTTCAGCAAATAGCTTGTAAGGGAAAGGGGGGGAGGAAGGAAGGGGGAAAAAAAAGGTAGAGGGTGACCTGTGGATTAATAGAGACCTTAAAGATGTATCATTTTCTTTTCTTCTTTTTTTAAGAGATTTATTTATTTATTTATTTATTTGAGAGCGACCGCTCACACACGTGTGCACGTGAGTGGGGAGGGGCAGAGGGAGAGAATCTCAAGCAGGCCCCCCCTCCACTCCCCCACTGAGCAAGGAGCCCAATGTGGGGACACTCCCATAACCCCGAGATCATGACCTGAGCTGAAACCAAGAATTGGATACTCGGTGGACTGAGCCACTCAGGCGCCCTCAGTTGTCTTTTTCAAATGGCCAAGTTTAAACAATAGAATCTAGGGTGTGGGGGTTCATAAAAGGGCTCAGATGGGGAAGGGGCACCTGGAAGAGTTGGGAAAGGGGATGCTTGCAAATTTCTATTTATTAACTTCGGTCGCAGTTACAAAGACATTTGCCACGAGATATCTCGTTAAACAATGCATTTGTTCTGTGTGATTTTCTGCGCCCATGTTTACTTTACAAGAAAGGATTTTTAAAAAGGGGTGGGGCTCCTGGGTGGTTCAGTCACCTAAGCATCTGTCTTGGGCTCAGGTCATGATTCCAGGGTTCTGGGATCAAGGCCTGCATCAGGCTCCCTGGGAGCCTGCTTCTCTCTCTGCCTCTGCCTCTCCCTCTCTCTGTCTCTGTCTCTCGCGAATAAATAAATAAAACCTTAAAAAAAAAGAGACTGAAATGACTGAATGAACAGCCCTAGAAGGTCTCACTATTCTCTTTTGATCGATGACAAAGGGAAAACTCAGAGAGAAAAGAGGGTTGCCAAAGACCACAGAGTTGCCAAGCTTCCCAGCTGCGTTCCAAACCCCAGCCAGTTTCACCTGTACTTGGACAGACAGTTGCAGACCCCTGCTGAGTTGATTGCAAACAGCTGAGTTGTCGGTCCTCCAAGGGAGCCAGCAAGGGTGGGGGTAGGTATGGGAACAATGCTGGTCTTGGCACCTCTCGGGGTATACGCTCAGTGTGCCTCAGGGCCCCTCCCTTGTGCAGGGCCCTCTCCCTCTGGCTTCAGTCTCTGAACGGGGAAATGCACGGCATCTGGCCCTCTGATGAAGTTTCACTTCTGTTTCTCAACCCCTCCCAGGCTGTTCTGGCCCGTGGAGCAAAGGGAGGGTCTGGGAAAGACCCTGGCCTGAAACTAAGAGGTCAACTTGACCTCTCCTTGATACCTCACCTGGGGAGGGGCACCAGTGAGGAGGGGCCGGGGGAAGGGGATGGGGAAGGAGAAGAAGAAACGGCCTTCGACTCTGCAGGCTGGAGCCCTGCCCTTACCTGGGGGGACTTCTGGTATCCCAGGCATTTAGCACTTGCTGTCACAGAAAGCAGGAGCACAGGGGCACCTGGGTGGCTCGGTCAGTTAAGCAACGGACTCTTGGCTTCTCAGGTCATGATCTCAGGGCTGTGAGGTCCGGCTCCATACTGAGTGTGGGGTCTGCGTGAGAGTCTCTCTCCCTCCGTCTGCCCATACCCTCCCTCAAAAGTTTAGAAAGAAAGCAGGAGTATAAAACGTGTTTGTTGAATGAATGAATGAGTGAATGAATGAATTAATTTGACATATCCTTTTTTATTTATTTCACACAGAATCCAAGCCTCAACTAATGTTTTTTAAAATATATCATCTTTCACTACGAAATGGGAGTTCTGCTAAGGCCTACCCCGAGGGTCATTGGGAAGATTGAATTGGTTAATGAATGTGAATCCCTTAGACTAGTATCTGGCACATCCTAAGTCTTCAGTAAATTATTCCCATAAAATGAGAGGTGTTGGTTTAAGTTTAGGATACAGCCAGTATGGGATTTGCAGTCAGTATGGGGCCAGGGTTAAGGGTCAGGAGGCAGAGAGAGCTGGTTTAGTATGAAGCTAAGATTAAGTTTGTGGCCAGAAAGGGGATAGATTTTTAAATCAACCGTCTATTTACGCCCACATTGTTCCGGAAGGACTTGAGGCAACTTTCAGGAACAGGGACTGGAGAAATCAGGAAAGAGAGATGGAACTGAACACACTCCTGGCCTAGAGCATTCGTGCCGGCACCCAGGGCCCTTTCAGCGGCAAGCCACGACTGAGGGATCAAAGCCCGGGACCCTCTGGCTGCTCTGAGGTGCACAATGACAGCCCAGGGTTGAGCCTAGCCAGCTCTCAGGGTTCTGGTGAGAATCCCATGAGCTGACCCCACACAAACTGCTGGCACATAGCGAGTTCTCCATAAGCGTTTGTCATTACAGTCAGAACACAGGGCTGATGTGGCCCCGGGGGGCCTGTTTGGAAAGTGCAGTGAGCAGCAGGGACAGGAAATCCCAGCATATGTTTTTCCCATGAGCAGCCCTCCACCCACCAAATCGGAGCCAGAAGACGAAGCTCGATGGGATGGCCAAATCCATTCCATCAGAGCTGCCCAGACCAGCAGCTCCAGGGTTAACCGAAGCCCATTGGCTCTGACCCCCTCTCCTTAGAGTGTGCCTGGATGGGTTCTGCCAGACCCACCCCAACCCCAGGGCACCTCTTCTCTTCATAAGACTGAATATACTTGACCAGAGGAGGAAAGTCCACAAGACATATTTCAGAGGTTGACTGTGTACATGTGCCTGTGCACACACATGGACCCATGTGCACACGCGTGTGCACACACATACAAGAACATGCATGGGTGTGTTTGGGGTCCTATTAGTTTTCCGTATCGACTTAAACAATACATAGGATCTTAGAGTTCTGCAAGTCAGACCTGAGCTCAAATCAAGGTGTCAGCAGAACTGCGTTCCTTCTGGAAGCTGAAAGGGAGAATCTGTTCCTGCTTCTAGCGGCTGCCCCCACTCCGTGGCTCATGGCCCTCGTCCATCTCTAAGACTGCAATCACAACACGTGGTTCAGATTCCTGCCTTCACATCCCCTTCTCCAACTTTGACCCTGTCTCTCTCTTATCAGAACCTCGAAATGACATTGGGCCCACCGGGGTAATCCAGGATACGATTCCCATCTCAAAAATCCTTCACTTAATCACAAAAGTCTTTTTGCATTGTGAGGTGACATATCCACGGGTTCTGAGGATCAGGATGGGGACATCCGGGGTTGGGGGGGGGACATTATTCTGTTTAGCACAGGAGCCTAGTGTTATAAACTCCTAGGGTGCTTTGAAGTCCTTGTTCTCTGCTCTATAGAGGGGGTACTTGGAAACCAGGAAAAAAGCCCAGCATCTCAGTTCAAAGAAATGTTGGCAAAATGTCCCATCAGAAGATTTAAAAAGGGGGAGGGGGTGAATCCTCTATTTGGATCTCTCTAGAGTTTGGACAACACGTTGTACTCACTCCTGTGGTCCCAGCGTTCACCGGTGACACCAGCCAAGAGGCGAGAGTAAAGGGCAGTGAATCCCGTATCCGTTTTCACCTGCTGGGGGATGTGCAGGCTATAAAAGACTTTGCTGCACCTCTTTGCTCACTTGTGATTAGAAACATCAATTCTTTACCCACTGAGATGGCCCAAAGAAGGGATGGCATGGTGACCATTCTGAGAGGCTGCTTGCCAGCTCTGCAAAAAATACAAACCAGACCCAAACAAAGAAAGTGCTGGAGAACCTGAGGTCCTTGATCCATGTCCCACTTCATCTGACTTGCTGGCTCTGACTCAGGACTCCAAGTCACAGAGACAGTGAAGGAGCAATGAGGCAGAGGTGCTCAGGAGACCCTCCAGCCCCCGGGCTGTGAAGGCCACCACAGCTGGGAACCAATCAAGTATCCCTCCTGTAAAAAAAAAACAGTTCTTTTAGTCGCAAGTCATCAATCTCCTCTTGTTCAAGTGACAGGTTGATTGTTGCCTTTGCTTGCAAGAGACACATACATAAGAAGGTCAGCCTTCACAGTCTGAAGGGGACAATTGGTCAAATACCAAGATCAGAACCGAGTCTATTAATCACTGGTCAGGAATGTGGAGAGAAGGCCATACTGGGGGATGGAGGCCCCCTCTAGGGACGGAGACCCAAGTTATAATCAAATGTTGTGCCTGGAAACTGTCATGTTTCCACCTGGAAGCCTTGTACTCTGCTCCAAACAGGCTGGGCTGACCCCTGCATTTAATTCTCAAAAGCAGTCTTCACCATGTCCCTTAAGAACCGGCAATTCAAGAGTAAGAAGGTAAAAAATAGGAAAGTGAAGAAAAAGGGACGAAAGGGAAACGGGAAAAGGAAAACTAAGAGCAACCAGGGGTGAGGTTAGTGCAGACAACACAGCTTAGAGTCCCAGGCACTTAGAAGGTATGGGCCACAAATCTGACTGTGAGCTTCCTAGCAACCATTGTGAAAGGAGAAACAAGATCCATCACATGACTCATTAAGCCTGTTAGCTAAAAGCAAAGTCACCCCCCACCACCCCCTGCCAACAAGGAAAAAATGTCTATTCCTCTTACTAAAATGGGGAAGAACGTTATTCTGGAGTTCTTGTGGAGAGGCCACTGTGGACAAAATGAACTCTGTCCTCAGCAGGATCCTGACTATAAATGCAACAATCGGTTTCCTAGAGCTGTTTCTTATAACTCTTCTTGATGAAGGTCCACAGCAGAAAGCTGAAGCCCCATTTAGTAAAAACAGTATTTCCTGGTCATTCATCTGAGGTGAAGTGCTACAAAACACCTTTTCAGGTAAGGGATGCTAAGAACGCACAGTTAAGTCATGGAGGTGGTCCTTAATGAGTTTGGGAGATATATGAATTTTTGCTTCAGTGCTTCCTGCAAGTTGGCAGCTGGAACCAGAGGCTTGATGAGACTTAGGTTCAATCCTCTTGACTTCATTCTCTGTGGGCTCTCTGTGGGCTTGGAAAACGCTAGACGTGGATGTGTTTGAACTTTCAACAAACACACATGGAAATATGGATGCATGTCACCAACATAATGTTGAGCAAAAGAAACCAGACACCAAAAAGTGTATACTGGGGCACCTGGGTGGTTCAGTTGGTTAAGAGACCGCCTTCGGCTCGGGTCATGATCCCAGGGTCCTGGGATCGAGCCCCACATCGGGCTCCCTGCTCAGTGTGGAGCCTGCTTCTCCCTCTCCCTCTACTGCTCTGCCTGCTTGTGTCTCTCACTCTCTCTGTCAAATAAATAAATAAAATCTTTTTTTTTTAAAGTGTATACTGTGTGGTTTCAAGTACACAGAAGTGTAAAAGCTGACAAAACTAAGATACACAGCTGGAAGTCAGGAGAGTGGGTAACCCTGGCGAGTAGTGACAGAAGGGAGTGTGAGAGCCACTCGGAGGCTGAGTGAGTATTTGATACATGGATGGGCTTAGTTTGTGAAAATTCTTATGATACGGGCACTTTTCTCAATGTATGTTACCCTTCAATTAGAGTATTTTTTAAAGTGGTATCAGGTCATTGTAGCACAAATTTAAGATCGGGGCGCTGTTTTGGGGGGACACAGCTTCAGGCTGTGACCAAGGTTAGGGCTGATATCTAGGCTCAGCTGCGGTAAGGTTTAGGGTGGACGCAGGGTCAATGCTCATCTGTGGCTGAATCACGCACGGCTCATCCTAACAGAACTCCTCACTCCGTCTCCCGCTTGACCGCTGCCATTGCAGGGTCTGACCACTGGATGTCTCCACTCCACAAATTGCTAAATGAGAAAACCTTGAACCTGTGCATGACCCTGATCTGGGCGAGGTTGGAGGCCACAGTGCAGAGAATGACTGGGAGACACCAAGGAATGAATCCAAGTTGAGGGGAGCGGGCCCGTCGGGGCCTGGCGTCCAGGTCCTATGAAACAGTGGGCAGCCGTAGAGGGGACCACAGAGGCAAGGGCAGATCAGAAGCCCCCAGCTTTGTCCCCTACCTCAGTTAATATTATTTCATTCATTCATTCATTCACTCCTTCATTCCCTATTATTGAGCTCCTGCTCTGGGCCAGGCATTGAGGATTCGAGGAGAGCAAATGGGCCACGGTCCTATTATCACAGAGCTCACAGGATACTCGCACCTCCTCTCTGCTTTCCTGGTCTCTCTAAATGCAGTAACCAGCCCAGAATGCACAGTGCCCTCACGCCCAGAAGAACTCCTAGTTTCACCATCCACCTGCCAACCAGTTCCTCAGCTCAAACCACCCCCTTCTTCTCTTGTTTGTTTCTTTCCCACTAAGACTCATGTCCAAAGAGTAACAGCCTCATCTGTCTAATAGACCCTGGTGTTCTCAGGGTCTGACCTCGATCAATATTTGTTGAATGGAAATGGTTCCAATGGTTTCCTATGGAACCAAGCAGAACAGAATGGGGGGGCTTCCTCTGGTCTACGGTACCAAGCACCCCAAGTCTGTGATTCTGGAGGAAGTCTCTGACAGGTCTGTGAGTGGGGTGGCTATGAGCCCCTGAATAGATCTGAGAGCTGGAGGTTTCAGGGCTGCGGGCTGCAGGAGAATAGTGCTGTCAGCCTAGCTCACGGACCCTAGGGCACTTCCACTTCCCCTTTTTCAAAAGTAAACACGGTGGGGGAGGGAAGAGACAGGCTTCTGTACCACCCCTTGATAGGCCCAGGGACCAGGCTACAGGAACAGGAAATATGAGCTAATAGAGATTAAGAACAAGCCAGCTGGGGGTGCCCTGGCCGCCTCCACCTCCCGGCAGCCTCTAAGCCACTCGAATCCAGCCTTGGCAGATGATAAAGGGCAAACGGACCAGCTGGCTTGGGGCCCGCTGGGATCCTGGGGAGGAGACCTGGGGAATGAGGCAAAGATGACTTTAGGGGAAATGGGCTGGAGGGAAGGGGAGAAGGAGCTGGAGTTGTAGGTAGATGCTCCCTAGAAGAGGAAGGAGGTGGGGAGACACAGCCTGAGACACAGGGAGAGCCTGAGACACAGCCTTGGATGGCCGCGTGGATGCAGTCAGCTACCCTGGACCTTTAGATGACCCGTTTGGGCACCAGAGGTGGGGGTACTAGCACAGGGCCTCTAGCACTAGGATCTTTATTCAACTGTCCCACCACTGGCCAATCACATTTGCACATGGTGCTCCGCAGGGTTAGACTAACTCAGCACTGTCCAATGATGAACTTCCTGCAATGATGGAAATGACCTACAGCTAGGCTCTCCAGCATGATAGCCACTAGCCACACAAACCAGTAGCTACTGTACTGGCCAGCATAGCTGTGGACCTGGTGTAAGATAAGCAAAGCCATCTTTTCTCCTTCCCCCTGATTTCCTTCTCACATTCAACTCTTTCTCTGTGCCTCAAGCTCTTCATCAATAACTGTATTGTAACGGGTTTGAATTTCACAGGCCATGAACAAAAACAATATATATAAAATATTTTTCTATAATTGAAGGTAATGCCTATCCCAAGTAACTGTTCGGTTTAAATGCACTCAAGTGAGGACTTCCTCCCTCCTTTCTCTCTTCCTTTCTCTTAGAGTACATCTCAGTCTTAGAACAGGACAGAATATGTAGGTGGCACCCAAGCCCGGGGTGGGGGTGGGGTGGGGAAACTTGGAGCCTGCAAGACCCCTGTCCACACTGGCATCCAGCCATCAGCCCATGTTGTATTCATTCAAACCCTTCTTTAATCTCCAGACTTCATCTCCGGGTTCTGTTATCCCTACCACTGTTGCTGGGGCAGGAGAGGCAGGTACAGAATCCCTTCTCCAAAGGCATCCCAGCATCTAACCCAACTGTTCCCACCTCCCCACACACTTTGGTACTTCCTATCCCTTGTTAAGGGTGACTGAACACCTCCTATGTACCCGGCACATTCTAAGCACTACAAAGTATCTTCCCAGCAATCTCAAAATAAATACTGTTATCATTCTCATTTTGCAGGTGAGAAAATGAGGCATAGACAGGTAGTGTAGAAAAGTTCGTGCACAAAGTATTCTCAGTCTAGGACTTTAAAACTAATATTCTGGTTACACGTACCCAACAACACTACTTCTGGGAATTGATCCCAAAAATAGGCTAGCAAAAGCCTCAGAGCAGCTATGCACAAGAACTTTTGTTATAGCACTCTTTGTAATAACAAATGGTTAGGAATTACCAACATGCTCATCAACCATCAACCAGGGAGCAGGCAAATAAATCATAGTGCATTCACAACTAAATACTTTGTGGCTGTAAAAAAGAATGAGAGTTATCTCTATACACTGTCATAGAGTGAACTTCAGAATACATTGTAATTAAATAAGTGTACGAGGGGCACCTGGGTGGCTCAGTGGGTTAAGCACCTGCCTTTGGCTCAGGTCATGATCTCAGGGTCCTAGGATCGAGCCCCACACCGGGGTCCCTGCTCAGCGGCAAGCCTGCTTCCTCTTCTCTCTCTGCCTGCCTCTCTGCCTACTCGTGATCTCTGCCTGTCAAATAAATAAATAAAATCTTAAATAAAAAACGAAGTGTATGATATGCTACAAATTATGTAAGAAAGGGAAGATAGAAATATATTTTTTCATTAAAGAAAAAAAATTTTTTAATGATTACAAGAGAAGCCTGGTCGGCACAGTCAGTTAAGCATCCAACTCTTGGTTTTGGCTCAGGTCATGATCTCAAGGTCATGGGATCGAGCCCCACATTGGGTTCCATGCTTAGCGTGGCATCTGCTTGGGACTCTCTCTCCCCCTCTGTCTCCACCCCTCCTCCACCCCGTTCCTCTCTCTCCCTCAAAATAAATAAATAATTCTTTAAAAAAATATACAAAATGACTACCAGTGGGAGAGGAAGAGACTAGAGGGAAGGGAACAAGTATAGAAGCTATACTTCCTTGAATATACCTTATTTTGACGACTTCGTCGTGGAATAGTAAAAATGTTCTACATAATTATCAAAACCAACTTGAATTTTAAATAAAGTAATCCTGAAAACTTAAAAGCAAAATGAAATAGATGTATCACACTATGAGTTAAATTCATAGTATAAGAACTTAGAGAAGAATTATTTCAAATAACTTGATACACAGTAATTTGATTGTCTATTCCCATTGGGATACCCTCAGAGGACACAAAGAACAGCCAAAAAAAAAAAAAAAAAGGTTTTTATTCTTAAAATGTTTTGCTATCATGTTGTTAATAAAAACTGTTATTTTATACATCAGAGTTTAAGCAAATAAATCTAATGCTATTGCCATTAGAAACCAAAACTCATAGCCTGCAAGGAAATAAATACAAATATAAAATGGAAGAAATTTAGTAAACAATTGTAATCTAGATTGAAAAGGAAAATTTCAGTGTGAATTCACTATAGCTGTAGCCAGATGCCTGAGTGGATAGGTCGGTTAAGCCTCTGCCTTTAGCTCAGGTCATGATCAGAGGGTCCTGGGATCAAGCCCCTTATCAGGCTCCCTGCCTGTCAGTGGGAAGTCTGCTTCTCCATCTCCTCCCCACTTGTGCTTTCTCTCTCACTATCTCTGCTGCTATCTCTGTCTCTCTCAAATAAATAAAATCTTTAAAAAATAAATAAATAAAAATAAAAAATGTAGCCACTGAAAAGGCCTAGAAACAATTACAAATACAGTAACTGTAATCAACCCTGGAGAAAAAAGTGTGCAGGATCAAAATACTGTTTCCCATAAAAGAACCAGGGCTCTTTGGAGAAATGGCTGACCTGAGGTCTGGGGTAAAGAAATGTACAAGGTAGGCGCCCAGGTGGCTCAGTTGGTTAAGTGACTGCCTTCGGCTCAGGTCGTGATCCTGGAGTCCCAGGATCAAGTACCACAACGGGCTCCCAGCTCCATGGGGAGTCTGCTTCTCCCTCTGACCTTCTCCCCTCTCACACTCTCTGTCTCAAATAAATAAATAAAATCTTTGGGGGAAAAAAAAGACATGTACACGGTGAACCTGGAATATCAGAAAGCAAGCAAGCTACAGGGTCATGTCAAAAGGATTCAGAACCCAATTTGAAAAGGCTCTCACTGGCCAAAGATGAGACAATTTGAGGAAAAATATGGGGTAAGATCAAGCAGGTTTAATATCCATAAATTAATACTGATACTCAAAAAAAAAAAAGGAAAGGAAAAAGAAAACCTCATTGGATTTCCTTTGAACATGTTAACTCATTATTTGAAAATTTATGTCAAACTCATCATTTGAAAATTGATAATTAAGAGAAAGAATCAAGCATTTTTTCCTATATGCACTGAATCTCGTTGTAACCAAATAATTGGTTAGAGAAAATTTCTCTGATAAAGGTGTTTCTGCTAATAAATGAAAACAAAATTTTAGGGATTAGAATTTTGTATTTTGTATTTTGCAATGTTTGGTAAAACAATGGACCTTGGTCCATGCTCATCAATCACTAGAAATTTCACGGAAAGACAAATATGCGATGGTTCTCCTGATAGAGGTATACAATGTCACCAGTGAAGATTTTTTGCTTAAAAAAGAAAAAAAAATTTGACCTGACCCTGTCAAAGGCTAGTCACGTGAAATAAAGGAGTTAGGGAGTCTGTTAACTGATACCACAGGGATGCAATTAGCAAAAACCAGAATGTGGGAAACTCCACAGAACAAATAGCTCATTTCTTCAATAAATAAATTGAAGACAAAGGGAGAATCTCTCCAAGTCCTGTCTATTTCACTCCCACACATTCCACTTTAAAAAGAGAGGGAGGAAGGGAAAACCTATAGATTGAAAAGAGACTTAAGAGATACCAAGCAATGCAATGTATGTTGCAATGTCTCGTATGTTTTCAACTTAGGCAACAGTTGGGTATATTTCGACACTGACTGGATGTTTGATAATATTAAGAATTTGTTGTTGATTTTTTAGGTGATAATGGTTTTGTGCTTACATGTTTAAAGTTTTTGCCTTTTTTTTTTAAGATTTTATTTATTTATTTGACAGAGAGAGAGAGAGATCACAAGTAGGCAGAGAGGCAGGCAGAGAGTGTTGGGGAAGCAGGCTTCCCGCTAAGCAGAGAGCCCGATGCAGGGTTCGATCCCAGGACCTGAGCCAAAGGTAGAGGCTCAACTCATTGAGCCACCCAGGTGCCCCTAAAGTTCTTGTCTTTTAGAGAGGCATAAGGAAATGTTTACAGATGAAATGATATGATGTCTGATACTTGCATCCAAATAACCCAAGAGAGGAGAGGGGTAGAAGGGTTTATTCATGGGTTAATTCATGGGTTAATTCATGGGTTGTTAACTGTTGCAGCTGGGTGATGGGTACCTGGAGGTTTATTATATTCTTTTTTCCTACTGTTGTATATACTTAAAATTTTCTATAATAAAATTTTATAATAAAATAAAATTTATTTAATAAAATAAAATTTTCTAAAATAAAAAGAAATTTTTTAAAAAATTTATTTATTTGAGAGAGAGAGAGTATACAAGTGGGGGAGGGGCAGAGGGCCAAGCAGACTCTCCTGCTGAGCAGGGAGCTTGACACGGGGCTCAATCCCAGGACTCCAGGATCATGACCTGAGCTGACAGCAGAACTCAACTGACCAAACCACCCAGGCGCCCCTAAAATCAAAAGTTTTAAGGGAAAAAAAAAAAAGGAGCATTGATTTATTTTTATTTTTTCTGCATTTCTTCTGTCGAAACTACCTCCAAGGCCAAAGGTACTCTTCTGAACCTGAGAAAGATAAAGGAGTAAGAGACTTTGTACCAAAAAAAAAAAAAAAAAAAAAGAAAGAAAGAAAGAAAGAAAGAAGAAAGGAAGAAAGACCCTCATTAATACTACAAACTATTTTCTTAATTGAGTTCACCCAAGATAAAATGAACCTTTTAACAATCTATGGTTCAAAAAAAAAAAAAAAATCTATGGTTCAAGAACTCCTGGATGGCTTGTTGGTTGAGCATCTCACCATCTCCGGGTGGTGAGACCAAACCCTGCATCTGCTCAGAACCCAGCAGGAAGCGTACTTGAGATTCTCTCTCTTCCTCTGCCCCTCCTGCCACTGGCACACTCAATCAATCAATCAATCAATGGCACACTCTATAAATAAATAAATAAATAAATAAAATCTTAAATATGTACATACTATGAAATACAGTTCGGCAGCATGTAGTATACTCACAATGTTGTACAACCACCATCTCTATCAATTTCCAAAACATTTTCATCTCCCGCAAAGGACACCCCATCCCTATTAGGCAGTCCCTCATTTCCTTCTTTACCCCAGCCACTGGCAAGAGCCTGTCCGCTTTCTGTCTCCATGGATTTACCTATTCTGGATATTTCATATAAATGGAATCATATTTGACCTTTTTATTTGAAACTGTGTCCAGCCACACATTTGATGAGCTCTATTACGGACAAGGCACTAAGTCAAGTACTAGAGATAAGGGGGTGGTGAAGACGGACAAGATCTCTGCCTTCGTGGGGCTTACGAGACAGCCAATACTCAAATAAATACAGTGAACTCTCTCCCTTAAAATCTGTAAATGCTGCCGGGTTGAAGAGCAGAATCTGCAGGGCTGGTCAAGTGAGGGGGACTGCTCTGCTTTGGGGGGTGAAGGGACGCTTCTCAGGCAGTTAAACGGAGCTCTAAGGAATGACTGGGAATGAGCTGGGGGGAAGGAGGGACAAACCTTCTAGACCAGACTGGAGAGGCAAGCCTTGGAAAGTCTAAACAGAGGAGTCACGAAACTTGATGTGTTTGTTTTTGTGGGGTTTTTGATTGACTCAAGTCCATGGCGTCATTCAGGTTCACTCTTCTCATTGTCTAGTTCATTGAGTTTTGACAAATGCACAACACGAGTTCAGTGTTATGGTATCATACAGAACAGTTTCACTGCCCTAAGAATACCCTGCGCTTGATCTATCCACCCCTGTCCGCCCCTCCCAACCGCTCTCTTCACTGTCCCTACAGTCTCACCTTTTCCCGAATGTCATAGAACTAGAATCAGGTAGTATGTAATCTCTTCAGACTGTATTCTTTCGCTTAGCAATACACACTTAAGATTTTCCCACGTTTTTTTACGGTTTGGTATCTTATTTTTTTGCGGGGGGGGTAAAATATACATAACATAAAGTTTACCATTTTAACCATTTCTAAAGTGTACCATTCAGTGAAATTAAGTACATTCACCCTGTTGTGCAACCATCGCCACCATCTAGTTCTCTTTTTTTAAAAGATTTTATTTGATTATTTGAGAGAGAGCGTGTGTGTGTGTGTGTGTGTGTGTGTGTGTGTGTGAGCGAGAGAGAACAGGTGCAGGGGGGAGGGGCAGAGGCAGAGGGAGAAGCCAACTCCCCGCTGAGCAGGGAGCCCAAGAAGTGGGGCTGGATCCCAGGACGCCGAGATCATGACCTGAGCCAAAGGCTGGGCCACCCAGGTGTCCCCACTACCATCTATTTCCAGAATTTTACTCATTCTTCTTCTTTTTTTTTTTTAAGTAGGTTCCAAGGCGGAGTTCGAACTCATGACCTGAATCATGACATCAAGACCGGAGCTAAGATCAGGAGTCAGACATTTAACCAACAGATCCCCCAGGTGCCCCATAACTCACTCCTTTTTTATTACTGAGTATTATTTTATCATACGCCTGGGCCACAGTTTGTTTATCCATTCACTTATTGAGAGATGATTTGTTTTTATATATTTTTTTAAGATTTTATTTATTTATATGCCAGAGAGAGAGAACGAGCGCATGAAAAGGGGGGAGCAGCAGACAGAGGGAAAAGCAGGCTCCCTGCTGAGCTAGGAGCCCGATGCAGGACTCTATCCCAGGACCCCGCCAAGATCATGACCTGAGCCAAGGCAGACGCTTAACCAACTGAGCTACCCAGGCACCCTAAGAGATGGTTTACTTTTAAATAAGACCACTGGCGGGCACCTGGATGGCTTAGTCAGTTAAGCGTCTGCCTTTGACCTGGGTCGCGATCCCAGGATCCTGGAATCAAGTTCCAGGTAGGGGTCCATGCTCAGCTGGAAGCCTGCTTCTCCCTCTCCCTCTGCTGCTCCCCCCTGCTCATGCTCGTTCTCTCTCTCTCTCTCACTCTCAAATAAATAAATAAAATCTAAAAAAAAAAAAAAAGACAATTAGAAAAAATCACAAAACGTTTAAAATAAATAAGACCACTGGCTGCTATGTGGAGGGCTAAGAATGGGGGCAGGGAAGCTGGGGAAATGGTTAATGTTGTTGTCAGGGAGAAGGAGGAGTTAGGGACAAGGTCCTGCTTTCCAGCTTGGGTGACTGGGTAGGAAGGGAGTAGTGTAGCTCGCTGAGATAGGGAAATGAAAAAGGAAGGACGGGTTCGGGAGAAGACCACAAGCTCAGCTTCGGAGCTGCTGTTTTGAGTTCCAAGTGTCTGCTAGATGTCCAAGTAGAAATGGGAAGTGGCGCATTGAACATATGGGTCTAGAGCTCAGACCTCTTTCCTCTTCCTTACCAATCAATCCAGCCAACTGGTCTTAATTCTATTCCTGAAGAAGCCAAGTTTCCTCCAGCCTCACGACCATCGTGTTGCTGTCCCCGCTGCCTGGGACACTTCCCCTGAGATGCTTTACACTTAGCTCCTTCTTAACATCCCTACCTCAGGTCAAGGATCACCTGAACAGAGAATCCTGCCTCAGAGCGGAGCTCAAGTCAGAGTAATGAGTGGGCTAGAGATCCACATCGTTGTAGGTTTTGCTGCAACAGTGCTCCACCAAAAACAACTACCAGAGACTCCATGCTTTCTTTTTTATTTTTTTTAAGATTTTCTTTATTTATTTGACAGAGAGAGAGATCACAAGTAGGCAGAGAGGCAGGCAGAGAGAGAGGGGGAAGCCGGCTCCCTGCTGAGCAGAGAGCCCGATGCAGGACTCGATCCCAGGACCCTGAGATCATGACCTGAGCCGAAGGCAGAGGCTTAACCCACTGAGCCACCCAGGTGCCCCGAGACTCACTGCTTTCTGAGAAACATTCATTTCTCACCCAGGGGTCTGTGGGTCAGCCGGGGTTCATCAGGGCTCCCCAAGCTGAGCTGGGCTGGGCTCCAGGCTCCTTCACGTGTCTTCTCACTCTGAGTCTGGACTGGAGGAGACCCCACTGCCTGGGGCTCCTGTTTCTCGGGGCCAACAACAGCTGCTCAAGATGAGTGAATGGAAATCCTCCGTGTTTCGGGGCTAGCCTCTTCCACACATACTCCGTTAGCTAAAATAAGTCATGTGGCTAAGTCCAATATCAACAGAGTGCGGAAGTATATTCTTCCCACACTGAAGAGGGCTGGAGGAAGTAAATATTTGCTGAATAACACAATCTACGTGGGACCCAACTCTTTATCTCCCTAGATGGCCATGTCTACTGAGTAATCCCCTCACACTCCTAGAAAACAAGAGTGTGTATATATGAATGAACAACTGAATGAATGAATGAATGAATGAGGAACTGTACCTTCCAAGGCAGAAGATTCTCCTCACTCAGGGAGGAACCTGAGGCTAGAGAAGGGAAGTGATTTGCCCAAGGTCACAGAAACTACCTGTGGTAAGCCCAGCCTGGCTGGCTCCTTGGGCTCAGTTCCCCATACAGAGGGAGGTGCTCTTCTCGGGGTGGGGTGGGGTCAGCCATATTACCCGTTCTGTCCTCTCACTGAGTCTTGCTTGACAGGCACATAATGAAGGGGCAAATACACCAGAGGGCCTTGCTGATTCAATCTCAATTCTCTCTCTGAAGCCAAGGAGGACCTTGATTCGTCATTTCCGGGTCCCAGAGCCCCGAATGGTAAATGCGTGCTGAGAGAATGAGTCATCGGTACAATGGTGGCGTTAATTGCTGATTAAGTGTTCCGTGAAATTCTGTGTCCCGCCCCAACTGTGCCCGCCCCTAAGGTACAGACAGTCATCTCCATTCTGCGGGGGCCCTGTAGCGTCTAACACGGAGTGGGCCCCCCAGCGGAGCTCAAAAACTAGGTGTGGCTATAGGAAAAGTCTGGAAGGCACCTCTTTTGAAGCAGGATTCCTTAGGACTTTCAACTCTTCTGCCTTATATCTTCATGTAACATTTGGACAGGTCACAGTGAGAATAAGTTTCTTCTGTAATCAGAGAGGGTGAAGAAAAGAGTCTGGAAGTATTTTAAGTACACACTGGCGTGCAAAAAGCCATCACTTGCTGGTTGGTTGGGAAACTCCTAAAAACGATCTTCCTTCAGAATCCTTCAGAATCCTAATCCCACACATTGTCAGAAGCCTGTTTTCAGAAACACTGAGTCAATTCCCAATCCCTCCTCCTATTGGGAAGCCCATGGGTGCCTACCACACGTGGAGGGCTGAGTGAGCCCCCAGGGTGACTGGTGACAGCCTGGGGAACAGGTGACAGCCAGAGTCAGCAAGCTCTGTGGCCATGCCTACCGTAGCTGCCACAGACAGAGCTGGCCCAGGGGCCAGGCACTGTGCTAAGTGTTCCACATGGATTAGCACACTTAATCCGAGCAATAAGTCAATGTGGTAGGAGCTATTATTAACCTGTTTTACAGCTGTGGAAAGTAAAGTGCAGAGAGGCAAAGGAACTCGCCCAAGGTCATATAACAAGCAGATGGTGGAACTGACATTTGATTCCAGAGCCTGTGCTCCAAACCACTACCCCACACAGCCTCTCACTAGGAACCTGCCCAAATTCCATGGGCAGGAGGTGGCAGTCAGAATCCAAACCAATCAGGGTTCACTCAGCCCCCAAAACATATGCTCTCTTTTTTTATTCTTTATTTAATTTTACATTTTATTTTTTTTTAAGATTTTATTTGTTTATTTGACAGACAGAGATCACAAGTAGGCAGAGAGGCAGGCTCCCCGCTGAGCAGAAAGCCCGATGCAGGACTCGATCCCAGGACCCTGAGATCATGACTTGAACCGAAGGCAGAGGCTTTAACCCACTGAGCCACCCAGGCACCCTAATTTTAAATTTTAAAGTTTATTTATTGTGTAATCTCTACAGCCAATGTAGGTCTCCGACTCATGACCCCAAAATCAAGAAACCATCCTCCTCCGACTGAGCCAGCCAGGTGCCCCAAAAGATACGCTCTTAATTACTAGGATGGCCTACCTCCTTCCACCTTTCCCCATTTCTGGATCCAACGCCAACACGCTGGTGACTTGGGTCACCTCCCTGAGCCTCAGTTTCCATGCCTGGAAATGGGATGAACATTGCTTCCCCTGGGGAGCTGGAGAGCCTTGTGTGAGAGGACAGTTCCTCTTGTGGAACGTGGTAGGCACTCAGCTAAGATAAACCTGTGTCCTTCCTGCTTTCCAGGAGTTTTGTGCAGTTGGCCAAGTGAACATGGGAACAAGCCCGTCCCGTGAGCCCCATGACCAATGGGTGCATGGGTGCTGTGGGGCCAGAGGCTGGGCACTGGATGAAAAGTCAAGGGTTACTGTGTGTCCAGAAAACTTAGCTGAGGAAAAACTGGAATAAACAAGCCCCATAAGGAGGGGGTTTTGTCGTCATCCTTCCTGTTTTCCCAGCCTGGCCCAGTCCCAAAGCCTCTTCTTAATCTTGTCAGGATTTTGGCCCTTTGCTCCAGGAAGGAGCCGCCAGGAGGCCCACAGCGAGCCAAGTCTTCAAGGAAGTGATATATTCTGTGGGTCAAGAGAAGGAAAGAGGCTTTCGGGGAGCAAGAAGGCAGGGACAAAACCAGGGGAGGGTTCAGCCGACAGGCCTCTCCTTGAATGCATGAAGAGACTGAGGCTTAGCACAGAGCAAGGTTTATTGGTTTGCTGGGCAGGGCCGGGGCCAGGAGGCAGCACAGTCTTCATTTCACACTACTGACTGCTCACTCCCTTTCAACTCTAGGGCCACCCAGGGAGGGAGAGACACCTTCACTCCCCCTGCCCACAGCTTTTTCCAGCAACATCTCTCCATCACTGCGTGGGAAACTTCATAAACACAGGTGTGGGCCTGTGGGTACTGGAGGACCAAATGGGAGGGGCAAAGATCTTGGTGGACACTGGAGGACCAAACGGGAGGGGTGAAGATCTTGGTGGACTTGATCTTATAGGAAATGGGCACGATAGACTCTCTGAAACAAAGAATCAGCCCTCTCTGACCACTTCCTGCGAGTCAGGAACATGCAATGCCAGGCACATTGGACAGGCTACACCCTCTCTGGGAAGTGCATCCCTTCCTCACTCTGCAGACAAGAAACCTGAGGCTCACAGGGGAGATGTTCACCATGGAACTCTCCTCTGAGCTCAGCCCTGGATATCCACTTTGCCTTGGACATCCCAAACTTCCCAAACTCAACTGACTCACAGAATTCTGTGTTCCCATCCCAGCTTCACAACTCAGAAACTAGGGTATCAACCTTGACTCCACCCTCTCCCCTGGTCCCAACAGGTAGCAGCCTGGGCCAGTGGTCCCCACTCTGACTCTATCTCCCAGACACTGGGTTTCTGCAATTTCAGGGTTTGTGGCATAATCCAGACCCTTTTCCTCTCCCTCCTAGATAACTGCAGTAGCTTCAGAATCAGCCATTCTGCCTCCAGTCTGTCCCTACACCCATCTATGTCCCCTCCTAACATTAGGGGGATCTTGTTAAAATGCAAATCTTCCTAGTTTCACCCAACCGAAAACCTTTCAGTGGCTTCTCAGTGTCCTCTAAAGAAACCCCTTACTACAGCTTCCCAGGCCCCCCAAATCTTGGCCCTTGCTGCCCTCTCTGGTCTCATGTTGGGTTCCTCCCTAGCCTCTGCCCCCATGCCTCAGGCATCCTGGAATACCCACAGTTCCTCTTTCACGTCAAGCTCTTGGCACATGCTATTTTTGCTGCCTTCCCCGGGGCTAACTCCCTCTCATCTTTCAGGTCTCGGCTTAGTCACCACTTCCTGACCACCCCCCACCCCTAAGTTTCATGAGCTGCCCCTTCAATGAATTCCCACAGTTCCCCTGTACTTCCTCCATGACGCTACCAGCCCCTCCCCCACATGTGCCCCTGGGTAGGCCCAGGAAACCTTCCTGACCCGCAGCACTCTCCAGCGGAAATACAATGCACACTGCATGGATAACGATGCCGTTTCCAATAGTCACATTTTCAAAAGGAAAAAGAAACAGATTGAATTAATTTTAATAATACATTTCAATCTGATATTTCAAAACCAGTCTCATTTCCCCGTATACTCAATATAAAGTTATTGATGTTTTTATTTTCTTTTTTGTACGAGGACATTGAAATCTGGTGTATATTGGACACTCCCAGCACATGTCAGTTTGGGTAGCCAAGCTCCAAGTGCTTGGTATCCCCACATGCTGGAGGCTGCCAGGTTGGACAGGGCAGTCTTGGAGGAGGCTTAGAGCTCCCTGGCCTGTGTCCTATTCTGGGGGACACTGATCCTCAGAAATAGTCATAGGCATTCTATAGAAAAAGGATTCTAAGTCACGTAAGTCTTGAAGACACCGACCAAGTGAAACGGGGTTTTTATTCGCCGGGACCTCCCAGAGTCTTATCTGAGCTAAAGTAAGAAGTGATGCTAGAAACAGATCAGAGAGCATGTAGCATTTACCCAACTCATTTGCGCTCAGAGCTCCATTTTCATAAAGTATTTCTGGGGATTAGCATCCACTAGAACGTTCCTTGGTAAATGCTAGTTAAGCCACAGCCCTGACTCAGTAAATCCCAGGATCCCCACAGAAAGAACTCGGGGTGCTGGGAGCCCACCTCTTGTGCCCCTGAGCCTGGCACAGAGAAAGCACCCAAAACCTGATTACTGAATTGATTAATTCTGGGAGGCTACAGAAAGCAGAGCTAGAATCCATGAGCAAAAACTGCAGTGTATTTGACCTCAAACAAGAAAGTTTTCCAGGGATGTGTGTGTGTGTGTGTGTGTGTGTGTGTGTGTGTGTGTGTGTGTTTAAACAGTTTGAAACTAACTTGTCTGATCTGCCTGGAAAATGTAATAGTTAGTCTTTTGGAATCATGATTTCTCCACCACTAGGAGTGATCAAGGCTGGAGTTCTAGAGGACAGAGTGTTTTCTAGAGTCTCTAATTTCCCTCTTTCAGAACTAAACAGAAAAAAAGAAAAAGACACAGTGGGCATGAGAACTTGAACTACAGAGGAAATGATCAGATGTGCATGCAGACATATGCAGGGCCCTTTGTGGAGAACACACTTGGAGGGGCCCCTGAGTGGCTCAGTCATTAAGCATCTGCCTTTGGGTCAGGTCATGATCCCCAGGGTCCTGGGATTGAGCCCCACATCAGGCTCAGTGGAGAGTCTGCCTTGACCTCTGGCCCTCCCCCTGTTCATGCTCTGTCTCTCTCTCAAGTAAATAAATAAAAATCTTTAAAGAAAAATAAAAAAGAACATACTGAGATTTGGAACCCCTGTAGAGGGTCAGTTTATAGCTAAAGCCCTTTGGAGTCCCTTGGTTCAATTCAGAAGATTCGTTGTTGTTGTTGTTGTTTTTTAAGATTGATTGATTGATTTCTTTAGGCAGGGAGGGGCAGAGCGAGAGGGAGAATCCCAAGCAAACTCCCCACTGGGTGCAGAATCCAACACAGGGGCTCCATCTCACGACGCTGAGATCAAGCCCTGAGCTGGAATCAAGAGTCAGGTGCTTAAGCGATGGAGCCACCCAGGCCCTCCTCAGTTCGTAACATTCTTGATCCATTTCGTATACAGTCAACATCTTGTCTGAATCCATCGGTCCTCAACCAATTGGAATGTATGCCTGGAGAGTGACCAAGAGGATGGCCCATTTCATTCATTCGTTTGTTTGTTTGCTTTTATAGATCATTTATTTATTTATTTATTTGACAGTGAGAGAGAGAGAGAGAGAAAGAGAGAGAAGGAACAAGAGCAGGGGGAGTGGGAAAGGAGAAGCAGGCTTCCTACTGAGCAGGGAATCCGACGTGGGGCTCCATCCCAGGACCCTGAGATCATGACCTGAGCCAAAGGCAAATGCTTAATGACTGAGCCACCCAAGCGCCCCAGTCCCTTTCTTTTTTTTAAGATTTTATTTATTTATTTAACAGAGAGAGAGAGAGAGAGAGAGAGATCACAAGTAGGCAGAGAGGCCGGCAGAGAGAGGGGGAAGCAGGCTCCTCTCTGAGCAGAGAGCCTGATGCAGGGCTCGATCCCAGGATCCTGAGACCATGACCTGAGCCAAAGGCAGAGGCTTAACCCACTAAGCCACCCAAGCGCCCCTGCCAGTCCCTTTCTTTTAAAAGTGTTTTTTGGGGGCGCCTGGGTGGCCCAGTCGGTTAAGCGGCTGCCTTCGGCTCAGGTCATGATCCCAGCATCCTGGAATCGAGTCCCACATCGGGCTTCTTGTTCCGCGGGGGGCCTGCTTCTCCCTCTGCCTCTGCCTGCCTGTACTCTATCTCTCTGACAAATAAATAAATAAAATCTTTTAAAAAAAATAAAAATAAAAAAATAAAAGTGCTTTTGGGGTCACCTGGGTGGCTCAGTGGGTTAAAGCCTCTGCCCTCAGCTCGGGTCATGATCTCAGGGTTCTGGGATCGAGCCCCACATGGGGCTCTCTGCTCAGCAGTGAGCCTGCTACCCCCTCTCTCTCTCTCTGCCTACCTCTCTGCCTACTTGTGATCTCTGTCTGTCAAATAAATAAATAAAATCTTTAAAAGTGCTTTTGTGTGGGGCAACTGGGTGGCTCAGTCGGTTAAGTGTCCAACTCTTGATTCCTGCTGAGGTCACGATTTCAGGGTTGTGAGCTCAAGCCCCATGTCTGGCCCAGTGTGGAGTCGGCCTGAGATTCTCTCTTTCCACTGCCCAACTCCCCAACTCATGCACACTCTCACTCTCAAATCAATAAATAAAATCCAAGAAATAAATAATACAATTGCTTTTGTGGACAAAACCAGGCAAGACAAATGTGTGCTGTTAGAAGTCATCAGGATAGTGGTTACCTTGGGGTAATGGCACCCTGAAGGAAGCGCTAGGGGGGTGCGCGGTGCTGGCCAGCTCAGCTGCTTGATTAGGTGCAGGTTACACAGAGGTTCAGTCGGTGAAATTCATCAAGCTGCAGAGTTTTGATAGTTGTGCTTTTCTGTATGTACACTGGCCTTCGATAAACAGTTTTAGAAATTGCTTTTGTGATGATATACAACTTTATCACACTAAGAACAAAAATGGGACTATGATTAACACAACTAAAATTATCCGGCTGGTCTGAGATTTGAGCTGAGGAGGAAGATGTTCATCAACAGCCAGGTGTTTCTCGGGTCGGGTCTAAGGAGCACTTTTGCTGGCCCAGCTGGCAGCTGGATGCTAGCCACGCTGCAGAGAGACCCTTAATCATCCAGAGGCAGGCAGCAGATGGATTGCGACCAATCATCTTAGAGCCTCCAGGTGTCCATCAGTAGGATCCCCGGCAGGATCTGGAAGCTGGGGCCTTTATAGGTTCTATGTCCCCATGCCAAACATGGGCCTGCTACAAAGTCGTGATCAATCCACGTCCTCTCCCTTCCTCTTACCTGGATTTCAGGTGTGGCAGTCCCAAAATTTCCAAGGCCTTCTGCCAGAGTGGCTATGGTGCCCAATTGAGGGCCAGCAAGGATCACAGAGGCTGGCACAGCTGGGCTGAGAGTGGGAGGGGAAACGAAACCTTTTTCATGGCTCACATGTGCTCAAGCAACTGCAAAGAAGCCACCTGTGGTCAGTTGAAGCCGTGGATGGGGGAGAGAGAGGGAGCTTCAGAGGGCTAAGGGAGGTGTTTAAAAAAGGCGCATTTCAGGAGGTAAAGATGGGGAGGTTAAACACACACACACACACACACACACAGTAGTTAACAATAACATGCAAGGCACAGTGGGGTCGGGGGTGGAGGCAGGCTTCACACGGTAGAGATGGGAAGGTCAAAGCAAACAGTAGTTCATAACAAACGGGCTACACACCACGGGGCAGAGAAAAGAAACCATGGACTTAGAGCTCTGTGGGGTTGGCAAACCACGTGACCAGCAGTTCTCTCATCTGTAAAGATGGAACAATAATAGTTCCTTCCTCTTGGGGTTGTTGAGAGGGTGAAATCAGGTGATGCGTGAAAAATGTTCAAATCTTGTAGCGGCTGTTAATAACAATAACGGCATTGGTAATAATATGGTAGGGAGAAGTTTCTGCTTCTGAAAAGAGACTAGTTAGATTGATTCGGAAGCCAATGACAACCAGAAACCTAGAGTGGAGGGGACAAGGACAAGAGAGACCGTCTAGAGGAGGAGTTCTTAATTGGGGTGCACTGGAACACCTATACAAAATGCTGCATTTAGGAGTGTATGTGTTTTTTTGGAGGGAGAGGGCCCATAACCCACATCAGGTTCTTAAAGGGGTCTATGACCCCTCCCCCACAGTTGTTTAAGAATTACTGATCTAGAGAAAGCAAAGCAGGTGGGGGAAGAGGCCCACAATCCTCCATGGATGGACAACCCATTTCCATGAAGCTAAGCTGTGGGTTTGGGTGATGGAGAAGAATCTAGAAAGAAGCAAAGGAGAGACTCAGAGAACCTATTGAACTCACAGTGGGGTGGGAGTGGGGTAGGCAGTTGGCTCAGTTATCCACATGTCCTGGAGAAGATTTGCAGAGGCTATTGGCTGAAGGCCAGCTGAGTGGATGAATGGGCAGATAGCCCACCCCAGCAGCTGAAGTTGGGGGAAATAGTGGGGCAGACTACAGATGTGGGGTGTAGGAGGTGGAACCAAGAGACCCTGACTGCACATGTGGGGAACTGCAGAGGGATTGAGTTGAGAAATACTTTCTATTTGCTTGGTGTGATGAGGAAAAACGATCAGCCCATGTACAGTGTTCTCCACCTGAAATATTTCCAGTTCTGTGGTTAAGGATGTACAAGGCAGGCACTCTGCCACGGGAAGGGAACTTAGCTGTTCTGTAGCTCTCTTAGGGACAATCCAGGGTAGAGTCAGGGTGAACAGAGACCTTGCCATCTAACAGTTGGTGGTTTGTGTCCTGATTTCATTCATGCATGCAATAAATATTTCTTGAACATCTACTATGTGCCCAGAGCTCTACTAGGTGCTGGAGATGTGAAAATCATTAAGAGATGGTCCTTGACCTCAAAAGTCTTACATCTGCCTGGGGAAATGGCCCATGACAATGCGGAATGAGAGGTACTGGGGACAAGCACAGGTTGCTATGGGAACAGAGAGGCAGGACACTCATACTTCTCCAAGCTTCTGTCTTCTTATCTGCAAAATGACAATGGTGTTGCTCACTACAAAGAATTTCGTGGCACATTCCAGGTCCCTGTTTGACACACGCCAGGAACTCATTGCAGCCAGGATTAATTAACTGATTCAACAAATATTGATTGGGTACCCTATGTATGCCAGGCGCTACTGTGGATGCTAGAGATTTAGCACCAAACTAAGCCAACAAAAATCCCTGCCTTCGTCAAGATTATATTCTAGAAGGAAGAAAAGAAACAGTAAACAAATAAGTAAAATATTTGGTAGGTTAAAGGGTGACGAGTGTCTTGGTGGCAAATAAAGTAGAGATTAAAGGTCAGAAGTGATGAGGGGAAGGGTTTGCGATTTTAAACAGTAGTCGGAAAAAGTCTCGCTGGAAAGGAGATATTTTAGTAAGGATCTGAAAGAGATGTCTGAGGGAAAGATGTTGCAAACAGATCCTCAAATGCAAAGGTACTGAGATGGGAGGGTGAGCTGTAAGTGATAGGCACTGTAAACAGGCCAGTGTGGCTGGAGAGAGGCGGTCAAGGTGAAGGGCACTACCGGATGACATCAAGGGGTCAGGGAAAGGGGCATGGGGGGGGGGCTTGGGGGCCAACATAAGTTTCTCTGGAGTCTACCTAGACTAAGATGAGAGCCACTGGAGAGGTTTGAGCTGTGCAGAGACAGGCTCTCACATTTTAAGAGGATCACTTGTGCTGAGGATGTCCCATGGAAAGACGATATGGAGACAAGGATACCAGTTAGAAGGCTCCTGACCTAAACCAGTGGAGATGGTGAAGGCTTGGCAGAGGGAACGAGGAGAGATGTGGAGTATCTGGATATCAGAAGGCAGTATCCACTCAATTGGCTAACAGATCGGAGATGGGGGTATGTGGGCAAGAGGAAGTCGAGGATGACTCTGAAGGCTTGGCCTGAACCATTAACTGTGATGGGGGAGACCCAGGTATGGGCAGGTTTGGGAAGAAAGACAGAAGTTTGGTTTGAGGTAGGTGTTTACAAAGCCCATTGGAAATCCAAACAGCGGGGCTGCGTATGTTGCTGGATATACAAGTCCAAGGTGGCCAGGGTGGGGTGGGGTGGGATCCTGCAGGAAAGGTCCTGATAACGGATATGAACTTAAGACTTCTCTGTATATAATTGCTATTTAAAGCCCCAGGAGTGGGTGAGGCAGTGAATGAAGGGAAGGAAGAAGTGTGAGCATTGAGCTCAGGGGCCTTCCAACTGCCAGCAAGGGTGGCCTCACCTGCTCTTAATGTGGGGGTTCCAAGGCTAGACTTGGGCATTCTGAAAGGTTTTGTGCAACTATTTTCCCAACGTTCTGTCTCCTAGGTCTGAAGACACAATGCTCACCAAAAATGAAAAAGTGTGCAGAGGAAAAAAAAATCAATTTGGAAATAGATTGTGTTGCCATTTCTCCCAAAATAATAGGAGAGTCAGGGTCAGGGATGGTAGAGGCATTTCGAGTTTTCCACTTTCTGCCATCAAACCTTTGAGGCCAGGCTCCTGCACAAGAATTTGCCTGGCTTCCCAGCCCCAAGGGCCACCTCATAAAGCTCTCAGAGCACTGTCTCATGATTGATGCTTTACTTACACATCTTGTCTTCTGGACTGTGGTTCCTACAGTCCATCACAGCACCACCAGGGCCCAGCACCAAACAGGCATCAGGAAATGTTAGTAGAACTTGACAGCATCGGGGTGCCTGGGTGGTTCAGTGGGTTGGGGCCTCTGCTTTTGGCTCAGGTCATGATCCCAGGGTCCTGGGATCCAGCCCTGCATCAGGCTCCCTGCTGAGCGGGGAGCTTGCTTATTCCTCTCTCGCTCTACCTGCCTCTCTACCTGTGATCTCTGTCTGTCAAATAAATAAATAAAATCTTAAAAAAAAAAAAAAAGAACTTGACAGCATCATCGGAGTATCCGAGGAGGAACGTCCATCCCCTGAACTGTGGGTCTATTTCTCTAGCTCATCACCAGGGCTGGTATCTGGCAGACCACTTCCTTAGCACCTGCAGTGGAGTCCTGGAAAGACAGAGACAGAGCCTGCACAACTGGACTTTGGGAGGAGACGATCCCCAGGGGCCTGGGTGAGCCCTCCTGAGAAACAAGTTCTCTGAGTCAATCCTCGAGTGAGTTCTGGTGGGAAAGTCTCCAGAATATTGGAGGTGAGGTTTGAAGCAGGTCCCTCCAAAGGGACCTACCTCCTTATCTCACCCAGAAAGGTAAGGAGGCCTATCAGTTCAATTGTGCTAGTATTTTATCAAAGGGGTTGGGATGATTCAAAAGACCCTGAACTAGAAATCAACAGACCCTTTTGTTAGATATGAGTGTGTCTTGCCCATCATAAAACAGACAGACAGGGATGCCTGTGTTGCTCATTCAGTTAAGCGTCCAACTCTTGGTTTCAGCTCAGGTCATGATCTCAGGAGCCTGAGATTCAGCCCCATGTCAGGCTCTGGCTCAATGCGAAGTTGTCTTGAAATTCTCTGTTTCTCTGGTTCCCTCCCCCCCCACCCTCACCCCATTCCTCCCCCTGCGCTCTCTCAAACCAACAAATAAACAAACAAATAAAAAAACAAAACCCTTCTTAACCCCAGGTTATTCTAATTCCTGCATTATGTTCCTCCTCCTGTTTATAGCTAAATCTGTTGAACAACTTGTCTAAACTTGCTAAGCTCTACTTCCTCACCTGCTATTCATTTCCTAACTCAGGCCCCTCTCTAAAATAAGGCTTTCCTTCCAGGCCCTTCCAGATGATCTCATCTAGTCTGATGACCTCAGGTACCACCCCTATGCTGACATTCCCCTGAACTCCAAACCCATATATCCACATATATATGTGTGTGTGTGTGCATGTGTGTATATATATATAGATATATATATATCTACTAGACATCTTGACTTGGCTAACCTCAGAGTTAATGTACAGAGCTGAACTCATCATCTTTCCCCCGCACCAGGTCACCCCCAAGTGTTCCCTGTCTTTGTGAATGACATCTTCATCCATATCCTTGATCTGCCCTTCTCCCTTTCTCTTACATGTATAGTCAATTGTTGATACATCAGCCATCTGTCCTGACTACCCCTCAAATGCATACACTTCTCTTTGTCTTCATGGTTTTTCGGATCAGAACCATTCTCACTATCATTTTTGCCTGGATGGCAATATCAACCTTCTTCCTCGTGGCTTGATAAGTCTCTAATCTTGACTACTTCAAATCCATTTCTTAATATTGTAGGTAATAGTTCCTAAAAATGCATATTGACTATGAACCTCTATTGCCCAAAACTCATCAGTGGTTCCCTATCTCTCTCGGGATAAATTCCAAACTCCTTAACCAACACAAAACACCCTGCATGAGTTAGGCCTTGCTTAACCCACCAGTCACATCTCTCACTGCCCTGCCCTACTCTGCCCCTCAGCCATCCTGAATTGCTAAAACCTCCCCCAGTGAACCATACTCTGCCCAATTTCCAAGTCTTTGCTCATCTGATGTTCCTCAACCTCCGGTGCTCATCTCCACTTGCCTTCTTTAGACTCCCTAACCTTCACCTGGCCACCTTCTGGTCCCACCTTCAGGCCTCCCTTTAGATGTCATCTCCACTGAGAAGCCTTGCCTGTCTCCTCAATTCTGGGATGACAGCTCTAAAGGGCTCCCACAGCAAACATACTGTTTTATCCCCAGTGCACTTGTCACAGTAGATGGCAATTACTTGTCCTCTTGTCTGTCCCACTTACCAGGCCCTTGAGGGCTGGGACCACATCTGTCTAGTTCATAGCTAACTCCCTAGCACTAGGCAGAGTACCTGGCTTGTAGTTGGAGTGTGTGTCTGTGTGAAAGAGAGAGAGAGAGAGAGAGAGAAATCCAATGAAGGGGAAGTTGCCAAGAGAATCCTAGAGAGTGAGAAACAAATAATTACAGGTCTTGGCCAACTCTCAGAGGTTGTAGCATTAATAGGACGTGGAGGACAGGATCAACTCAAGAGGTTCCCAGGCTTTGAGCCTATACAACTGGAAGCAGGTGGAGCTATTTCACCAAGCAGTGTCCATAGAAGGGAAAGGTAAGTTCAGGGAAGAGTTGAACTCAAGGGCATGGGACTGGGGGGGCCTATAAGCAGACATATAAAATAGGCAGATGGGTAGAGTTTTCTGTAGCTCCAAACAGAAGTCAAGACGAGAGACTCCCATTTGAGAGGCTATCTACAGAAGTCATATGGAGTCTGTAAAACTTCCAGGAGGAGGGTAGAGAGGGAAGAGATTGATGGCAGAAGCCTTGGGGATGTTTGCAAAGTGCTGGGAGATGAGGAAGAGGGCAGAGAATGGCATTTGCAGAGGTAGGAGGAAAACCAAGAGAGTTCGTGGTCATTGGAGCCAAATGGAATGGGCCCGAAGAATGTGCCCATCCACATCACTGAGTGCTGCAAGGAGGTAGAGGAGAATAAGGGTATTCTGTTTTGAAAGTAGGAAGTCTCTGATTAGAATGGAAGTCAGATCAACAGTATTTAAGGGATGGGAAATAAGACAGAAAGCAAATTTGATTTGGGGGGACGCTTGGGTGGCTCAGTTGGTTAAACATCCCACTCTTGATTTCAGCTCAGGTCATGATCTCAGGGTCAGTCGTGGGATTGAACCTGCATTGGGCTCTGTGCTCAGTGGGGAGTCGATCAAGACTCTCTTTCTCCTCCTCTCCCTCTGCACCCACCCCATGCACACTCACTCACTCTCTCACTCATAAACAAATAAATCTTAAGAAAAAACAAACCATGGGGCCCCTGGGTGGCTCAGTCATTAAACATCTGCCTCTGGCTCAGGTCATGATTCCAGGGTCCTGGGATCGAGCCCCACTCCGGCTCCCTGCTCAGGCAGAAGCCTGCTTCTCCCTCTCTCACTCCCTCTGCTTGGGTTCCCTCTCTCGCTGTGTCTCTCTCTGTCAAATAAATACATAAAATAAAATAAATACATAAAACCTTAAAAAAAAGCAAATAAAAAAACACCTGATTTGGGCTAAGCTGTCACCTGCTGATTATTAAGCCAGCCCACCACTTTTGTTTCATTTTTTTATTAGAGAGTCATGCTGGGTCAGCTTGGAGTTTCTCTCACTCCCAGAATTTTCTAGTATCTCCTGGAGACCCGGTTTCTGCCTCTTTGCCTCTCTACACCTGCTGTTCTCGGGTTGGAGGCAGCTGGACCTGAGCAGGCACAGGACATCCCAACAGGCACACCCTGTGAGAGGGAACGTCGGATAGAGCCACCGACACAACTTCTCCTTGGGCTGTCCCCTTGTGACAGTCCACATCTTGACAGTCTTTCCCAGTGACCCGCCATGGTAAACGATGCTTCTGAAACACTTGCTATGGGCTCCACGGGCCTCCTGACTAACTTGCTTGTCTCTAGGGCCAGCTCTGCCAGACGGTCCCCACTCTGCTGCCCCTGGTCATTCTCACATCCACTCACCCTGAAATGGCTCCACAGTCACTGGGAGAGGCCTCACCACCTTCCCAGCCTCCTCCCCACGTGTGTTTCACCTGTACCCTTTGCTTCCTTCTGACCACAGCTACTCTCATGCCTCTCTCTCTCTACCTCCTCACGGCTTATTCTTGCTGCAAAACCTTCTCTTCTATTCCACAGGCCAACCCCTTCTTGTCTTTCAGGAATGGTGTCCAGCTGGAGACCTTTCCTCATATTGTCCCCATGACAGCAGCTGGTGGCTGGCCCCTTCTTCCCTGTTCTTTCTTGTATCTTATGGTAACAGTTGGGGAATATGTCTGTCTCATTATCAGACCAGGAAGTCCTCCAAAATGAGGATTAGGTCTTACTAATATCTATATTCTCAGGGTGTAGCGAGTTCCTATCTACCACCTAGTCCCCACTCCTTCATTCCTCATTCGTCATTCCTCAATATTGGTTGAATGCATAAATGTCCTCATCACAGAATGGATGTCTTCTGGCAGGAAGATAAAAGGAAGTCCGTGAAAGTGGGCTCTCCCCCTTGCCCTGAGCCACATGGCCAGGCTCCTACATTCTTGTTGCTGTCCTATCATTTCATGGCTCAAGGGTTGCCACTTCTCCTGTTCTTTTCTTTTTATTCCACAAATGTCAACTTTGCTGTTTAATTACAGTGGCCAGAGGATGTTTCCGGTTGTTACTGAAATAGCTAATCTGAGTCTCCTTTCTGGGGTGTCCAAACCTCAAAAGGGCAGCAGGTCCTTAGACAAGGTGCTACAAGTGGGGAGGAGTTCCAGAAGCTACAGCTGCCCAAGAATTGGCAGAGTTGAGACTGTGCCAGCATCCAAGGTCAAAATGCTGGGAAGGGCATCCAGGTGCCCTAATATCAGTGGCCCAGAGCTGGGGCCAAAGGGTGACGGGCCTTGAAGAGTACCTAGGAGTCAGGTGTAGATTAGGACTGAGTATTACCCAGAGCTCCTGGTCTCAAGCAACCCATTGGAGTTTAATTGAGTAAAAGGGGGAATTCACTTAAAGGTACAGGAACAGGAGTGAAATAAGGCCTGAGGAGATAGTAGGAACCAAAGCTCTGAACTCCATCAAGGCCTTCTCTTCTCCTCCTCCTCCTTCTCTCCCCCTTCCCCAGTTTTCTCTGGCCCACCAGGGCAGCTCCCCAGTGTACATACTGTAGATCCATCCACAGAACTGAAACCAAACCACTCTCTCCTTCCCAGCTCCAAAGTCTCAAGGAAGTTGATCCGAGCGACTCATCTTGAGTCGGCCTGGCCCAAACAACTGTAGCCGGAGGGACAGCAGCGTATTTGTACATATGTGTACAACATACAGAAGGGACAGTTCCCTGAAAAGCAGAGCTTGTTCAGACAACCTTCTCGGTGTTCAGCTCTGGAACCCAAGAGTTGGGCCAAGGTGATAAGAACAATCCTAACAGACTCAGAGGCAAATGAATGCAGGCTGGCTCTTGGGTGACAACCTAGAGCAGGTGGCATGAGGTCTGGTCCTTCCAAAGAGCCCCATCTCAAAAGATAGTGTGGAAACAAGGGCTTCTGAGCGCACGTACGTTTTGGAGATGTGGCACACTATGTCCTTCTCTTTAAGATTCACTTATGTATTAGCGTGTTCACAAATCTGAGAAGTCCTATGGGAAAAGACCTGTTTTGCTTTAAATCATAACAATATGTGTGTGTATGGAGCCCTTCTTTTACTGGAATATCTATAAATCATCCACCTTTCAGAGTGCATACTTTGGAAACAGGCCTACAACATCAGTTGTCATCTGCTAGTTATTTTTATAGGGGCCGGGACGGTCAATGAGTGAGCAGCCTTGATTTAAAGAGAGTTTTCCCAAGCCTCATTTATTTGTCTATGACCTTCCTGGAGTTTGTCTTATACGTTCCCTCTGTAATATTATTTGATATTTTTATTTAAATCAATCAACCAACTTTTAATTTTTTTTTTATTTTTAGAAGATTTTATTTATTTTTTTATTTGAGAGAGAGAGAGCAAGAGCAAGAGAGAGAGAGCGCGCAAATGGGGTGAGAGGCAGAAGGAGAAGCAGACTTTCCACTGAGCAGGGAGTCTGATGTAGGGCTTGATGTGGTGCTTGATCTCCAGGCTCCAGGATCATGATCCAAGCTGAAGGCAGATGCTTAGCCAAATGAACCACCCAGGCACCCCTCAATAAACCAATTTTTTAAAAAGATTTTATTTATTTATTTGCCAGAGAGAGAGAGAGAGAGCACACGCAAAGTAGGGGGAGCAGTAGGCAGAGGCAGAGGGAGAAGCAGCCTCCTTGCTAAGCAAGGAGCCCGATTCAGGACTCGATCCCCGGACCCTGGGACCATGATCTGAGCTGAAGGCAGATGCTTAATCAACTGAGCCACCCAAGTGTCCCAATTAACCAACTTTTTAAAAGTCTCATTCTTTTTTTTTTTTTTTAAAGATTGTATTTCTATTTATTTGACAGACAGAGATCACAAGTAGGCAGAGAGGCAGGCAGAGAGAGAGGAGGAAGCAGGCTCCCCGCTGAGCAGAGAGCCCGATGCGGGGCTCGATCCCAGGACCCTGGAATCATGACCTGAGCCGAAGGCAGAGGCTTTAACCCACTGAGCCACCCAGGTGCCCCTAAAAGTCTCATTCTTAACAGTTATATCCTTAAAATCATGGATCTGATGTGTGGCTAAATATTTTTATCTCATACACATGGAAATATACATATAACAATTAAAGTAAAAGTATTTGTCTATGTACTATCTATAATTTTCTCAAGTGCTAGGGGACACTGGTATGAGGTGTTAAGGATCAGAGTGGCCATGTGAGCTTGGGTAAGCCAATCAACCTCTGTGTACTGCCAGCCATGCATGCTGGCAGAGAAATTCAACCTATGATAAGATGCCTGTACACCTCCAGGTTTGGGCATGGGACCACACTTGCTATGCCATTTTGGAGTCTGTGATCTGTTTCTATGCCTACCCAGATCTCCCTTGGAGGGACCTGGAAATTAAATGCAGATTCTCCCTGGGCTTTGGGGACTGGCAGTAAAGCAGTCCTAGGAGGCCCTGTTATTCCCTAAGGCAGTTCTTGAATTCTCTTGGCCTAACTGCAACAGATAGAATCAAAATGCCTCACCCATCGGCCTAGGATTGATCCTGAGGTGGGAAGTCTACCTAAAGACACCATTAGCAAGGTGAAACTGGTTCTGGCAGATTGCTTGAGAGAAAGAACAAAGCTTTGGAGTCAGGGAAACCTGAGTTTAAATCCAAAATTCAGTACCTACTAGCTGTGTGTTCTTGAGAAACTTTTTTTTTTTTTTTGGATAGTCAAATAAAATTCCACCATTTTCATCATTGTCCAGAGAAGGAAACTGGGGCTCAGAGAAGTTAATCAACCTGCCTGAGGTTATACAGCTAATAAACAGCAGAGCAGAATTCACAACTAGACTGGCTTGACTTCCATGTATGTGCTCCTGACCACTGTATTACCCTGCTTTCATTCAGACTGATGGCATGTCTCTTCTGTAGAATCTGTTGCTGGGTGCTGGAGATGAAGCATCAACCCAGAGAAACCTTGGTTCAGTAGGGGAGATAGACATAAAATCACTCATTACCCCCTCAAGTAACTTAATAACAATTGTGATAAGTATTACAAAGAAAAAGACACTCTAGGAGGGGCACTTGATCTGGGTAAGGAAAGACAGAGTCAGAGAATATGGGAGAGGGGATCACTTTGAGAAAGTGATATTAAAGTTGAACTTTGAAGCATTCACAAGAATTAACCCCAGAGTGCTCACCACTAGATGTGATAAGAGACGATTTCAACGGTCCATGGATGGACACTTTTTGTATTTATCTGTGAACAATTTCATAGACATTATTATTTCATAGATATTATTTAGGAGGAAGCTAAGTAAAGAGGGGGATCAATTAAAATATTAAGTATAATAGTGGAAGTGGTTAATAGATTTGGCAAAATTCGCAAAGGTCACACTTGAATGAAGCAGGTTATATAGTAGGCCCCTGGTGGCTACTTTAAGAATTCTGAGCTTTATACCAGCGTGATGGGAAGTATGTGGGAAGGGGATAAGTTAGATCTGCAAGTTGAAAAGTTCACTATGGAAAAAAGAGAAAAGAAAAAGAAAAGTTCACTTTGGCTACTGTTGGCTAGCAGCTTGTGAGAACGCCACAGCCGAAACAGGGACCCTTGTTAGGAGTATATATTATGATAATCCAAGCAAGAGATAATGCAGATTTTGACAGATGTGTGGGCAGAAGAGGTAGATGGGTTTAAGAGATGCGATCAGCTGGACTAATGAGAAAGGAAGGAGGAAGATGTCCAGGGTGGAGCTTTTCTAGCTGGGTGGAGGAAGATGGGGAATTCAGCCCTGGAGAAGCTTGTGAGGTATCCACTTGTAGATGTCAGACAGGAGGTTGTAGGTCACTTATCTCTGACATAGTGTAATAAAATAGCCCCACAGAGCTACCCTGTAGATTCAGAGCAGAGAACACAGTAGGAGCTCTATAAAGGGCAGTTCTTTGTCCTACTCATCTCACTTCTGCCCCATAGCATGCTAAGGATACAGCCATGGACCATGCCAGGTTCTGTTTACCCTGAGGTCCCATTCCATTTGGCCTTTTTGTATCACCCCCTTTTTCAGCACAATTCCTGGCTCACCGTAGATGCTCAATGTTTGTGGAATGAGCGAATGAAGTCAGCACTCCCGTGACCCAGGACTACATGTACCTGGCTGAAAACTGGAGCTAAACCAGACCTTTGGTTGGTTAAAAAATTAAAATAAATTTTAAGAAGTGGAGAGAAACCATCCAGAATGTTGGAAGGCCTGGACAAAGACTAGGAGGGAGCTCCTGCCTCACGGAGGCCTAAGGGTCCGTTTAGCGAGCGAAAAGGAGCTGGTGAAAGGTCTGGGGTTCCTGCGGCCAAGGTATTTTCAGCTGCAAAGAGATGCAAAAGCGGGACAGCAGCTCAGCCCGGGGCTGCCGCAGTCCCGCCGCGGCCTTTAAAGGCCCACCACGTGGCCGCGCTGCCGGCCGGGGTCCGGGGGCGGTGTCCCGGCTGCGCCTGCGCACTGCCTGGCAGAGGAGTACGAGTTCCGAGAAAAGGCGCCGGGAGAGGAAGGCAAGGTTGCTCTGGGTGGGCGGACGTGGGAGGAGTCGGCTCCTTATGCAAATCACAGCGGCTCGCATGGACTGGGGGCGGGGCTTGCGATGCAAAGTCGGTCCCCCTTTGGAAGCTCGAGGTGGGCGGGCCCCGCAACCCTCGGCCTCTTTCCGCGAGTCCCTGACGTCGCCGACGTCTCGTTTAAAAGCGGCCGCGCAGGCGCAGTGAGCCGAAATGCGAACTTAGGCTGTTACACAACTGCTGGGGTCCGCTCTCGCCGCCCGCCCGGCAGTCAGTCAGCGTCGCCGCCGCTGTCGCCCTCTCAGCCGTTCCGGGAGTCTCAGGCCCGCAGCCGCCGCCGCTTACCCGCGCCTCCGGAAGCTTCCGGGAGCCTCCGGGAGCCCCCGTCCGCCCGTACAGGCCGGTCCCGACCGTCTGCGCCTCCTCGGGGCCCCTCGCCGCCTGCCGCGCTCGCAGCTCCGGCCGACATGAGTGGGGACCATCTCCACAACGATTCCCAGGTACGGCTCGGCCGAGTCCTCCCGGCGCCCCAGCCCCGCCCCGGCCCTCCGCGACCCCCGGCGCAGGCCCCAGCCCCGGCCCGGCCGCTTTGACAGGCCGGAACCCCCAGCCAGAGGCGGCCGGCCGGCGGAGCTGAGCGCCCTAGGCCTCGGGCGAAAGCCGCGAAGTTACACACTGCGTGGGTGGTTGCCCCTTACGGCCGTTCCCGGGGCCCCCTTATCCCCGGGGCTCAGGGTGGGCTAGGCCCCCGGCCCCGCGCGCTCGCCTCCCGCGGGGTGAAAGGAGCCTGTTTGTTCATATTCCCTCGTTTTCTCTCTCCAGATTGAAGCGGATTTCCGATTGAATGGTGAGTGTGCCCCCCGCCCCGACCCCGGGTCCCCCAGCTGCCGGCCGCCTACCCCGCGCCCGGCCGGAGCCGGGCAGAGGACAGACATGGCGTCCCAGAGACTAAGTCCCGGCTCCTCGCTCACCGGCCCCATTGTTCCCATCGGGCCGCCTCTGGACCCCCTTTCCGGGCACCCCAGCCCCCCCAGATCGCGGCCATCCCAAGAGGGGGCAACGGAGACCCGGCGTCGCCCGCCGCCGGGCTTCGGGCAGCCTTTCCCGGCCCGGATTCCTCCCGGGAAAGTCGCCTTGTCGACAGTCGGGACTTAGTCTCTGCGCCATTTTCTTTTTCTCTCTCCTCTCCTTTCTGTGCCTGTGTCTCTTTCTCTCCCTCCCTCGGCTCCTTCCTTGAGCTGCCCAGAAAGAGCTTTCTGCAGAGCAAAGCCGTATAAATCACAGACCTCACCAGAGAGGGAAGGGTGGGAGACGGGATTGTTACTATTTTTTCCAAGGAGAACTTTATTTTGGGGGTTATTCCCTTTCTGCTTCTTGTTTGTTTCCTTTTCTGTTTTCCAGAATGAAAGATACCCCTCGGCAACTGTTGATTTGTGGGGGGTGGGGGGGGGTGTAAGATGTTTATCATGGGAATTATGGCTTTAAAACTAAAGCCACCCTTTGTGGAGTTTATCATATTTTGAGGTTGTTTTTCCCAAGTTGTGTTCTTTGCAAAGGTAGTAGTAGTACCTCCCTTCAGAAAGTTTGCAAGTTCTCTGTGAGCCCTACAATGTAAATGTTTGACTCGGGCATATGGATTTAAAAAAAAAAAAAAAAAGTATTCCTGACTAGAACTTTTCATGGTGGCTGAGGTTCCTAATGCACTGTTTTGTTTTTGTTTTTTGTTTTTTGTTTTTTGTTTTTAAACCGCGGCTTAGTGTACTTGTCAGGAGGAAAGGTTGTTGAGCCTCTCATCTGGACCTGGTGTATTGGCCTTTTCTTTTGGGCTGTGGGGAAGAAAAAAAGATTTTATTTATTGAAACAGTCCCAGCACCCACCCGTTTCCTGTTCTTTTTTAGAAGCCGCTGTTTTTCAGGAATCAAGAGCTAGCTTGCTTTTCCCAGATCTTTACGTTTTTGACCCCTTTTCAGCCAAATTAAGGCATTTATTCTTTGAGTATTTCCACTTCAGTTATTCAGTGAAGATTCCCCCAATAAAAAGCCCACCCTGTGGGCTTTTCAACAGTCTTTTTGAAGGAGAAGGTATCCTCTGTAGTGTGCTGGGAATTCCCACTGATTCTGATGGTACATAATCCTGCTCAATTGAATTCGGGTTCCGGGAACCTCTCCAATGGGAGAAGCTGATGAGTAGGTTTTCTGATGTTGTAATCAGCAGTCCATCGTGTTAGCCTGCTCTACTGAGAGCAGCCCTGTGTTCAGATTTGTAGTGGGACATCTAACAAGAGATGTGACTCTATTAGGAAGAATTGTGGTTAAAGTGTAACATTTCTTGTGCACCTAATATGTGCCAAACTGTGTGTAGTGCTAGAGCTGAACCTTTGGTCACAATGCTTCTCACCCTCAATCTAGTCTATTGGGAGAGACATAAATTAGTTAATTATAAGGTAGGTGCTGAGGTGTATGTACACCCAAAATGCTTTGAGAAACTAGGGGACTTAATTTTGTCTGCAGGTGGGGAAATTTCTCAGAGGAGGTGACTTCTGAGGTGAGTGTTGTGCAAGACTAGGTGCTGAGTGTCAGGAGTTGGAGTATTTCTTAACTATGTTTAGCTAACCTGTCAGGATTTTAAAAGGGTGATGAGTCCCCTGCAGTTGAGAAAACTGCAAAAAGTAATGTTTCTTTGGGACGTGGGAGCAAAGAAAGGATGTGGCAAATGAGGATGTAAAGAGTCCTTTTGACCTCTCTTGGAGAAAGGTAGGAGCTTAACCCAGGAAAAGTGTTCTTTTGACTTCAAGATTCAGCTGAGTCGGTCGTGTATTTAGTAAGGAAAAAAAGTTTAGTCCTTTCTCTTCAGAAAGTTAATCTCCATGGTTCTCACTTAAATTATGCAAAGGAATTATTGAGTATGTGATTGTAGGCTGGGTAAATTATTGATCTTTGACGCCATTTTTATAGAAACCGAAGTAAACTGAATATATTGACTTTTAGAATGTGATCATTTGTAATTGCAGTAATTGTTAATATTTATTGAATACTTAGTGTCTGCTTGGCGCAATCTCCCGGTCTTTCCATGGGTCGCCTAATTTGATTTAATCCTCGAAGGACCCTATGAGTTAAGTACTATTAACTCTATTTTATAGATGAGGAAACTGAAGCTTAGGTATTTTATTAGCTTGCTCACAGGCCGGTGAGTCTGGCATTCCAAAGCTCCCAAGCTTAGCCAGTATGCCATATATATATATATATATATATATATATATATATGAATGATTGCAGTATGAGAAAATTAAAATTAATTAATTAAAATTAATTAATTAATTAATTAATTAAAAATTAAAAGCTGCACATCTCTACTTTCTTACAAAGTTGATAAATATGAGAGGGAAGGATTTGTTTGTTATTTGCTTACTTTTAAACTAAAGCTACTCCTTCAAGAGAAAAAGCACTTTTAACTGCCTCTCCACCATCCTAAGTGTCTGACACTGGAGTAATGATCTTTGCAAATATTGTCTAGAAGAAAGATGTAGTGTTAGTAACTATGTGCTTGCTCTATTAACTAATACCCTGATAACCAGTGATTGATATATGTAACTATGAAAGACAGTTTTTAAAAAATAAAAATCAGTGTTTAATGATACTCAGACATGTCATTATTGATCTTTGTATTAAGAAGAGTTTGCTTAAGCATGATCTTAAGTGGACTTAACCCAACTTACAGATTAACTGTGCAAGTTCAAATATACAAACATCCCTCATTCTGCCTGCCCTCATCCCTTAAGATCTAAAAGACTTTTTGCGCTTTGGAGCTCATTTTATTTTTTTTTTTTTTTAAATTTATTTGACAGAGATCACAAGTAGGCAGAGAGGCAGGCAGAGAGAGAGGGGGAAGCAGGCCTCTGCTGAACAGAGAGCCCGATGCGGGGCTCGATCCCAGGACCCTGAGATCATGACCTGAGCCGAAGGCAGAGGCTTAACCCACTGAGCCACCCAGGCACCCCTGGAGCTCATTCTTTACAGCAATTAAAACTGTTGCTCTTCGTTTGGAATTTAGAACATCCTGACCATACTCAACTGCTAGGAAAAGTCTGTACTTGTGTAGTGCGTTTGTATTTAAAGTATTGATGGTGAGCTCGGAGTTTCAGGAGCAGAAACTGTACCTAATCTTTTACCTACCTCTTTCCTTTCTAAGTGTTGGTAGCACTAACCATAGTGGGGCTGAGTCATTATTACAGTGCTGTGCAGACTGCCGAGCTATCTGTGGGGTTGATAATGGTAACGTCATATTGGGGTTTAGTGATCCTTCTTCTGTTTCAAGGACTTAAAGTTTTTACCTCTCTTCTGTGGATTTGTGGGTTCCTCCCTCCCAGGGATGAGCAAAGTATAAGGCTTAATTAAATTAGTGACTAGTTAGTCTAAGTAATGTTATATGGGATCATAGTTTGACATCCTGTTGTTTTGATTCTGGTTAACTTAATGGATTCAGATTGTATGGAGGAATTAAATATAAATTGTTTCTGATGATAACAAATAGTTGTATTTCTGTGCGTTAGTTGCAGATTGAGGTGGGAAGATTGATGATGTGGCTATCTGGAAATTCCCATCACATTTTTAAAACTGCAAACTGATGGTACCTTCAAATGAAATCTGGCACATCTTCCTGCCCAATCCAGAAACACTTAAAACATTGGGCTCTGGTGTTTTCTTTCCTTCTACAACCAAACTCCTTGGGGCACCTTTTCAGATTAGTGACTGCTGTGGACTCTTTATACTACACTTAGACATGAAACAAAGTTGCTTGTCAACATGTGATTTTTAGATTACTAGCATATCAGAGCTCTCAAACAAATTTTAGATTCTGATGTTTCTGGTAAAACTAGAATATCCAGGAGTTATTAAAGAAACAGAAATACCTCATAGTTTGAAAGGTGGAAACTAGGTGATATTGATATCTCCAGCTCATACTTTTCTTTGGTAAGTAGATAAAATGGAAAGTAGAAATCCAGAGTCAGTCCCCAAATCTCATTTTAACCAATAGCAGCAAAAAAAAAAAAAAAGAAAGAAAGAAAGAAAGAAAGAATTGTCTGGCTTTTTTCTTTAATAAACATCAGCATAAAAATGAGGAATTGTGAGAGTTTGAAAGAGTGATTCATTAATTTGTTCTGGTTCTTAGTAAATTGATATCCATTCATACAATATACAAGAGCCAGGGATTCTTAGTATGTCTTAAATCTTATATTCCAAAATTAGGCCATTGGGATTTTTTGATTGTTTCTTTTCAGCATGGGGGACGGTTGCAAAAACTGTCAGCCTTTTAAATCTAAATGTTTGAGAAAGGTTTGTGTGTATATTAATTATAGTAACAGTTATTCTCTACTAGTAAGGGTATGGGAAGCGATTCTTTTGTACTTTATGGATAGGTTTCATTTTAGGAGCCTTTGGATTATAATGAAATTGTGTGTTATTTCATATTAGTTGGGTATGAATGCATATATATGTTATGGGTCTTTAACAAAATTTTGCTGTACTTGCAGTGCAAAATAAAACTAATTTTCTTGAAACCCAAAGTTCTTACCACAGAAGTATGTTTTTATGAGGGGTTTCATACTTGCCATGTGAAACTATGTTGAACTCCAGTAAAGTTCTGGCTTTATTTGGAAAAATGGATTAAAATGTAATTGTTTACTTTTGAATGAGGCTATGGAAATGCTTTAAATGACTATTTGATGTGGGACCCTGAGATTAAAAAAAAAAAAACCCTTTTGAAAGAATGTTAAAATATAGTCAGTTCATTGCATTTGTATGGGGGAGAGTCAGTTGAATGATTTTTCTGTGTCCTGTGGTTTAGATAATCTCCTTAATTATTTTGAACATTAACTTTGCATAATAAGGGCATTTGGGCAAACTGTTGAGAATATGGCTTCTTAAGGTAAAAAGGTTGGGATGGGAGAAGTTCCTAACTGGCCTTTAAGAAGTGAATGAGGTATTGTGTTTAAAAGGAAGTTTTCAGATTGTGTTTGAACTTTGAGTAGTAAGAGTTGGAACAAGTCTTTTCTCTGTATTTCCATGCCTTGTAAATGAATTTTGAGATACAGCCTTCCTTTCTGTGGCTCCAGGCCAGTTAATGATGTAGGAAATCTAACGAGGCAAGGAATAATTAGCATTTCACCAGCCCCTGGCCTTCCCCTGACAACCTGCCTATCTTCGACAACCTGCCTATCTTCGTGTGTGTTGTATGCTCTGAGTTGATAGCACCAATGCCTGGGTACTGTAGAGGGGGATAAAGATTTGGGGGAGGGAGGGCTGGTATCTTGGTAGCCTAGGCTTTGTTATTATGTGGGAAAAAGCTTGTAAAATATGTTAGATATTAATGGTATTTTTGGTAGGGCTATAGGAAATGATGGTTTGCTGAAATTGTTGCAAATGGATATTGTTTAATGTGATTTTTATTCTGTATGTTCAAGAGTCTTAAGTATTTTTCATACTGGGAGAGAAGTGATTTTACTGATTATCTCAAGTATATCTTTATAGTTTGTAATACCATCAAGCTAGAACCCTATTTATCTACCTTTATCTGTCATTTATTTAGTCTCTAAATTTTAGTAGAGAAAGAAGCTAAGGGAGAAAGACAACTTTTGAAGTTTTAAATTTCTTTTTTGGATGGTATTCATTTTCAGTTTGTTGACTTAAGTTTTTATATCTATTCAGTTATCTCCCTGCTGCCTTTACCTTTGTGTACTGTTATTGAGAATTTTCCTGAAATTTATAGTAGATATTTTTATTTACATCTCCCTCATGCCCTCTCCATTAGATATAGGGTAAGGATGTATCTCTACCAGGCTGTTAACTCCCCTCTGAGTTTTTGAAGTTAACTTTGTTTCTGTAGACTTAAGGACCCAGAGAACTCCCGTTCATTAGCATTCCTGAGATACACTTAGGTAGGCTCCAACAAAAGGTGTTAAAGCAGTCAGCATTATGGGGTCTTTAATTCTCTTGGTCTTTCTTGTTGAGAACAAGTTTCATAGATCCCTGGGTATTCTGACATTTTCCTATGTTTTAAGAACAAAAATCTGCCAACTCTTGGACTCAGTACTCTTTGTATTTTTTCTTAGCACAATCTAGCAAAGATAGATGCCTGGGATCTTTTCTTGGAGGAGATATCCTTAGCTATTTGGAGTTTATCCACCCCCCACCCCAGATGTTTTAAGTGAAGGTTAGTCCTACGATAGAGTACACTAGAAATGTACTCTTTTGCCACTTCTTAAAAGTCCATATTTTAATCTTGTTGCTGTATATGAATGCCCAGATAGATAAAGGTTTATAAACAGAATACCAGTTGGGCAGAAGACGTAAACCTAGCAGGTTTCAGGATCGGTAAATTAGGGGATCTCATTGGCTAAGACCTCTTACTTTATCCAACTCCTATAAGGTAGCCTCTTCATTTGTACTCTGTTACCTGATCTCTTGCTACAGAGTAGAAGGGGAAGTGGGAGGAAAGGAACAAATTTTGAGAGCTTAGTAGACATCACATTTTTGTATTCATTAAATCTAAATTTAATGGGAATAGTACAGATTGCATAGGTTTATGGGCGAACCTGAGACCAAGAAAGGAAAACTTTGCCATTTACACCTTCTCAGCTCCCCTTTTTGGTAGCATACTGCCTGGTCTAGATTCCAGAAATCCCAGACTGTAATTGGTAAGCTTCTAGTGAGAGATGTCACAGCCTGCCCTTAATTATGTGCTGGTAGAGATAGTTAAGACCCCTGGCATCTGGGGAGCTAGGTCTTAAAAGAGATGCTTTGGAGTTAAGGCTGGAACCAGATTGATATTAAAGGGTAAAAGTGATGAAGAGGGAGGCTGTGGGAAGATAATGATCTTGAGCAGCTGTGGTAAGTAGAAAATTGGTAGAAAAATCTAAATAAGTCCCTATTCTTAGTATAAACTTAACCCTGGCTGCTAAAGCTTGTTTTGTCATGTATAGATGAGGATGATATTTCTATGCTTCACAAACTATTGAAATTTAATTAAGTATATAGAGAGCCTCTTTTTTTTTTTTTTTTTTAAAGATTGTCTTTATTTGACATCACAAGTAGGCAGAGAGGCAGGCAGAGAGAGAGGAGGAAGCAGGCTCCCCAAAGAGCAGAGAGCCCGATGCGGGCTCCATCCCAGGACCCTATGACCATGACCCGAGCCAAAGGCAGAGGCTTAACCCATTGAGCCACCCAGGTGCCCCTATAGAGAGCCTCTTTGCCCACATTTTAAAATTTAAACTTCGGTCAGACAGCTTCTATTCTGAAATGGATCTTTATTTTGAATGTTAGGATTCAGGTACTGATGTTGGTCGCTCCTTCCTTCACTAGTTCCCTGATAACGTTTTAAATCTTCTGACAGTTACATAGTGAACAGTAGCATGTAACTAGAGTTGGTTGAGTCTTTACCTCCATAAACTTCACAACCATACACGGATCTCTTCTGATTATTAAACAACCACTGTAAAAGGAAAGGTGGTGTTATCTGTATCTAGGTTTAGGCTAAGTAGGAGCCAAATGTGTACCTGGTTCTTATTTTTCTGAGAATAAGAATAAGGCAAGATTGTCATTGCTGAAAGAGCTTCTTTTTCAGAGGGGATGGGCTTAGAAATGAAGAAGCTACATTGCTGTGGCTAATTTCTCAGCCTTTTAATAGAACTATGGATTTTCTCTTAAAGATACCCAGAACTTATATGTGAATTACATCTCAATTTTAAAAAAGGTACCCAGAACTTTGTCTTTATTAGATGCATTTAGTAAGTGAAATGCCAAGTTCATTATTTGTAATTTTTTATTTAAACGACAGAACTCAGTATGTCTTCTGTCACCATATTTTTTTTAAAGGCCACTATTTTCTTCTCCCCCTAAAACATGTTTATTTTTTCCCTCCAAAACATTTTTTAAAAGATTTTATTTATTTATTTATTTGACAGAGATCACAAGTAGGAAGAGAGGCAGGCAGAGGGGTGGGGGGGAGCAGGCTCCCTGTTGAGCAGAGAGCCTGACGCAGGGCTCAGTTGCAGGACCCTGGGATTATGACCTGAGCTGAAGGCAGAGGCTTTAACCCACTGAGCCACCCATTGCCCCCCTCCAAAACATTTTTTTTTTCTTTTCAAAGATTTTATGTATTTATTTGACAGAGAGAGATCACAAGTAGGCAGAGAGGCAGGCAGAGAGAGAGGAGAAAGCAGGTCCCCGCTGAGCAGAGAGCCCGATTCGTGGCTCGATCCCAGGACCCCGGGACCATGACCCGAGCCAAAGGCAGAGGCCTTAACCCACTGAGCCACCCAGGCACCCCATCCTCCAAAACATTTTTAAACTGTGAAGACTCAAAGCATCTGAGAGTTACCTTAATTTTTCATTTATTTATATATTGCTTAAAGGGACCAACTCAACTTCCTGTGAAATAGTTATTCTTGGCAACAAGAATGCCTTAAATAATAAAGCTTAGGAATAAGAATTTAAATGGGAAACTCCGTGTTAGTAATTACACATGAGTATAGGCATTTGGGAGATTTCATGAAAAAATTTGGTAAGCAGAAATTTCAGTAATGGCTCATAAGTCTAGCTAATGGTGAGTGCTACTTAAAAGAAAAATAAGCCAAAATCATTTGTGGGATATGTTTACTAATGTCCATTAGATTAAGTGGGTGGATCTTAGATACACCATTGATCAAAAGGATTATCATAGCAGCATCATAACAGGAGCAAACTTTAAACACAGTATTCACTTAAAGGTGGGCTAGTGAAAATAATTTCATAGGAGAGAAGTTACAAAATTGGGTCTAATTTTAAAGAGTCTTCAAAGGTAAAGTTTTCAAAAGATAAACATCTCAGGAATATATGGTTTGTAAAGTATACGGAGAAAAATATCTTGCAGGAAAGTGATTATTTAATACTGCATGGCTATATTGCCCTCATTGTGTGAGAATGTCCAAAATTGGATTTAAAGTCTTCAGAACTTAGGCCTCTTTCTCATCTTTTTTCTCTGATTCAGAATGTGAATGGTCACATGCGTGTGTGTTTTTGTGTTGGGGTGTGTGTGTGTCCCTGTCCGTGTGTGTGTCCCAGCCAAATCAACCATGATAGAGTGGAAGGGACAGATACTGAGTCAAGGGGATTTGAATTTGAGTTCTTGTGCTTCTGCTCAGTAGTGAGAAGTTAATCTCCAAGCCTTAGTTCTTTACCTGTAAACTAGGTCTAATACTTAACTCACAAGATTTAGGATTAAAGAGCATGTGAGGATCACTGTTGGAAAGGTGGAGCTTAGTACAGAATTTTGAGTTCCTTGCCAATCCTTAAAAAAAAAAACACCAAAAACCTTTTTCAGAGATTGTTTTTTTAGTTTTTTTTTTAAGGTTTTTTTTTTTTTTTTGAAATTTATTCATTTGACAGCACATGCAGGGGGAGCAGAGGGAGAGGGAGAAACAGGCTCCCTGCTCAGCAAGGAACCCGACACAGGCTCGATCCTAGGACCCTGGGATCATACCTGAGCTGAAGAAAGATGCTTAACTGACTGAGCCATCCAGGTGCCCTGCTTTTTTAGTCTTTTGTACAAAGGGAACAACTTTAATTTTTGAATTTGTGTATTGTGAGATTTTACCCAAGGGAGAGGGTCACTAGGGAGCTTTGAATATGATATCTGTTGCTGCGGATCCAGACAGGGGAGGCTCAAGATGGGTAAGACTTTGTGACTGTGTACAAACCACTTTGTTTTTCACAGTTAAATTACAGTTTAAGAGTCTTTGGCAGCCGTAACTTTTCCCCGTTTGCGCTTGGGATGGTGTAATATTTATAGATCTACTCAGGAAAGTAAAAAATTTCATGTTTAATTGCAAATGGAAAATTTAAGCTGCCATATTTATTCATTCAAACATTGAGAAAGTAAATACCAGTAACGACTAGATATAGATCAATAAGACAAGTCCATATGGTTCCCAGAACATTTTGAAGTTAGTACTTGTAGGTCTATAACTCACTTCCTCTGTTGATATTCCATATTTTTCATTGGGCCTCAGTACAGAGGCTCCTGACATACCAGGTTGAATAGAGATGGTAGGTTCTTTCTGGCAGTTAATACTTTACATCAGTGAAAGAGTGATGTCTCCATTCATTGCCAATCTAAAAGGTTTTTGCTTGTTTGGTTTTTTTTGTTGTTGTTGTTCCCTCCTTGCAAAAATTGGAAGCCTAGGACCTTATTTTAATTCCAAAGATGTCCAAATTCTTAACTGTTCTAGGGAAAAAAATTCTTTTAGGATACCTTTAAGCTCATTAAGTTATTTCACCTGGAATAGAATTTTTAAAGTACTGTGTATTGCCCGTATCTTTCTGTATCAGCAGTATTACATAAGATTTAGGAAAGTAGTTTCCAGGTTTTCCTGAATAGGTAGATTTGTCAGTGACTAGAAATGCTCACATTCTGTTTGAGAAATCATGTGACAATAGCTAATTCAGGTATTTGCTTGAAATGGTTTAAATCCTTGAACTGAATTGCCTGAAATAGGGTATAAAATCACCATCGTCATAAATTTGTAGAACTAAAATTTTAGAGATTAGACTCAGTACTTAAAGTCCTGGGAAACTAATTTTGTGGAGCAGTTTAAATATATTAGTATTGTTACGGCTTCCAGTCCATGAAAGCGTCTTGATAGGAAAGCTGTTAAACTCCTCAGAGAAAGGTTCAGAGTATGTAGAGGTATTACTTACAATGATTTGAATATGGAAAAGTAATCGAGACTAATGTTAGACTGAACATGCCTTATTATAATCAGTGCGTTTTCACAAGAATGAATGCAGTGTCACTAGTTCTTGCTGTTTAACATCAGAAATAAGGAAACAAGAATCTCTCAGGGAATTGATCACACCTCAGGATCTATTTCATAATTTTTCATGGTTCCAGTTAACCAGGAAAGAAAACAAAAGCAGGGACGAAGAACATGTGTTGTCTAGTCTTTGAAACTGCTGGCTTGTTAACGCGACTTTCAGGCAGAAAGGTCTCTAAGGCCAGACGCCCCCACCCCCTCTCCCCCAGCCCCAGCTCTGAGAGGTCTCTGGGTTAGTGCCCTCTGTGCATGTTCAGCTGGTGGTGGTCTGACCATAATTACTACTTTTTTCCCCTTTAAAAATCAAATCACCTCCCTTCTCCCTTGAATGCAGTGTGATATAAAAATAGGAACTTCAGCAGAACTTTATAGTCCTTTACAAATGTTCACACCTTCCTAATCTCAGAATGTCGGGAAAGTTGTCTATTAGCAGAAGTATGCTTGTTTGCTCTGTAGAAAATTGGATTCTAGGTGGGCAAACAAGAAGCCAAAATTTTTCCTCTTTCCTGAAAATACTATAGAACTTCTTTAGGACTGGAGCTAATCTGTGGAATTTATGTCAGATAGTGTTTGTATTGAGCTCAAGTTTTTAGGGCAATAAAGTTACAGTTCAGTATGATTCAGTTGGATCCATAAGTGACTGAAAACAGTAGAAATGTTGGTATAAGACTACCAGAATATTGGGGTGCCTGGGTGGCTCAGTGGGTTAAGCCTCTGCCTTCAGCTCAGGTCATGATCTCAGGGTCCTGGGATCGAGCCCTGCATCGGGCTCTTTGCTCAGCGGGGAGCCTGCTTCCCCCTCTCTCTCTGCCTGCCTCTCTGCCTACTTGTGATCTCTCTGTCAAATAAATAAATAAAAGTCTTTAAAAAGTTTTTTTTAAATTAAAAAAAAAAAAGACTACCAGAATATTAAGCAGGATCCATACTGATGGCACATATGTAAAGATGCATGTCAGTAGGCATTATTGTACAAAAGAGAAGATAATTTTGTTAAGTACACTTACTGAAAACTTGATTAAAATTTAAAAAAAGGTCCTTCTGGGGGCGCTTGGGTGGCTCAGTTGTTAAGCGTCTGCATTCGGCTTGGGTCATGATCCCTGGGAGCGCCCCCTCCCCAGTCGGGCTCCCTGCTCAGAGAGAAGCCTGCTTCTCCCTCTCCCCCGCTTGTATTCCCTCTCTCACTGTGTCTCTCTCTGTCAAATAAATAAATAAAAATCTTAAAAAAAAAAAAAAAGTCCTCTGCAGCAGCTCTATCTTCCAGGAATAAAGTTCAGTGTGTATTCTTCTCCCACAAGTCTGCAGTCCTGTTTTGTTCTGTTCAAGTATTCCTTTTTACTCTGGAGTATCTCTTAGTCTTTAGAATTTGGTACAGTTTGCATAAGTATGCCTGGCACTTCTCCATTTTACGATTTATTTAGGAAGGCACTAAGTATTGTAAACTCTTTTAGGATTAGCAACAGCTCAGAGCCTATTTCCACATTGAAGGCATAGTTATGGATATTCCCCTTCCATTTTCCTGAAATCTGTCTGCAATCACCACTTAATCCCAAGTCAGAAGCAACCACTTTTCTCTGGCTTTGAGCTTCTCTTGTCCTCTTCTTCCAATTTTTCATTCTGGACTGGAGAAATTTACATGTTTTGCTTATTTACTATGTATGAATTGTAAAAGAACACTATCTCATCCTGTATGGATAGTATAGATGCTTTCAACAAATGTTTAAATTATGAGATGGGAACCTCTCTCTCTTCTGGCTCATTAGCTGGTTGAAAATCAAGTGAGAAAAAGTGAGAGCTCTATCCTAAGTTTTCTTTTTCTTTTTAAGATTTTATTTTTAAGTAATCGTCAACACCGAGTGTGGGGCTCGAACTCACAACCCTGAGATGAAGAGTAACACACTTCACCAACAGCCAGTCAGGAGTCCCTACACTATTGTTTGCAAGCTAATATGCTTAAGAATCACCTGGGAGCACTTGGTAAAAAGACCTATCCTAGGACTCTTAAGTTGATTCCTTAGTGGCACAGGCTGAGTTTTTTTTTTTTTTTTAAGATTTTATTTATTTGACAGATAGAGATCACAAGTAGGCAAAGAGGCAGGTGGAGAGAGAGAGGAGGAAGCAGGCTCCCTGCTGAGCAGAGAGCCTGATGCAGGGCTCGATCCAGGACCCTGGGATCATGACCTGAGCCGAAGGCAGAGGCTTTAAACCACTGAGCCACCCAGGCGCCCCTGAGATTTTTTTTTTTTTTAAAGAGTGAGAGCACTCAGGTATGGGGATGGCCAGAGGGGGCAGAATCTTAAGCAGGTTTCATGCTAGGTGTGGAGGAGCTTGATCTCATATCATGACCCAAAGCCAAAGTCAGAAGAGTCAAGACACTCAACTGACTGAGCCACCCAGCTGCCCCAGAAATCTGCGTTTTTAAATATTTATTTAACAATCCTGGCTGATTCTGATTAATACAGCTGACCACAAATTATCTCTGGAGAAATTGAGCCATCTGGACTTCACTATCTTACTTGAAAGATGTGTGTTTTGCTTTGTTTGGTTAAGGTACTCTGTTGGTTAAGCTATTCAGTTTATGGTTGGTTTTGTTTTTTGTTTTTGAAGGACCAGAACAGTGTTTTTCAGTATATGTTTATAGAAGCTTGATATTTATCCTCAATATCTTCTACCTTTCAGTGAGTATTTACCTAAATAGTAGAGATAGTTAACTGCTTTTGCAGCTGTTTTACTATGTATCTCATCAGACTCCTAATCCTTTCTCCTCCTTCATGTTTAACAAGCCATTATTTGATCCTGATGTCATCTTTTAGGATTGTGTGACTAAGCAGAGCACAAAGAGCAAGAGGTTGTTTTAGTACTGATATCCCTAGAATGGCTAAGGCAGAGCATTAGCAGGTAAGTGGAGTTATTGGCACAGTTTAGTGGCATGCTGAAGATCTTATCTATGGAGGTCACTACCTTTAGAGATTAAATTAGGGGTCTTTAGCTACTGATGGCACTGATTGACATGGGAGGATTTGAATGGAACAGTAGTTTTTACGTGTTTTCCTGATTAGCATTGTCTGAGAACTTGTTGGAAATGCAAATTCTTGAGCTCATCCAGACTTACAGGCCCAAACTCTGAATGGGGTCTTAGTGATGTTTTAACAAGTCAGCCAGGTGATGTGATGCACACTAACGTTTCAGAACCAGTGGAATAAAGTAAGTTCTGAAGTTCACCTTTTCCTGTTGAGCGTCACATTTTTATGTTATTTTTTTAGTTTTAATTTTTTTTTTTTGAACCTCACATTTTTAGTAGGAATGAAAGAACGTGGACAAAAAGTCCACTTGCTTACCATTGAAATAGAGACTTCAGAGCTAGATAAATTTGGTTAGCTGGTGGCCCTAAGCAAGTTACAACTCTGATCCTAGTTTCTCATCTATAAAAGTAGAGGGATAATAGCTATCTCAGAGTGCTATAAAAGAGCACCTAATAGTATCTGGTACTGCTATATCCCTAACATCAAATAATTGACAAAAATAAGATAAATTGATCAAAATAAGCTTCTGGTCAATTCTTTGGTCCTGACATACATATGAAACTTAGAACTAGTTTTGTAGTAATTCAACATCTCAAGCAGTTATTGCTTGTTTTGTTGTGTTGTGTTTTGTTTACAAGGCCCATGGCTAGACCTCAGTTCTTGTTCAATTACTTATTCTTTCTTACAGTTTTGAAGTTGGAGTAATTCATAATTGGAGCATAAAAAGGAGCCTGTTACATGAATAGGACGAGAAAGGCTTCTGAAGAACATATATGTGTTCAGGCTTAGTCTTTCTCCAGCTAGTTGCCCCAAAAATGGCCTGTGTGTTTCAAGTACCATCAGTAGTGATAACTCTAGGCAAAGAGGGCCCTTTAGTTGAATTGGTAATAGGATGCATGAGACAGTGCATCAACATCCTTGACTCCTATCTGGCCAAACAAGGTGTAGACTTGGGGGCATTTTGAGGCCCAGGCTCTGTTGAAAACAAGGGCGGCTTAGGTTGAGCTGTGGATGTCTGTGTAGCATAGACAGGAGGTTTGTAGTCACTTTCACTATTTCCCAGGTATTAAGGGCTCACTTAATAGAAGCAAAGGAGGACAAGCCTGCAGGAATGGGCCTGTCCTAATTGAGCTGGCCTGAGAAGGTACATTTTCAGGTTAGACAAGTCCTTTTTTCCTTTTAAGTTCTGCCTCCTGGGAAAGAAGTAGCATTTTCGCTCAGGGATGTCCTTCTGAAAACATGACTCACTGTTGAAGAGTATACGAATTGTAAATGTCCATTTTAAGGGTCTTGGTAACAGGTTAATTACTCTGAGAGGCAGGAGTAAAACATTCTAACTTTGTCTTGTATTTAGAGAATAAATTGAGTTCGTTGAATGCGATTTGTTTGCCATACTTGTTTTTTTCTTTTTTAAGATTTTATTTGAGAGAGAGCAAGAGACAGAGATAGAGTGCATGAGCAACTGGGGAGGAGAGAGAGAAGCATGCTCCCTGCTGAGCAGGGAGCCTGATTCGGGGCTCGATCCCAGGACCCTGAGATCATGACCTGAGCAGAAAACAGTTGCTTAACTGACTGAGCCACCCAGGCGCCCCTGTTTGCCATACTTTGGATGCTTAAAATAATTGCGCTATTTAGGTTTGACTTCTGCCTCAGTGGACTAATACCTTAGTTGAAATGTTCTCTGGGAAGCACTCATTGAGGCTCTGATTCTCCAGGGACTCACTGCAAAAGTGGCCTGCTTTTGAGATTGCCATTTTAGCCAGGAAAACTTTTGGCCGGCCTTAAGGAATTACACAGCATAGTGCCTTGCCATGTAGGGAAAAGGTCCTTGACTGGCCTCCAGCAGGGGAGTTGGTGGTGGGGTGGAGAGTCAGGACAAGGGAAGTCTTACTCCTCGGTTTGCCAGTTGTGACCAGAATGAATCATATAACATAGTGCCTCATGCCCTCCCTACCAGTGAAAGGAAGATGTTGACCTGGATCCAAGCTTTTCAGTCTATGCTGTCCTGGTAGAACCTTCTCTCATGATGAAAATGTTCTGTATCTGTGCTGTCCTGTGTGGTAGCTACCAGCCAGATGAGAGTATTGAGCCCTTGAAATGTGGCTAGTGTGACCAAAGAACTTAAAATTTTTATTTTACTTAAAGTAGCTACATGTATAATTGGACAGCATAGCTCTAGATTAAATTTAGATAAGAGCAGAGATTTAGGTTTATATTTTGCTTGGAATATGTGTGGTTGGGGTACTCAGAACTTAAAAAAAAATCCAAAAGAGGTGTGAATTTGGTGAGTCTGAATAATAGTCTTCCTTCTGTATAGTCCTGTATATTCTTCATTGCCTTATCTTGCTAAGAGGACTTACAACTGGTAGGCACAGTGGTCTTTTTAAGAGCAGGTGGAAGTTTTGACAGTTTTCCATTTTACTTGACCACTTTAGTATTGCACAGAGGTGAGCATTTAAGGTCCTTGGGCTTGAATAAATTCTCATTTCATCTCAGCAGCTCTATGAGATAAATCATGTCTATTTTGTAGTTGACAAAACAGATTAGCTTATATTTAAATACACCTTTATGGATTTTTATCCTTTAAAATGATTGGAATTTGTCTTCATTTGAAATTGCAAATTTTTAGCGTGTTGCCATAACAAGATATTAATTTGTATTTGTTAAATAGTAGTCAATAATAAGTGAATATCTGACTGTAAGTGGTAGAAAATCTGAAATTGTATAGGAAGTGGCACCTGGCTGGCGCAGTCAGTAGAGAATGTGACTCTTGATACTGGGGTTGTAAGTTTGAACCCCACGTTGGGGGTAGAGTTTACTTAAAAAAAAAATTGTGGGGTGCCTGGGTGGCTCAGTGGGTTAGGCCTCTGCCTTCAGCTCAGGTCATGACCTCAGGGTCATAGGATCGAGCCCCGCCTCGGGGTCTCTGCTCAGCGGGAAGCCTGCTTCCCCCTATCTCTCTGCCTGCCTCTCTGCCTACTTGTGATCTCTCTCTCTCTGTCAAATAAATAAATAAAATCTTAAAAAAAAAAGATTTAGGAATAAACAAATAGCAGATATTTGAACATTTACTATTTCCACTTTTGAAGAAACTGAGACTCAGGGCTCTGTAGTTTGTATGAAAACCACAGACCTGGATCTCTCTCTCTCTGTCAAATAAATAAATAAAATCTTTAAAAAAAAAATTGTATAGGTAGACAAATAACACCCGAGAGGTTAACTCATCTCAAAGTGTTGCTTACAGTAAGAGCAGATCAGAACTCAGTTTCTACAACTTACTTGGGGTCCTCCTCTCATTTGCATATTTGCATGCTCATAGTGAATGTTGACTGCATCTCACTTATAAGTACTGTGGTCCACAGTTAGCTAGACAGTATTCGTCTAATGGCCTAAAATGGGACTGTAGTCTTGGCTACTATGAGGACCACTGACATAATGGACATGTGAAGTCTCAGAGAACAACTTGGGTGAATTGTTTAAAGGCCAGGAACAGATCCATTTTCCTCTAGCTTTAGCTTCAAATTATGGTCATTTATTTTAGAGGTGGTAAGAGGCAGTGGACTAGGGATAAAATAAGGGGCACCTGGGTGGCTCGGTGGGTTAAGCCTTTGCCTTCGGCTTGGGTCATGGTCTCAGGGTCCTGGGATCAAGCCCTGCATTGGGCTCTCTGCTCATTGGGGAGCCTGCTTCCCCTCTCTCTTTGCCTGCCTCTCTGCCTACTTGTGATCTCTCTCTCTGTCAAATAAGTAAATAAATAAAATCTTAAAAAAAGATTTAGGAATGAACAAATAGCAGATATTTGAACATTTACTATTTCCACTTTACTTTTGAAGAAACTGAGACCCAAGGCTGTGTAGTTTGTATGAAAACCACAGACCTGGAAGACTAATCTAGGCCTATCTGATGCAACATCCTTAGTTCTTAAAGGTGACATAGGGCAAGGTAAAGGCAAACCTGGGTGACTCAGTTGCCTCCTGGGAATTGTGGGCTATAGCAGAGCTACCCATATAGTATTAGACTAAAGGCTGTCAGAGCACTCACCTTCATTTACAGTGGATCTTTACCAGACTAATATCATTGACTAGTAGGCTCCGCTGAAATTTATTTATTTATTTATTTTTAAAGATTTTATTTATTTATTTGTCAGAAAGAGAGGATACAAGCAGGGGGAGCGGCAGGCAAAGGGAGAAGCAGACTCCCTGCAGAGTAGGTAGCCTGATGGTGGAACTCAGTTCCAGGACTCTGGGATCATGACCTGAGCCGAAGGCAGGCGCTTAACTGACTGAGCCACCCAGGCGCCCCTCTGTTGAAATTTAAACTAATGTGTAATCCTTTCCCTATTAAGGAAAGTCTGACTGCCTGTGTAAAAAAGATCCCAGAGTAATTTATTTTTTAGCAGTTCAACTTGTACTTGGAGCCAGTTATTCCTGAAATCAGTAAAACCTCCTTTTATCTGAGTACTCAAGAAAAAGGATCTTCTTGTTAACCAGGGATTAACTAGACCCTCCCACCCTCTTGTTTTAGAAGGATCTCTGAAGTCTGCTTGTTTATGAAGGAATTTCATCAGCGTTGTTTAGCAGTATGTGAACAAGTACAACGTTGTTCCCACCTCAAGGGGGATAAATAACAAATTAGCTAGCTTGCTAATTAAGAAGCTGAAATAGCAGTGGGCTCTGCATTGGCCTCCCCTTCAAAGTTATCATTCATGTGATTTACTTTATCTAGTTAGACAGATTAGGAGTAAATTTTAACTACTTTTAAATTATGTTGATTAATGACCATTCGTGGGCTCTTTGAAGGAAGGAAAATGGTGGGAGCTGGACTTAGTGTGAATATCGTTTAGGAGAAAGCTTTGGAATGAGAGAGGAGCCATAGGAACAGGTAAAGCAGGGGTAATATTCTTCACTAACACACTGAGCTTGAGAATGGCACTTGTCTTCACAGGGTACATTGGGGATAGTTTCAAAAAGAATGTTATTAAATACACCAGAAACTAATGTATGTCAGTTATACCTTGGTTTTAAAAGGAGGTTATTTCAGGGTTCCTGGGTGGCTCAGTGGGTTAAAGCCTCTGCCTTTGGCTCAGGTCATGATCTCAGGGTCTTGGGATCGAGCCCCTCATCCAGCTCTCTGCTCAGCGGGGAGCCTGCCTCCCCACCCCATCTCTCTGCCTACTTGTGACCTCTCTCTGTCAAATAAATAAATAAAATCTTAAAAAAAAAAAGTTATTTCATGACACAGGAAAATTGCATGAAATTCAAATTTCAGTGTCCATAATTAAAATTTTACTGCAGTGTAGCCATGCTCATTCCTTTAAATATAATCTGTGGCTGCTTTTCTGCTACAGTGGCCGTTGAGTACCTGCTACAGAAATCGAATGGGCTGTAAAGCCGGAACTACTTACTACCTGTCCCTTTACAGAAAAATGTTGTTAACCCTTGGATTGGTGAGTAGTGCCAGGTGCTTACCTGACTGAGTGGCGCTTGTATCTGTCACAGGAAGCTCACAAGACTCTCTTCATATTACTTGGTAGCCTGTAGCTCCCAAAGGAATCTGTATAAGAAAAATGCCAAAAGTTTACTCTTAAGTTTGCAGTTTCATTGAGTCTTTAATCCATTTTTTTCTTATTCATTTTCCCAACAGAGTCCTACTGGCTGGACTCAGGTTACCTGTCTCTAAGCATGGCTCTGCCCACTGGATGTGCAAACAACAAAGAAAATTTATATTTGAAAGAACTTGACTACCCTACTCCTTAAACTATGTTACCTCTTACATAGTTCTTCCTTCTTCCTCTCAAACAGGCTGTGAGAGAGCAGGTGAAAACAACCTCTTTACTTCCTCAATTGTAGAGACTCAACATTCTCAGCTGTATGAAATAAATAAATATATAAAGTCACCAGGGACTGACTCAGCACCTTGTGCCTGCCTTTTAAAGGAATGGAGACCCAGTTGAAATAGAAACTGGAAATAAAATCAATAGCATGTCCATTATTGCAGGTGGCTGGTATTTGGTATTAATTATTGCTCAGAGGATCAAGAAACAACAAGGTGGAGTTTTTCAAAATACGATTCTGGACAGTGTAGATTATGGTCACCTGGAGAGTTAAAATACACATATCTAGGGATGATCTAAGTCTCACCTGGAAAGTTAAAATATACATATCTAGGGATGATCTAAGCCCCAGGTGTCAGGGAAGTTTAAGAACCACTAGTATCAAGGATTTAAATTTTTTCTTTTTACCTTAATCTGTTTTAACTTTGAATTAAAACAAGTTGGTTTTTTTTTCCTACAGATTTTATTTGGTTGGGGGAAGGGAAGGGAGAGGAAGACTCCCCACTGAGCCCAGAACCTGAGGCAGGGCTCAAAACAGGGCTTGATCTTAGGACCCCAAGATCATAACCCTATCCGAAATCAAGAGTTGTTTGATTTGGGGTTGATTGATTAGGAGCGCCTGATTGGTTGATTAGGGGCACCTGAGCCACCCGGGCGCCCCTAAAACAAATTTTTTTTTTAAGATTTTATTTATTTATTTGACAGACAGATCACAAGTAGGCAGAGAGGCAGGCAGAGAGAGAGAGGTGGAAGCAGGCTCCCTGTTGAGCAGAGAGCCCGATGCGGGGCTCGATCCCAGGACCCTGGGATCGTGACCTGAGCCGAAGGCAGAGGCTTTAACCCACTGAGCCACCCAGGTGCTCCCTAAAACAAAATTTTAAAAAAGATTTTATTTTAATTTTTGTAAGAATGAAAGCGAGATTGTGAGCAGGGAGAGGGGCAGAGGGGGGAAGGCGAGGGCGAGAGAAGCTGAAGCTGTCTCTGTGCTGAGGGTGGAGCCTGGTGGAGGGCTGGCTCCCATGATGTTGAGATCATGACCTGAGCTGAAACCAAGAGCCAGATGCTTAATCACCTGAGCCACCCAGGTGTCCCTGAGTAAACAATTTCTAAGGTCGTAGGATTCTTTTGACGAGAAGTGTAGGTGTCAATAGAGGTCATCTTACAGATTGGAAAAAACAGACTAGATCAGAGAAATAAATTAATAACCAAGTTCCCCATCAGAACTCTGCATAAAAGACTCAATTGCTTTAAGGAATTGGCTTAAAATATGTTGTTTAGTTCTGGGATGATAATATAACAGTGAACAGCCTGTTCTGGACCCTAATTGTGTCTACAAACTCCAGCTCAGAAGACCTTATATTTAATTAGGTAACATATATTTTTTTGAAGACCATTTGGGGGTCCCATCGCTGAAATCTGAGTTCTTTTTAAAAATTTTAATGTAATTAATTAGTCCCTGGGAATGAGAACCAGAGGAAGATGAACTTGAATTTAAGGAGCATAATGGAAGGAGCAGGATGGAAGAGAAGGTTGTAAAGTAAGTTAACATAGGGTGCATAGACAGGAAGAGGCTGAAAAGACAGATTAAGGTAATTGTAGTGTTGTAAAAGCATAAAAGAAGTCCAAGAAATTTAAATGCGGAAGTAGACTGACTGGAAGAGAAAACCCTCTGACCATTTAACCCTTTTTTTGTGTGTGGGACTAAGACCTAAAGCAAACCAGCTGGCTGCTTCATTTGTGTCTTTCATGACAAGGTCCTTAAAGACAATGTCTGGTCGCTCCTTTCACAGAGTTGCTGATGTTTAAGAACCACAGTAAGTTCTAGTAAGGGTTTTTAAGTCAATTTGTACTGTCTCTCCTGAACTTGTAGACACTTTGGAAAAATGTGAGCGTTTTTAGAAATTTGAAGTGGCGTTGCAAAGTTGATAAAAAAAAAATTTGAAAATCCCGGGCTTCTGTCTTTGAGCAACTCTATGTTTTTCTAATGCAGTGTACTTCTAAGTTTCTGATAATGAAGTTTTTACCAAGTATCGAATTGAGGAGAAAGACTCAAGCAATTTGCAGAATAATTGGCAAGTTTCATTTGATTAAAGTTTACCCTTTCTTTTCCTTGGCCTCAACTTATTGTGAAGGTCTTCTCCAGCTGCAGCATTAAAGTCTGCCACTGGAACTTCACAGAGTCGAGTCCAGGGAAACTTGGGCTGTTAGGGAGACCCTTTTACCTCCTCCCTTTCCACAGTTACTCATTTAACAGCTACTGGTGTTGGGTGGAGTTAGGGTGGTTATCATGCCCTTTATGGAACTTTATGAGGACAGAGACTTGGTATTGTTTGCTTATATATCCAATGTCAACACAGAGTTGACATTGGATATATATGCAAATGAATGAATACTGTGAATCCCAACTGCCTTAAGGAGGTAAGAAAAGATACACTTCCATCTGCCATCTTCTCAGCTGGAGTTGGTTTTTGTTTTATCAGCTTGAGAATACTAGGTCCCTAATGGGAGAACCCCATTAGTTACAGTAATAAATGAGTCTGTGACAAGAGGTCTTATTTATATATAACACATCTGGGGAGAACAAATGATAATTTTGACTTCAAAAATTAGAAATGTTACTAGTCCCTTCCCTCATTCTGGATTTTCTTTAGAGCTGAATCCTCCCAGCAGTTTTCTTTTAAATTCCAGAGCTCTTTGAACTTTTAGCCAGAATACCATCTGTCCTGCTTGCTTTGAAAGGCTATTAACTATGACCTGGAATTTTGGAAATATGGTTATTGAGAATCGCTGTAAAATAGTGATAAGGACTATTCTATGGGCTGCAGATTGAAATTGGCCACCATTAGAATGGATCACAGTTTCCTAGATTGAAACCAGTCACATTTGGTAAAGTCCAAATTTAGACACCTGTGGTAGGGGAGAGGGAAGGGTAGAATTCTTGCATCCCTCAATCAATTTCTTTTCCACTTACGGACTTTGAGCCTTCCTAACTGCTTTTAGTTTGGCATTGAGTTCCTGGGGAGATTGACACAGCCCTGATAATGACCACACTCCCAGATGCCAGTTTTTATCACCAAAACCAGCTTGTTATCTGTCCTAGACAAAAACAGTCTTAAAGTGTTAGAACCTACTGAGTATAGAGTATTTTTTTTTTTTAAGATTTTATTTACTTGACAGAGACAGACACTGCAAGAGAGGGAACAGCAGCCCTCCCACTGAGCAGGGAGCCTGATGCGGGGCTCAAACCCAGGACCCCGGGATCACGACCTGAGTCGCCCAACAATTGAGCCACCCAAGTGCCCTGGGTATAGAGTATTAAGTGTTGATTCTGTTCAGACTCCAGCTTCTGGGGATTTGGTATCCATGGGTTTGAAAGTCAGGGAGCAAGGAGAAGATGCAAGGATTTATCCCAGTATACATGATTTAATAAATGAGCAGCAGGTGGTGAATATCTTCTTCAGAAAATTAATTTCTTCACCCAGGGCTTTTACCCAGATGATTCCCATGCCCACATTCCTAATGCAGTGGTTGTATATTGATATGTCAGAGATGAGCAGAGGTTATCTTTGACAAAGTTGCCTCCTTGGGGAAGACCGGCAGCTTTTAGTGGATAACTGTTCCTCACCCCCATCCTTCATAAACTTGATTATCTTTGGAGGAGGAGCCCATCATATCATACAGCTGTTTCAAGTCTTAAAACTTGTCATCAGAGGTCACTGTAAATGACGTCTGGCTCAAAACATGGCACAGAGCTCTTCTTTTATATCAGAAAAATCTCTACTTTTGTTTACACAGAAGCAGAGGATTCTTCTCTTCTGCCCTGATCTGATTACTCTAATAGTTTAGGAGAGTGATGGAGTGCCAAAATGCTTTAAGATCGTGGAATAATTGATAAAATGATCAGTAATCTTTGCCAGTTCCGTAGCCTATTCTCAAAGTGTAAATGTTCATGCCGGGGTAAATAGCAGTTGCATTAGAGACCCTGAGTAGAATAAGCTTGGCAGTACTGTTAGCCACCTTGATTGCAGCTAACCTTAAGCAAATATTTCTATGGGGATGGTGTTAACTGGTGTTATCAGTGCATCCCTTAAAACTTGTAGGTAGGTTTTTTAGGCTTCTGGGTGTAGGATTGTAGAGCAGGCCAGTTTCACTTACTCGTAAGTGCTTTTCTTTCCTGTATCTGTGGACAGGTAAGAAAATCAGATAGCCTTTTATCCATCACTGGCTTGTTGGGCAAGGGGAATTGGCTTGGTTGCTGTCTTAAGTGCATGTATAGAACCTGAACTCTGAGTTATTTGGAGTTATTGGGTAGGCTTGATACAGTTTTATGTAAATTAGTCATGAAGAGGGCTCAATAATAGTTGTACTTTATTGACAGTTTGTAATTTTGTGGAGATTAGCCAGGAATTCCATTACAACCATACACAAGGATTTTGACTGCGTTTTGAAAGAAAATTCTTTAAGGTCACTTAAATATTCTGAGTCCAGGTTTCTTCATCTGTAAGAGAGGTGAGCTTACTGAGGTCACAGGTATCTAAGTTGATGAACAGAGATTTGAAGCTCTGAATCACTGACCTGCACTGTTGCCTTATAGATCCAATAGTTAAGTGACTTCTAACCCAGTATCATACAGTAAGTGAACAAAGATTCGAGTCAGGTATTTTTTGCTCTGTTGAGCCAGAGTGAAACTTCCTTCGGCGTCCTTCAGAAGTCTTTTCCAGCATTCTCTGCTACTTTGTAATGTCTGTAATTGGCGTTAGGGTTTAGCCATGATATTTTGTGCTAACTGCATCATTCTTGAACATAATTTTTAATTTTTAATTTTTAAAGATTTTATTTATTAGAGCATCCATGCGAGAGAGCGTGAGCAGGGGAGAGGGAAAAGCAGAAGCAGACTCCCAGTCGAGCAGGGAACCCAGTGTGGGGCTCGATCCCAGGACCCCAGGATCACAATCCGAGCCAAAAGGAGCTGCATAACTGACTGAGCCACCTAGGCGCCCCCATTCTTGAGCATATTTAACAAAGTGTTTGGGTTTCTTTTTTCATACTGTGTGTGTGTGTGTGTGTATCTGGTTTCTGTAGTGGGGAATGAACTCTTCATCTTATGCCTGGTTTGACACTGATTTGGCTACTTGGAGCTAACTCTGTACATGTTACCAAACCTGCAGCTTCATTGTGAGTCTGGGATTAGGTCAGCTTTCAGGGACTTGGTAACAGTTGGATTCAGTTTTGCTGGATTTATTTGATACTGGAGTTTCTTATTCCTAGGTGTTTTGTTTCCCTTCTATATAAATTGAGATTAAGACTCTAAAGCCACAAGAAGTAGGAGTCCCATCTATATCTTTTTAAGAAACTGCTTTTGGGACACATGGCTTTAGAGAGGCAAATTAAATATAATGCTAGGATTTTTTTTTCTTCTTCTTAGATTTATTTATTTGAGAGAAAGAGAGAGCACAAGCAGGGGAAGCAACAAGGAGAGGGAGAATCAGGCTCCCCGCCCAGCAGGGAGCCTGACATGGGGCTCCATCCCAGGACCCCGAGATCATGATCTGAGCCAAAGGCAGACATTCGGTTGACTGAGCCACCCACGTGCACCAGGATCTTGTTTTTTAATATGTCCCTTGCAAGAATCAAGTCTACCATTTCCTACCTGGCAGAAAGTGTATCTCACTTAATTCTGCTCAATCATGAGAAGATGAGTTTTTCAGCAAAAAAATCAAACAATAAATAATAAGACAGTTGACTTTAATTGCTCATCTGCCAAGAACGCCCTCCCCTACTTTGCTAACTCTTTTGCCTTTGGTAAGTTTTAGCTTAAACACTACCTCCTTCAGGGAGCCTGTGTTCACTCCTCACTGCCCTCTTGGACCCAGGCTCTTTATTTCTTCTTATTCTCTGGTGGAATTGGGCTGTTTCCCCTCGTTTTACTTTTTACTTTACAAAAGGTATTAAGCTTAGATTCAGTTATTTTTACTCTTAAGACTCTTTTAAAAAGTAACTGCTTTACTATCCTTTTGGAAAAATAGCAGGAAGGCAGAAAAATAGAAAGAAATGTAAGAAATACGTGTAAGAAATGGAGGTCCTAGCACCCGTATGTTTCATGTGAAGACAGTGGGGGAATATCTGTTACCATTATAAAAAATGTGTGTAGTTTCTGAATATAGGAGCATTGTGATGCAATGAAAACCATTACTTTAATGTTAATCATTTGACATTCGAGATTTTGGGGTTAGGAAAGGAATTTTAATACATTTTCAGCAAGTCTCAAATTTAGAAAGGTTTATTCTCTGTTGACTTAATTTTTCTCTGCCTTCACATATGCATGGAGCAGCATAAATTTTCTGCCTTGGAAGTGTATCTTCACACTGAATTCCTACGTATGGATTGGTGGGTCATGAAAAGAGATTGTGTTTGTTCGTTTTGTTAGACACTGCTAAAGTCCCTCTCCACAGGGGTTATATGAACTAGATGAACTTTTTCAAGGTGTTAAAAGAGGCAGAAATGTGCCTCAGATTTGAAATTGGCACCGCCCAGAGTTTTGGAAACCAGAGATGACCCATTACTACCTCAGACAGAGTACGCACTTAGTAGGAGATAGCTATTACTATTGTCTTTTGTGAAATGGTGATATTTCCTTATAAGAGTAGTAAGAATGTTGACTAAAACAGCATTTCTAAGTACTCTAGCATGGTCCTAGCACATAAATTAGTGCCCCCATTTCTCTTGAGTGCCTTGGGCCATGGCTCTTTGCCTTCATATCTTAATTACCTTACTGGATTGTCAGCTCTGTGAGGGTTGAGTTCACATCTGATGAGTCTTTAGCAGGGCATTTTGGATTTAAGAAGATACTAAAAGTAGTTGTAAACTGAATTAGCCCTAAGAATATAATTCTTATATTCTTATAAGAAGTAATAAGAGATTCCTTTTCTTTTGCACATTAACCATGAAGTCCTTATGTTATGCTAGCCAGCAGTTTTTCCTGAGAATATGTCCTGAGAGAACACAGATACTTTCCTCTCTTGTTATTTGAAAGTCTCTTTACTTAGAATCTTTATTAACCTAAAAGAATGCCTTGATAATAATAACAAAAGATGTTGATTCCATATATCCTTATGGAGTAACTTCCGTTAAGTTAGAGTGAAAGGAATTAGTTGTTACATGTCTTCTGTTTTCTCAGGGCTGCCTTATTTCAGGGGTGTTCTCCCATGTCTCCATCTCAGAGTCTTTAATGCATGCATTTGGAACAGTTGTTGTCAGGTTATTAGGTGACCTGAATTCACAACGAATGAGGTTTTCTGGTGATTTTATATGCAGTGGTTTGCATCTTCCATTTCTAATCTACCCAAGTTCAACACAGTTCTTTTTGCATTAACAGATGCTTGAAATGGCCAAGATCCTTTGTCCAAAACATTTTAACAGTCTATTCTTAGATGAGTTCCAGTTCAGGGGAAAAGGTACATACTTACTTGAAGTAATCTTTAAGGCCATTAGTCTACTGTCTAAATATTTCTACCATGAGGGATATAGATAAGTTTGCTCTTATTGGCTTCCCTCTCTCACTTACTGGCTTCTTTTCTGACCAGCATCTTTAGTCAGTTGTTCTGCTGTTGCCTAAAATACAATATATGACTTCGGTTAGCTTCATCATTTCTTTAGTCCCTTCTTCCTCCCCTCCCTGTCTTTGTTCTGCACAGCTTTCCTGTGTCTGCGAAAGCACCTTTTTCTGCTAATCACTTGGACCCAAAGATTTTGAAACTTCTTTGATTCTTCCTCTGAATTTATTTATTATCCACAGCCAGTTTATGGAGTTCCTGGTAGACTGCTTAAAAAACCGCTAGCTCATTATTTTGCTTTTACCCTTCTACCCACATTGTCCTTCAATTAATTTTCCTTAAGTATGGGTTTTATTTTCTTCCCTTTCTGCTTGTGTAGTGGCTCCCTGTCATCCTTAGAGTAGGACACCCTTCCTCTTGGGTTAATGTTATCTGTCAAACTTTACCTTTCTCTTACTGCTCCTGAACACAAATGCTCTCTTGGGCTAAGCTAGTCGTCGTCTTGTTGAATCCTTATGTAATAAGAAAAAATAGGAACTGGAAGGGAAGAAGCTTAAAGATAGTGTTTAGCTTTTTGTTATTAAAAGTTTCAAACATGAACAGCAGTAGAGAGAGAGTAGTATATAATAAACTCCCCGTGTGTCTTGTACCCCCAGTTCTGTAACTGTCAACTTTTTGTAGTCTTATCTTTCCTTGTACCCCCAGATTTTTTTTTTTTGGCCTGAGGGTATTTTATTTTATTTTAAATTTTTTACTTTTTAAATTTCTTTTCAGTGTACCAGAATTCATTGTTTATGCACCACACCCAGTGCACCATGCAATACGTGCCCTCCGTAATACCCATCAACAGACTCACCCAACTTCCCACTCCCCTGCCCCTTCAAACCCTCAGATTGTTTCTCAGAGTCCATAGTCTCTCATGGTTCATCTCCCCCTCCAATTTCCCCCAAGTCCCTTCTCCTCTCCATCTCCCCATGTCCTCCGTGTTATTTCTTATGCTCCACAAATAACTGAAACCATATGATACCTGACTCTCTCTGCTTGACTTATTTCACTCAGCATAATCTCTTCCAGTCCCATCCATGTTGCTACAAAAGTTGGGTATTCATCCTTTCTGATGGAGGCATAATACTCCATCGTGTATATGGACCACATCTTCCTTATCCATTCATCTGTTGAAGGGCATCTTGGTTCTTTCCACAGTTTGGCAACTGTATTTTAAAGATTTTATTTATTTATTTGACAGAGAGAGTGCGAGAGCGAGCGACAGCAGGGGGAGCAGCAGGCAGAGGGAGAGGGTGAGGGAGAAGCAGGCTCACCGAGTAGGGAGGTTGCGGGGCTCAGTCCCAGGACTGGGATCATGACCTGAGCAGAAGACAGATGCATAACGACTGAGCCACTCAGGGGCCCCAGCCTGAGGGTGTTTTAAAGTAAATTCCAGACATCATTCACCTGGAAGTACTTCAGTACGCATCTGTAGAGGTTATTTCTCTATCAGTTTACCCTAGTGTAGATCATCTCTACATTTCTCTGTCAGTTGGTAATTTTTGTTTGTTTATACATTATTGGTGTTCTGTAGGCGCCCCATATTGTTTTTCTTATCATTTCTTCTTAGAGGACCCACCCTGCCGTGTGGAGCTGTACTATGGCCATTCAGATATTTGGAATTGTCATATGTTAAACTTTTTGGTACCTATCACACCACACATAGCACAGTTTGAGCATATGACAGACATATACTAACTTTTGAAATTAAGGGTACTTGGGACTCAGATCTTTGGTCTTTTTTGTATCACTGGAATTATTTAGCTACAGCCTTAAGTTTCTTACCTGATAATTCTTCTGGTTTTGAGTTTTTACATTAGCAATTGCTTTAAAAGACTTGGGGACCTACCTCTAAAATCAGTTTTGAAGTTTTGTGCCCTTAAAAAGATAATGTTTAAAAAAATAAAAGATAATGTTATTGGCAGGCTAGTTATCTGAAATCTACATGGAATTACTTTCAGTTCATCTTTTACTTAATTTCCTTTTTCTTTAAATTTAGTGCTTTTTAGTGAATTAAACTACCTTTTCCTCATGTACATGGGTATTTGCCAAATCTTTGATAAATCTTGGTTAATTTTTTAAAAATAACTTATTTTTTATTATAAAAGTGATTCATCATGGGGGAAATGTTGGGAGACAAGGCAGAGTATACACACAATCTCAGGTTACTCATAAATTTACCACTGACAGATAACTACTTTTAACATTTGGGTATCTGTCTTCTAGTCGTTTTCATATTGTTTGTTTATGTGTTTGTTGAATAATGCACAAAGCAATTTTTTAAAAAAGATACTATGTCCCTGCCATACTCAAGGGCCATAATAGCAGATCCTGATGTTCTCTTCCTTATTTGTTAAATATGACCTATAAACAAATTCAAATAACACATATTTCATTCCAGGTTGTAGAGCTGGTGGCATGTTTTGTTGTTATTATGGTTAAGTCCTTAGTTTGGGGTCAGTTGTCATGTGGGTTTTTTTAAAAAATGTTTTTATATTAATAATTTTTATTAACATATAATGTATTATTTGCCCCAGGGGTACAGGTCTGTGAATCATCAGGCTTACACACTTCACAGCACTCACCATAGCACATACTGTCCCTAGTGTCTATAACTCACCCTCTCCACACCCCCCTCCCCTCAGCAACCCTCAGGTTTTTTGGTAAGATTAAAAGTCTCTTATGGTTTGTCTCCCTCCCGATCCCATCTTGTTTCATTTTTTCCTTCCATACCCCTCAATTCCCACCAGTCTGCCTCTCAAATTCCTCATATCAGGGAGATCATATGATAATTGTCTTTCTCTGATTGACTTATTTCCGCTCAGTATAATACCCTCTAGTTCCATCCAAGTCGTTGCAAATGGCAAGATTTCATTTCTTTTGATGGCTGCATAGTATTCCTGTGTGTGTGTGTGTGTGTGTGTGTGTGTGTGTGTGTGAGTGTGTGTGTACACACGTACGTACGTACAAACCACATCTTCTTTACCCATTCATCTGTTGATGGACATCTAGGTTCTTTCCATAGTTTGGCTATTGTGGACACTGCTGCTATAAACATTCGGGTGCACATGCCCCTTCAGATCACTACATTTGTATCTCTTTTGTTGTTGTTAAAGATTTTATTTATTTATTTGACAGACAGAGATCACAAGCAGGCTCCCTGCTGAGCAGAGAGCCCATGCGAGGCTGGATCCCAGGACCCTGGGAACATGACCTGAGCTGAAGGCAGAGGCTTTAAGCCACTGAGCCACCCAGGCGCCCCACTACATTTGTATCTTTAGGGTAAATATCCAGTAGTGCGACTGCTGAGTTGTAGGGTAGCTCTATTTTCCACTTTTTGAGGAACCTCCATGCTGTTTTCCAGAGCGGCTGCACCAGCTTGCATTTGTGTGGGTTTTTACTACTGTCAAGTGAATAGGGGTTACCACCTTTGTGTATTGGATTGACTCAGCATTTTAGAATTGTAGACTTGAGACAAGTTAGAGGGTTCTGTATGCTACATGGAAGATTGGGTTTAAATCCTGCTTTTTTTTTTTGACACCATATGATTTTATTTTTCCCATTTCTGTGGGATGAGAATTTATTATACCTAGAGACATGGTCATCAAATTTTTGTTTCCTTATGGCCTGGCACAGAATAAATGCTTAGTGGATTATATCAAATGTGACTTTTTTGCTGTGAGCCAGGAATTGGATGAGCATATACATTGCCTGTACATTTTCATTAGTTACCTATTTTTATACAAAACATGTTACTTCATAGTTTACAGCTTAAAACAACAAACACTTGTTTTCTCATATAGTTTCTGTGAGCCAGGGATCCAGGAGCAGCTTCGCTGGGTGATTTTGGCTCAGGGTCTGTCATGAGATTGCAGTTGTCTGAAGACTTACCTGAAACTGGAGGACCTACTTCCAAGACCGTTTACTCATGTGGCAGTTTCTCGCCACATGGGCCTCTCCCTAGGGCTGTTTGAGTGTCCTAACAATATGGCACCTGGCTTCCCCCAGCTCAAGGAGAGTCAGTGCCTTAATGACCTGGTGGCAGAAGTCACCTACTGACATTTCCATCTTATCCTGTTTTTTTAGGAATGAGTTTCTAAGTCTAACATGTACTCAAGGAGCAGAAAATTAGGCCATACCCCTTGAACAGAGAAATACCAAAGAATCTGTTGGACTATTAGATTTTAAAACCTATCATACATGTGTTGGGTACATAAACTTCCAATTGATTCATATTCAACATTGGGGTGACCTGACCTCAGTGAGCCACATTTTTAATAGACTCTTGGGATAATTCTTAAACACAAAAAAATTTGAGAGTCACTAACATAGATACATGGAGAGAGATACCATGTTCATGGATCAAAAGACACAAAAATGTTTTGATGTCATTTTTCTCCAAATTGTTCTATGAACACAAACTTCCCAGCTGGCTTTTCTTCTTCTTCTCCTTTTTGGAAATTGGCAAACTGAAACTAAAACTTCTTTGAAATGCAGAAGACATAGAATAGCCACAACAGTTTTGAAAAAGAGTAAGACTTAAGTACTTTTATAACCTGATTTCAAAACTTGCTGTGAAAAAAAAAAAAATTAACTGTGAAACTATAGGAATCAAAATAGTGTGTGTTTGTGTAAGGATAGAATAGAGTCCAGAAATAGACTTGGATTATATGGCCACTTCATTTTCAGTAAATAAGCCAAAGCAATTCACTGGGGGAAAAGGGTCATCTTTTCAAAAAACGGTGCTACAACTGGACATCTTTGTAAATTAAAGAATGAACCCTGTCTTTTACGTCTGTAAAACTCACAATGTGTTCTGTGAAAAAAATTCACAATACATATATCTAACAAAAAAATTGTAATCTATAGCGTATAAAGAATTTTTTTTTGTATAAAGAACTCTTACACAACTCAATCATAAGACAAATATTTTTAAAATGAGTGAAAGATTCATATATCAAAAAATTCACGTATCAAAGAAGATACATGAGTGGCCAGTAAGCAAATGAAAAGATGTCCATTATTTAATTAGGAAACTAGATTAAAACAACATTGAGATACCACTACATACCTGCTAGAATGGCTAAAATTGAAGATTGGTAATACTGAGTGTTAGAGAATTTATAGCAATTGGAACTCCAATGCATTTTGATTGGAATGTATAATAGTAAAACCACTTTCGAAAACAGTTTGGCAGTTTGGTATAAAGTTAAAGTTACGCTTACCAAATGACCCAGTGATTTCATTATTAAGTATGTACCCAAAAGAAATGAAAACATGTCTACACAAAGACTTGTATATGAATGTTTATAGCAGATTTATTCGTAATAACCTATGCCTGGAAACGACTCAATTGTATTTCAGCAAGTGAATGGATAAGTATAAATTGCAGTGTATTCATAACAGTGGAATTCCACTTAGCTGTAAAATCTTAACCAACTACTATTATGTCCAGCAACATAGATGAATGTCAAAAAGAGCATGTTAAGAAGGCAGACGTAAGAGTAAATCCTGTATGATTTCATTTATATAAAACTTTAGATATCATCTAATCCATAGTGCTAGTAAATTATTGGTTGCTTTGAGTGGGGATGAAAGATTGGGATTGACTGGGGATGGGCATAAGGGAAACTTTCTTGGATGATGTATCTTTGAAATGTATATATTTTACTGCATAGAAATTATACTTTATCATAGTTGGTTTTAAAACATCTCTCTTAAAAAAGTATCTCGAGGCTTGGATTTTCCAGAAATTACATAATAACCATTTGATCTGAGAGTCAGTGTTCAAGATTTATCCTTTTGTATCATTTATGATTTAGTCTCAATAGTACCAGATCTGGGAGAAGAATGCCAAACAGTTGCTTCTTTTTACAGTAGAATTAATTCCCCTTTCCCCTTCATGTTCGTTAACACTTGCCTTGGTTTTAGAGGCAGGGTAATGGGATGCCTTGTCTGTGTGGCTTTGTGAAATCTTTCCTTCCAGTGGAATGTGCTGTTATGACTACTTTGTCATTTGAATCCTGTCATTGTGCTTCTTGACCAGCTTGTCAAGGTATGTGAGGAGGAGATAGCTTATGGCTCTTCTTAACTGACTCATCTTTTATGGTTGCAGATTCTCATAAACACAAAGATAAACACAAAGATCGAGAACACCGGCACAAAGAGCACAAGAAAGATAAGGAGAAGGACCGAGAAAAGTCCAAACATAGCAACAGGTAAGGGTTAAACCAGCAAGTCCCTCATCATTTGGCAGTGGGGTGGCTGGCTTGGCTCACCTGGAATAGGCCTTAACTTGAGCCACAGGTAAGTCACATGGATAGGGGAGTAAACAGAGACTATATTTGATTCCAGAGTTGCTGAAGAGTATAACCTTGATAATTCATGCCTTACTGGGGGTGCTATTGTTTGGATCAAGATGTACCATTTTCTTTCAATATATAGTTCATTAAAAATAAAATTGGAGGGGGAGGCACCTGAGTGGCTCAGTTGGTTAAGCATCTACCTTTGGCTCAGATCATGATCTTGGGGTCCTGGGATCAAGCCCAGCATCAGGCTCCCTGCCCAGAGGGGAATCTGCTTTTCCCTCTCCCTCTCCTTCTCTCCCTACTCATGCTCACTCACTCTCTTGCTCTCTGTCTCTCAAATAAATAAATAACATTTTTTAAAAAGATAAAATTTGGGGGGCACCTGGGTGGCTCATTTGGTTGATGGTCTGACACTTGATTTTGGCTCAGGTCATGATCTCAGGATTGTGTGTTCGAGCCCTGCATTGGGCTCTGTGCTGGGCATGGAGCCTGCTTAAGATTCTCACTCTCCTCTCTCTGCCCCTCCCCCTCACCAAAAAATAAGTAAGCTATGGATTGATTGTAACGCATGATATCCAGAGAACCTGCCTTGATAAAAGGTGACTGGATCGGCATTATGTATATATATTTTTATTCTTTCTGTACTTTAACGGGTATAAATCAAAAATTCTTACCTTGGCTTCTGTGGTATGTGAGTCCCTAAAATCATATGCAAAAGGTTGGGTATATGAGATTTTCCTGAAGAGAGCATTCTTAGTTTCATCAGATTATCAAGCATTTAGTTCTCATACAAGCCAGTGACCACCAATATAAATGTAACTCAGTAATGGTGCCTTTGGATTCAAGCCTCAGAAAGATGTTTTCTTTTTGTTTTGCTCCCGTTTTGGGGTGTAGGAAACAAGTGGTTAAACCCAAAGACTTAGGGTATCTTTGCATATGTGTCCGCTTGTTGAAAATAAGGACTTACGCTTCCATTTTGAGTTAAAGGCAGTTGGGGAGAATGCTATCTGATACTCCCAGAGTGGCCTAAGTTTTGTTAAAAGGGAATGTAGGGGTGCCTGGGTGGCTCAGTGGGTTAAGCCTCTGCCTTTGGCTTAGGTCATGATCTCGGGGTCCTGGGATCGAGCCCCGCATCGGGCTCTCTGCCCAGCAGGGAACCTGCTTCCCCCTCTCTGCCTGCCTCTCTGCCTACTTGTGATCTCTGTCAGTCAAATAAATAAATAAAATCTTAAAAAAAAAGCGGGGGGCAGGAATGTAAAGACCGCTGTGCATTGGAACAAGTGTGTCCAGCCTTGAGTCTTTTGGAACTGCTTTATTAGCTCGGCTTACTGTCTCCAGACAAGTTAAAAAAAGTGAGAATTGCTTTCTAAGTCTGGTTTTTTTTAATGGACCATTAAAAACTTTAAGATATTTCTAATGAATTCTTTTTATGAATAAGTCTTTGTGAATCATTAAAATAACCAGATTTTCTCTAGTGGGGACATTATGTATCATCTACCACTCCTGTGGTCTTTTTTCCCTCACCGCTCACTCATTTCTTACCACTTGATCATCTAGTTTCCATTTTCGTTACTCTGGTGAATTTAATGCCAGTAGTTGATGATTTCAGTCTCAGTTCCCATGTACCCTCTCCCGTTTATAGTTGTTTAGCCCATATTGATATCGACCAAAGTAGATTTGAGAGCAACGAATATTGCCAAGAATAAAGAAGTTCATTTCATAAAGATAAAAAAGAACCAGTTGGAAGGACATAACAATTATGCAGGTTTATATACAAATATCAGAGCCTTAAAATACATGAAGTAAAAACTGACAGAACTACAAAGAGAAATAGACCACTTATATTTATAGTCAAATAATACTGCCTCTTTCTCAGTTGATAGTATAAGAGAGAAAATCATTACGAGGTAGAAGACTTGAACATCACCAACTAACTTGATTTGGTTGAAATTGATAGAGTATTCCATGCAACAACAGCAGAATACAGATCTTTGGCACATGGCACATTTGCCTACATACTCCATATTCTGAGTCCAGCCCTCCTTTAAGACCACTTCCCTTGCCTTTCATGCCTCTGTCCTTTTCCACCTTTCTGGCCGCCTTTCTCATCGCCTCCTTCCGGTGCATATAGCAGTTCTCTGTCTTTGGCTGTCTCTGCTACCTCTCTTGCCATTTGCCCCTTCTCTCATGTTCCATATCCAGTCTGGTGGAACTTCTCAGTTCCTCAAACACATGTTTCTGACACCTGTAGGCCTTTAAACATGCTGGTTCTGGGGTACTGTGTTGCCCACTTACTATCCTTTTTGTTGAAGCTTAGACTGCTCTTCTTTCAGGCATCCTTTCAGCCCACCCCTTCATATGGAGTGCCACTTCTGTGTGTTCTCTGGTACCTTGAATATGTTCTTATCATAGTAATTGCCAAGTTGCATTGGTGTTGTGATTGTCTCTTTACTTCTCTATATTCCTCATTAGACTTTTAAGGTCTCTGAGAGCAGAGTTGATGTCTGTTTCATTCGTTTTACATTCTCAAGGCTTAGTATAGTATCTGGCAGATAGCTGGCACTTAACTCATCTATATGTATTAAATCAGTGAGTGCATGACCGATGGGTACATCAGTTACCATCTTCTCTCTTCTTTTCACATAGTCTTAGTCTTCTACAGGATTGTTCCCCTTGGCCATCTCATTTTTCAAACAAGTTTTTACTTTTTGGTAAAATATGTATAACGTGTTTTGCCAGGGGTTTTGTTGTTTTGTTGTTTTGTTTTGCCATTTTGAAATGACTTTTAAGTATATTCACAGTATTGTACAACCATCACCAGTGTCCATTTCCAGAAATTTTTCATCATCCCAAATAGTCTCCGAACCCATTAAATGATACCTTCCCGTTCTCTTCTCACGCCCCCATCCCTTGGCACCTTCTAGTCTATCTTCTGTCTCTATGAATTTATCTATCCTAGTACCTCATATAAGTGGAATCACAAAATATTTATCCTTTTTGTGTCTGGCTTATTTCCCTTAATCTAACATTTTCAAGGTTTATCCATAATTGTCTCATATCAGGATTCCATTCCTCTTTTATGGCTGAATAATACTCCCATTGTGTGTCTACACCTCAGTTAAAAATATCTTCCCGTGTTGACGGATGCGTAGGTTGTTTCCATCTTTTGACTATCATGAATAACGCTGCTGTGAACATGGGTGTACAAGTATTTGAGTCCCTGCTTTCGATTCTTTGGATAAATACTTTGGAGTGGAATTGTTGGATCATGTCAAACAAGTATTTTTATTCTGTCTGCTATGTTTATCCTGTGCTGGCTGATGTGAAGTACCAAAAAAATGAGGCACCCTTTGACAATGAAGAACTTCATCACCTGAGGAAAATGCTAATATAAAGAAATGCTGATTTCTGTGTTACCATGAATCCATCCCAAAAAAACTTTTAAAAGATACAGGTTAATATTTAAAACATCAACTTTTAAAGATTGATCCCTTTTTCTCTGCCACATCTGATTTCACCAACCAAAATTTATCATTGTGGGAGAAAAGATTAAGTAGAAGTGGCATAAAAGGCTTTGGTACATCAGTTTGGCCCTCTCTGCTTTACCAAAATCTCCTTTTTTAAAAAATAAAGACTATATGGGACGCCTGGGTGGCTCAGTCGGTTAAGCCGCTGCCTTTGGCTCAAGTCATGATCCCAGAGTCCTGGGATCAAGTCCCACATCAGGCTCCTTGCTCGGCAGGGAGCCTGCTTCTTTCTCCGCCTCTGCCTGCCACTCTGCCTGCTTGTGTGTGTGTGTGCCTGTGCTCTCACTCTCTCTCTCTCTCTCTCTCTGACAAATAAATAAAATCTTTAAAAAGAAAAAAAGGATATGGTTTTGGTGTCATTTTTCTTGGAAAGTCCATTGTAGTTTAATCACCTTTGTCTAGAAGAAAGCCTCATCCTGGTGCTCAGCTTAGGGTCCACATGACTTTGATTAGGTTACCTGACCTTTCTCAACTTACCTTTTCAGGTCCCGCATATTAATACATGCTTCAGGGGGGATCTAGGGGTGTCAGGAAATACAAAAGCTCTTTAACTTTGAACTGTTTCACAAATAGGAGGAGGTGGTATTTTGTACCTATCAAGCATACTTCCCTAAAATGATGGCATAGGCAGATTGAGGAATTTGTTCTAACACAATTTTGTGCCTTTTAATATTTCTTCATTTCTAATCAAGATACTTAAGAAATAATAGTCTGTTTGCAAAGAGGCATTGGAAAAACCTGGCCTGGGTTGCTGTTTACACATAACTAAGTCTAGCCCTGAATCTTAATTCACATGTAAGTTTAAGACAGTTTAACCAGATGATGCGTCGTAAACAGACTTTTAAATACTTCCTGTTTTGATCTCTGCTGACACACTACCTCTTTGCAACAAAGCTAGTGTATTGGTTACATATCTATATTTCAGTACAATCCTGTACACTGTGTTCCTTTTTTAGGTGACTTCTGATCTTTCTAGTAGTTTTGGGCTTCTTCATTTTCCTTCTGTAGCAGATTAAAGAAACTTGGGTGATTGTTTAGATCACCTCTGAGGAGCCCAGAATTTTTAAGGTTTAACGTGTTCTCTTCAAAAATGCTTAATTTTAGGGGCACCTGGTTAGCTCAGTCAGTTAAGCATCTGCCATTGACTCAGGGTGTGATGCCAGAGTACCAGAATTAAGCACTGTGCCCGGCTCCCTGCTCAGAGGGAGTCTGCTTCTGCATCTCCCTCTGCTTCTCCCCACACTCATGAACACCCTCTCCCTCTCTCTCAAATAAAATCTTTAAAAAAAAAAAAAGCTTCATTTTATTCCATTTTATTAAATCCATTTTATTCCAGTATTTGCTAATAAATTTGGCATGATTTTGTTGCTATTACAAGAAAACAGGTTTTATACTAATGTGTTTGTGTCTTTCCTCTTCTGCTAGATATTAGCATCAATCATTTCTCATTTAGGACCCAGATCCCTCAAGAGATCCCATCTTATTCATATACTTTCTCCTATATTGTTCTTAAGGTACAAAATAAGGGAGAGGTTATTAAAAGATCATTCCATCTTATCTCTGTGTGTGGTCAGGAGTCTGAGGTGACATGCCCAAAGTCACATGATGGTGTATTAGCAGAGCGAGGATGAGTGACCAGGGCCTCTGTGTTTTTTTTTTCTCCACTGCATTATTCCTTTCAGTAAAAGAAAAAGATCTTTCCTAAGGAGGGTCTGTTGTGTAGCTAGACTGTGTAAATACAAGCACCTCCTTCTCATATGCACGTAGTTGGCATCTCACATTTTAAAGCGCCGGATCCTTTCAGGCACTGCCTCTTTCTCTTTGGGCCCCAAGTCCCTGAAGATTTTGTCAATAAAGGTATTAATGTCATTAAGTTATGACCCTGCGAAAACCCCATCTCCAGCTATTGCCTTTTTGGCCTATAATATTGCAGGAAGAGTTTATGCCAAAGTTAAATAAAAATAATTTCTTCTATTATTTGTCTCTGATGTTGCTTCTTTCTGGTAGCATTAACATTTAGCACTTCAGGTCCCTTTAAAAAATATATAAATCCTCCCAAAAGAAACAAAAGGAATATTCTTTCTAGATGCTTAAGAATCGCTGCTTGTAGGATCACACCAGATACTTTTGTTGAAAGTTGCATCTTTAGTCATAAATTATCTTCAATACTAGACCTTATATAAACAACATTATTAAAAGCAGTTGTGGGGGGGGATGGTTTTAGAAATAAAGGACTTCATATGTGAAAAGGTTCTTCCTGCTAGGTCCCCCCACCCCCACCCCTCCTGCTAGTTTTTGACTGTGTGTCTCTTGCCAATTGTAAGCCTGGCACTCAGGCTGGAGTGACAAATGTGTGGAAAGCCAGGGAAGACAGAAAAGCACTGCTGTGAAATAGTAAGGGAAGTGCTTTTCCAGCCATGTTGGCAGTGCTAATCTGTACAGTAAATGTGAGAAACATCTGAGGATAAGGATGCTTTTGGTTTCTGCTTTCCCTGAGCTCCAAATTCTACCTGAATTAGAATTGAGAGAATGTAAGATCCTAGGCACTGGAATTAAGCAACCAGTTCTCAGGGGAAGTTTTTCTTAACAGAATCAAATTTAAAAGACATTTTTGCTCCCTAATCAGTGAACTGTTTGCCAAAGCCCTTCATTTATCTGCATATCCCTATATCAACGTGTCTGGGGGGAGAAGTGGACAGTTAACCTGAGTAGGTAGAGAAGTTTGGTGGTTAAGAAAGAAGGAAACTGAAGTACCATCACCATTCACGGGGGACCCAGTATGATACAGTGAAAGGCACACAAAAATAGAAGTCGAGAGGCCAGGTTCTATCATTTACTAATGGTGTCCTACATTTTACTAGTTGTGTGTCCTAATTGAAGCTGTTTTAACTTCTGGGTTTTGTTTTCCGTTTTTGGTCAAGTGTTGATAGCGGTATTGGTCTGGTCAAGCTTTTAAGTTTGTTGGGGAGAATTCAATGGAATTCTGCAGATGAAAGCTCTTTGGAAACAGTAACATACTAAATAATTGACATGATGGTGTGGTGGTGATTACCATAAATCCTGGTAGAGTATCATCCAGATAATTTTGGTAATCTTGGAATCTAATTTAGTAGTTAATTATTGATAACATCCAGTTTGGAGCCCTAGTTTTCAATGATATCTAGCTGTATTATAATGAACTATAATTTTTTGTTTTTTAAGTTCATGGTAGAAAGGGTATTTGAGCTAGCCACTGAAAAATAGTTAAGATCTTGACAAGGCGGTGGGGGGGTGGTGCTGGGTGGCTCAGTGGGTTTGGGCCCTCTGCCTTTAGCTCAGGTCATGATCTCAGGGTCCTGGGATAGAGCCCCGCATCAGGCTTTCTGCTCAGTGGTAAGCCTGCTTCCCCCTCTCTCTGCCTGCCTCTGCCTACTTGTGATCTCTCCCTGTCAAATATATATATATATATATATATATATATATATATATATATATGTGTTTTAAAAAGATCTTGACAAGGGAAGGTGATGGCTAGAAAGATGGCATCCAGACAGTGGGAAACCATTACAAAAACATGGACACTCCGTAATCTACTTTGTTCTGGGAAGAATCCAGTTAGGTGGAACCCGGGTTAACAGAAGGTGGGATAGAAAATAGGGCCCAAAAAAGCAGCTTGAGGCAGAACTATTAAGTGTTATTTCACAAAGTTGGGACTTGAATCTGAAGGGAGCAAGAAGCCATTGAAAATAATTGAGAAAGGGAGGGTGCCTAGATGGCTCAGTTGCTTAAGCCACTGCCTTCAGCTCAGGTTATGATCCTGGAGTCCCAGGATCAAGTCCCACATCGGGCTCCCAGCTCCGAGAGGAGTCTGCTTCTCCCTCAGACCTTCTCTTCTCTCATGCTCTTTCTCAGTCTCTTTCTCTCAAATAAATAAAATCTTTAAAAAAATAATTGAGAAAGGGAGATAGAAGACTTAGCCACCAAATGCATGAGGGGTCTATAAATAATTTCTAAAATTCCATTCCACTCAAAGTTTTCATAATTCTTGTGATTTTATTTAGTAACTTGTAATTGATGATGTGCATTAGGAAATCTTCATTTCTTAGAGCCTTTCAGGAACTGACTGCTGCTTCCCAGAGACAACTTTAGAATTTACCTAGAATTTTTTTTTTTCTTTTTTAAAAAATTTTATTTTATTTTTCAGTGTTCCAAGATACATTGTTTATGCACCACACCCAGTGCAGTGCTCCATGCAATATGTGCCCTCCTTAATACGTACCACCAGGCTCACCCACTCTTCACCCCACTCCCCTCCAAAACCATCAGTTTGTTTCTCAGAGTCCACAGTCTCTCATGGTTCATCTCCCCCTCCAATTTCCCTCAACTCACTTCTCCTCTCCAACTCCTAATGCCCTCCATGTTATTCCTTATGCTCCACATGTAAGTAAAACCATATGATAATTGACTTTCTCTCCTTGACTTATTTCACTCAGCATAATCTCCTCCAGTCCCGTCCATGTTGATACAAAAGTTGGGTATTCATCCTTTCTGATGGCTGAGTAATATTCCATTGTATATATGCATCATATCTTCTTTACCATTCATCTGTTGAAGGGCATCTTGGCTCTTTCCACAGTTTGGCAATTGTGGCCATTGCTGCTATGAACATTGGGGTACAGATGGCCCTTCTTTTCACTACATCTGTATCTTTGGGGGAACTACCCAGTAGCGCAATTGCAGGGTCATAGGGTAGCTCTATTTTTTTTTTTTAATTTATTTTCAGCGTAACAGTATTCATTGTTTTTTCACCACACCCAGTGCTCCATGCAATCTGTGCCCTCCCTAATACCCACCACCTGGTTCCCCCACCCTCCCACCCCGCCCCTTCAAAACCCTCAGGTTGTTTTTCAGAGTCCATAGTCTCTCATGGTTCACCTCCCCTAGAATTTTTAATTTAGCAAAATGTTACTTAAGCCGTAACTGCCTGGTTTCCTTGAAAGGGCTGTGAATATCTCCTCCCTCCATAGCCTGGAAGCTCTTGAGGCTCTTCCATAGGAATTCCCTGTGATTCCATGGGTTTGCACCCCGCTGGGCTCTGCTGCCCTTAGGAGTGGGCCTGTAGCAGGATGTGTTTATTCTCTTAGGAGTTAGTGGCTAAGTCTTTTTCTCAGAAGATAGGAAGCCATCTCCTATCTCTCTGGCAGTGTTTCTTTTTTGTTTTGTTGAGAAGTCATGTAACAGAATGGTCAAGTGCATGATTCTGGAACTGGGTTGCCTGAGTTTAAATCCTTGTTACCTCTCATTAGAGGTGTTTCCTTGGATGAGTTACTTAACCTTTCTATCTCAGTTTCTACATCTGTAAAATTGAGTACTAAGAGTTTTGTCATGGGGATTTAAACTGTTTAGAAGAGTGTGTGGCCCTTAATCCTCTTCAGATATCTGTTAAATATTTTTATTGGTGATAGAGGACAGACTTTTTTTGTTTTCTTAAATAGATATAAATGGTTTCCCACAGCCAAAACTCGTAGCTTCCCAGAATGAGACACAGGTATGTTGTTGTTGTTCCCCTAGAGGGGTAGCAGGTGCCTTCCTGGGCCAAAGGGAAAATACTTTTTCCTCCTAGCTTCCTACTGCCATCTCCCTACTTCTACACTTCTGTCTCAGTGTTTTACAGGAACCCTGATCAGCCTTTTTTGTTTGCTCAACCTCAGCAGAAGTTACAGACCAGAGGTTTCACTAAACCTATCATTTTAAAAATAGTGTAGGTTACATTTTTCCTTAGTGGAATTTAGCTAATTGAAACATAAGACAAGCATGAACACTCTGAAGATGTGGCTTTGAATCTTTCCATTTGTTCTCTTTGGCATTGACTTTTCCTTGTCCAGGTTTTGCTAGTGTGGTGGATCTTATTCCCAGAGAGACATGAGTCTTGAGCCAAGGAGTCAGCTTCTGAACCTGGCCAACAATTGGTATTTTCTCTCCCCGAGTTCTACCAGTGAAATTTATATTTCATCCAAAAATGTGACCATTACAGAGGTTCTAGGAATGCTAGCTACTATGTGTATTTTGGCCTTCATTGTATCCCAGACTACACTTATTCTTAAAATGTATTTCTTCTTTTTTTTTATTTTAAGATTTTATTTGAGCATGAGTGAGAGAGTAGAGGAGGGGAGAGGGAGAAGCCAATTCCCCGCAGAGCCCAGGGAGCGTGATGCTGGGCTTGATCCCAGGACTCTGAGATCATAACCTGAGCTGAAGGCAGAGGCTTAACCAACTGAGCCATCCAGGCACCCCAAAATGTACTTTTTTTTTCAGATATTTGGGTTTCTTACTGTGGTCAGTAGTAAGCCTTTCTTTTGGTTTATTGTCTCCTGTCGCCCCACTGAAGTTTTTCTAGTGCTTCAGTGATCTCTGCACTGCCTCTGAACTGGCCAGTATTGTAGCCTTCATTTGTACTGAAGCTTACTTTATGACTTTGACATACTGTGTCTATTATGTATGGAAAAGTAGCAGGATCAATATAAGGAAGAGAGTAACATCTCTTAAAACAGTCAACATGCTAACTCCTCTTCTACATTGGTCAGACTTTCTGTCAACTCATTATCAGTGGAAACGATAAGGTGTTCTTTAAGCCACCATGAAAGTCAAAACTAGTTTTAAGCCTTTTGGAAAAAGAGATACGTGTTAGGAAATCCTGAATGATGATTAGTCAGTCTAACTGATCCCAGGTTGGCTTTATTTTCTACCACTGGCCAAATCCTGCCTCTAACCTTCCAGTGGTGCACAGCCTTAGACATGCTTCGCTATCACAGGACTTTGTCCCCCAAATGCATTTGCTACTTACTTCAGGTAGATTTCCTAGGAAAGACTGATGCTGGTTCTTGCTCTTTGCCAGCCCTCCTGCCACAGTGGGAATTATGGATGAGGGGGTAGGACTCGCAGTACTCTGTGATCTGTTTCTGGAGGCAGGGACAGGAACGTATTTGACAAGTAGACGTGTTAGTACCATGTTCAGGACTCCATAAACCCAAATTTTTAAGTCTATAATGGGATGCCTTGTGCCGCAAGATGTCCTCAGTCTTGAATTGTCTGAGCTCACTTAGTATTTAGAATTCATACCTGCTCTCTTATATCTAAACAGTTGGGAATAGAGGAGAGTGGTTTCCTTTGGAAAGACACGTTGATAGTTCCATCTCATTCTGGTCTTTGATTAATTATGACCTATAAAAAGGTTACTACTCTAGCAGGAACTTTGAATTTCCTGAATAGATTTCTCTCTGGTTAGTAGGCAGAGGAAGTATCATTGACTTTTTGCATTTTCCTGGGGGTGGCCTGGGTACCGTCTCATAGGTTTGTCGTTTGCTGACTTCTCCCAATCTCTGTTCGGTGTGATAATGAACAGCAAAACTGAGAACTGGAGAGCCGTGTATACACTTACAGGTGGGTGCCCCGGAAGGCCAGAAAGCCAGTTGCTAGTGAAGCAGACTAATGTTCTTTCTACGAATTGTCCCTAGGAATTGCTTTCATTGAGAAAGAGAGTGGGGGAAGGTAGAACATAGAGGAAGAGCGAGCATTCCTAAACTTAGATTCCTGAATCAACTATGTATAGTTTCATGGGAAGACAAAATAAGGAGCAGCTATCCCAAAGGTTTTATCACTTCAGATATCCAAGATCTCTATTCTAGAAAGTTTCTAAATGGTAAAATAAAGTTTTGACCTTATATATCAAGTCTCACACTGGCCATGCATTTGTCTCTAACACCAGTCTACTTTAAGTGGTAGGTATCAATTTCACGGACATGTGATGATACTGATTTAGCAGAAAGTACTCTGAACTTAAGAGGTGGAAGTACCGAGTTAAATCCAAATCTCAACTAACCTTCTTTCTAACATTATAACTTTGAATTAGACCTTGAACCACAGTTTCTTTTTTTTTTTTTTAAATATTTTATTTATTTATTTGACAGATCACAAGTAGGCAGAGAGGCAGGCGGGGGCGTGGGGGAAGCAGGCCCCCCACTGAGCAGAGAGCCCAATGCGGGGCCCAGTCCCAGGTCCCCGGGATCATTACCTGAGCCAAAGGCAGAGGCCCTAACCCACTGAGCCACCCAGGCGCCCCTGAACCACTGTTTCTAAATCAGTCTAAGGGGACAATAAAGTCTTCCTCACAGGAGTGTTGTGAGGATTGAATGGAATAATGTATGTGAAAGCTCCAAGCAAGGAGGACAAGGGGACTAGAAGAAACAGGACTACAGGTTTAGGAAGATCCAGGAACTTGTCAGATGGAAAGAAAACAATGACCACTTTCTCTTGTTTATGTACTCCTCCCTCTGTGTTGCTGTCATCAGGTTGTTATTTAGATGTGCCACACAGTGAAGCAACAAGTTTTTCCATGAGCAGACTTTTAACTCATGAGGGCTATGCCTAGTTCCAGTGTACATGGAAGCGACATGGTCACCAAGTTTCCCACCATGTCACTCTCCACTCTGTGCGTTCTTGTAGTCTGTTTTTACCGAAATGCAATGTTTTACCAAAAAATCCTGTACTTTGTACAGAAATGGCTCCCAACTTGTTAGCACTCTACTTCCAGTTCTTATTAAGCTCTTCAGCTTCAGAGTGGCTGGTGAAACAGCAAAGTTACCAAGATTGCAATGGATTCTTCAGGAGTTTACACATATGAGATCATAGCTTACATGTATGAAATCCTATTACCAGCAAAGTGTGTGAGCTTCCTATTCCATTGTACAAGCACTGTAGTTTTAGAGCTTTTTAAACATTAATTGTAAGAGGAATTAATGTTCATCTACACAATTTGTAACAATTATATCCACAGTACTTATGGATACACACCTCTCCACACAAAAAGTAAGAAAAACTCCCACTTTAATAAGAAAGCATTGTGCTTGGTGTTTTCACATACGTTATTATTATTATACATTATTGTTAGCCCATTCGAAGGGATGTCTTCCTGCTTCTGGTTATTTATTACCCAAATGCCGATTTTGAGTTGAGGCTCTTTGCGTGCAAAGATGTGTGTCACAAGATGCTTTTCTGATCTAGGTTCTGTGGCTCTCACCTAACTGGTTGCCATCATTTTATTCTCCCTTTTTGGCCTTCGATGTACCCAAGTGTTCTGGCGAAATCTCTTTAGAACAAACTCCATGGGATAGACAGAGTCTTATGAGCTCATTGCTGGTAATACCTACTTTTTCTGGGCTAAAGGCTAAATGTGACAGATGGGAAATTCAGTCTCTGGTGGTGGGAAAGGCAGGAACCAGTGCTTACTATAGGCCTGTCTCTGTCAGCTGGGGTTGCTGCCAGCTGTCCTGCGTCTGGGGTGGGCTCCCCAGTTCATAGTACTTGAATTCAAGTCCCTTTTGTTAACTTCTGGATTATATCGGTTGGTGCAGTAAACAGGGTTCCTAAACTGCCTGCCCAGTGCACAGAAGAAAACAGTCCTCCAGTGTTCTGCCACCCTAAATCATAGTTTGTAAGTGTTGCTTATTGCCTCATGCAGTGTTTTTATATAGGTGCAGTCCCTTGAGATATTCCTGTTCTCCATGTGTGGCCATAAACATTGTCTATCTATATTCATAGGACTCACAAACTACAGTGTAAGAGCTGTGTAATTTGATACATCACAGGTTCCCCCTTTTGTTCCTTACCACAGTTGTATCTTCTTTCTTGTTGGTTTTCATTGGTTTGTTATGGAAAACGTCGAACATCATTTATAATGTTATTTTCCAAAGAGAAATTTCCAGGAGCTAGATCCTAGGGTATGAACCCTTTCAATGGCTCTTGCTCTCTATGTCATATTTCATTCTCTAGAGGAGCAGTGTCTTTACAGTGCTTACCAGTATGTCCACAAACCCCTTTAAAAGAGAGGCTTTTAAATGTTTAGTGCAGGACATGTCTTTGTTTTTAGCTAGATCTTTTCTTACTGTGAAGGAAGGACCAAGCAGGGTTTTTAAGCCCCATGTAGAAGTGACTAGCTTTTCCTAGTTAAAGCTAGCAGCAAGCATCTACTGTGTTTTGGGGCTGTTCACTGCACAGAGCCACCAAATGCTTTTCTTTTCTTTTTTTTTTTTTTCCTTTTTTTCTCTTTTTTGGTGAATTGTTTTTACCTTCTCACATCAGATTTGAATGCTCAGTTTGGAGCACTCATCTGTCGTAGTTTTTGCTCGTAGAATGTTGTAGAAACAGCAGGCTTGCTGTACATTCTCAGTCACTTAAAAAAAAAAAGTCCTGATATGTTTAGAATGACTACATTTCTCTATTTGGTTCCTTTGCTCCTTCGAAAAAATAAAAACATCCAACAAGAGAAAGTCCAGTTGCCAAGAGCGTCTACTTGAACTTTCTGTCAGGACTGTTTATTTAAGGCATCATAAGTTTCCATGGTTTCATGTTATCTCAGGCTATCTTGTGAGTTGATCTTGTGAAATAAACCCTTGTGGTCCCTACTCTGGGCTAATCCTGTGTGTCTTTTTTTTCTTTTCTTTTCTTTCCTTTTTTTTTTTCTTTCTTTCTTTTTTTTTTTTTTACAGTGAACATAAAGATTCTGAAAAGAAACACAAAGAGAAGGAGAAAACCAAACACAAAGATGGAAGTTCAGAAAAGCATAAAGACAAACACAAAGACAGAGACAAGGAAAAACGAAAGGAGGAAAAGGTACAGAACTTTCCAGTGGGGAAGGAAGAGCTGGGGGTTGTACTTTTCATTTTCTTTATCTTTAAAAGCAGGTAATGAAAGTACCTTCACTGCACAGTAAGATCCCACGGCCTTTGAATGAAAAGTCTCTTGTCAGGAGATTTAAGCATCAGTCTCAGTCTTAAACAACGAAAACCAAAGCCCTTTACCACTGAATTTCACAGGACCAGATCGATCCACATCATTATCTTACTTTAAATGGCAAACGAATAAATTAAGAATGTAGGGTTTCTGGAAATGCCTGTGTTCTTTCATGGGGAAAATTCTGGTTTTGGGAGAAGGTCTAGGGCCATGTTGTCTTCTGTTGAATGTGGTCCTTCCTGAGTGAAAACAGTGATGCTTTTGTGGCTTTTGGTTCCATCATAACTAGCATAAGCTTCTCAGAATCTCTAGGCTCATCTGGCTGCAAATAAGGGTTATAGTGTATAGACTTTTTAAAAAAATTGTTTTGGGGCACCTGGCTGGCTCAGTCAGAAGAACTTGTGTGATTTTTTTTTTTTTTTTAAGATTTTATTTATTTGTCAGAGAGAGACAGAGAGCACAAGCAGGCAAAGTGGCAGGCAGAGGCAGAGAGAGAAGCAGGCTCCCCACTGAGCAAGGAGTCTGATGCGGGACTCGATCCCAGGACCCTGAGATCATGACCCGAGCTGAAGGCAGCGCCTTAACTGACTGAGCCACCCAGGCGTCCCAGGCCTGTGTGATTCTTGATCTAGGGTCATGAGTTTGAGCCCCCTGTTGGGTGTGGAGATTGCTTACATAAATAAAAAAAACTTTTTTTTTTTTTTTAAGATTTTATTTTTATTTATTTGACAGAGAGCAAGCGATCATAAGTAGGTAGAGAGGTAGGTGCGGGGGTGGGGGGAGCAGGCTCCTTGCTGAGCAGAGAACCCGATGCGGGGCTCGATCCCAGGACTCTGAGATCCTGATCTGAGCCGAAAGCAGAGGCTTAACCAAGTGAGCCACCCAGGAGCCCCAATAAAAAAACTTAAAAAAATTTTTAATTTTAAGTAAAAAAAATAAAATGTTTGTATTTTAGTTTCTGTTTGGAAAAAAGTAGTTTTGGTACTTGGAAAATTCGGGCAATATGAAATAGGGAATGTAATGAAAATGACACCTTTCTTGGGGCACGTGGGTGGCTCGGGTAAGCATCTGACTCTTGATCTCAGTGCAGGTCTTGATCTCAGCGCAGGTCTTGATCTCAGGGTTGTGAGTTAAAAAAAGAAAAGAAAAAAGAATTACACCTTTCTTTCACCCCTTGCTCATTGTCCTTTATCTTTCTCTTTCTGGAGGCAGCTACTATACTTTTTTTTTTTTTTTAATTCTTCCAGAGATACCATATTTGTGTGTGCGCATGTGTGCATACATATGTGTGTGTATCCTTTTGTATGTCTGAAGATTTTTGAAAGATCAAGTGTGTCTGGAAAAGGAGGGGGAATGTGAATATACTTTGCCTAAATCAGAGAAGGCAGGAAACAGACTTGCATTTTGTTTTGTTCTGTTTTTTATTTTCTCTGCACTGCCAAGGGCAAATCCTTGAGAAAGAGTATATTTATTGAGGAAGGGGGACCGCTGCCATTTTGAGGGGAAACATTTCTCAGTAAATTGGGTAATTCACCCTGAACTATAAAAAAACAGTCTTGGGAAAATGTCAAGACCTTTGCTTCACCTGTTCAGTTTTGCTAATAATAAGAGTGAGTCTGCAATCCAAGATGCTTCAAGAATTGAGGCCAAATGTTCTCAAATAAGAAAGAGGCTTTTTCAAATTTAGTCTCTTCAAGGTACTAATCAGTTACTATTATTTTCAGGTTAGAGCCTCTGGGGATGCAAAAATAAAAAAGGAGAAAGAAAATGGCTTCTCTAGGTAAGACTTTTCTGGTACCTTGGCTGCTCTCTTGGCCAGCTCTTCATGTTGTAGTGTTGTCTGAACTTACCTAAAATGTACTGAGCTGGCCACCTCTAGGTTTCCAAGGAGATTGACAGTGAGAGGACTTGGTGTAAGCTAATTTGAGCTCTCTGAAGTGTCATTTAGTGAAATTGACCACATTTTCCGGAAGGCTGTTTTGAGTGGAGAAGATTAACAGGAAGAAATTTCTAAAAATTCAGATACAATTTACATACCAGAAATTTCACCCTCTAAAAGTATACAGTTTATTGGTTTTTAGTGAATTCACAAGGTTGTACAACCTCCCCCTACCACACTATCTTAATTTCAGAACATTTTCATCTCCACCAAAGGAAACATCATATTCAGTCAGTAGTAATTATGGAGTTTCCTGAAAAACCCTACTCTGAATTCCTCCTTAGTAATACAGTAGTCCTCCTCCACCCTTTGCCCCCGACCTTAATCCACAGTTTTGCTTTCTTTGGTTTCATTTAGCAATGGTCAGCCACTGTCAGGAAGTAGGTGATCCTCATTCTGACATCATCAGAAGGTCATTAGTACCCTAATGCTATGCCACATTGCATGTGTCATTCGCCTCACTTCATCTTACGACATAGGCATTTATTATATATCATCACAAGAAGGATTAGTACAGTATAATAAGATACTTTGAGTGAGAAAGAGATCATGTTCTCATGAATTTTATTATAGTGTATTATAATTGTTCTGTTTTTATTATTAATCTCTTGCTGTGCCTGATTTGTAAATTAAACTTTACCATAAGCAGGTATGTATAGGAGTAATTTTAAGGATAGGTGTAGAGTTGAGTAGAAATATATTATTTCTTTTCAAGAAGAGGAAAATGCATACAATCTGAGGTTGGTTTTTCTGTACTGTTTTTGCCATTTTGATTGTTTTCCTCATCTGCCTCCACTCCCTAAAAAAAAAATATCTCTAGCTTCAAAAAATAAGAAGTTTATGGTCATATATTCTTACTTGCTCCATTGAATGACAGAATGGATTTTCTAGGAGTTGTTGGAAGGGTTTGCATATTGACTAGAACAAAGTGTTGGGGAGTTTGCTTCCTTGAAACTCTGACCTTTCAGTTTCATCTGGGAACATTATTGAAAATTCTGCCATCTACTCTGAGTCCCTTGACTGGGAGAAGTAGGTGCCCTCTTCAGGCATGTTTTGTAACTGTTCTAGGAATGTGGAATAATACAATTCAAGAAGCATTAGAACTGAAAACTACCCTAGGTGTTCTGATTTCTTAGATAAAGTGAGTAGAGGGTGGCTATTTTCTGCCAAAGACCACCTAGGAATTTTATAAACTAACACTCAGGTGTGACTAGACTCTCTGGACTTGGTGTGTAGTTCAAGATTCAGTTTCATACTTCCCATGTTAGAAGATCAGGAACACTGTCTTCCAGGCCGTGGTCTCTGTGTTCACCTTGGTGGACTACTTGCTAGCTTGCATGTTTGTCTTTGTAGACAATCCAGATGCTTTACTGGGTGGAGCACAGTTTTCTGATAAATAGTTTTTAGAAGTTCTCGCTTCAGGCCTAGTAACCCTTCCCACATGTTGTTAACTTCACCCATGACAGTACTAGGATCTGGCATTTACTTAACTACTTGGGTCAGTAGCAGTTTTCTCTTCTTCTGGTGCAGTGTTTGGAAATGACTCTTGACTCTGTTAGTGATTTCCATGGTGAGGGGAAGCAGCTATAGAGATTGGCATTTGAGGAATGTGCAGAAATAAGGAAGAAAAGATAATCTCTTTAAACATTCAGATTCTGTCAAGCAGAGGGATCCAGTGTGCTTGGGGAGTTTGCGGGGTGGTAGCATTGAAACCCCACGAATATCTTGACCTTGGCAGCTGAATCTGGATGTTTATCCCTTGGACCCCTTAGAGATGGATGGTTTGTTGGGTGGTGGTCTCTGTACTGAGTTATTTAGCTTCATATATGCTTCTGGCCATCAACAGTGAGGTTCTGCCTAGATGTGTTGGGCCAGGGAACATCTCAAGGCTGTGGTGATTGCTGGCCCCATAGATTTTTGTTTTTGTCCTCCCCCCTCCCCCAAATTGTTCCTTCCTCTTTCTGGTTCAAAATAGTTGTCTAACAGAATCATCTTTTTACATTCAGAAGGCAAAAAGTCTTAACAAAAATAGGACAAGGCACTCTTCTGTGTATAAAGTAAGTAAACCAAGGGAGGAAGTTGAACAATGACTAGATTTGGTTTGGAATGGCTTTAGTTTGTTCATAGCCTCTTCTCTCATTTAGCACATGCCCTTTTGTTGTAATGTCAGCTTAGTTATTTTCCCATGTAACTAAGATTAGTTTCCATTAGAACTTTAAGGTTCAAGTTTGGGAAATAAAATTTTATTCCCTTCCTTGTAAAAGCTATATTCAGCTTTTGGAGTACTAGAATAATCAGTTTGGATCATTGCAGGATTTAGATACATAGTAGATCCCTCCTGCAAGGTGAGGGAACAATTTAAGTTTGTTTCTGTTGTGGTTTGGGTCATGCTGGTAAAGGCAGCTAAGATGCAATAGAAAAGAATACTGACTTAGATTCTGATCCCAGAACTTGATATTGCCTGTTCATCTGTAAAGTGAGGACAGTGCTATCTACTTCACAGGGTTGTAGTGAGATACTAAGTGAAAAGAAGTGCTTACAGGAAACCTTTACAACATACACAAATGCATGTTATTAATCCTTATATTAGCTACTTTTCAGTGAGATGATTCCTTCCTACTGATTATTTAGCATAATGTAGACATTCTCAGACTTACTAGTTTGTTTTTTTTTTCTTTAGTCCACCACGGATTAAAGATGAACCTGAAGATGATGGCTATTTTGCTCCTCCTAAAGAGGATATAAAGCCATTAAAGAGACCTCGAGAAGAGGATGAGTGAGTATTTTCTTATTCTTTATTTTTTGAAAACAAAAAGGATTTGTTTAGGGGCGCCTGGGTGGCTCAGTGGGTTAAGCCTCTGCCTTCTGCTCAGGTCATGATCTCAGGGTCCTGGGATTGAGCCCCGCATCAGGCTCTCTGCTGGGCGGGGAGCCTGCTTCCCCCTCTCTCTCTGCCTGCTGCTCTGCCTGCTTGTGATCTCTCTCTCTGTCAAATAAATAATTTAAAAAAAAAAAAAAAAAGGATTTGTTTAAAGGAGAAATGTGATATAGGTCTCTCCAGTCACAGAAAAACTGTTAATTGACTTTAGTCATTTGGAATTTGTGATTAATGGACTAGGCAACTTATTTATCTTTGAATTATGAGATGCAGGATTTGCTAAGCAAATAAGTAGTGTATCTATGGAAAATGCATATTTTTATTATTTTTTCATATTAAAAAGGTAGTGCTTGTTTAGTATGTGAATTTCAAATAATACAGAATTGATAAAGAATATTTAAATTATTTAAGTTGCCTTTAATTTATTATTACCTGCCACAGATAATTTTTCACTGTTAAAGCAATTTTCCCTAGGATCTGTACCTGTCAGTGAATTCTAAGTGATGTTTCAGTGTATAGAGTTAATAAAATTGCTCTTAAAACAGTTATTTGAGGCTTATGTGTACCTCTTTCTTAGATTCTGTGAGGTTAAGTTCTATTCCTTATGTTCAGTCTTTTATAGCTTATTATGCTTCAGGAATCTACAGAGGATTTGTGATACAAAGTGGACAGAAAGGGAGGAGAGAAATACTTGGTGAACTCATTTGTATTCCTTTAGAATGTATATAGTATTTCTTTCCTCTCCTTTCCAGCCAGATACTGCCTTGTGGTAGCCATTGTTGCCCTGGGCATTTGGTGTCTGTTTCCATAGGTAGCCCTCCACTCCCTTCTCTTTCAAGCCTATGTGGAGTATAAATTGTTTTGTTTTGTGTAGGACTGTAACTGTTGGTCCTTGGTCAGACCTTCTTTCTTCATTCCTGTTCTGACTGTAGAATGTCCAGCTAAGAATAGTTAATACCTGCATTGAAAGCCTCCAAGAGGAGTTTGGAGGTCCTGATGCTGTTGGTGAGAACTACTATGTCAAAGTTGTGTTAATTGCATATTCATGTTCCCCTTTGTAGTGCTGATTATAAACCTAAGAAAATTAAAACAGAAGATACCAAGAAGGAGAAGAAACGAAAACTGGAGGAAGAAGAGGTTAGTAAAAGAGACTGTGGCCCTTGGAGGCTTGGGTTTGGAGTAGGGAGTTTTCCATAAAACAACTTTTGAAGGCAGATGAATTTTAGGGAATGTATTGGTCTGTGGTAGAGGAAACACTGAGAAAAACTCATATATGTGTAATGGTGGCCGTGGTACTGTGAGTTTTAAGATCTCTCTTAGCCTTTCAAGGTGTCTACCCATAGTGCTGCTGCCAGCTGATATTTTTGGAGAAACTGCACTATCTTCATACATGCAGAGAGAGTGTTAAATCATACTTTGGCTTTCGATCTCAAAGAGTTTTCCTTAAGATTGTTTTTTAGCACTCTCATATCTAACCTTGCTCATCACTCACTTTGGGTAACTCTGTGTGTTGAAAGGCCTTTAATTGGGTGCCCCTTGGACATATGATGAAACCCAAGCTCTTTACCACAGTCCTCCCAATCTGACCCCTGCATCTGGTGCCTGCCTTCATCTTTTTTGCCTCTTCTCTAATTTAGCTGGTTCCAGCCACACTGGCCTCCTTTGTTTCTTTTCCACACTGGATTCTTTTGTGCTTCAGAGCTTGATGTAGCACATGCTGTTCCCTGTCTGGAACACACATGCTCTTCCTCCCTCCTTCTCCTGCCTTATCACCTTCCTTAAAATCTCAGCTCAACTTAATTACTTAGGCTTGTGGCCAATTTAAAAATACGTTAATATGGTTCCTTTTGACACTTCTTGTTTCTTGTACTAAAGAGTTGTTAGCAAGTAATTCAAGAGAGGGATGTCAGAAGTTCACAGGAGTCTTAATCTTACACTCTCCTAAGAGAAGGGGTTGAGTGAGTTCTTAGCTCTTACACTGCATTTGTGGTTAGCCACGGTCATGGGCAGAACGGATTCACAAGTATTAAGTCAGTAGCTTATGGAAGTATGAGCAGTAAAAGGATAGTGATAGTAGGGAGCAGTGAGTTTTAAGAGTGTAATCTATTGTAGTAGTAAGAATGATAATAAAAATAAAAATAAAATGTAATAGATGCTTACCATGAGCCAAACACTATTAATGCTTTATATGAATCATTTCAGTTTAATCTTTACAATAGCCATTACGAGGTAAATATTGCTACTAGCTACTCTCTGCATTTTACAGATGCAGAAACTGAGGTATAGAGGCTGAGATCATTTGCCTGAAGTCACACAACTACTAAGTAGTTAAGTCAGGATTTGATCCCATGCAGTCTGATTCCAGAACCAGTGCACTAACCACCATGTTATTCTGTCTCCTGTGTGACTTTGCTGGTTCTTTAAAGCCACAGGAATTAAGAAGGGCCTTTAATGGAATCACATTAAGAATATTAACAAAGGGGGCGCCTGGGTGGCTCAGTGGGTTAAAGCCTCTGCCTTCAGGGTGCCTGGGTGGCTCAGTGGATTAAGCCGCTGCCTTTGGCTCGGGTCATGATCTCAGGGTCCTGGGATCGAGCCCCGCATCTGCCTCAGCATCCCTGCTGAGCAGAGAGCCTGCTTCCCCCTCTCTCTCTGCCTGACTCTCTGCCTACTTGTGATCTCTCTGCCAAGCAAATAAATAAAATTTAAAAAAAAAAAAAAAAAAAGCCTCTGCCTTTGGCTCAGGTCATGATCCCAGGGTCCTGGGATCGAGCCCCGCATCGGGCTCTCTGCTCCGTGGAGAACCTGCTTTCTCCTCTCTCTCTGCCTGCCTCTCTGCCTACTTGTGATCTCTGTCTGTCAAATAAATAAAATCTTAAAAAAAAAAAAAAGAATATTAACAAAGGGGCACCTGGGTGGCTCAGTCAGTTGAGTGTCTGCCTTCGGCTCAGGTTATGATGACCCCAGGGTCCTGTGATCAAGCCCTATGTTGGGCTCCCTGCTGAGCAGGGAGCCTGCTTCTCCTTCTCTCTCTGCTGCTCCCCCTGCTTGTGCTTTCTCACTCTATTAAATAAATAAAATCTTAAAAAAAATATTAATGAGTAGGTGAGCCATAGAGAGATGATCAGGTGCTAGGTTTAGAGAACTGTGGTTTTTCTAACAACAGGTCGGTTTTTGGCCATCAGGTTTATGAGCACCAACTCAAGGAGTGAAGAGTAAAATGTTGAGGGATTATGGCAGTCACTCCACTTTTATGTAGATGATCAGTATAGACTAGTTGGTGAAGAAATGTAAAATTTTAGTTTTCCATGCTTTCTATATTGCCTTTAGGCCTTTGTTGAGTTGTTGAATAATAATCTTTCTGTGAATTTGGAAGGAGTTAGTAATAACTATTTTAAACCATTTGGAAAAAAGGACACTTGGCTTTTTTTTTTTTTTTTTTTTTTAATCTTTTCAGTAGCCTTCTCCCTGCAGGGGGAAAAAATGCAGGCTGAAAGACTTAGAATAAATACACAGTCTTCTTATGGCTGGGACCCCAGATGGCAGGAACAGTCCTGAAAACTCACTCATTGGCTGTGGTTTTTTTCATTTCTGGGAATTGTTCTGAAGTTTCTCAGTGACTGATTATCCCGTTTTGAGGCTTGAAAACATACAATGTAGCCAGTAGTTTCCTGATGGGACCATCTGTATGCCTGTTCAGAAGCTGTTCAGAGAATGTCTTTAACTGAAAATCATTTCCCTTTCCTGTGCTGTGTTTCAGGCAAAATAGTAAGCATTATCTGAATTAATATGATCCTCTAGTACTTCTCCCCAAAATACTTACATACTGTAATTCTCTATTCCTATTTTAAAATATGTCTAGTGTTTGTGGTCTTTCCCTTCCTTCTGTCTTAAAGATCATTTGCTTTAAAATCCGAAGTTTATCTTGATTGCTATCCTATCATGTAGTCCTAGAATGTTTTTATATTCCAGTCGTTCCCATGAGGCACGCTGTGATTTTTCTGGTAAACCTGGGCTCTCATCATGGTCAGTAGCATGACCTTGAACAGGTGAACAAACTTCCATTCCAGAGTTTTCCTTGATTATAACTGGGTATGTCAAGTCAAATGGTCTGTAAAGGTCTTTCAGGCTCTGCCATTCTGTAGTTGATTTTAAGGTGACTCAAAACTGCTTTTCATAGCTATATAAAACTTGTTGAATAAAGATCTTAGATAGTTAAGACAAAGGAAAATATTCTTTTAAAGAGTTTAGATCCTGTGGAGCCGGACCCCATTTGTCAAATTGTACATTTTTGTCTGGATGTTTGTGTTTTGAGACTTATTTCCTGTTGTTACCAAATTATATTTGTTTATATTTGTGCCTCAGTGACAGCTCATGTGGGGTCATAGTTCAAAGAAGAGCCATAGAGAAATACTGTCATAGGAACTGGTTATTATTTTAGAACTCCTCAACACTTGTTTACTGCTTCCTGACTTTGTGTATGCAAGCAACAGTGATAAGGAGGCGTTCTCCCACAGCCCCTCTCAGATTCAATCAGGAATTTCCTTTCAGATTACATATTATTTAAATACAATGTCTCCTATTCCCATTATTGGATGGTGTTTGAAGAGGATTTTGAAGATGTTTGAAGATGAGTAGAATTTGAAAACAGATGGGGTTAATACACTGGGATGACTCTCCGTAGCAGCGCTTTCCCAAACATTCCTCTGAGTGTAAAAAATATATATAATTTCCCAGGCTCTTGCCATGCAAAATGAGTGTTTTTAACTACTTTCTCAGGTAATCATTTGTCAGGGAGTTTGGGGAAATACTGCCCTAGAGAAAGAGACCAATAAATTTTCACTCTATTAAATTTGAGAGCATTAGATTTTAAGAACTCCAGTTTTAATATTCTGTGATTCCAGTTTTACTTCCTAATGGTTCTTCAAAACTGCTTTTAAAATGTGGTTGGTGCTTACTTAAGTGCTTTCTTACCATGTTTCTTTGTAGGATGGTAAATTGAAAAAACCCAAGAATAAAGAGAAAGATAAAGATAAAAAAGTTGCTGAACCAGATAGCAAGAAAAAGAAGCCGAAGAAAGAAGAGGAGCAGAAGTGGAAATGGTAACATCGCAGCACTGGGTTACAATGTCAGCTCTCGGATTCCACAGCCTAATTAAGCAAGAGTGTTATTAAAATTTAATAGCCTGATGTTTGGAGGAGGAGGGAAGTACTTAAAAAAACTCTCCAGAATATCAACATTCTGAAATAAGTTTTCCAGATCCTAGTGAGAAGGCTAACTAGCTTTCAGCCTATTGAATCTAAAAACTAGGTTCTACCCTGTTGAACAGAATGAACTATGAAAGTAGACCATGTGTAGGGATTTGGCATAAGAAGAAAGTTGCATTTAAAATGATAGAGACAACAGTAGCCAAACTATGGAAAGAACCTAGATGTCCATCAACGGATGAATGGATAAAGAAGGGGTGGGGTGTGTGTGTGATGGAATACTAGGCAGCCAACAAACTCCACCCCCCAATCCTGCCATTTGCAACGATGTGGATGGAACTAGATGGTAGTTTGCTAAGCAAAATAAGTCATTCAGAGAAAGACAATTTTCATATGATTGTTCTGATATGAGGAATTTGAGAGGCAGGGCAGGGGGTCTAGGTGGGTAGGGAGGGAGAGAATGAAACAAGATGGGACCAGGGAGAGAGACAAACCATAAGAGACTCTTAATCTCAGGAAACACACTGAGGGTTGCTTGGGGGTGGGAGGGAAGGGGCGGAGGGCATGTGCTGTGGTGAGTGCTATGAATTGTGTAAGACTGCTAATTCATCGACCTGGACCCCTGAAGCAAATAATACATTATATGTTAATAAAAAAATAAAGTGGGAGGGACAAAATTTTTAAAATGATAGGGAAAAGATGGATTATTTTATAAATCATGTTCAGGAAACTACCTATTCATTAAAAAAAGCCTCCACAAGAAGATCTCGATAAATATTTTTAAATTGTAGAGTAATGAAGATGTTTTGAGGAAGGACATACGACCAGAGCCATAAGGAAAAGGTGTACAACATTGGTAAATCAAAATTAAAATGTCATAAAAAATAAAAAAATTTAAATGTTGTATATGGCAAACAAACTCATGCCATTAAAAGGGGAAATATTTGCACTACAAAGGGCTAAGATTCTTTTTTTTTTTTTTTAAAGATTTCATTTATTTATTTGACAAAGATCACAAGTAGGCAGAGAGGCAGGCAGAGAGAGAGAGGAGGAAGCAGGCCCCCCGCTGAGCAGAGAGCCTGACGTGGGGCTCAATCCCAGGACCCTAGGATCGTGACCTGAGCTGAAGGCAGAGGCTTCAACCCACTGAGCCACCCAGGCGCCCCAGGGCTAAGATTCTTAATGTGAAAAAGGTCTTTTAAAAATGAAGGGAACAGTCTTAGAAAAGTGATCAGTAAACATCTTAAAATATGGGAAAGAAAAATTCCAAGAAAATGATGAATGATGAATCTTTTTGTGTAATGTCTCTCAAATTAGGAAACATTAATGAATATCAGAATATCTAGGATTGTGTCTGAGAAAACAGGTGTCCTCACTGGGAGTAAAGATTCAGTCTTTTTTAGAGGAGAATAGCAATAGCAGGTTACTTTTGAGATGTGTGTTTAGGTGGGAAATTTTATTTTTTATTTAACAAATTTTGATGTTTGGAATTGTGAAATTAAGTATTTTTAATACTGGTACTTCTTAAAACTTTATATGATTTAACTACTGTACCAATTATACATGATTTGTAGTTGTGTTGAAAAGAGTCAAATGATCCAGAGATGTGTAAGTTAGAAAAAAATAATTTCTTTCCCTGATTCCCATTTTTCCTTTTTCAGCTTTGAGGTAACCACTTTTCATAGTTTGTTACGTAGCATTCCAGACCCATTTGTATGTGTTTACTCTATGACTCTTGCAATTTAGAATAGTAATCTCCCTAGTATAGCACGCCTAAGGAAAAGGGAGAGATCAGTGACCAGGGAGGTGTCAGAGAGCAGCAGAGCTATAGTGGCAGAAATGCCCACACAGCTGTGTAATTGGCATTGTTGGTGTGAACACATATGTGGTTAAAATGAAAGTGTGGAAAAGGAAAATCACAGAGCAAAGGAATTCTGGGCCTTTCCAAAGCCAGAACCAAGAAACAAAAGGATATATGTGGTTTTTTAAATTCTTTTTTTCCCTCTCATTTTTCTTTTTGGAACTAATCAGAGTTTCTCAGAGATAGATATTCACCTTTATTATTATTTTTTTAAGATTTTATTTATTTATTTGTCAGAGAGACAGAGTACAGGCAGGCAGAGTGGCAAGGAGAGGCAGAGGGAGAAGCAGGCTCCCTGTGGAGCAAGGAGCCCAATGCAAGACTCGATCACAGGATGCTGGGATCATGACTGAGCCAAAGGCAGCCACTTAACCAACTGAGCCACCCAGGCATCCCGAATATTCACCTTTAATAAAAACAATTTTTAGGGTGCCTGGGTGGCTCAGTTGGTTAAGCCGCTGCCTTTGGCTCAGGTCATGATCCCAGAAGTCCTGGGATCGAGTCCCACATCAGGCTCCTGGCTCCTCGGGGAGTCTGCTTCTCCCTCTGACCTTCTCCTCTCTCATGGTCGGTCTCTCTCTCTCAAATAAATAAAATCTTTAAAAACATTTTTATTTTTAAAAAATTTTTTATTTGTAGAAGAGAGAGCCAGTGGGGAGGGAGAGAGAGAATCTCAAGCAGGCCCCCACTGAGCAGAGCCTGAGACAAGGCCTGATCTCACAACCCTGAGATCATGACCTAAACTGAAATCAAGAAGTCACATGCTCAACCAACTGAGCCACACAGGCACTCCTAAAACAGTTTTTGATGATAAAATGAAATACCCCCCCCCGACCTTTTTTTTTTTTTTTTTAAGATTTTATTTATTTATTTGACAGATCACAAGTAGACAGAGGCAGGCAGAGAGAGAGGAGGAAGCATGCTCCCGCTGAGCAGAGAGCCCAATGTGGGGCTCGATCCCAGGACCCTGGGATCTTGACCTGAGCCAAAGGCAGAGGTTTTAACCCACTGAGCCACCCAGGCGCCCCCCTTTTTTTGAGAAATAAAGAGGGGAAGAGCAAAACCAGAAGGCGAGAGAGAATCTTAAGCAGGTTCCATGCCCAGCAAGGAGCCTGTCATGGGGCTCCATCTCATGACCCTGAGATCCTGACCTTAAGCCAAAATCAAGATGCTTAACTGACTGAGCCACCTGCCCACCCTAAGAGAAAATGAAACAATTGTGTAAATTAGGGTTATTAGGAGTTACGAGAATGGTGGGTTAGTAAATCATTAGTCTTTTATGTCTGTCAGAGTTCTATTGTGGGTGTTCAGTAAGTGTTCATTGAATGAACAAGATCATTTCCTTATCATCACTATCTCCCTACTGTCTTCCTCCTTCCTTTGGAGCCTTGGCTCTCCTTGGATTCTGTAGCAGATACACTCTTATCCTGGTCTTGCCCTGTATGGAATTAGATACCCTGAAAGGGCCTAATAACCTAATTTTGCTTCTGTGGTTGAAATCCTTATCAGTGTTGCCACAAATTAATTCTGAGAGACCTTAACCTTTGATTTTTATTTTATTTTGGTTTAAGTGGGATTGGTTAGTCTTCAACTAAAGATGATTGGTTTGGGGGTAAGCAGTCTTTTCTACAGCCTCCAGTGCATGCCATCCTTAAGTCTGATTGTTAAATTTTGTGCTTTCCTTAAGCACATTGCTTGATGGCACACTGTAAGTTTTTGTAAGTAGAAAACAAAAATTATCAGCCTCTTAGCTGATAGCTTGCCCTTTCTTCCCATCATGGTAGGCTGCCTGCTGTACTCTGAAGTCAGTGGTCCAGTTCTCAGTGACTGCCACTGAGCAGATGCCGGCTTTTTTTCATTATTCCTCTTGCTCTCCCACTGAAAGACATACTTCATCAGTTTGGCAAACATGCAGACTTTTTGCTTTCCTCCAAAGTCTGCAGATTTGTTAATGTTGCCAAAAAGAAACCAGCAAAACTTTGATCTTTATCTCCTCTTTGGTAATTGTGAAGAAGGGAAAATGGTTCAGATCCCCTCTGGGTTTCTTTATTGTATCACATTTTCCCCATAGAGACAATGTTATAAGTGGTGCTGATATCCTCAGGCTTGTGGGAAAATTTAATTAACTGAGATCCCCCTGTATTTAAGGGTTACCCATTGTAGGTGTGCCATGAGTTAAATATACTTTATCAGGGCTGACCTGTTAGAAGTCCCATATTTGTTCTTCACAAAAAAGACCTAGAAATTGGGGAATTCCTTGCTGGTGTTAGGTGACTTTTAAATAGAGGTTTCAGTTTTTTTCAGCAAAGGCAAAATGCTATAAGGAGTTAAGGTTATAATGTAAGGAATTAGTGTTGAAAGACCAGGACTCGCAAACATAGTCACTTATAGTGATAAGATATTTATGGGATATGGATTGATCCTCTTCTCAAGCCAGAGAAACTGTCCTTGATTCCACCTTCCCCTTTTCAAGTCTGTTTTACTGTCAAATGTATAACTGCCTTGAATTCATAAGCCTGTCGTAGAGGAGTCATTTTGATGTCTAAGTGCTTGTTTTTCTTAATTTTGTTGGTGAGCCGATGGTACAGGCCTGCTGTTTTTATTTGTGTAGTAATAATTGTTGGTCCAGTGGTATTAGCCTCCTGATGGATACTTTGTTTAAACTGAGGTTTAGTGTTGAATGAGTGACTGAATCGGTTATTTTGCTTAAATGGTAAGTTACTGTGGGTCCTCGGGATGAACATGTTGGAATGAGGAAGAATTATAAAAAGTCTGGAGTCTTAATTAAAAACCCCTGGAGTTGATGAGAAGAATGGAACCAAGTCCTAGTATAAGGGAAGTCAGGGTTCTCAGCATCTTCTCACAGTTACTCAGTGACTGCTTCATGTAGACTTCCTGGAGCACATACATGCCTGCATACATCATATATACATACCTGCATACATCATTTATACATACATGTGAATTTTCTCTTATTTGGAGAGTAATAGACTCTGAGATTTGGGTGAGCGGGTCCCTGCACTCAGGCCTTTCTATGCCAGTGTCTAGTTGGGAGATCTGCCAGTTTCATGTGTAGAGTGGCAGGTTGGTTACTGAGAATAGTGCTCCTTCTAGGTTTAAGATTTTGTTAAATCTTGACTTGGAGATTTTTAAAAATTATTTCTAATCGTTGTAAAACAAAAACATAAAATTTACCATATTAGCCATCTTTAAGTGTGTAAAGTGTATTAAGTACATTCGCATTGTTGTGTAACCCTTACCACTACCATCCATCTTCAGAATTCTCTTCATCCTATAAAACTGAAACACTCTCTCATTCCCCCTTTCCCCTGGACCCTGGTCACTATCCTGCTGCTTTTTGTGTCTGTGAATTTTATTACTTTATGTACCTCATGTAAGTGGAAATACACAATATGTGGCCTTTTGTGACTGGCTTATATTTCACTTACGAAAATGTCTTCCAGGTTCATCCATGTTGTGGCTTGTGTCAGAATTTCCTCCTTTTCTAAGGCTGATTAATATTTCATTGTATGGAGAGACCACATTTTGTTTATCTGTTCATCTACTGATGGACACTTAGGTTGTTTCAACCTTTTGGCAATTGTGAATAGTGCTACTGTGAACATTGGAGAACAAGTATTTAATACCTGCTTTCAGTTGTTTGGTTGTATTCCTAGGAGTGAAATTGCTAGATCATATGGTAGTTCTGTGTTGCACTTTCGAGCAGTCGTTCACAGTACACAATTGTGTACTGATTTCCACAGTGGCTGAATGGTTTGCATTCTCACTAGAGGTGCATAAAGGTTCTTATTCCTCCACATTGTCGTCAACAATTTTTATTTCCTGGTTTGTCCTTGTTTTTATTATAGTCATCCTAATAGGTGTGAGTGGTATCTCCTAGCTTTGATTTATATTTCCTAATAATTGGCGATGTTGAACATTTTTTTTCAGATGCTAACTGGCCATTTGTATATCTTTGGAGAAATGTATTCGAGTCCTTTGCCAGTTTTTCAAATTGGCTTGGTGGTGGTTTTGTGGCTGAGTTTTATTCTTTATTCTAGATGTCAATCCTTTATCAGATATATGCTTTGCAAATCTTTTCTCTCATTTGTGGGTTGCCTCATCACTCTTGTGTCCTTTGATGTACAGTTTTTAACTTTGTAGTCCAATTGATCTTTTGTTGCCTGTGCTTTTGGTGTCTTATCTAAGAAATCACTGCTGAATGCAAAGTCATGAAGCTTTTGCTCTGTGTTTTCTTTTAAGAGTTTTATAGTTTTAACCTTTGTGTGTGGGTCTCTGATCCATTTTGAGTTTATTTTTTTTATATAGTATAAGGTAAGGAGCCAACTTCATTCTTCTGCCAGTTTCTTCTTCATTCATCTAGTTTTCCCAACACCATTTGTTGAAGAGATTTCCTTGCTCCATTGAATGGTCTTGGCACCCTTGTCAAAAATCATTTGACCGTCTGTGTTGACTTTGATTTTATAGTGATGCTCTTATTATAGCAGTTTGATATGTATAATTTTTATTTAATGTTTCTAAACTTTGTTTAAAACATTGGAGCTAGAAAAAAATACTGGAGTTAAAAGATGATGAGAAGTAATAGAATATGCATAATTAGCCTTTACAAGGATTCTGTAGAACTTTAGGGCTTTTAATTTTAAAGTAGAAATAGTGAAGATTAAAATCTGTGAAGTTTTTTGTTTGTTTTTAAAGAATTTATTTATTAAAGAATTTAATAATTTATTTATTTTAAAGAATTTATATAAGAGATCACAAGTAGGCAGAGAGGCAGACAGAGAAAGAGGAGGAAGCAGGCTCCGTGCTAAGCAGAGAACCCAATGTAGGGCTCGATCCCAGGACCCTGGGATCATGACCTGAGCCGAAGGCAGAGGCTGTAGCCCACTGAGCCACCCAGACACCCCCAGAATCTGTGAAGTTTTAAAATATTCCATCTGTTAAGACAGCTGACTGACTCAAACAAAATGGTGGTGATGGTGAGAAGCTATGTCTAATTTCAAAAAAGGACAGACTTGGAGACATCAACCAATTGCAGTGCATGATCCTTAATTGCATCCTGGCCTATAAAACACATTTTGGGGATGCCTGGGTGGCTCAGTCAGTTAAGCCGCTGCCTTCGGCTCAGGTCATGATCCAGGGTCCTGGGATCGAGTCCTGGATAGGGCTCCTTGCTCAGCGGGGAGCCTGCTTCTCTCTCCACCTCTGCTTGCTACTGTGCCTGCTTGTGCACGGACGTGCATGCGCGCTTTCTCTCTCTCTGACAAATAAATAAATAAAATCTTTTCTAAAAAGACACATTTTGAATATAATTGGGAAGTTTTTAGTATGGTCTAGGTATTAGATGCTAATTTTGTTAGATGTGATAATAGTATTGTGGTTTTGTGACAGACTTATTTTTATGGAGATGTTTGCTGAACTATATAGAGGTGAGGTGTCATATCTGCAAAGTATATTGCTGAAAATGGTTCAGCAGAAAATAGGAAACTTAGCATAATATTAACAGTTGTTGAATATAAATGATGGGTATATGGTATTCTTTTTATGTTTGTTTTTCTGTATGTCTAACCATTTTTAAAGTAAAAAGGCTTTTTATTTTGTCTTATTTTTTAGTTTTTTAGTAAAAAGGTTTTTTAAAAGCTGTTTCCACTAAACTTTACATTCACTTATCAGGGTCTCCTACACAGCTCTAGCTAACCCATAAATACCTTGACCTCAGTATACCCCAACCAAACTATTATTTCCCAGTCTTCTGTTGTATTATGTACTTTCTTACAGAGGTGTTTTTCCCTCTGCCTTCACCTGCCACCTCCTTCCCAGGAGGCCTTTTTCTGTGTATCAATAGCTAAATAATACCTCTGCTGTGTGTACCACTGTGGTAAAACAACTGTTTGCATTTCCATATCCTCCAGTTGTTGCCAAGCTCCTTGAGTGGGGATCCCTTGTACTCAGTCTTAAAAATGAACTGTTGAACTGTGTTTTCCTGTGTTCACCTGAGTATTTCACTGTATTTATTGTGAGTGTTGGCTTTTTCAAAGTGAAGAATAATGGTTATTTTGATCCAGGCCTTGACTGTGGGGCCCAAGGTTATCCTCGAGCATCAATCAGTTGAGCAGATTAATTATTTGGGCATTTTTTAGGTGATAATTTCTGTATTAGGTGATCACTAAATGAGGTTATGCTCTGTCGTTTAAAGGTGGGAAGAAGAGCGCTACCCTGAAGGAATCAAGTGGAAATTCCTGGAACATAAAGGCCCTGTATTTGCTCCACCATATGAGCCTCTTCCAGAGAGTGTCAAGTTTTACTATGATGGTGAGTTCGAAGGTTGTCTAATTCTTGGCCAAGAAAAGAGTCTGCTTCTATTTAGGAATAGAAAATGAGAAGGACCTTGTGCTATATATAATCCTTTTTATTTATTTCATTTTGTTTTATTGTCCTTGTGTGGTTTGGGGGAAGGGTCTTATTTAAATCCTAAAGGCCCATTTGGTGATGAAGAAGTGCCTTGAGAAAGAGGCTGTTAATGTCTCAACTACATGGTCCCCAAAATGTCCATCTACATAGGTCACAGCACTTGATCCCCAAAGTTAAATGTTTTTATCTGAACTTCATTTGTGAGGAGCTACTCTTTGTAAGACTTATTAGAAAAGCCTTACTTGTATGGTAGTATTTTACTTTAGTGATACAGTGTAAGCTGACAAGCTCTTCATGATGACCGAATAGTACTAGTATTTGGTTGAAGGTTAATTAGCCATCGGCCTCTAGGTAGGGCTGGTAAGTGTCTGTCATTAACTATATATGTAGCGCAACACTGTGTCTTTATGTGCAGTCAGATTTTATGGGCTGCTGTGAAGAAGTGCCCTGCCTGGTTCTCTTAGAACACTCAGAATTGTCCATTAACTACCATTTGTATTTCTGTCCTTGAGTAGAAGAATTTAAGAGTCTGTCTTTGGGGGGGGGGGGGGAAGAGTCTGTCTTTGACACTCCTTCTGTTTGCAGTGTAGCACTATGCAGATGGGAATGCTCAACTGACTTCTCTCATTCCAAGAGTTCTATCCAGAAAGGGCTAGAACATTTTTCCCTCCAACCCCTATGTGCTTAAGATTCACCAGGTGGATCTGGGCTCATTTAATAGATGTAGAATAATAGTATTGGGTGCTTTTAAACCAAGTGGTCTGCTAACCAAACTTTGAGAAATACTGGGCAGGAAAACTGCTGAGAGGCATCAGTGGTGAACAGTTGAGAGTTCTGGTGCATCTCTTCCACTAGCAGGGACCTTAGGGCCACAGATAACTTACAGATAAAGGTAGTAGTTTATACTGGAAGGCTGGGTCTTGCAAGAGGACATGTCAGACTTGCCAAGCTGGAATTCATTTTTTAAAACACAGTTTATTCAGTGTCCCTGTGTTAGACATTAAGACCCAGCAGTGGACAATATTGACTAATCCCTGATCATGTGTCCTCAGTGACAAATGCTTACATCAGATAAACATTCTGACTAATGTTTACCAGAGCACACAGGACGGAAATCTATTAGCTCTTATAGTTGGTCATTCCTGGAGATGCTCAAATATGACACCACAGCCAAACTCCGATGAGGAAAAAGAGCCTGGAACCTTGAAGAAGACAATCCTTAAAGTCGGTGTATTCTGTAGCTCAAGTCTGGTCTTACCAAGAGCTTTAGAAAGCTCAACTAGTAAAGCCCCACTTTGAGATTCAGAGTGAGTTGAAAGAAAGCTAGATTCTGTAGTCTCTGGGTTCTCTCTCTCTCTCCCCCTTTCTCTGTTTTTTGTTTTTTTGTTTTTTTTTTTAAGATTTTTATTTGTTTTAGAGTGAGAGAAGAGGGAAGGGGCAAAGAGTCCCTGGCAGACTTCACACTGACTGCAGAGCCTGATGCAAGGCTCAATTCTCATGACTCTGAGACCAGGATCTGGGCTGAAACCAAGAGTCGGACACCTAACCAACTGAGCCACCCAGGTGTCCCCGGGTTTCTCTTTTCAAGATGAGAAGCCAAGGCCTGAACCAGGCATCACTGGTCACTATGGTCCCTTCCTCCATTCCTGCCCAGTCCTCCATTATAGGAACTCCAGCTGTATCATTTTCTCATTTGGATTTCTGGCTGGGATTTCTTCCCTTTGATTGTGTAAACTTCCACCCTGTAGTAAGTCAGGATGTTGTATTAGAATTATTACTCCGAATCAATACTGTAGTCCTGCCTATTCTCTAGGGAAGAGAGTTCTCAGACTCCTTTGGACCTGCCAGGGAGGTAGGGCATAGGCTGGCTGAAGCAGTGACTTGCCTTTGCTGAGAACCTCCAGTTTTCAGCTCTGACTCAGCAGTTTCTTCTTCCTGGAGCTCAGCCTTTTCCACAAAGTGCTCCAACTGCCAGGAACCTTCAAGTCATCCTCCCACCACTCTGCTGCTGGGGGAGCTGTCATTTCCTCTTTTGAAGGCTCATCTAAAACTGGCATCAAAGTTTCTTCCTCTGTCGGTATAGAATTCAGTAAAATTGCCCAAAGAGTCTCCCATTTTTTTGTTTTTCAAATATGTGTGGATACCAGTTTATGCAAAACAGACCCAAGAACAGTTAAATTCTTTCTTGCCTTTTATTTCATTTATTTTTAGTCATTTAAATGTTTTCCTTTATATTAGAAGCATTTTACAACTTTACTGGCAACTTTAGTCCAGACCTGAGTTGAGGAGATCCAAAGAAGTGCAGGAAGCCCTTGAAAGCTAATAACCCTATCCCTCCTGCAAGTGTCTTCTTGGAAAGACAGGAGCTTGTGGGGTGGTTTGAAAGGGGAAAGTGGCGCCACCTGTTGGCCATTTGGGTTACGGATTTCAAGCAGGTTCTTGTCTGTCCTGACAGTTTCAGTTTTGTGCCACAGTTCCTTTCATCCCTGCAATTAGGGATGATACCTTCCCAACCATCATGAAATGAGGTGTCTTCTGAGTTTGGAAATGAATGGATTTCTGGTTAAGTTTTAGTTTTCTATAATGAAAGTGAAAACCCTTGGTGAATTATTAGTACCTATGTAATAGGCAGTGGAATGGTGTTTAACCTCATTTTAGGAACAAATTATTGTGCCATGGATTAGTTCCATATGGTGTTGCAAAGTTGGAGAGTCAAGAAAAAAAATGGAAATTGGCCCTAAGAGTATTTGTTAAAAATACTGTATTTGAAAAGTAGATTAAACTCCCCAAGTACTTTCCTTTATTGCTTTATTACTTATTAGGTATACACAAAACCCCTAGGTCTCCAGATTTATTTTACAAGTTAGCAGTTTTTATTGTGTAACATCAGGATTCCTTTAGAACAGCTTTTACTAACACGTCCACACTACTAAGAACCCCAGTCATCCATTATGCTCTGAATAAGTCTTACTTCCCTGAAAGAGGCAACCTCATAGTTCCTATGTTCCAGAGCGATCATCTCAAACTCTACTATGCACCCGGGCCACCTGGAGTTCTCTTAAAATGCACTTGCTGAATCTGTAGATCTGGGGTGGGGCCTAAGAGTCTGCATTTCTTTTTTCCTTTTTTTATTTTTTAAGATTTATTTGTTTATTTATTTATTTGAGAGACTGAGAGCATGGTGGGGAGGGGCAGTGGCAAGTCTTAAGCAGACTTCCCACTGAGCGTGGAGCCCAAGGCAGGACTCGATCTCATGACCCTGAGATCACCACCTGAGCTGAAACAGAATCAAATGCAGTACTCAGGTGCTCCAGAGTCTCGCATTTCTAACAGAACTCCCACGTGATGCCAGTGCTGCTGGTCTGTGAACCACACTTTGAATACAAAAGTTTTAGAGGAAGGTCTTACTTAGATTTTCTTATGTGGGATATCTGGGCTTGCCTGCTATGGATATATATTATTTTATTCATATTCCACCCACCTAACTTTAAAGAAGAAAGATGCCTATTTCTTTTCCCCACAATTCCTTTCTTCCACTCCCTGCCCTATCCCTTCCTCCCCTTCTTGAACAGAGGCTGCTTAGCTTAGCAGTGGCAGGAGTCCCTCTGAGGATTTGATTTTTAAAAACCATTGAAGAGGTGTAAAGGACCCTGCTTGCTGAAAGGAAAAGGAAGAGTGGCTGGGCCTCCCCCAGCTCATCCCTGTCCTGAGCAGGCACCTGGGAACAGTTTACTGGCATAGTCTCCAGAGAATGACCCAGGTAAATATCTGCTAAAGAGAAGGAGAATTTATACAACTAGATATAAATCAGTGTATTGTCGTTGTTGTTGTTGTTACCATGTGTCACCAGACCTTTGTATACCTTGGGAAGGTAAACCATCAGTTAGAAGACTTCTTCAGAGTTCAGTATTTATACATAAAACATGAATTATACACCTCAAGTTTTGGAACTGCTTTTTCCTCTAGGTAAAGTCATGAAGCTGAGCCCCAAAGCAGAAGAAGTAGCTACCTTCTTTGCAAAAATGCTCGACCATGAATATACTACTAAGGAAATATTTAGGAAAAATTTCTTTAAAGACTGGAGAAAGGTATTGTAGCCCATGTATTAATATCCTAGCACCTTGTAGAAATATTAAGTACTACATAACTGTAACTTTACAGAAAATTGTGTGGTATAAAATTTGAGCTTTATGAATTCTATTGTATTTAAATATTTTCTTTTTTCCCTATTCATTCATTATATAGGGTTTCTATCCAACAAGAATACTTAATATTTCTTTCCTCTCATACTCATATGGCTGTAGGAGGGAGTTTATTAGGCCAAACAAAAAAACCTCAAAAGAAAGTTTATCTCTGCAGGACTGCCTGTCCTCTGCTATTGCAAAGAAAAATGTTAATGTGATGTTCCATTCCCTTTTGATTTTTTCTTACTTCTTTTTGGTACTTTCTGCTCTTGATATCACATTTCCTACATCTGTCTAGGTGATTTTAAACAATCTCATTCTCAATTTGGATTATGTGGACAGGGGCTGAGCTGAAGCTTACCTTCTGAATAGCTCTGGAAATAACATTTAATAAGTGAGTAGAGCAGGGATAATGTTTCTAAGAGAGAATGAGTTTGGAAATATTTCTCTCGTTACTAAAGCAAATGATATGTATTCATGTTTCTCCAACTGGGATACATATGCTTGCAGACATAGCAGGGTATAAGGAGCCCAAGAAATTACATAAGAGTTCTGTAACCTTCTTCAAGGGAAAAATCACGTACAGCATCTTTCTGTTTAATAGAATAGAACAAAGTAATAAGGTTATGTTTCTTTTTTTCAAAACTCATGAAATTAGACTACCTCTCTAGATACTTTCAGCTGAAAAAAATGGTGCTTTGCTGTAATCACAAAGAAACCTATGGGGTAAATGGTGTATTTACCTTCTGCTTCTGTCTTCCCCACCTTTTTTTTTTTTTTTTGACTAGGAAATGACTAATGAAGAGAAGAATATTATCACCAACCTAAGCAAATGTGATTTTACCCAGATGAGCCAGTATTTCAAAGCCCAGTCAGAAGCTCGGAAACAGATGAGCAAGGAAGAGAAACTGGTACTACAGAATTTCTTAAACCTCTGGAGAACTTTGGAATAATGTTTAGTTCATCTAATTTTCTTCTTGGTTCTTAAAATACAGATATGACTTTAGTAATTTCAGATGGCTCTTTACTAAAGCTTTAGGACGCTTAGCCTAATAAATGTTTAAATTTTCTTAAGGGTTTTACATAGACTGAAAGTTGTGAATAATAGGCACTTTATTTAATGGCTCAATGTAAGAACCTGGTGCTTTTGTGACCTAAAATCCACTCAGTTAACTCCAGTAATACTGTATTTAAGGATGGGCAGACCTGCACAGTGACTCCTGAATTTTAGGGTTTTAAGACAGCTACAGTAATACTGCCTGTGTACCTTCCTGTTCTTGATCTGTTTTACCCTGGAATCTAGCCATGCTCATCCATCTCCATCCCAGAAGGATCTTTTCTAGAGTACCTGTAGGCAAACTGTATAGGCTGCCTATTTTTATTAAAAAGTTTTATTGGAACACGACCACATCTGCTTGTTTACATATGATCTATGGCTGCTTTCATGTGACAGTGGCAGAGTTGAGTAGTTTCAAAAAGAGACTGTATAGCCTTCACATTTTTCTGTTGAGAAAGGTTTTCTTTTTCTGTTGAGGAAAGGTTTGCCAACCCTTGATCTAGAGAAATCCAGGCTAGAGTTTCTTTGTCTTGTCTGCCATTTCTTCCCAAGCTGGAGGTCCAGAAATTACCGATTTTAAGGAATTTCAAAACTTTATGGTTTCAGTATTTTAAGGGACTTGCACATTTATACAGTGTAGGCATTTGTATTTTTTTTTTATTTTTTCTTTAAAGATTTTATTTATTTATTTGACAGAGAGATCACAAGCACACAGAGAGGCAGGCAGAGACAGAGGGAAGCAGGCTCCCTGCCGAGCAGAGAGCCTGATGTGGGGCTCCATCCAGGACCCTGAGATCATGACCTGAGTCTAAGGCAGAGGCTTTAACCCATTGAGCCACCCAGGCACCCATAGGCATTTGCATTTATTATCTAATTCATTGTTTGATAGTGCCTATTTGACCTTTAGTTTAAAAACTATGAATTACTGTAAGAATGATAATTGCTTCAGACTTTTCAGTCTGTTTAGTCTTCTCAGTATTCCAGATTAGTGAAACTTGGTTTATTCTTTACTTCAGGGGTGTTTTAAAACTTAAAACTGCTTTGGAGCTTTGTTCTTGCAAATAGCGATCCAAAGATAGGGAGGTTTCACAAGTATCACCTTGTCAGAGCCCTGGCCAAGGACACCTGCTGCCAGCAAGTTCTGAATCTGTTCCCACCCACAAGGCAGCAGGACTTAGTAAGTTGAATTTCTAAGTATAATATGAAGATAGAGTCAGCAGAGGGTTCAGAGGCTCCATGTTCCACTCTCACACTCCTTTTTTGGAGCAAGGATCGTAAAGTATACAATGTATGTCCCCATATACCTAGGAAAAAATCTGTGACAGGTAAGTGTGAGCCTGAAAAACCTTCTGAAATGCTGTTCAACTAAATGTGTCTGGAACCTATTAGAAAACATGGAAATGTTCTTTATGAGGTATATCTATCATAGACTCTTCCCGATCTGCCATTTTGACACTGTTCAACAAAATGATGTTAGCTTTTAAAGTTATATTTAAAAATACCTAGGTAACATGTTCTCACACACAAATCCTTTAAAATAAGAGAATCAGGGGGCGCCTGGGTGGCTCAGTGGGTTAAAGCCTCTGCTTTCAGCTCAGGTCATGATCTCAGGGTCCTGGGATCGAGCCCCGCATCGGGCTCTCTGCTCAGCAGGGTGCCTGCTTCCTCCTCTCTCTCTGCCTGCCTCTCTGCCTGCTTGTGATCTCTGTCTGTCAAATAAATAAATAAAATATTAAAAAAAAAAAAAATAAGAGAATCAGTTTTAGGGGCGCCTGGGTAGCTCAGTCGTTAGGCATCTGCCTTCTGCTCAGGTCATGACCCCAGGGTCCTGGAATTGAACCCAGCGTCGGGGTCCCTGCCTGGTGGGGAGCCTGCTTCTCCCTCTCCTGCTCCCGCTGCTTGTGTTCCCTCTCTCACTGTGTCTTTCTTTGTTAAATAAATAAAATCTTAAAAAAAAAATTTAAAAAAGAAATCTCTTCTGAATCTGTAGTTGGAATCAGTCCTCAAAGGTAGATATTTGGGGGAATTTTACTGTACTTAAAAGTTTGAAAACTATATTAGAGTTTATCCTTATTTGCATTCATATCACTTTTTAAAAATTGTTTTAAAAAAATTTTTGTTTAATCTCTGCACCCAGTGTGGGGCTCAAACTCATGACCCTGGGATAAAGAGTCATATATGCTCTTCCGATGAGTCAGCCAGGCACCCATGTTTGCATTTATTTGTTAGTGATTTTTAGACGTTCTCTACCTCAAACTATTCTCGAATAAGAGATAAAATATGAATAGGGAACAGCAATTTGAGCCCATTTTGATTACTTCCTTGCTGTGTTCCAGAAAATCAAAGAGGAGAATGAAAAATTACTGAAAGAATATGGCTTCTGTATTATGGATAACCACAGAGAGAGGATTGCCAACTTCAAGATAGAACCTCCTGGGCTTTTCCGTGGCCGTGGCAACCACCCCAAGATGGGCATGCTGAAGAGACGGATCATGCCAGAAGATATCATCATCAATTGTAGCAAGTGAGTGCAGTTCATTGTTTGGGCCAGAAATCAAGGTGAGGGGGTCCTTTGTTCTTGGGAATACTTTGCTGGGATTTTTTCCCAGGCTACACAGAACTGTTGGGAACAAAATGGTATCTCCACGTACGGATCTCCAAGTACTTCGCAGTTACTGACTGGTGATGCGGAGGAAACACGGAAGTAGATGCTCAGCAGAATTGTCCACTTTAGGTTACGAAAGGTCAGACTGTCCCTTGCTTCTCCTCATTTCACATCCCTCCCGCTTTGTTATTTCCACAGAGATGCCAAGGTTCCTTCTCCTCCTACAGGACATAAATGGAAAGAGGTCCGACATGATAACAAGGTTACCTGGCTGGTCTCCTGGACAGAGAACATTCAAGGTTCCATTAAATACATCATGTTAAACCCCAGTTCACGAATCAAGGTAAGGGGTAGCTAGGAGCTACACCAGTTAGTGGGGCTGATCTTTTTTGTTGAAATGTAGTGTTCTTGGTCTCCAGAATCACTGTGACAAATTGCAAACTCTCCACAAAATAAGGCAGGTATCTTTGTGCTTAGCATTACCTGGTGACCTTCCTAAAAAATACCCATTTTCTGCATCATATTATAATCTGATTCATTTATTAATTCACAAATATTTACTGAGATTCTAGTATGTGCCTTGCACAGTGAATGCATGATGTTAGGAATTGTGTCGGTGAACAAAACAGATGCAGTCCCTGCCTTCATGTTGCTTACTGGCTGGTGGTTGAAATGTAATAAAGAGTACAATAAATGTGGGGCACCTGGGTGGCACAGTTGAGTGTCCAGCTCTTGGTTTCAGCTTGGTTTGTGTTCTCGGGGTCCTGGTGGAGCCCTGTGTCCAGCTCTGCGTGGAATCTGCTTGGGACCCTCTCCCTCTGAAATAAATTCCTTTTTTTTTTTTTTTTTAAAGAAAAGAATGCAGTAAATGTAAATTGGCTTCTGTGGCTTTCTTCCTCACCTTTCTTGGCTCTGAGGAAGGGAACATGATTGCTCTGAATCCAGAAAGAAGTTGTTAGATCTAGAGTCTTAACATATTTCTGGCTTCCTAGGGTTTCATCTGGGTAGGTTCTAGGACTAAATGGGATCATGTATGTGAAAGCATATTGTAAACCATTGTATACCCATGTGTTGTTATTTGTTAATACTATTATTGAAAGGGGAAGGCTGTCTTGCAAGGGCAGTCACATTCTTATTAGCCTGCTAGGCATATCCTGCTTAGGAGAGTCCCATGAACTTCTTACTTCCGATGTACTATGGAAATGTGCATAGCAACCTAAAAGAGAAATGAGTTCAAAAGAAAAGAGCCAACAAGCTAGTTCTTTGTAGGCTATGACTGTTAACATGCAGGAGACTGGGATGTAAAGACCTGCTTAATCATGGTTTATAGGTTATTAAACATCTCTTTAGACGTGAAAGCCGTACCTCAAAAGGCTGTCTTGTTGACACTACAACGCTCTTAGAGTTCTTTGTTCCAGTATGAAAAAGACCATCTCTGTATTTTCTGCCATTCATTCAGAAATGTCACTTTTTCTGGTTTAAAGTATAGAATCAGAAAGAAAACCTTTACAAACAGAAATCATCTAAAGAAATGTTCTCTTCTTCAGAAATAAACAAAGGTAATGAACAATGGTTTTAGCTCTCAAGGAACTCGTAGGCTAATGGGCAAATTGGGTAAGAATTCAAGTGCATTAGAAGAAAGGTAAGCATTAAGTGTTTTTAGGTAAATAACAATTATTTCCAGTGCTTACAGACCAGGAATAAATTTGTGAAGGGAATTAGATTACAGTTAGGTCTTAAAAAGAGAGGTATTCCAAACAGCATTGTGTCATTATGGACAGAGAGGGAGAAGTGTAAAAAGAAGTAACAAAAAGAAGTAGCAAGTGGTGATGTTTGCACAGCACTGTGAATGTGCAATAAATGTCACTAATGGTAACTTTTACGTGTATTTTACACACAAAAAAACCCCAAAGTAATGGATATTAGATTACTTTTAAGTGTTTTCACATAAGTTGACATTAGATTATCTTAGCAACCATATCACATGTACTGTTGCCACTGTTTTACAGAAAAATTTGGTCTCTGGGAAGCCAGAAAACTTGCCCACAATCCAGTAGTTAGTAACGCTGACTTAGATCTTTAGCCTCCTTATGCCTTCGTGTGATACCCTATTGCCAAATTGTGGCCAGCCTTAAGCGTCTTGCTAAAGAGACTGGCCCATATTCTGCATCTGGTGGCGAACTGTTGCAGGGCTTTAACAGAGGAGTGTCTTAAACATAACCCCACTTAAGCAGAATTCACAGACTTCATATGCAGTCATACCAGTAAACATAGACTCTTGTAATTGATGCAAAGGAAAAGTGCAGGGTACCATCTGAGAGTATACCAGGGCATCTGATTTGGCCTTGGGTTCAAGGAAGGCCTTTCTGAGGAAAAAACATTTAAGATAAGACTTACAAGACGAATAGGATTTATGCATGGAAAGGAGAGGAGAATGGGTGTTCCAAAGAAAATAGCCTTTTGAAATCCCTGAGGTGAGAATGAGTTTGGTGGTCTTGGACTGAAAGAAGGGCAGGCTAGTTGAGGTACAGTGAACAAGAAAGGGACATGAGGAAGAGGTTTAGAGGGGGATGCAGGCCAGGTCTTCAGACTGTTCCTTAAAATTGTTGTTTATATTATCCTAAATCCAGTAGGAAGGTACTGGGTTCTAATAAGGGCAACAATACCAGGTTTGTGTTTTAGAAACCTGTGACATAACTGATCATTCTGAGTTTTAAAACTCTGTGGAGATTGGCTTGGACACATACCAGAAGTAGGGATACCAATAGGATGCTGCTGTCATCCTCCAGGCAATGAATGGTGATGGCTTGGACAGGATGATGCCGGTGTGAGTGGAGAGAGGTGAACAGATTCCAAATACATGTATACTGCATCCTCTTAAACCTGGGATTCAGCCTGACTGTAGGACAGCCTCCAAAGTTTGACATCTTTGTTGTTGATAGACTAGTTGGAGGACCTCCAGGGCTGAGAGCCACCAGTTTATTTCTGACAATATCTAGATCACCACCATATACTGTAGGGATTTGTGCAGGTTTCCGAATGATGGTTATGGTATTGAGTCTAGAAGTCATCCACATGTAGCCCTGCCTAGAATTTTATACCCAAGACAGAGAACCTGCTCGGTTCAGTTGGGATCCAAGAGTCAGTGAAGATGGTTAAAGGCTTGGGAAGTCATACTTCCTGCTAAGAGAAAAAGAGATGTGATTTCTTCAGCTTTTACCAGTAGTTGTTGGCTGTTTCCCACTCAGCAGAGCAGTAAGAACTTTAGAGGTCGGGATTTGACAGCGCTTTGAATAGTCTTTAAATGCACTGCCAGCAGGAGAAGCATTCTCTCAATAAAAATAGGGAGCTGGAAGCATTAGGGGTTTTATTTTTTATGAAATATTTCAAATATACAAGAATAGATAACAGTACGGTGAAAGCCCATGCCAACCATCTGGCTGTGTCAAACTTTAACATCATGTCCTATTTATTCAATTACTTCGTTTTGTAAGAACATTCTGATAAACAGAGCTGAAGTCCCCTGTGTACTGTTTACCTCCTTCTCTGGAGATTACTATAACCAACTTAATGTTTTCATTCTTGTATATATTTTTGTATTTTTACAATATATTTCTCTGTGGGTAAACAATATGTACCATTGTTTTTACAAGGTATAATTTTAAATTAGGTATGTTACTGAGATCATTCTGTAGCTTACTTACTTCACTTGGCTTTGGTTTTGGTATTTTTACCTTGACATATACTTCTAATTTATCCATTTTATTTGCTAGATGATGTTCTATTTTATAAAAAATAACTCTTTTCAAGAGACATTTAGGGTTGGGGGGTGCCTGGGTGGCTTAGTCGTTAAGCCTCTGTCTTCAGCTCAGGTCATGATCCCAGGGTCCTGGGATGAAGTCCCACATTTGGGTTCCCTGCTCCACGGGAAGCCTCCTTCTCCCTCTCGCACTCTCTCTGCTTGTATTCCCTCTCTCACTGTCTCTCTGTCAAATAAATAAAATCTTTAAAAAAAAAAAAGACATTTAGGGTTGTATATAATATTTTGTTATAAACAGGTGCTGGAATAAATACATCTTCCTTACATATATGGATGAAAATTTGCCTTAAGGATTCTTCGTTAGATATTTTTTTTTTAAGATTTTATTTATTTGACAGATCACAAGCAGGCAGAGAGGCAGGCAGAGAGAGAGAGGGGGAAGCCGACTCCCTGCTGAGCAGAGAGCCCGATGTGGGGCTGAATTCCAGGACCCCGGAATCATGACCTGAGCCGAAGGCAGAGGCTTTAACCCACTGAGTCGCCCAGGCACCCCAGTTTTACATATTCTTAAAACCTTTTTTTCTTAGAACCCTTAATTGTTTTTAGGTTTATATTGAATGTGACTTTTTTTCTACTACATTTCTGTTACTACTAGAGTGGTAATGCTGTGGTAATGCTGTTGATTTTTTAATATTTTAAAATATTATGCTGTTGATTATTTAATATTTTAATATTTTGTATCTGACAACATTGCTGAACTCTTATTCTAGAAGTGTCCCTGTCTTTTGGATTTTCCACATAGACGAGTAAGTTACCTATAAATCATTTCTAGTACTTATACCTCATACTTTTTTTTTTTTTAAAGGGAGGGAAAGAGATAGGTGGGAAGATGGGCAGAGGAAGAGAGAGAGAGAAAAATCTCAAGGAGTCTCCTCACTGAGCAAAGAGCCTGACAAAGGGCCCAGTCTCAGGAATCTGACATCATGACCTGAGCTGAAATCAGGAATTGGATGCTCAACCAACTGAGCCACCCAGGTGTCTCTATCTCATACTTCTTTTGCTTAAAGTGTTACTTTTTATTTTAAACCCACAGTCATCCTTAAAACCCTAATCCTCTCTCCAAGTTAGCAGTTGTCAGAATGAGATATTTGGTTAATTTCTGTTACTTTTCTTACTGAAATAACACTGTTCACTGTTTAGTGAGGATCTGTAGGTACCAAATTCCCTTTGTTTCACTGAAAAATTCATTTCATCCTCAAAATGTATCTTTTCTCCAATAAAGAGTGTATCTTTGGGCACCTGGGTAGCTCAGTGGGTTAAGCCTCTGCCTTCAGCTCAGGTCATGATCCTCAGGTCAGATCAGGATCCTGGGATCGAGGCCCACGTAGGGCTCTCTGCTCAGCAGGGAGCCTGCTTCACTCTCTCTCTGCCTGCCTCTCTACCTACTTGTGATCTCTCTGTCAAATCAATAAATAAAGTCTTTTTTTTTTTAAGTGTATCTTTATTATTCTGTATCTCAATGTGGATATATTTGTATAGATATTTAGACTATGAGCGAGATAACTAATGTATTTTAACCTGCAAACTTTTGACTGGGAGGTAGCTTTTGTCCATGTATCATTCCGTTTTACTCTTTGCTCTCCACTTCTCTGCTCCTTCTCCTAGGAGTCTTCTAGCTCAGCTCAGCCCAAGCTGACACAGGCACCCTGACTTTAGCTCTCCCCATCTTGCTTGGAGCACTTTCATTGCTATATGTTTGGAACAACTTAAGGGTTAAAGCATGATTTCACTTGCCTGATCTGACCCAAAAGTCTACAAAGATAAGTTTTTCTTGTAGAGAGTAAAGGGTAGTAATTGGTGGCTTTACTTCCCGGTGAACTTTAGGTCCAAAACATGGGAGACAACCGTCATGGGGCTTTGTTCTGTACCTTTCCGCTCAGCCTCCAGAGACTTCTCCTGTTCTAAGATTCTTTGCTTGCTTTTCTGTCTATATTTTACTTACTCACTTCCCCCATGTAATGTTATTGTACCCTTGCACCCCATCTTTCCTCCATTAAGAAATTTAACTCAAGCATGATGTGACTTAGAGATTTTTGACAACTTAAAAAAATTGGGTAGTCAGGGGTTTTTAAAAAAAAAAAAAAGCACAGCTGAAGTGTGTCCCTTTAATATCCCCCTTTTTGGCAACGTGGATTGGTCTACTTGCAGTTGGAGCTGGGGTTATAGTACAAATAGCCTCATAGATCATTGAAAGGATCAGGACTTTTTTTTTTTTTTTTTTTAAGATTTTATTTATTTATTTGACAGACAGAGATCACAAGTAGGCAGAGAGGCAGGCAGAGAGAGAGGGGGAGACAGGCTTCCCGCTGAGCAGAGAGCCCCGTGTGGGGCTCGATCCCAGGACCCTGGGATCATGACCTGAGCCGAAAGCAGAGGCTTTAACCCACTGAGCCACCCAGGCGCCCCAGGATCAGGACTTTTGAGAGCCATAGGAACGTGTGCTCCAGATGAAGACTATCCTGAATGAGCTCATTCACATTTTTCTGTGCTCATCCTGAATTGTTCTGCTTTGTTCAGACATCTTGCAGGTATTTCCATTCCCTTCCTTTTCCACTCTGTGCTGGTACCCACAGAATCTGAAATTGCAGGAAAATGGCAGAGTCAGCCTCTTGAAACCAGTAGTTTCAGCAAAGCTCTCTGATTCCAGATAAACCATAGATCTAGAGGTTACAAAAGGACTGCTTGTTAAAGGTACTCAGTCCAACCCACTGCCAAGGTTGGAAACATTACCTAGTCTTATAATAACCTGTAAAGTAATCCTTAGTAAAAGTGAGGATCTTCAACCAGTCTTAAATTTACAAACAAAATTTGTCATTTTTTTCTTCAAATGAAGTACACCAAACTTCAGAATCAGTTGTTGATATTATACTGCATTCAATCCTATTAAAATATTCTTAGGGCAAAATACCCATTTCTGCCTTTTCTCTCTTTAGAGCTTATAATTCTGTGAGGTTTCCGAGATGTATATACCTACAACCTTTTGTTAACCATCGGGGTGTTGAAGGGCTAGAATGAGGAAAATGTCCTTATAAAACTTTATATGCTTAGGAAGCTCTTGATTTTGGTGTTTTATTAGAGAAAATAAGAGATATGCTTATTTTTTAAAAATCCTAACTGACTCCTTTTGTAAAATTCTAAAGTATAAGAAGTAAAATACTAGAACTTCTAGATGATGTCATGGGTAGAACATTTTAAGACCTTGGTGTAGATTTTCTAGGACACAAAATAAACACTAATGATAAAAAAAATTTTGACAGAGTGGACTTCATTAAAATTAAAAATGGGTTTAACAGAGGACACTGTTAAACACAGACTGGGATAGAATATTGGCAGCATATATATTTGACAGAAAATTTATATCCAGAATACACAAAGAATTCTGTAACTCAATAATAAAAGACAAGTATCCCTTATAAAAAAGCAAAAGATTTGAATAGATATTTACAAGATAAAGGAATGGCCAATAAATTAAGCACGTGAAGGAGTTCTCAATATCATAAATTATCAGTGGAATGCAGAATTAAACCACAATGAGATACTAATTCCAGTTCTAGGTATTTTTGCCCCAAATCAAATTGAAAATTTAGGCCCACAAAAAGACATGTACAAGAATGCTTATAGCAGTACTGTATTTGTGCATGTCTCAAACTGGGACATTATAGGGGTCCATCAACAGAAAAAACACATGGTCTTGTCAGAGACTTTAGGGTTAGTTACAGATTACACCATATATACCAGCAGTTGAAAGCATTGAATATTGATAAATGCAACAACATGGATGACTTTTTTTTTTTTTTTTTAAGATTTTATTTGAGAGTGTGCTGAGGGAGGGGCAGTGGGTGAGGGAGAGCAAGAATCTCAAGCAGACTCTGCACTGAGTATGGAGCCTGACATAGGGCTCAGTCTCAACAACCATGAGATCATGACCTGAGCCTACATCAAGAGTCGGACACCCAACTAACTGAGCCACCCAGGCACCCCAACATGGATGAATCTAAAAACATGTTGAGAAGCCCAGACACACGAGTTTGTACTGTATGATTCCATTTATATAATACTCTAAATTAGGCAAAACCAATCCATGGTGGTAGAAATCAGATTAAAGGACCAGTGGTTGTTTAGTTGGTGATTAACTGGGAAGGGGCATGAGGGAACTTATCGAATGATAGAAAATACTCTGTCTTGATGGGGTGTGGGTTACATGGGTTATAAATTGTCAAAACTGATCAAACTATACACTTAAATCTGTATGACGTAATCTTTTCTTAAAAGATTTATTCAGAATGGAATAGTGGAATAAAATGATCTGCTTATATCTGGAAAAGAATTTAAATACCTCTGTATATCAGCAATAAAAAGACAAACTTTTTTTAAATGGGCATGTATGAAAAGCTGGTTGGATTTTCTCTTTGAACATGGTATTAATATATACGGCCAGTTTGTTGAGTCTTTTGTTTAAGTGATAGATGTTTGGAGTTCAGAATGCCAGTCACCCTTCTTTGGTGTTCTACAGAATGGCAAACTCATAGGGATCACCAACTACGTGAAAAGAACCACTTAAGGGGCAGCTGACTGACTCCAGTCAGTGGAGCATGTGACTTGATCTCAGGGTTGTAAGTTCGAGCCCAGCATTAGGTGTAGAGATTACTTTAAAAAAAAAAAAAAGTCTTAATAAAAGAAAATAAGAGCGACTTAAGAATATTGGCAAATGTCGTCATTCCCCAAGACAAATCTCTGAGAGAGGGTTAGAGAATGGGATTTAGCTCATCTCCCACTTTGTATCCTGAATCCAGATCCTCACTGCATTTACCCACTGTGCTTAATGAGTAAGCAGTTACATTGGAAACAGAAAATATGATAAGCCTACCAGTTGAAAGAAAAAAAAAAAATCACCCAGAGAATGTCCTGTATAACTAAATCAAATTAGATTCTTATCCAAACAGAAGTTTGACTGGCTAGGGGAGGATGGCAGGGGGGCTTAAAGGCAGTCCCCCCATAGTAGTCTCCTTGTTATTACTGAGATGGTTTTGATGACAGCCTTGTCTGGAAGACCGGAATGGGTATTTATATCTAGTAGTCTAAGAAAACTTGTTCAGGTGCATTTAACTGTCTGGATTCTGTTTCGAGAAACTGTGAAGGCAGCAGGGATAGGTATGCTTCCTGGAGGCCAGACTTCCCCTAGACCTAGATGAGGTGGCTTCTGCCCCTACCCTCTTCTCTGTGTCCTTATTTGAGAGAATCCTGGATCCTTGTGTCAAGAGCCCAGCCAGCCTATAAAGAAAAGTTGGTCTTGTGGTATCCTCTGTGAATGACTTACTTGTTGGGTTTTCCTAAAACTTGTTCCAGTGGCATGACTAAGGAATTGTGCAAATGTGAACCTACAGGACTTAGAAGACTTTGAGTCAGGTTTTGGTAGCCCTGTGTGCTTTAGAGTGATGGCCAAGAGCCCACTCCTGAGCTGAAGACTGTACTATTAAAGATTAGTTCTTGTCTACTTGTGTGTGTGTGTGTGTGTGTGAGAGAGAGAGAGAGAGAGAGACATGATTGTCATGGAAATTTATTATTGACTTACACATGAGGACAGCTGGTATCACACCTTTTTCTTCACCCTCTTAAATGTCAGTACGTACTTAGAAAAATCAGTGAGAAATTTTCAGCTTTCCATTGTCAGGAAATAGAAGTTAGATATTTCTTCTTAGATGTTGTATCACCAACTGCTAAATCGCCCACTCACAACAAGTAGTTACTGAACCTCTTGTTTTGTAGCCAAACAAGTACATACGACTTGGCCACACACAGTTGTGGGAGAGTGCTGATGAATCCTTAGCACACCTGGGTAAGCTTGCATTTCTGAGTGTTGTTAGAGCTAGAAGTAGAAGATATTTTTTGCTGTCACATAGCCCACTTTTCTGCATGCCCAGAAGGCTAGATACCTTGACCACAGTTCTTACGCTTCAAGAACCACATGTCCCATGTCAGGTGGGAACTAGGCATTTGTCATTAGAAATCACTACCCCTTTTTCTTGTTGTGGTTAGGGATATTAAGACCTGAGATTCTTGGGTTCTTAAATTCCATCCCTCTATTCATGTCATATAATCTGTTTCAGGCCTTAGAATACTCTCTGCCCCTCTTGGGATTTAATGTTTTGGTTTTTTGCTCTGTTTTTGGTTTTTGAATATTGTATTTATTTATTTGACAGAGCGAGACACAGCAAGAGAGGGAACACAAGCAGGAGGAGTGGGAGAGGGAGAAGCAGACTCCCTGCTGAGCAGGGAGCCCCATGTAGGGCTCAGTCCTAGGACGCTGGGATCATGACCCAAGCCAAAGGCATATGCTTAACAACTGTACCACCCAAGCACCCCAAGTTTTTGGGGTTTTTTGTTTATTTTCCTTTCTTATCTTTCACACTTGACATTATCAGTCCTTGCTTATGAATGTTTCCATTCAACATGGTAGCAGAAATAATCTTCTGTCACTGTTGATTAGATTCAGTCTTTTCACACCCTTCTAAAAACACTTCATCGGCATTAGAGTCAATTTTTAAACCTTGTACCAAAAACACTAATGTTTAAAAAAAAAAACTTCCACTCAGTCTAATCAAGAATACTTAAATGCAAAAGTTAGAAAATGGTGAATAATTACCACGGTTCCTGAAAGTCTTTGTGTTCCTTAGTAATTACGTGTTGTCATCTTCGGTTCAGCTTTCCTTGACAGTCCATCAGACTAAATGGTTGTGTTGGATTTAATGAAATTCAGTCCTAGCAGCAAACTGCTGTTGGGTCTCAGACTCTGCAGCAGAGTGGTGATACTGATGTGGGAATGGGGATGTTTCTACCCTTTGTATTGACAGAAGTCAGTTTTTGGGACATGCCATGGGGGCTTTTCCCAAGAACATAAACATTTTACAGAATGAAAGCTAGAAGCTTTCCTAGCAGTTAGGAGCCAGCTGGGCTTGACAGTGAAATGGGACAGCCTGAGTTCTCAGCAGGTTAGATGCTCTACAGTTTCTCTTCAGTACTTTCTTTTTCTGCCTTGCTTCAGCTCAGGTTCCTTCTCTTTGGTTCAGAGCTCTGAACTTGGATAGTCAAAGTCTATTTTTCCTCTGTCATCCCTAAGCAATCCACATTTGGGGTTGGGTCTTTGCAGGGTGAGAAAGACTGGCAGAAATATGAGACTGCTCGGCGACTAAAGAAGTGTGTGGACAAGATCCGGAACCAGTATCGAGAAGACTGGAAGTCCAAAGAGATGAAAGTCCGGCAGAGAGCTGTAGCTCTGTACTTCATCGACAAGGTGAGCGTCCTCCTGTCCAATTACCTGATATGTTCAGCTTGTCAAAGATGCGGGGGTTGTTCACTCGTCCAGGCCTTGTGTTAGACATTTTCAAACTCTTTTTGACTATAAGCCACCAAAAAAATTCTGTTCTTTACATTATGACCCAACACACATAAATATATTTGTATTTGTGTGTAACTGAAACAAAAGTTGCACAAAACAATGTTTAGCCTTTCTATGAGTGGTGAATTCTAACATTTTAAATTCTGTTTATTGTTTTTTTATAAAGGATGGTTATAACCCTTAAAATTGGTTAAACAATGCATTAATGTATCACAACTACAGTTTGAAGGACCATTCTGTAGTGGAGATCAGTTTGTCAGTACCTTTTTTGAAGATTTGGGTTTTTTCCCAGTTTTGCTCTGCCGAGCACAAAGAGACTCTTGAGTTTGATTACCCAGAATAGGAATACTCCTTCATGTGCTGCTTTATTTAAAACAAAACAAAACAAAAAAACAAAACAAAAAAACCTTCCTTTCCTCCATCCCCATTGGAGAGAACAGAGTAAAGAGAAACTTGATTTTCTGAGAAAGAATAATATCACTATGTATCTCCATATTTCTTCTTATAGAGGAAGAAGCAACAGTGTAGAATCCAGAATTCCCATGCCTTGCAGACTGTTGCTCTTTCTCCAAAGACAGCTAGGAGACTTCTGATTTGGGTTTCCTAGAGACCCAAGAGATACAAGTTTTTTCATTTGTTCTAATTTTTCCCTCTCACCCTGGACAGCTTGCTCTGAGAGCAGGCAATGAGAAGGAGGAAGGAGAAACAGCGGACACTGTGGGTTGCTGCTCGCTTCGTGTGGAGCATATCAATCTGCACCCAGAGTTGGATGGTCAGGAATACGTGGTAGAGTTTGACTTCCTTGGAAAGGATTCAATCAGATATTACAACAAAGTCCCTGTTGAGAAACGAGTAAGTTACTGTGGCCTTTGCTCTCTGGCCTTTTTTTCCTTCCATTCATTCATTCAGGAAGCATTTATTGAGTGCTTTTTGTATGCTCTTCACTGGCCACTAGGAAAATGGTTTGAGAGGGGAGAGGTGTTGGTGGGTGTCTGTGGTACCTCTTTTTAGTTCCTCTCCCTCACTACCCCCCTGTGCTATACCTTCCTGGGGATGGGGGGCCATATTCTATAGTAATATTCAACAGAGCATGCTGTAGAGAGTTGGCCCTCATGGCAAACTTCAGTTTAAGATTTAACTCACCTTATTGTAATGATGCAGCCACGTTTCAGTACCCCCTGGTCAGGTTGCACATCTGTCATGTTTGTAGCTTTACTTCAACCCCTCCCCACCTCTTGACTGAGCAGAACAGTAGCCCTTTAGTCCCCAAATCTCTGAGCCCAGGGCCAAAGAGGGCGCTGCAGCTCCATGTTTTCCCCCGAGTATTGGACTTGAACCAGAGACCAGCAGGTTGCTGGGCCTCTATAATCCAGCCCTTTAACAGTCTGATGTTTAATCAGTCATTAGGCTCTGCTGGCTGTGGCAGTGGCCATACTAAACAAGGTTGAAGAGACGTGACAACTAAATGTAATACCTCACCTTAGATTGGGTTCCATCCTGGGGAGGTAGAGGAATTGGAATACAAACAGTAGATTAAAGTGTATATGCATGTAAATTGATGAAGCTGATATATACTGTGCCCATGTAAGGGAGTATCTCTAGCCTTAGAAATTTTTAGGAAATACGTGGAGCTGTTGAGGGGTAAAGGGCTATATATACTACAAGTACCCATAAATGGTTTGAGACAAATAGTTAGGTGTATACACACACATGTAGAGAGAAGTGAGGCAAACATGTACTGTGCAAATGGTGAATGATGTGTAAAACGTTAATGGTTGGTGAATCTGGTAAAGGATGTGGGTGTGCCTTGGGCTTTTTTATTTTCCAAGTTTTTGTGAGCTTGCAATTATTTCCAAAGTAAAGGCTTTTTAAATAACAGGTCCTACTTATTTCTTTTAGGTTTTTAAGAACTTACAGCTATTTATGGAGAACAAACAGCCTGAGGATGATCTTTTTGATAGACTCAATGTGAGTGGACAGAGTGCAGTGGGTTAAAGGAGGGGCCCAGCCAGAACCTCATTACAAGCTCCTAAAGGAGAGGTTTGCCTGGGGGTGACATGGACTCTACCTTCAGTCTGTCCTGTGGCATCCTATACACTCTTCCTCCTGTAGGCACACAGTGAATCCATGAGCAAAGCCCTGAGATAGGTGGACAAACCCTGCCTTCTATTCTCTTCTGGCTCTTGCAGTCTTCTCTTGGCTGGATGTTCAGCCATCTCTGGTGGAGACTGAAGGTCTATCTCTGATATCTTATCAGGGAAAATCTTAATAGGGAAGGATAACTTTGCTTTATTGGCCTGCTTAAGATTAAAATACTTCATAGGGAGGTATCATGCAAACCTATATTTTGGAATTCTCTTTCTCTCTCTCTCATGACTTCCCACTGGCAGGGCCATAAACTTAGCAAAATTGAGATTACACTGGCATAAATGTCCTAGAGCTTGCCAGAAGGGGCAGAGTGGTATGGCTTTTGTGTAAATCCCAATATCCTCTTCGTGCTTTGTCTCCTCCAGACTGGTATTCTAAATAAGCATCTTCAGGATCTCATGGAGGGCTTGACAGCCAAGGTATTCCGTACATACAATGCCTCCATCACACTACAGCAGCAGCTAAAAGAACTCACAGCTCGTAAGTACTGCTTGGCCAGATGGGCCTGCACCCTTCCTGGTAGGTCTGTTGCCCTTGCTCAGCTAAGTCCTAGATCCATTCTGCTTTTTCTCCTTAACTTTATGACTAGAAACTTTTCCTTCTATAGCTGTAATAGCGAGCCAAGGCTTAGTTGTATAAACATAAAATCAGTGCAGTTTTCCCCTTCCTACCCCAGCTTCAAGATTAATTCTCATGGAATGCTGACAGGTGCTTTCTGTCTGCTCTGAAAATGCCTGCATTTGATATTTTATATGTATGTTATTTGAAAACTCACAGGGTGCTGTGATGTTTGATTAAATTGGAGAGAATGAGGTTATCATGGCTATTTTTTTAAAATAGCACATCCGGGGCGCCTGGGTGGCTCAGTGGGTTAAAGCTTCTGCCTTCAGCTCAGGTCATGATCCCAGGGTCCTGGGATTGAGCTCCGCATCGGGCACTCTGTTCAGCAGGGAGCCTGCACCCCCTCCCCCCGACTGCCTCTCTGCCTACTTGTGATCTCTGACTGTCAAATAAATACATAAAATCTTAAAAATAAATAAATAAAATAAAATAGCACATCCATGGGGTGCCTGGGTGGCTCACTGGGTTAATAAGCCTCTGCCTTCGGCTCAGGTCAGGGTCTTAGGGTCCTGGGATTGAGCCCCGTATTGGGCTCTTTGCTTAGCGGGGAGCCTGCTTCCCCCCCCCTCTCTCTGCCTGCCTTTCTGCCTACTTGTGATCTCTGTCAAATAAATAAAAGCTTTTTAAAAAAATTTTAAAAAGTAAAATAGCACATCCTTCCCCTGAGCTTACTGTCATTTTCCCCCTTAAGATAGCAGGCAGTATTCTCCTAAAAACTAGGTGCAGAAGACACAACCAAGATCCATAAGCTTTCTTTCCTAGAGCCCAGTCACTGCTAAATTCCCCTGTCTTCTCTAAGTATGTCAAATGGCCTTAGAATATGAGTTGGAAAATCCAAAGATACTTTGAGGGCTGGTATTTTAGGGTGGGAGAAAGGATGCCATGTGACATTAAGTAAAAATATTCCTCATGCTTTTAAGTTTTCTTTGTAAAATAGGTAACTGCTTTGTGGTTTTAAAATGTAAAGTTTGTGATCCTTTTGTCTTACCATCCTCTACAGACCTTTTCTGTCCCAATTTCTGTCCCTTTTCTGTCCACGTTTTCTTCAGGCTACATTGGGTGGTTAGGTGGGGGAGGCAGCCTTTGAGACAAATGGAAGATGACTCTTGACTCTTGGGTTTTGACTTTGTGTCTTGGGAGAACTTGATCAGGAGAGTGAGATGAGGGCTGGCAAAGTCATGAGGAAGAAGAGCTGGGGAAGCATGTTGTGTGTTCTCGTGTATGCATACTGACTCTTTTACCCTCCTGTTTCTTTCTTCACAGCCGATGAGAACATCCCAGCAAAGATCCTGTCGTACAACCGTGCCAACCGAGCTGTTGCAATTCTTTGTAACCATCAGAGGGCACCACCCAAAACTTTTGAGAAATCTATGATGAACTTGCAGTCTAAGGTACTACAGATCTGGATGGAGGGGTAGCAAAATTACGGGAACCCCATCTGTTGTGGATAGATAGGATAGATAGTCTGCAAACAGGAGGCCTTCTGGGCTGGGATATGAGGCCAGTTCTAGGTCTGTTCTGAAAGAGGTCCATGCCAAGGATAAACAAATGGAAATAAACTAGGAATTACAAGATACTGAGTATCAGGTACCCAGTTTAGGAAGTCTCCATTCTGCAAACAAATCCTGCAATGGCCACTTCCTGTTTTGAAAACCTAAGTTTGATGTACCTTTGATTATTGTCCTTACTATAAATGAAGGTAACGGATATACAGAGAGTCTTTACACTTCCTTGCCGTGGCCCAGAAAAACAACTATTTCCAAATTAGATTGTTTCAAATTGAAAAGATGATGAAACAGTGGTCTTTAATTGCCCCCTTATCCTAGCACAACTATTTTTATTTTTACACATTCCACATGAATCATATTTTTATGTAGCTCATCATCAAACATCTGTTGAATACTGGCTTTGTGCCATACTTGCTGCCCTAGAGGGAGAGACTGACATGCAAACAAGTAGATGCTGTTCCTCCTTCGTGTGCCTCTCCTCCCTATGATTCTGCCTGGTACTGTGCTTGTAAGCCACAAGGCACTAAACATTTGGGTGGTTGGCATTTCTGTGTTAGCAATGGCTACATAACTAACCTATTCTAGTGCACTAACTCGCAATAGAATTTGCAATATTTCACTCTAGAGCAGACACACAGGGTTACAAAGGACCAATTATCTTGAAATAAACTTACCAAATAAATTTCAATGTCTGTGATGTGCTTCCTTATTAAGTAAGATCTTAAGGTGGGTCTGATAATGACTTTAAATTTCAAGCGTAGTAATGAATGTGTAAATGATACTTCAAGGTTTCTGCCGCAGTTACAGTGACAGGGAGATAACCGTACATATGTTGGTGGTGAAGTCCTAGGTATTACTGGTGTTACTGTGGTTTGTTGCCCACACTGATAATTGAAGAAGAAATGGTGAATTTCAGATAGAGGTTAGTGAACTTAGAGATGTAATTCTTTTCTGTCCACGTTCACAGAATTCTGTACAAGGACAAATGGAGTTAAAAATGGCTACTATACAGTGAGGCTACATACACATTTCCAGGTCCGCCATATTTTCCTTCTACTGAAATTTCTTCTAAGATAAATACCCAATAGTAGTACATCTGGATCAGAAAATATCCACAACCTGCAGTTGATGCTACAGGAGCCATCTGGTTTTCCTGAAGGGATGCATATGTGCAGAGTAAATGAATTTACATCCCTAGACCTCTCAGAGCCTTCGACCATGTGGTTGGCAGGCCAGGAACCCTATAGACCACCCTTCCTAGCAGCTCCCATTTGCTGCCACTCTGTTAAATGATCATCTGGTATCATTTACTCTCCCCGCGTTATTATTCCAAGCCCAGAAATTTAAAGCATGAATATTCAGGTGCTGTTTACCCAATTCAGGCTACCCCTCCCTAGAGCATGAGGAGTTATTTTGTCGATCTTACTCTGGAACCACTGTTTGGGCAGCCCAGGCTGCCTGCCAGACGAGCCCTCCAAGCCCAGGAACCCTCTCCTATGTGCCCACAAAGCAAACACACGCCCCTGTTTGCCAAGTGAATCAATGGAGTCTTTGATGCTTTGAGAGAATTTGAAACAGCCTGCCAATTTAGCATCCACAGAAATGGTTAAAAGATTGTGGTTTGTTACATTTCTAGCCTGAGAAGAATCTGGCTAGTGGTGTCTGTGATGCTTTTGTGTACAGAATCAGTTCCTTAAGCTTGACTTTGGACAACATAGATGTTGGAAGTAAGCCATTTATAGTAAAATGCATTTAATGATTCTCTCACAATGGTGGCCTCTGTTTCTAGTCTTAGGCTGTCTGTGTATACCTAACAGACAATTCTAGGCTGAGAGTAACAGCCCAATGTGTGTTGAATCAGGCAAGTATTTATTTACTCTTCAGAGGTTCCCTTGACCTCGCAGGTTAGCAAGGCAATAGCACGTCTGAGGGTCTGCCCCCAGCAGCATGAGCTGAGTAGTTCGGGCTCTGGTTTTGTGGTGTTGTCTACTGCTGTCCTTAAGAAGGAACCGAGAACTTGGGTTTTCCAGAGGTATTTCAAGGGTTCTATAAGCAAGAAAGACTGGAATTGTCCTTGTTTTCTTCCGTTATAGAAAGTGCTCCATAGCTAAAAATGTTTTCAGACCTCTGTTTTTGAGTGATAACTACAGTTTCCTTGCCATCTCGGCTCTTCTTTTAAAAACAGAATGCCAAAGCCAAGCCATGCCATGTATAGGTTTGAACAGACTGGCTGAGCTATTTGCTTCCTGGGTATTTCAGTTGCTACTTACAAGTCCCTTGGGTATTCCCTTCAGTGCATCCTTTTTTCTTGAGAAGCTTGCAGCTCCTTACCAGAATACTGGCAGAATCTGAGGAATGAGCTGGGTTCAGCAGGTGCGAGGATCCTGTTTCCGCTTCAAAAAGAGTTATCTCCTGTAGTATTCTTAGAATGGAGGCTACATCCTAGCACAGGATGTTGTCCTCCCAGGTGTCTAAAGCCAAAGTGTCCTAGGACGGAAAGATTAGCACATTCCCAGTCTTGGCATGTTCCTTAACCTGAGTTTCTGGATTAAGGAGGGCCTAGGTCACTGCCTATACTTACTTCTTCACTTCACTTCTTGAAAGGTCAGTGAAGAACATAAATGGCTAAAAAGCAGTTGAATTCAGCAGTCACTGTACATATACTCTGTGCCTCAAGAAATCACTGCTGGGGGTTTTTACCTGGCACACCATTGACAGTCTGCCTACCTAGTGGAGACAACTTTTAGGTTTCATCTCTGGTGGAACCTGTCTTTTTTCTTTTTGGGCTGATTTTCTTAAACCTTCATGTTCTTCCTTACCTAGATTGATGCCAAGAAGGAACAGTTAGCAGATGCCCGGAGAGACTTGAAAAGTGCTAAGGCTGATGCCAAGGTCCTGAAGGATGCAAAGACCAAGAAGTATGTACCTGGTATTGTGCAGAGCTGGGGCTTGGTCAAGAGAAAGGTGGGGACAGTATCGGGCCCCCAGGGCCCCAGCCTTTCTAGGGTTTCTGAGTGGTATCTTTTGGAAATCTCTGTATTTACAGCTTTCCTGCTTTTGCTGCCCCTGAATGGCAGGGTAGGGTTGTAGTGGTCTTCTCCAGAGGCTAGGCCTGGTCATTGTTGAATGACTTCCATTCTTTCAGGGTGGTAGAGTCAAAGAAGAAGGCTGTGCAGAGACTGGAGGAGCAGTTAATGAAGCTTGAAGTTCAGGCCACAGACCGAGAAGAGAATAAACAAATTGCTTTGGGAACCTCCAAACTCAATTATCTGGATCCGAGGATCACAGTGGCTTGGTAAGTACTGAGCCCTTCCTGAGTTCCTGCTGCTGGCTTGAAAAGGGTATTGGGGTGGTGGAGGGAGAGGAAGGGGGGGTTGGGGGTTTCAAGAGCACTGTAGGCCTTCACATGCCATTCCTGCACTTCACACTTTAAGTACTTTGGGAAACCCCTGCCTTTCGACTGTGCATACTACAAATACACTGGAACATCCTAATGGCCCTAAGTGGTCAATAATATTGCTATACTGCCTTGGAATGTATTTATGTCTGTATTTAAAGGCAGTTGCAGCCCCTACCTTTATGGAACTTTAGGACAAGAATGGGAATTCTTAGTCTTTATTAAAGGAAAACTATAAAAGAGCCAGTCTGTCTACACTTGAACAAAACTTTTCAATAAAATTTTTTTTTTACAAGTGAAGGCAGAAAGGAACAGCAGAAAAAAAAGAATATAGATCTCAGCAACCTACAGAAAGAGTTAGAGGAAGCTTATAACAAAGGCAGATAAATTCTCTATTATTTGTGTCCCTTCTTGTCCCACACAGTCATAAAATGACATCCAGAATAACTGGCTTTTATTTTTTTAAAGATGCTTATTGAATTGTTCTAAGCTTAGGTGGAAGAATCCATCTCTGTGCTCCTCTGGGCCAGGGGTTCCACCCAGCTGTTGCACCCTTTTTGCTCTTTTTGCCCTGTTGGATATTAGAGGTTCGGTTAGCTTGAGGGACAGTATGTGCAGTGGTTAAGAGCATGGACTCAAGCCAGACAGCTTGGGTTCAGTTTACAGCTCCATGCTCTCTAGCTGGATGAGAATGTAAGCAAATTACTGAATTATCTCTCTCGGTTTTTTTCTTTTCTTTTTTTCTTTCTCTCTCTCTTTTCTTTCTCCTTCTCTCTCTCTGTCTCTCTCTCTTTCTCTCTCTCTTTTTCTCTCTTTCTTTCTTTGACAGAGAGTACAAGCAGGGGGAGCAGCAGGGAGAGGGAGAAGCAGACTCCCTGCTGAGCAAGGAGCCCGATGCGGGACTCGATCCCGGGACCCTGAGATCATGACCTGAGCCGATGGCAGCTATTTAACCGACTGAGCCACCCAGGCGCCCTTTCTTAGTTTTTTCCTATGTACCTTTTTGATTAGTACATCTGTAGTAGCAAGTAGCATCTACCGTAGAGGTCACTGTCATGATTTAAATGAGTTCATGATGCTCTTAGAACATGTCCGGCACACTTCTTAGAATTCATTCTCACCAGATGGGCATGAAGAAGGAGGTATATTCAAACCCCTACCCTGGGTCTGGGCTGTTGCTCACTGAGACACTAATCCCTCTCTTTCTCCTTTGTGTGCAGGTGCAAGAAGTGGGGGGTCCCAATTGAGAAAATTTACAACAAAACCCAGCGGGAGAAGTTTGCTTGGGCTATCGACATGGCTGATGAGGACTACGAGTTCTAGCCAGTCTTGAGGGGCAGAGTTCTGTGAAAAGGAACAGCGTGGTTTGGGGAAGATGGATAAACTGTGAGCCTTGCTTACCCTCACACCTGAGGGAGAGAGGCAGCAAGTCTTAACAAACCAACATCTTTGAGAAAAGATAAACCTGGAGATATTATAAGGGAGAGCTGAGCCAGTTGTCCTATGGACAACTTATTTAAAAATATTTCAGATATCAAAATTCTAGCTGTATGATTTGTTTTGAATTTTGTTTTTATTTTCAAGAGAGCAAGTGGATGGGAATTTGTCAGAGTTCCGCCAGGCAAATTCACTGTTTCACTGAAGCATTTGGATTCTCTTAGCTACTGTATACGAAGTCCGATTATATTGGTGCGTTTTTACAGTTAGGGTTTTGCAATAACTTCTATATTTTAATAGAAATGAATTCCTAAACTCCCTCCCCTTTCCCCCATTTCAGGAATTTAAAATTAAGTAGAACAAAAACCCAGCGCACCTGTTAGTGAGAATTGTCACTATCTATTGTCATGGGAATCAATTTTCATTAAACTTGAAGCAGTCGTGACATCGGCAGTGTTTTGGTTCAGACACCTGTTCACAGAAAAGCATGATGGGAAAATATTTCCTGACTTGAGTGTTCCTTTTTAAATGTGAATTTTTATTTCTTTTTAATTATTTTAAAATATTTAAACCTTTTTCTTGATCTTAAAGATCGTGTAGATTGGGGTTGGGGAGGGATGAGGGGGTTGAGTGAGTCTAAGGATAATGAAATAATCAGTGACTGAAACCATTTTCCCATCATCCTTTGTTCTGAGCATTCTCTGTACCCTTCAGATACCCATCTTTTTCATTTTAAACCCAGTCTTTCACTTGAAAGATTTTATTGTGTAAAAAGTTCCACAAGTCAATAATTTAGAGGAAAATGAGTATTTGGTCCAAAAAAGGAAAAATAATCAAGAATTTAGGGCTTTTATTTTTTTCTTTTGTAATTGTGTAAAAAATGGGGGAAAAAAACATAAAAAGCAGAATTTTAATGTGAAGACATTTTTTGCTATAATCATTAGTTTTAGAGGCATTGTTAGTTTAGTGTGTGTGCAGAGTCCATTTCCCACATCTTTCCTCAAGTATCTTCTATTTTTATCATGAATTCCCTTTTAATCAACTGTAGGTTATTTAAAATAAATTCCTACAACTTAACGGAAACCTAGTGTCTGCCTCTTTGTTACCCAGGTACCCGGCTTGACTGGGTGGGGCTACAGGACTGGGACTCCATGTGGGATGTGGTCTCACTGCTCAGCTCAGTAAGAGTGGCTCCCTCCCTCCCCGGGAGCTGGGGCTAGGCTGGGCCTGGAAGGGGCTGCACCTGTCCTGTCCTGTGGATGTGGGGAGGGGAGCCCAAGTCCACATCCTTCAATAAAAGCAAGCCCAGAAAATGAGAGATGGTATAGAAAATCTATAAGAACGGGTGGGGTACAACAACTGTTTGGAGCCTAGGGTAGGTAATGTGTATTGACGACGATGTAATGAATGTATTTGGGAGGCAGACCTGCTGCTTTCTGTGTGTGCTGGCCACAAGCATCACAGACCTTGTCTGGGTTTGCTTATGTGGTTAAGCTTGCAGTCAGGATGGCAGGAATTAAGGGTACCAAGCCAGTTTCAATCCAGTACTCAGTGGATCCCAGAGGCCCAAATGTAGACTCCCTGTGTTGATTGGTTAATTACTCTCCAGAGCTCCTGTCCCCATGTTGGTAGGGTCCCTATAAAAATGGTTCAGGAAGAAGGATGAATTAATCCTGGCCAAACAGCAGGGAGCAGGAAGGCCAGCGGTCGGAATTCGTCACTTAGCCCTACGCCCTCTGGCTTGTTAGCATGTACCAGGTATATTCTGGGAGGAGAGCCATCTCCTTGACAGTCTCAACTCCCTGGGACCAAGGGCTGGGCTGGTGTTGGCCCACTGAAGAGAACTCTGGAAGATCCTTCTTGGCAGTCTGCATTTCACTGGCCAGTGAGGGAGGGAGCATTCACGCCAGGGAAAAAAGGAGGTTATGTGGCCACCAATGCTTTGGAGCTGATTACAGCCAAGTTTTGTAAATTCTGTGGTGTTGAGGTAGCTAAACCACTGAACATAAAGAATGGCAACACAGAGGCTCTTGAAATAATTGATACACTTCATGGTTGAGGGGTGGGCGATAAGAATTTGGACCTGGGTTTGGGACTTGAGCAGGACTGTCCACAATCAGGGGACAAACCTTGGTCCAGAACTAGAAATTAGGGACAGGAGGCCTTGCACGCATAAAATTTTACTGATGAGGATAAACTCGTGCCTACCTTTCCCAGTAGGGATTGTCCTACAAGTCCTCTGAGGGCAGGTGCACAGCAACTAGATCCTGGTCAAGAACAATTGTCAAGGGCACCCTTGGTGGTAGCAAGCTTGGCAGAGCAAACCAGAGGATGGAAGCTGACCTGGCCAGTGGGGATGAGGGAAGAGGTTGGACATGTAGATGAGGGCCAGGTGGGACAGGCCCTGAAAAATGCTTGAGTCCGGAGTTGGGAGAAGACCCACCCCCTCGCTTATTCCTCCAGTAGGTTGCTTCCTTCCTCACACTTCCAGCCTTGTCCAGAAGCAGAAGCCTGATGTGCAGAGTCTGAAAAACTCCCTCCTAACAGGCTCTTCTGTGATGCTCGAGTCCAGCTCTGGGCAAAGTGGGATGGCTTCCGCATGCCAAGTACCTTCGTGCTTGCTTGGCTCCTCTTTTCCTTACCCCCTGCATCTGCTCAGCAGCTCTTGTCCAGTCTCTTGTCAAGTCCACCTTGGGCCTACGTCACAGTAAAAAAATGAAAAAAAAAAAAAAAAGTCTTGCTACTCCCAGCTGTTTCCAGCCACCACCCTCTGTCTCCCACTTCACATACAAGTGCCTGGAGTGAGTCATCCACTCTGCCGGGTCATTCCTCCACCCACTGCAACCAGCTTCTGTCCCACCTTGACCCCGAATCCACCCTCCACTCTGACCACAGTCGCCAACGAATGAGTGACCAAACCCATAAATGGGCTCTGCATTGTGTATCTTCTTTGTGGCACTGGACACTTAACCGCTCTTCCATTTAACAGCTCTATGGAAAACAAGAGCACTTCTCTCTAGCTTCCACGATGGCATCCTCTCCTGGTTCTACTCCTGTCTCAGGCTGCTTCATCTTGGTCATCTCCCCTCTCGGGTCCTGGCTGCTGTGGCTCTCTCCTCCTCAGCAGAAGAAATGGGCCTAGTGGATTTCATTTGCATGGAGGGCAACAACTCCCAGACCTCCCATCTCCAGCCTAGACCGCTTTCCTGAGCTCCAGACCCATGCTGGAGCTGGAAGGGAGGTCCCCAAGCTACTCAATCTCCAATCTCTGGAACTGAGCTCAGTACCAACTACTCCATGGCCACTGGGCTGTTTCACATCTCAGAGAGAGGCCACCACCGTCCACTCTGCCCCTCAACCAGAGTCTAGGGCCACCACCAGCCTTCACTCCTTTCTTTCTCTTACTTCCACATCCAGTAAATTAGCAACTCTGAAATCACCTCCTAAATGCCACATACACCAAATACAGGTATTTCTCCCACAAAAAGCTTTATAAATTTTTTTTTTTTTTTTTTTTTTTTTTTTACTCAGGAAAGAGTTTACTTATATTTTGGTCTTTACAAAATCCCTCATATAATGGGATACTCTCTCAACTTGTTTTGAACCAAAAAGCACTTTTTGGAGAAAAGACATTACCCTGAAATGACCTCTCAAGCTAGTTTTGGACGATTATAAGTAGTCCCCTGACAAAATGTGTAAACAAGGAGGCAAAGAAATTTACCACAGACTTAGTAATTATTTCTCACAATCCCAAGTATTACATATAAACAAATCTCTTAAAGGTCACTTTAATAGCAAAACAACATTGATTTTTTTTTTAAGGCTTGCAAGCTACATATAGATACACACACACACACACACGTGTGTGTGTGTATGTGTGTATATTTTAACAGTTTCAGAAAAACACACTTACTACAGACTTAAGTATTGTGTCAAAATATGGAAGGTGTTGGTGGAGTCTGACATGAAGCCAGAGTGGCCATCAGCTCAAAATTGAAGCTGGCCGATGGGTACGAGGAAGTTCACTATACTATCCTGTTTACACTTATATATATTTGAAATTCTCCATAAAATTTTTAGCGCAATACAGTAAGTAGTTATTATGCAGATCATTAATATATAACTATGGGAGAAATGAAAAGAAAGCTGTTTTAACATTACACAGAAGGTCATTCTGCTTAGATTAAAATTTGGCATCAGATACTGACTCGGTAAGTATTCTCTCTTCAACAACACGGAGGAGTCTCAAAAACATGCTGAACGAGGACCACAGTTACATACTCCTTGGTTCCATTTTATGTGAAATTCTAGAATAGGCAAAAACTACTCTGTAGTGACAGAAAGTATGTTAGTGATTGCTGGACGGGAGAGCAGGGGAGACTGACTATAAAGGGGCACCGAGAAACTTCAGGGTGATGGAAGTGTTCTGTACCTTGATTGCATGGAGGTTACACAAGGGTATTACATTCATCAAAGCTCACCAAACTTTACACTTAAAAAGGGGTCCACTTTTATTTTTTGTATGTATGTAAGTTATTCCTCAATCAAGCTGATTTTTCAAAAGTACTCTCAAAACAACTTAGAAAGCACTGAAGGTGATGTGCTTTCAGAAATTTATATTAGATGACTCAAAGTAGTTCTCCTGGGGATAACTACACAGAAATCAAAGATTTGTAGAGAGTTTGACCATAAGTTTATTACTGCAAAGGTGAGAGTGGGAAAAATACATATTCATAAATTAATATGCTGCTTTAAATATGTGATTTAGAATATGTTCACGTAACTAAATAAGCTGTCATACTGGCCATTTGAATCATGTGTCTCTAAGAATGTTTCTATTTTAGTTGCAAAGAAGCCACAAAACATCTGGAGTGCCCTTACTGCAAAAACGAGTGATCACCTTATACCGGGTGGGAGTTTCCATATCTCTAGGCATATACATTCTCTCTCGCTTAGCTCTACCCTCAACAGCTACCAACACATGTCTCTTCTCAATGCTCCAGGGACCCTTATCACAGCCAGTTGTCATCTGTTGACGAATTTCTGTTGGCATTTCTTTACCCACAAGTGGAGTGAGAGCTTGGTCTGATTCATCTCCACTGTTACCACTATAGAGGAGCATCAGGAGAGTTTGTTGGAAGAAAGGAAGAGAAAGGGGTGCCTGGGGTGGCTCAGTTGGTTAAGCGGCTACCTTCAGCTCAGGTCATGATCCCAGGGTCCTGGGATCGAGCCCCACATCGGGCTCCCTGCTCAGCAGAAAGCCTGCTTCTCCCTCTCCCTCTGCCCCTCCCCATGCTCATGCTCACTCTCTCTTTCTCTCTCTCTTTCAAATAAATAAGTGAAATCTTAAAAAAAAAAAAAAAAAGAAGAAGAAGAAGAACAAGAAACATGAGATCCAACAACTAAGTAGGAGCCATAGATAGATATTGGGGCCAGAGGTCAAGAATCTGAACTGCAGGTTGTGGGATGGAGCTCAAGGTGCACTGAGGTGAGTATTAAGTACCAGCTGTATACAGAGGTACAGGTTAGCAGGCTCAAACTCAGAGATGAGCTGGTCAGACACCTAAAATAAGAAACTACCAAGCAGAAATTTTAAAGAACAGCTTTAAAGAAAAAGGATAAAGTTTCATGTGAGGAAACAAGACTGTAAGTCTATAACTGCCTACTTTCAATTGTGGAAGGGGCTTCATTGAGCTACACTTTTATATTATCCCTTCTATATTTATGCAAGGTCATTACAAGGAATCAATGAAAACTGCATATCTGTTGGGAACATTCTCCACTATCTCAATCAAATAAGTGTCCATATGAGAAACTTCTTTTATAATTTCACTACAGGAAAATGTTTCTCCCCCGGGGAATCAGTTAACAGAATAAAAAGGTTTTGCTTTGGCTACCAGGAAGCTCAGTTACATCTGATTCTCAGTAACAGCAGTCGTGTTAACCCATACGAACTATATTCTATTCCTCCTCCTTATATAGCCTATTCCAATTCTACAGTGCAATATTTTTGTTCTTTGGATTAAATGCTCTAAACGTTTCTAAAGGACTGGAAAGGAATATATTTGAGGTGGGCACAGCCATGTGCCACTGAGATTCTCCTTTAAGGAAGCGCTTGTTGCCCCCACTGTTGGGAGACCCGTCAGCCCTCAAAGATCATCTCGGTTCCAGACAGCCATGTGACTGAGGCTGCGCTCTTCCCAGGGCTGACTGAAGCGGGACTATGAAGGCCCAGCCATTTCAAGTCAGCACTAGACAAAAGAGATCCCTGGACGTTGGCTGAGGCTGTCACCAGGCCTGTGCCACAGCTTAACTTCTCCCTGTGCTCCCTCCTCTTTCCTCCTCTCTCTCACAGTGTTGATCCCAAGAGCCCTCTCTATCAAAGGTTCTGCATGCTAGCCTCTGCCACCCAGAGTCTGCTTCCAAAGAGCCTAATCTGTGACATTTAACCAAATACAGATGGTCCCCGATTTATGACAGTTTGACTCACAATTTTTCAGCTTAATGATCGTGCAAAAGTGATATGCACTCAGTAGAAACTGTACTTTGGATTTTGATCTTTTCCCGGCTAGCCATATGCAGCATGAGCCTCTCTTGCGATGCTGGGCAGCAGCCATGACTCCCAGTCAGCTGTGTAATCAAGAAGGTAAATAACCCCTACGCTTACAACCACCCTGCACCCATACAACAACTCTGTTTTTCACTTTTACTACAGTGTTCAGGAAATTTCATGAGACATTCAACACCTTATTATAGAACAGGCTTTGTGTTAGGTGACTTTTATCCAACCAGAGGCTAATGTTAGTGTTCTGAGTACATTTAAGGTAGGCTAGGCACAGTAAGTGCTTTTCAACTTACCGTATTTTCAAATTATGACGGGTTTATTGGGATGTAACCCCATTATAAGGCAAGGAAGAGCTGTAACTAAAAATAGAAAACACATCAGGTAGGGGTATTATGGAAGGGGGTGAGAACACACAGCGAAATAGTTCATACCTACACAGGAGGCAACGTTAGCATTGACACTGGAGCCAGGCTGCCTGGGTTTGAATCCCACCTCTGCCATCTCTCAGCTGTGTGTCCATAAACACGTCTCTCAATCTCTCTGTGCCTCAGTTTTTTCATCTATAGGTTGGGAATAATAAGAGAACTTAGAATGCTTTCATAAGTAAATGAGCCAATGTGGGTAAAGCAGTTATATAGGACTTACTATATGCCGAGTGCTGTTCTAAGTGTTCGATAAATAAACACCTAGGAGGTCAGGCCCTATGAGGCCAAAGCGGCATCTGAGCTGGGACCCTTACCCAGAACACAGGCACACCCAGGTGTGGGCTGGGGCATGTTGAAGCACGAGTGCTGACAGAAATAGGCCCAAGCAGGGCTAGCCTGGGTGATGTCAGGGCGTGTGTCTTGTGTGGGTTCTGGGCTGCTCCCTCCAAGCCAGCACAGCTGCACGCATTGCCAGGAACACCCACGTACCCATATATATGCTGAGCTGGGGGAAGCCCAAACCAGCCACACCCCTCTGCATGGCCTGCTTTTCCTGAATCTCTTTTGGTGGAGGGAGGCACCTGAGGCCTGAGAAGCTAGCTCAGAAATCCCAGAAGGAAACGGGGCCTTTTTTCTGATGAAGGGCCTGGCACCAGAATGAAAACATGAGCTCCTGTTGACAGAGATTTCTGGAGCCCCTGGGGGCCTGCCTGGCCCTGGAGGCAAAAGCAAGAAAGCATGGTTTGAGTGCTAGGAAGCTCTCAGAAAATGGAGAAAGAGATTTTAAAAGTGTATCACAGCTACCCAAGTCAACACAAGAAGCTCGACGAGGACTATAGCACTTAGGAGGGGATGTCAAGGACAAATGGACGAGAACAGATAAGCCAAGAGTGGCTCCATTCTGTCCCCACCTATCCCTGGCTTCATCATCTGCTGTGCTCCCCCTCACTTAGTATAACTCCAGCCTTTTCATTCCTACACTCATTAAGCTCTCTCTGGCCTTTGTACATGTTGTTACCTCTGCCTGGAAGGTACCTTCGTCCAGCCCACCTCTAACAATTCACCTGACCAGCTACTCACATCCTGTAGACCTCTGCTGAGTTCTAGGGAGGCCTTCTTTTCTACTGAGAGAGCTAAAATAGGTGTCCCTCATGTTTTATCTCGTAGCCCTCTGTGTTCTTCCTCCCTACCTGCCATCACAACCATCCCTACATAACACTGTTTATCTGTTTAATGCCTGAATTCCTGGATGGTTAGTGCTGGATTTCTCTTTCTTCCAACCCAGGACACTATGGCCCAGCACAGGGCAGCTCAGGGACAGTCCAAGCCATACTCTACAAGCATTCCCTGTGCCTAGAGCCAGCCATGCCCGGGGTCTCCCCTCACTGGTACTGACTAGCGAGCTAGCCTCTGTGCCCGATGACTGCTGACCACCAGGACCTATTTAAGACTCTCTTGTGAAGCAAAAAAAAATGCATGGACTCAAGACAGACTGGGTTCAAATTCCCACTTGTTACTTATGTGGTCTTGGGGCAAGCTGCAGAAATTATCTGAATCTCAGGTTCCTCATCAGTAAACTGGGGACAATAATCCCTCATTAGATGGTAATTATGAGGATCAGGTGGGACCACACCTGTAAGCCTTGTTGTGCTAGGCCAGGCACTGGGTCGGCTTTAGTGCCCTCCCTCCCACTTTAAAGGGTGGGCACTAGGTGGCAGTCCAGCTCGGATCACTCCACCTCCCCCAGGTGGTTGAAGCCAACAAAAGGCTCAGCTTCCTAGGGGCCACACTTGAGGGACTCCAAATACAACCCCACACGTTACCACTGCAGCAAGACAAAGTCAGAGGCAGCCCTGGACACGAGTCACCACCCAGCTGGGTAAGGGGTCTAAGCACACATGCGTATACTCACGAATTGCTGAAACCTGGATCTTTCTCTGGCATCAGCTGGGTGATCTGCCGGGCCTCTGGGCTCTCAAGCTGTCCTGCTTTGCCTGACTCAACATCTGTCAGACCAGCTCCCCTGTGACCACGGGTGTCTTCAGTTTGTCTGTGATGGGGGCGGCTACGCTTCAGGTGCAAGTCTAGGGAATGGCTTCAGGAAGACAGAGTATGAATTATTCAAATAACCACTAAAAGGCCTTGTGGCTGCAGCATGGAGAGTGAAGGGGAGGTGGTGAGAGACAAAGTGGGAGAGAGAGAAAGGGGCCCGAGCATACAGGACCAGCTGGGACAGGAGGGCCTGTGGATTTTAAGTGCGGTGGGAAGTCATGGAGGGTTTGAGGCCGAAGGTAGGGGATCACGATTTAATTTCTTTTTAAAGATTAAAGCATAAAGAATAGATGCTGTTAAGATCAGGGAGAATAAATAGTCTGGATGAGAAAAGATGGACGTCAGGCTTGTGGGTGGAGTGGAGGTAGCCAACGGCAGAGCTAAAAGGCCTTGCTAGATTGCTGGGTGGTGGAGGGGAATCAAGGATACCTCCGAGGGTCTTGGCCCAGGCGCCTTAGAAGACTTAATGCCACGTTCCGAGAAAGGGAGGACTGTGGGAAGAGCGGTCTGAGGAGGGAGGGGAGAGGCTCGTGTTAAATGGGGGCGTGGAGCAGCGGGAAGCAGGGAATACAGATTTGGTGCTACGGACGAAGCCATGGGAAAGTCGCCTTAGGAACTGGCTCAGGACCCAGCCCAGAGGAAGAAAAACTTCTGGGACCCAAAGGCAGCGGCCTGAGAGGCAGGAGAAAAACACGGGGACTTAGGCCACGAAAACCAAAGCTCCGGAAAGCGTTTGCAAGAGGGGCGCGTGGAGGCGGAGCGTGAGGTGGGGCGGGCAGTGGCTGATGAGAAGCAGAGATGGAGGCCACCGGGGGCCACAGGTCTAAAGGCCCTCCAGGGGAGGCTCAGGTCTGGGGGCTTCTCCGAATGGCGGGTCCGTCGAAGGTCACACTGGCCACCGGGGCAGGACAGACTTGGGTCCGGCCGTCGCAGGAGCGGCCTGAGGGCCAGCCCTGCGCGGCCAAAAGGGAGGGGCGGGACAGGCTTGCTGTCCATCAGAGCCCGCCGGCCAATCCGCAGGCTGCTCCGCCCCCGCCCCTCCCGAGGAGGGCGCGCAGAGGACCCGCCGCTGCCGCCGCCGCCGCCGCCGCTGCCGCCGCCGCGGGTGTGAGGCGGCCCGGCCTGGCCTGGCTGGCTCCCTCCGCCGGGCAGCCCGCCCAGGTAACCGGGTTTGACCGGCGGGCCTGGGGGCGCTCTGCACACTCGCCTCTTCTCCCGGACGCCGCGCGGGGAGCGGGGTTGAGGAAACGGCTGCGGCGGGGCCTGTGCGGGACAGTGGGCTGAGCGGCCGCCTGTGCGTGTGCGACTGACTGACGGGCCGGCGCGGGGCTGCCGCGCGTGACGGGGCCAGCCGGGGCAGCGTGAGCTGAAGCTTACGGGACGGAGGGACGGGCTCGTTGACCGCGAGCGGCGCGCGCGCTCCCGCCGCCATTGCGCCCCGCGCCCCCGCCCGGGGCCTGTCCGGGGGTCGCGGGGCGCAGGCGCGGCGGGCGGGGGTCCTCTCCACGGGCGCGCGGGCGCCTTTGTTCCCGGCGCGCGGGCCGGGGCGGGGCTTGCAGAGCCGCCCCGCCCCCCGCTCAGGCCCCGCCCCGTCTCCGCCCGCAGGAGCCGCCGCCGGCCCGCTCGCCGGCCGCCTCAGCCGCCGCCGCTTGCTCTCGCCGGCCGGGCCTGCGCCGCGGAGCCGCCGCCTGCTGCCACCTTCTCCTCCACCTCCACCCCCAGTGCAGAAGCCATGGCGGGCGCCGCGTCCCCCTGCGCCAATGGCTGCGGGCCCGGCGCGCCCTCGGACGCCGAGGTGCTGCACCTCTGCCGCAGCCTCGAGGTGGGCACCGTCATGACTTTGTTCTACTCCAAGAAGTCGCAGCGGCCGGAGCGGAAGACCTTCCAGGTCAAGCTGGAAACGCGGCAGATCACGTGGAGCCGTGGCGCCGACAAGATCGAGGGGGCCAGTAAGTGCGCCCTCTTCCCCGGGCCCGCTGCGCGCGGGGGCCGCGGGACTCCGCGCCGGGTTCCCGTGCGCCCCGGCCGCTGCTGGAGTGACTTGGGTGAACTTTCGGGCCCTCCCCCGCAGCCTCCGGCCCCGCCCCCGCCTCTGCCCCGGTGGTCACCGGGGGCGGGGGGCATCCGGGTCCTCAGTCACCTGACAGGACACCCCCTCCCCCAGCCTGGGAGCGGGGGAGCGTTCCAGGAGCTTTGCCCAGAGGCCTAAAAATCCTAGCCGGTTGGAGACCGGCGGGGCGGGCATCGGGTCTCCCCTGCCCTGGGAGTGGTGTTGACGGAGGCCAGGGAAGCCCAGGCAGGTCAACCCACCCAGCCCCAGAATCAGGGGCCGGCCCAGACGGTCACCGCCCGTGATCACCTTTTTTCCCATCGTGAAACTTTCTGGGCCCCCCGGGTTGGTTTCCATTTGTAAAGGAACCTTTGGGTTCCCTGAGTAGAACTTAGATGTTGGGGTAGGGTTGGTTTTGGATCAGAGCCAGCCTACTCATCTGTCTCTTGGGGAGTGAGTGGAAGGTGGTCCTGTTTGGTTTGGAAAAGCCCGAGAAAAGGCAGTGGCTTCTTCCCGCTGCTTTTGTCTTGAAGCTGAATTTTAGAGGTCTGCGTGGGTGGGCAGACACTCAGAGCCAGAACAGGGACTCTTGGTGAAGGGGCCAGGCTCCCCTTGCCCTTGGAAGCACATTCCCAAGAGCTTGGCCCAGAAGAGCCAGCTTCAGTGCCTTAGAGTCAGGTACTTTTTTCAAGAGTGTGCAGTCAGTTTGGGGTCCCCGTCTAGCCCTTTATGTCCTGCGCTCTGTGTTCCATGGCTGCAGGGAGCCGGGAGTAGCTACTTTTGGTTTCATGCCTCTTTGCCTTCTCAGGCCTGAGCTTGGCTGCTTTGGGACAGGTCTCAGTTGGGAGGAGGGAGTTGGGGGATTTTGAAAAACCCCAGATCTTAAAGTGTTATGCCACTTAGTGCATGCTTGTGCTGTGGCTGGGTGGGCACCCAGCTCTGCCCTCCATTCCTCCACATTAGGTGTGAAAGGTAGTGTGTCTGCAACCCTAAGTTGTGGGTTGCTTCCTGCAAGGACTCCCCTAGAAGACAGGTGTTAGAGCCAGGGTCAGAACCAGGTCCTTGTGGAGGAGGGGCATCAGGAAGTGACACCCCCCCCAAGGGGAGGGTCCTACAGACCTCCTTGGGTATGGTGTACATGTGTGTAGATGAGTTGAGGAGATTGGGAGGAAGGAAAGTCTTGTGGTGAGGCAGCCATCCTCAACTACAAACTCCAGATCTGATACCACTGCTGAACTTAGAAATGGCAGCTGCCTTCCTCTGTGCCTCCAATAGCCCTGTCAGCTATGGAGAGAACATTTTAGTGATTTGAGAGCCTGGATTCCAAAGCTGTGGAAGGACAGACACCACAGGGAACCAGATAGTCCTGGGGACATCACCCAGGCATCTAGACTCCAGGCACAGTCCCTTCCTTGGTTTTATGGTGCTCCCTGTGCTCTGCTCAGTTGGTGGCACTGGCCAGAGGTTCCCTGCTAGAAATTTCCTGGATAACTAACAGGTTACACTTCAAACCATGCATGGGATCAGCAGGCAGTAAGGGCAGTACTGTGGTTGAAGGCAAGCCTGGATTTGAAGCCCATATATTAGTTGTGGGCCAGTTACATATCTAGCCAGTTACTTATTTTTTTCTGAGCTTAGTTTCTTTATCTGTAAAGCAGGAGTAGTAATACATACACTATATATGGTTGCTCTGGAGACTAAATGAGAATTGTTGTAAAACCTCTAGCACACTGCCTGATACGTTGTAAGCATTTAATAAACCTAAGCTGTTTTTAATAACAATAGAAATAATAGACTATGACTTCTCCATCCTGGACTGTGAATGTAGAGAGAGAGAGAGAGTGTGTGTGGCTCTCGGAGAGCCTGAGGGTATAGGAAGGGAGGAGGATGGGAACCAAGTTCACATTTCACTTAGATCACTACCCAGAAAAAGGGAGGAAATGGTTTTGTTTTGCTTCAACCCATCTCCTCACCCACCCACCTATCATATATAGAACAGTACATGACAGAGTAAAATTTATGGAGTAAATCTATGGAGATTTGCTCATCTGACTCCTGGGTGTGGCTATCTTATTTGTAAGTTGGGGCCTGAACAGGAGGGGGGTGTGGAGAGGGAAGAGTCTAGTCCATGGTGTGTCAGGTCTTCAGGAGATGGTGACAGGAATGCAGAGGACCTGATGGTCCCAGCCGCCAGTGGTAGGTCAGCTAGAGAAGTACAGATTCAGGGATCTCATCATCTGGGAGTATAGGCAAAGAATGTCAGAGTCTTGGCCCTTTGATTTCGGAGGCCCAGATTGAAGGAGTCTGAGTAAAAATGCTAGTAGATGCTTGTATAGAGTTCACACCTTGTAAATGGAGCCTCCCGCTAAAGCTGCTCGACTTCTGCCCGTTTTTGGTGTACCTTGCTCATGAGTGCTGGTCCCTGCAGCACCCTCTGCAGGCTCTGAAGAAGGTGGGTAGCCAGCCAGCTGTGTCCGCTGCCATCTGGCCTTTTCCTGCTGACTCTGCCAGGGTTCCATGTAGTGCTTGTAGCCTGGCCAAGGAGAGAGGCACTTCTGCTACCCCCAAGGTGTCTGGACCTGAAGGAGGGATACTGTGGTTCAATGAAAATGCATAGCACCCATGCAACAGACCTCATTCTGACCTAACTCCGTGCCTTCTCACTTTGCTACTTGTGAAATGGGGCTGCCACGTGCTCATTTCTAGGGTGATAGTTTGGCTCAAAAGAGGGGTGGGAAAGTGCTTTGGTACTAGTTGTCATGGTGATGCGACAGGAACCAGGTTGATGTTTGGCTTTTTATGTTGCAGATACTGACATAAATGAATACAAAGCAATTACAGACTTCCTGCTGAGTGCTACAAAAACTTTTCATCATATTTTCTTGGCTAATCTTCACAAGGGCCCTTGGGGGGGATGGGGCCATGTCTGGAGTCCCACCCCATTTTATAGATGAGGAAATGGAAATATGGGGAGTGAATTGTGCCATGGGGTGATAGTGCTACTATGTGACAGTCTCACCTGGACCCAGCTCTCCAGGCACTGACTGGCTGGCCATCCCGAAAGGACTCTCAGCCTCAGGGTTGTGCTGCCCCAGGCCCCATACCCACTGGTCTCTGCTGCTCCTCTAAGGAGAAATTTTTGTGTGTAGCCCTGCATTACAGATCCTCAGCCCCTCTAGGTTCTGGCTCCACACTTGTCCTTCTGATACCTTTCTGGGGTTCAGTCAAGGATCATTGTGGGCATCATGGCCTCTGTGGAAGCTCCACAGAGGGCTCTGAATGACAGTCATGCTCATCTCTGGGGACTTTTGGAGCCTAACGCTTTCCACTTGGATTCTTCTCCACTCTTCTAGATGCCAGGCCTTCTTAGGTGGTGAATGAAAAGAGGTCCTTGCCCTCAGGGAAACAGACAGTGATAATTCCTAGTTGTACCTTTGATGGGGTGGGGAAGGAGTGGTGGCAGAAGAGAGCAAACCGCTCAGACAAGGCAGTCAGGCTCATAGAGGAGGTGATATTGGGACCAGTTGTCTGGGGCTTGACCTCTGTGGCTGTCAGGCTGGTGAGGAGACAGTCCATGAGGCTTGCTCCTCCAACTGGGCCCGAGGTGTCTGAGGTAGGCAGGCCGGGTGTCATGGGGGTTTTCTTTGTACTGGTTGATTACTCCCAGTGGGAAAGGAGCAAGAACACGTGTCCGGATCTCCAGAGCTAGCCATCCCTGCCTATGTGTTTCCTGTCTGACTATAGTTTTTCCAGGGGAAGTCAGACCTCTTAGTGTTTCCTCAACACCCGACGCTTGCCCTGATGTGTAGGTTTCCAAACCAGCTCTGCCAGGCGCCCCTGTCCAGCTGGGGCTCTATTTCCTGTGAACCTAGGAAAGGGACCTGTTTCACAGATGACTGGAGAAGCTGAGCACTCCCAACATTGCCCTCCCTCCATACATACCTACAGCTGAGGAGAGTCCTAGGAGAAGGAGGGGGGTACTGTTGGAGGAGGGCTGGGTTCTTGTGCACGTTATAGACTGCTTTGTTCAGGGAAGCATGCCTCCTTGTTTGGGGGGGGGTGTCTTTGAGAACAGTGTAGTAACAGGTGACAAAGATTCTAGGCAGAGCCAGGGATAAGGAATGGCTGTGAGCAGTGGTTGGTAATTGACCACAGTAACTGGAGATTTGTGGCTTTAGACTTAGTCCAATTTGGGTTCAAGACACTGTGTGTGCGTGTGTGTATATACATGTGTCTGTGTGTACACACACATAGATGCATAGTCTTGAGTCAGTGGCCAGAGATCTTGGCCACTAACCTTGTTTTGTGTAGCCTTGTGGAATGAGGGGCATTTATTCAATAAATACTGTTTGAACACCTCCTGTTTGCCCAGTGCTAGGCACTAAGGGTGACTAAGACATGGACTGTGCCACTGAGGAACTCCCACATTCTTGGAAAAGACAGAATTGGGAGCGTTTGATTATAACCGTGTGTGCTGTGTACCATAATAAAGGTCTATCCTGAGGTCTCTGTGAGTGCAGAGTAGCAAGCTCTGCTTAGTGAGCTGGGCTTGCGGGAGAGAGCCAGGGCGGGCTTTGGGGTGGGGGAAGGGGGAGTGACCTGTGAGCAGTGCTTGACTGACTGAAGAAGTTACCTGTGCCCAGGCTAAGCACAGGACATCCCTGTGCAGGGCTCAGGTGTGTATTTAGTGTGGTAGAGATAAGGCTGGGGCTGGTTGGGAGCAGTTTAGGGAGGGCCTCAGGGTGCCATGCTCTTGGGTTTTTTGCTCCGTGGCTGAAGTGGGGCTGTCTTGCATTTTACCTCAGAGAGGTTGAGGGAAACCAATAAAGCTACTGCAGTTTGCAGGAGAGAACTAATGAGCAGGGGCAAGACTTCCTCTAGAGGCCGGCAGGACGCAGCGGCTGTGGAGGGTCGGGGCTGGGTCTGGAGGGGTGAGCCGGTGGAGCACAGTAGGTTAGTATTTGGGTTGGGAACTCAGACTGCCTCGGTTGTGCCACTTACTTGCTCTGTGACCTTGAGTGTGTGCCTTTCCCTCTAGGCTCTTTGTTTACAGAAGGGGGATATAGTAACAAACTGCATTTGTCTCATAAGGGTTTTGTGGAGGTTTGAGGAAGATCTTCATAGAGTGGTTCATATGGAGTGCGGTGAGGCGGGGTCTCTGACGATGAGGAGGAGGATTAAGTTCCCCGGGAGGACCCAGTAGCAGAAGGGAGCCCATGGACCTGTCCTGTTGAGGGGCTGGAGCCTGGCCACCAAGCCCTTTGACTAGGAGATGAGGAGGCCCACCCATTCTCTTGCTCCAGGCTCTCAGCAGCCCCGCTGTTGTCGGGGCTCTCTCCTGCTGCCGACTTTTACAAGGTGACCGAGCAGCTGGCTGAAAGCAGCTGCTGTGGTGTCATACTGGCCTATTTCTATGAGTCTTGCCCCAGTGAATGCTGTCTGAGCACACTGATTGGAGACCCCTCTCTTCTAGGAAGTGCTTTAATGCTACCCCCTCAGTATGATAGGGCCCGTCTCTGCGTCTTCTGTCACCATTCCTGTCAGTCTTCATTAACTCATGGCATCTCTTCCCATTCTGTACTCTTTCCTCTGATAAGGCTTCAAAGAGGTCAGAGTTGGATAAGTGAGACCGAGGAAGTGAGGCCTAATATCACAAAGGCCTGATACTAGGGGGTAGGAGACTTCCCCCCCCTCTATTCCCATAGAGCTGGAGAAGTCAGGGGGCTTTGAGGAAAGTTGTGGGGGAAATGGAGGTGGGGGTAGGAGGAGGGGACTGTGCTGGTGCTCCATGCAGAGTGCTTTGTTCAGAGAGGCGTGGGGCCTGTGCTTCCCTGGAAGGAGCTGAGAGCAACATGGTAACAGATGACCAGAGTAGGCAGAGCCAAGGTAATGATGAATGGCTTCGAGTGGCCGTTGATAATTGGGCTCCATATGACTGAACATTTGTGATTAGAATCAGATTTGGGTTTGAGTCTCAGCTCTTCCCGTGACTTTGGACAAGTAATCTTAACTTACCTGAAACTGATTTTCAGCTATAAGAGGAATTTCTTCCTCACAGAGCTGTATATTAAAATGGTCAAGTGAGGTTGTGTATGAGAGTAAGAGATTTTATGTGAAAATGCTCTGCATAGCATTTGGCACTTGTGGGCACTTAATAAGTATTCGTTTGCTTTCACCTTAGCTAACTACAGAGCTCCAGCTCTTTCCCCCAAGTGTGGCCACTGGTGGCTGCTCTGACAGCCTGGGCTAGAAGTCTGTTTCCTGCTTCGCTTCTTTGTTCCCTCCCTGAGTCTGTACACAGAGGACTGGGGCATGAGGAAAATTGGTATTTGTCCTAGTGCAGTAGAGTTCATGGAGCATATTCTCATCCACTGTATTGTTTGAGTGCCGCCACGGCTCCGTGAACTGAGGGAGGGTAAGAATGGTTAGCCCTCTCTTAGAGATGAGAAACCAAGGCCCCAAGGGTAAGGTCACACAGCAAGTTCATGGCAATGCCAGGATCAGAGCCTAGGATCTCTGATTCCCACTACAATATTCAGTTATTTTTCTACTCTTGAGAAAATGACAAGAAGATAGATTGTTCTGTAGAACCAGTGTGGGTTTGTTTGTTTGTTTTTGTTTTTGTTTTTGTTTTTTTAATGGACAGAGTGATCTGATCTCCACTCTGCCCTCTGGCCAGATGTGCTGTTTGACCAGCCCAGGCTTCTGTCCATGGACAAATTGGACCTCGACCCTCCATTTAGATTATCTGCTGCCTTCATCTTCCTGTGGCAACCCCATCAAGATGCTTTCCCACACTTTTGCTGGGGGTGAAGATAGCAGGTGATCTGAGATAGGGGGACAGAAGAGCCCTGCTCTGACCTGTTGTGATGGGCTCATGATAACAACAACACCTGAGCCTCTGCTCAGGGAGGTGGGGACCTGGCTCTGTGCTCCAGGTGCCCCGCAAAGGGCCTCTCCAGGACCCCTGATGACAAGCTCAGGTGCATGCATTCATCCAGTGTGTTCCTGCATTTGCCCGTGTTTGCTGTGGGTATGCTGCTGTATGTTAGGTCTGCTAAGCTGGATGTGAGAACTGCAAGCTCTGGCTTGTTCCAGTGGTAGTAGGTCTCTGCCCTGGTGTGCTTTATCACCATAGCTACTTTTTTTCTCCTTAAAACAACAAGGAAAAGCCCCCAAACCCCAACCTTCTTGGACCTTTTGTGGCACACCGAACAAGCAGGACCCCACTGTCCTACCTTGGCTTTGGACTCCAGCATTTGCCGACATGCCAGGCACCATGGAGTCTGGTAAAAATGTAAAGGTTAAGATAGGTATAGCCAGAAAGGACACCAGCAACCGGACAGAAAAAATAATTACAGGGCCTGGGGTGTGCTGTGGAAGAAACAAACCGGAGGCTGGTCTGGCAGTCGGGAGAGGTGAGGGTGCTCTGACAATGAACGATCCATATCGCTCAGTTGCAGACAACAGCTGAGGCTCATTTTTCACTTCTGCTACACGTGTGTGACCATGACAAGCCACTCCACTTGTTTCTGGAGAATGGCCTCAGTAGCTCTGGGTCGGCCTCCTGGTGCAGGAACGCTGGGCAGACTAGGTTGGAGAGGGCTTTGGACGACAGAGGCTGGGGGGCGGGATTCTTTTCCGCGGCTTGGTGTGGGCAGTGGTGCGGCTGGCTCTGCTGTGGTGGCACATGGACTGCTGCCCGCGTGGCTGTGCTCTGCAACAGGTACCTTTGTGTTAGCACTTGAAGTATGCTGTCCGTGCCCCTGCTTCATTGTCCTCTCCTGCTGAGCCCCTCCTTGAGCTGCCCATAAGCCTTGTCTGTTGCTACAGTGGCTTTCTTGCTGTCACCCCCGAGGTAAAGCCTCTCATTGCCTCCTCATTGCTGCTTCCAGAGTTCTTTGGCTGGATATGCTGGTACCTCCACAGGGAGCCCTCGGGGAGAGAAGTGTGGGAGAGGGGTCTTCTGTGAATACTTGGTTTGGGGGAAGAGGCACTGGGGACAGAGAGTTTGTTGCTTTCAGGGAGTCTGTGGTCCCAGGAGATGGGGCTTGAGAGGCTCTGCTTGCTGTCCTCACTCAGCTCTTAACATTCTCCCTCCTCTCCTTGTAACACTGGTTTCTTTTGAGGTGGTGCTTGGCTAGCCTTGGAGAGGCTATGGTGGCTGTGTGCCCAGGCACAAGTACTAGCTCTCTCCCCCACTCATCACCTCCTAGGAACCGGGCCCATCCTGGGGGAAGCAGGGAGGGCTCCTTTTTATAGCCACATGTAGGCTTTGTGTATAGGCTCTGCTGCTTCCTTCCGGGCCCTTCCCGGTGTTGGCGGGTGGCCCTGGCTTCAGCAGGACTCAGGATGCAGAATAAATGGGCGGGACTTTCTCCTGCAGAAGACTGGCATCTCCTTTTCTGTGCCCATGCCTGGCACAGAGGAGGCTGGGTTAGCAAGCAAGAAAAGGAGGTGGCTCGATCTTCCATCCTGGGAAGCTTGCAATCTAGAACATGCAGAAAAGCATGAAAGCCCAGAGCCAGCAGGAGACAGTTGTGCCTGAAGTACCGTAGGCTGAACCCAAGGGTCCAGACACAATCAGCTTTCTCTCTGTTGCAGCCCATCCTGCCCTTATGGAGTTCCTCCCCCTGCTGGCTGGGAAGCCAGCATTGGTTAGAGAATCTTTACAAAGGCTGTGAGGTGCCTGGGAGCAAGGCGTGGGCACAGTGAGGAGTGGGTGGTCTGACGGAAGCTCCAAGCCTTGGCAGTGAACACTGACTAGACTGGTGAGGGGCTGGGCCACAGCAAGTCTGACCACTTGTTTGTGTGAGATCTAATTCTAACTCAATAAGGGTGGGCCGTTCACTTTGGGGTTGGCTTCCTGTTTTCTTGGACACCTGGGGATATGGCTGAGCTGAAATGTCCTGAGGGAAGTAGTTCTTTAAGGGGTGCCCCCAGGTCACAGTGTCCTTGGCTTGGCCTTGTCTGTGGGGGGAGTAGGGCACTGACCACACTGGACCTCTGGCTGTGAAGCTGTGGGTGTGTGGTGGGTGAATTCTCACCCCGCGGGACTGAATGACATCAGTCTCAGTCCCCAAGAGTACGGGCTGAGTTCATAGAGTGACTAACCCTGGGAAGGAGAGGAGTGGGCCACAGGTCCCAAAGGCCTTTAGCCTACTTGGGGGCAGAAGGTCAGCTGGGAGGTTGGGCAGTGATGGGGTGGGTGCAGGGGCTCTGCAGACCCCTCTCCCCTCCACCCCATTCCACCTGATGGCCCTCCTCTGTTGGGAGGTAGCTCTCCTCTTCTACCCTAGTCACTCTACCTGAAGTAGGAATTGAGTATAATGTGCCTGTGGCCTTTCTTGGGAACTCTTAGCATACCCACCGAGGAGGTTAAAAAGGGTAGCATATGTCACTTTGTCAAGGATTTTACCCAGGGCCTCTTGAGGCTAGCAGTGAAATACAGAGAACATCCCTTCTAATGACAGTGGGATGCCTGGTGCCTGGACCATTTCCACAAGGATGTCCTGGTCCCTGACCTGAGAATTGGCCCACACTGGAAGGGTGAAGCTCTACAGGCTGGAGGGAGAGGCAGCAAGAAGCCTTTTAGGGGAGGTGAGGCCAGAAGTTGTCTTAAGAGTATAGAAATAGGAAATTAAAATCAGGAGTGGGAAGTCCCAAGGCAGGCATTCCTCTTGACAGGGGAGGCGACCTCCAAGAATCCTAGATGAGTTTCTGGGGGAGTCAGTGAGTTCCTGATGACCTTGGAGTGGGATCAGAGGCTAGATCATGCATCAGGGCCTTGCCTCCCCAGGAAGCAAAAGGAGGACAAGGAAAGTGTCTTGGCATGGGTTGGTGTGACCCAGAGGGAGTATGGCCAGATGCTGAGGAGTGGCTGAGCTCTGCAGTTCTAGAACGCGAGAGGCCTAGTGGGGTGCACAAAAGAGGGTGTCTGGGCCAACAGATCTTGCCTTCATGGCTTCTTCATTGCTTAGCATGTCTCCAACCTCCTGGTCAGTGTTGACTCTGCTGGTGGTTTAAGGGCTGGCCCCACACCTTCTTCCCACCCCATGCCTCCAAGAATGAGCAGGATGTGTGGTGGGGGTAACATGGAAACCAAAGAGGTGGGGAGCCAGGTGAGGCATGGGGCTCCATAAGGAGCTCTGTATAGGAGGCCTCTGCTGTCTCTCTCCACCTGACTTCCCAATTCAGCCCATCCCTTAGATCTCTAGCCAGAGGTTCCTACTGTTTTCCTTGGAGGGGGGCAGATTTTCCTGTCTTCTAATGCATTCCATTTCCTGCTAGCCCTGGGGCCTTAAAACTGACAGGTATGGTCCATGGCCTCAAGGAGCTCGTATTCCATTGAGAAGATTGTCAGATACCCTTAAAATGCTCGTAGGGTTCCCACTCATTTAAGTGCTCAGTAAATATGGTTGTGACAAATAAAGCCAGTATTAGGGCTTGTCCAAGGATTAGGTTAGGGATGGTGAGAGAGAGGTGTTAAGGATGGTTTTAAAGTTTCTAGTTTCTGTACCTGTTGGGAGGTGATGCTGTTAGCTGACCCAAGAGGTGTGGCAAGAGACCTGGGTTTTGGTGAAAGACGTGTTGAAGAGTGTGTTTGAGGGAATGTGTTTGGTTTGAGGGGTTGACTTTGAGGTGTTTTTGAGGCGAGCAGGTGGAGGTGGCAAGTAGGCAATTGGACCAAAGGACGTGAAGCTTAGAGGTGGGGACTGCGTTGTCTGTAAGAGGAGGCCATGGAATCTGTGGCATCGATGACTGACTGAGAGGAGGTGGAGCATTAGGGGAAGAGAGGACCTTGGCCTCGGCCTTGACAAAAGCCAATGTGTAATGTGGATAGGCCTGAAGCCCAAGAAGGAGGAGGAAACCAGAAGTCATGAGGGAGAAGCCAAGGGCAGAGCTTCAAGCAGGAGGGAGGGCATGGTCAACCATGTTTATTGCTCTGAAGGTTGGGAAAGAGGAGGATGGAAAAGTGACTTACACTCCGTGTTCTTGTTCTCCAGGGAGCCTGAATATATTGGGGTGGGGGAGGGGCAGACACAAGACATCTAGAAAAAACTTGGACAGCATTAGCCTTCAGTGGAGGCAGAGTGCAAAGGACCTATGCCCTGGGGGCTGACCCGTGAACTACCTGAGGAGTTATTTTGGCCTGGGCAGCAGAGTTGGGGCAAGCCCTTGTCCATAATGCACCGTTGTGGGAAAGGCCCGCTGTGGGCCCAGCGTCCTTACCCCTCTACTGTGAAACTGAATGCCTCCCCCGCCAACAATAAAACTGCTCCATTGGTGCCTTGGCTTCCACGATCCCCTCTGCCTGACATGACCCTCCAGACCTGCCTTCTGCAGAGCAGTCTGAGAAATCCCAAGGAGCACTGCTCACTTTCTCTGTGCTCCCAGCACCACAGACATCTCCCTGTTGTTCCACCTTTGCACGACCTCATGGTTATCTGCTTCCCCATCTGTTTCCTCCACCAGCCCGGGGCTTTTCTGAAGGGCAGGAACTCAAGTGCCTTATTGATCTCTGTTTACCCAGGACTCAACCCAGGGCCCGACACTGAGGAGATAGGTGACTTAAACGTGTTTGATTAGATGATGGAATGAATGAACTAGCGGTAAGGGGCAACTGCTCAGCTCTCTCCCAGCTTTGAGTTCTTTGGGTGGGGCCTCTTTCCCTTCCTTCCTTTGGGGCCTGAGCATGCTCTTCCTACCTCTGAAATGGGTGGGGTTAGTCTAGTGTCCTAGGCAGGAGGACTGCCTGCCTGGGTGGTTTGAAGGCTCTGGGGCCATGCAGAGGGTCCCAGTTCTGCCATGAACAACTGTGTGATCCTGACAAAACCCTCTGGAGCCTCCATTTTCTCATTGCTCCAAAGAGGAGAGTCATCTAGAATCTAGATGATTCATGTGCTGGCAACAATCCTTTACAGCTGTAACCTGAAGCAGTTAGTACATACGGGTTCAAGGTCCTGTGTAGGAGGACCCCGCAGACCTCCATGCAGCTGTCTGAATGGCCTTTTCCTGTTTATCAAGGTGGGAGAGGGCCAGATGCCCAGTCAGGCCTGGGTGCTCTTCTCGGTCAGGTGTTCAGGGAGCAGTGACTGATGAAACCCCAGCCAGAAGCGGATGCTGAGCTCTGCCCTGGTACACCCTGGACTCCCAGGATTCAGCCAGGACCCTGGGAAGGGGCTGTGGCCTCTCTCCCCTGCTGCTACACAGGCATGGGAAGGAGAAAAGCCCCATTCTCACCTTTTCTTTGTTGCATGGCCCTCTGACCCCAGGTCTCCCAGCCTCCAACCTCGTCTATAAAATGGAGGTAGATAGCTCCCCACCCCTCTGCTTTTGACTTCCTCTCTGGTGAGATCTGGGAGCTGCTTCTGATGGCTTCTGTTGGAGGATAGGAGGGGGGAGTTCATAGTCTCAGAATAGAGAGGGGAATGGAAGGCGGGGGAGGAGGGGTCTCTCACTCCTTCCAGAGCCCTTGCGCAGCATGGAAACCGCTGGCCGGTCCAGTGCCCCTCATTCCAGCTGTGTTAGGTTCTTTTCCCACTTGTGCCCAGGTTCTGTCCTTTCCTCTCCTTGGGTCACCTCCATCTTTCCCTTCAGAGGTCTGACGACTCTTTTTAAAAGCTGTGTTTTCTAGTCGGTACAGCTACTCTGGGGGCAGAGCCCCTTTGTCTTTGGCTCCCTCTGAAGGGGGCTCTTGGGTGCAGTGCCTACTCTACCCTTGGGGCATCGTGCAGGAACCTGTGTAAGGGTGGCAGGGGGAAAGGGCCAGGAATTGGCCACAGAGCGTTTCCCTTGTGGCTTCCTTTCTCTGTGTCGGCATCCTTTGAGGGAGAAGGCTCAGCTCCATTCGTGCTCCCTTGCCCTGGGTGTGTAGTCTTTGGAGGGTGATGAAAGGGGGCTGACTTGAGGGGTGGGGGCAGCCGGGAATGGCCCATTTATTCCACACTGTGCTTGGAGCGGGTTATAATGAGAGAGCATTTGGGGGGAAGTTTGTGGGGTTTTGGGGGGGTTTTTGTTTTTGTTTTTTAGTAAGATTTTATTTTTAAGTAATCCCTATACCCAACATGGGGCTCAAACTCATAACCCCCAAATCAGGAGTCACATGCTCTACCAAATGAGCCAAGTGCCCCATTTGGGGGAAGATTTGCACACCTCTCTTGATCCCTGGGACTCGCTTTCTGAATGTCCTGGTGGCCTTGGCTTAGAGCCAAGCAGGGCAGGGTGCTCAGGGAGCCCTGCCTTTTCTACTCCTCAAAGTTCCATTAACTTCCCATGGTTCTCACCAGCTGCAGGAACCTTTGTGCAGGGACTTCCCAGTGTTCCCAGATTGCCCCGACCCCCAGAGGCCATGCCCCCACCCCCATGCTGCAGCCATAACTGGTCCTTCTTTTTTCTGTCCCCTTAGTAAACCTCACCAACTTCTGTATTTGCATATTTGTTGTAGCTCCTCAGCCTTTGTCGACTGCAGCACCTCTTCCAGGAAGCCATCCCTGATACCATCTTTGAGCATCTGTGGCCTTTGCTATCTTTGTTAGATATTGAACTCTGGAATCTAACTTGTGTGTTCATTCCTGCTCTTTAGCACTCTGTATACATTTGGAGGCCTTCCTAGGACCTGAATTTAGGGAATGGATAGAAGAGTTGAACGTAGCTTCTTCCTTCAGGAGCTAGCTCACAGGCCAGTGACCTAGATCCCTGGAAGTACTAGAATGTGACAACAGTGTGGAGCACTGGCTACGCCACCAGCCTGGCACGTGCAGAGGCTTGGAGGGAGGGGCATGGGCTGAGAGCTGATGTCCTGGGGTCCTTGCAGCTCATAGCCTTGCTTGGACTTGGCCTTCTGAGGAAGGCTGGGCTTCCCCCCACCTTCCCCCAGAGCCCTTGCAGGGCTGGACAGCCGGTCCTGGAGGGGATCTGGGGGTTCACATCCCATGAGTTTGGGGTAATGAAAACCTCCAGAGGGGAAGGACCTGTGCAGGCCAGGTAACATTCACTTACCTCTTTCAAGCTCTCTAGATTATAAAACAAAACTCTTCATGTTTACCATGAGTTGAAATTTTTTAAAGTTGCAAATGTAGGTGCATGTATTTCTCTTTGTGTAACTTCTACAGTTTACATCAGTTAGTTTATGTACTTTGTAAAAGGAAGAATGCTCTTCTTTTATTTTTTTTTTAAGATTTTATTTATTCATTCGACAGACAGATCACAAGTAGGCAGAGAGGCAGAGGGGGAAGCAGGTTCCCCGCTGAGCAGAGAGCCCAATGTGGGGCTTGATCCCAGGACTCCGAGATCATGACCCGAGGAAGAATGCTCTTCTTATGAAAAATAGTTCAGGGGCACCTGGGTGGCTCAGTGGGTTAAAGCCTCTGCCTTAAAGGCTCAGGTCATGGTCTCGTGACCTCCCTGCCGCGGCTGTCCTAATGGATGCACTGGGCAGGGGGATGACTGGTGGGGCACTTGTGGCTCAGCTTGATGTCTGGGAGCGGGTGTGGGGCAGGATTCTAAGACCAGAAGCAGCCCTACCCTCAGAAGGACCTTGCACAGACAAGTTCTCTAGGGTCAGGACTTCAGTCCCTTCCCAGACTGTAGGCTGGCTGCCTGTCATTGAGCTTGTCCCTTTCATGGCACCCTCTCCTCACCCAGGGGAGTAGGTGTTGTCCCTGGCTTGGGGACCTACTTTCCTGCAAAGGCAACTTCTGATCTGGCCCTGTGAGCAGCAACACTACTTTTTGCTGCTGTCCAGCTCCCGGCCTCCCAAAATGCTTGGGATGAGTTGTGTGACTCAGATAAGGAAACTGAGGCTCTTAAAGGGAAAGCAGCCACCACTGCTCATACACCCTGAAGGCAGTTGCTTTCCAGGCCTGACTGACCCGGGCACTCTGCTTTGAGTAAGTGCTGATCTCTAGTCTCATGGTCTCTGGCAAGGAATCTGTCCCTGTGCCAAGACAGGAGACAAGGGAGGGTTTCCTTGCCTGGTCCTGCAGGCTCTGGTTTTGCAGATTCAGTCTTGTGGCATTCTGCCTCAATGCTTAGGGCCGGCCGCTGCCACCAGGCAACGCGCGTGTTTTCTTCTGCATAAAAGTCAAAACAGAAACCAGTCCAGGGTTGGGGGTGGTCAAGGCAGGCCAGGCTTGACTCTCGCATGTGAATGTTTTTATGTAGTTGGCTGTTCACATGTGAATGGTAAATGGCTGTCCCACCCCTAATGAAAACCTTCGCTTTTCCCTCACCTGCCAGCGAGGCCCATCTATATGCTTGGAAACAGGATTTGAGAATTGATCTTGGTGACTTCAGTCTGTTGGTCTCCCGTTCTGATACGCATCCTGTGTGAGGTGGTGGGGTGCACATGCCGCCAACTCCTGGTGAGTGTGCAGGTTGGGTGCTGTAGGCTCAGGAAGCCGCCTCTGGCTTAGAGCACAGCTGCAGGCACTGATCTGAGCTCTGGCCTCAGAAGCCCCACGCCTTCATGGTGCCCCATCCCTGCAAGACCCCTTTTTGAGCCAGGGAAATGGCTGCTTGGATTCTTTCCCTTGGGCCGAGACAGCTATGGCCTAGCTTTACCTCTCCTAGGTTTGGGCCCAACCCCAGCAAAGCCCTGGCAGTTGGCTCCAGTTCTCTCCCCTGCTGCTGGCTTCTTTGGGCCTCGAGCTGATGCACTAGGCACACAGGCCAGGGGTCAGTCTCCTTCATATATCAGTGGGATCATTGGTTCCTGACAAGGACCTTACTGTACTAATGGGGAAACAGAGGCCGAAAGAGTGAGGGCCTGCCTAGGACTGCACAGCTAGGGTTTAAGACCTGTGTGGTTCTCCTCTGCTAGGCATGGGCAGCCTTTAGGAAGGGGGATGGTCAGGGCAGGCTTCCTGAAGGAGCAAGAGAGCGCAGGTTGCCATTAGAACCCCCAGACTTCTGCCCAGGGCACCAGGCAATCTGGCCATCAGAAAGTCCTCAGCTCTCAGAGCTGGCCTGTGATGCCGTCCCTGACCCAGCATGGGTAGTCCCTCATTACCCCAAAGCCTCTCGAGGAGGACTGGTGGTTTCTGTATCTTCATGAGAGTATGTGAGTGATTAAATGCCCAGGCACCTTATCTTGTCACTGTCTACTACAGCCGTGTTTGGTGTGGTGGTACACATGCCATTCCTGAAGCATGGGCCTTGGGGACCCGGTCCTTGGAGGAATGAACATACCATGCTTCTGGATGGGCTAAGTTGGCCAGGTCGTGCTGCTGGAACCCCAGGCCCTCTCAGGTTGGAGCGAGCTTGAAGATGGACCTTTGTCATAGGTGAAGGCCTGCACTCTTCTGCTACACAGGAGGCTGGCCTGGCCCCCTGGCTATGGGACCCTGGCCTTTCCCTCAGAGAGTTCCCCTGTCCCACTTGTGTGTCTCCAGCCTAGCAAGGAACTCTCAGTACCCTGGCTTTTCTTTTCCCCAGTGTTCCTTGAATGTTGTTTTCCCATGGTCTGAGTGGGGGATGGGTGCTGGGTCATGGGTCTCTGGGAACGGGGTGCTAGTCTCCTGCTCTTCTAAGCAGTTCTCCTCTCCTCCTGAAGCTCCCAGGTCCTACAAGGGTGTCTGTCCCTGCCCTTCCTGTCCCACTGCAGTTCTGACCCAGACAGCTGGGGTGGCTCGGCCTCCCCCTCCCCCCAGCTAGGGCAGAGGCCATGCCTGTCCCAGGGAGTCTCCTCCCCTGATGGCAGTCCCTGGGGGATCAGCCCTGGCTCTCTCAGAAAAAAGGACCCTTCTGTGTTTGCCTCCCGGGCAAGGAGGATGGGAAGTGGGGTTGGGAGGTGGCATAGGAAATGATTTCTAAGAACGTGGTAGGGCATCTCACCCTGGGGTCCTGTCCTTTCAGCCTCCTGTTGGCTTGATGCACTTGGAGGGCATCAGCACAAGGCTGGCACTTCCTTATGGCGGTGTGGGGTACAAGGGACCAGGTGTGGCCAAGCCAGAGCTTGGGAAGCTTGGACGCCTGGCCTGGAGCTGCTCTGTGTCTGTGTGGTTCCTGTGTTGGGCAGGAGCCCAGTCAGCCTCCAGCCTTGTCTCCGTGGGAATGTGCCCAGGAGTACAGGGCAGGCCAGAGGTTCTCCTGGGTCTTGCTGGTGGTGTGGTGGGGGGGGGGGCGGGGGGCTACATGTGTCCGGCCTCAGGCTTTGAACTGACCCTCCAGCTGCCTGCCAAGCAGTAGCCACGTCATGGGCTGCTTCTCACGATGGGCGGGCAGCTGAGCACTCAGACCCTGGCCTACATGCATTTATGTTTGTGAGGTGGTGTGCCTGTGTGAGAGGTGTGGGAGGGGATGACAGCAGCTCTGCACCGGAAAAGCATACGGGTTTCTGTTTTCAAGGGCAGGGTTTGTGGTTATTCTGCAGTTTCTGATCTGGGCATTTCCCCTGTTCAGCTCCTCCTTCCATCCTTGGAAACTATCTTCTCAGGCTAGGTTTTTGTGAGTCAGTTCCCCCGACCCTCCCCGTTTCTACCTGAGTGTAACTCATTTTAAAAACGCCACTGCCCTTTTGTGGCCCCTCCCCCCACCTGTGTGCCTCCTTTTCTCGTTTGCTCCTTCAGTCCTCCAGCAAGTATTACATGGGCTCTGCCTGGCCTGGGCGGAGATGACGAGTCTCACGTGGTGTCATGAGTCAAGGGCATGATTACCGCAGGAGGCTGCTTCTGAGTTGGGTCTTTGGTGGGAGAGAATGGAGCCTGGGAGGTAGACAGTCCACCCTAGGGGCCGGGATGAAATGGGGGGGACAGGAAGCACTGACTGTTCTTGCTCTTGGTCCGGCTTAGTTTATTTATTTATTTATTTATTTTAAAGGTTTTATTTATTTATTTGACACAGAGAGATCACAAGTAGGCAGAGAGGCAGACAGAGAGAGAGGGGGAAGCAGTCTCCCCGCTGAGCAAAGAGCCCGGTGTGGGGCTCGATCCCAGGACCCTGGGATCATGACCTGAGCCGAAAGCAGAGGCTCAACCCACTGAGCCACCCAGGTGCCCCTCCAGTTAGTTTAGATGGAGCAGAGAAGATGTGAGGGAAGAAGCTGGGAATGTAGATCACTGAGCCTCATCAGGAAGGGTCTTGAAAAGGCCACAGAAGGAACACGTTCTCCGTAGTGAGCAGGAGGAATCAGAACAGTGTTAGAAGGATTCTGAAAACTTAAGAAGAGGGGCTCATTGGTGAGGAGGGTGGGGGCAGGGCTGCTGGCAGGGAAGGCAGGGCTTTTTCAGTGAGAGGACCAGGCCTGAGGGTTTGATGAAGTCGCACGGGAGCAGGGAGAGCAGGGTCCAGTTAAAACCAGTAATGCTGTGGTGGAGAGCTGGGGTTGGGGCTAGAAGCAGTGCCTCTGTTTGAGGTGGGACAGATGGGGTGCAGCTGTGGCTTGGAAGGGGTAGGAAGAGAGCCTGGGGATTTGGGCCCTTTGGGACAATATGGCCTGGGTGGTGCACAGTTTGGACTAGGAGGGCTCTGGGACAGACACTAGCTGGCAACATGCTGGGGCTGCTCCTGGCTCCAGATCTTCCGGGCCAGTCTGGGTTGAGAGCATTAGAAGGGGCTCCAGTGCCAAGGGAGTGCTCAGGGAGAGTCCTCTCTGGTTACTCAGCCAGGATTCTTCTGTTTGAAGAGCTCCTCCCTAAATCTGTCTCATTATCTGACTTGGAAAGTCTGTCGTTCCCCCCTCCCCCATCAAGGATCCCACCCAGCATGGGGGGATCATGTGGATGTGTGGCTGGTGTAAGCCCTTCCCCGTGCTGTGCACTGCACTGCCGGGGCCCTCTCCTGGCCTGGGGTCAGAACCTGTGCCCTTGGTGGACTTTGGGGAGGGAGCAGAGGGAGGGAACCTGCATTGAATGAGCTCCCATGTGCCATATATGGGGCTGGGTACTTTTGGCTTTTAGGACTTTGGATCTTACCAGCACCCTCACTGTTACTTTTACCGGCATTCACACATGAAGGAGTGGGATCAGAGCAGTCACTGTGCTGAGGTCACACAGCTAACGGAAGGTAGAGCTGGGATTCTGCTTCAGGCATTCTGGTCCCAGAGTCCACGCATGTCTTCTCTACCACCCTGCCTTCTAGAGAAATTTAGTCAAGCCCTTGACTTTATATTTGGTAAAAGTGAGACTAGAAGTTAAATGAGTCACTCAGTGTCATCTCCCATGTTAGTGGCCAAGGCAGGTCGTCTGCCATTCAGTCCTGTGTGCTTCCCCGATCCGTGCTGTGTGAAGGCAGGGGAGCACATGCAGGCCCTTGGACAGCCAGGGTGGGAAACATCCCTTTGGATAGCCGCTGCCTTGGGAGACCAGGCCTCTTGCTGAGACTTGCTCGGGGGTGTCTTTGGGGTGGTGGGCCATTCAGGGATGTGTCAGTTCTCCGAGCTTGACCCCTCATTCTTCCCACGGATCCTGAGACACACTTGGGTCTGCCTCCCCCTACCCTGGGATTTTACAATTTGGTTTGTGTATGGAAATGGTCCTCACAGAAGAGCCTTCAGCCCTCCCCAGTTCTCTCTCTAGACTCCAGCTTTTCTCCAGGTCAGAGTGACCTGCCTACATTCTCAGCAAGGGAAGGTACAGAGGCTGGGGCTCCCTGCTCCCCCAGACAGCTCTGCTTCTAGCAGAGGTCTGTCCTCAGACTCAGACTCACTCTCTTGTGTCACCCAGTAGGACTGTGAGTACTCTTGGCTCTGCCCCTCGATGAGGTGTCTCTCTCTGTGGTCCCTCCCTAAGGGGGAGTGAGGAAACCAGGCTGCCTTCATTTCAACACTGACTCAGAGACCCCAGCCTGACCTTGGTCTCTTTACCTTCCTAGTTGACATTCGGGAAATCAAGGAGATTCGCCCAGGGAAGACGTCACGGGATTTTGATCGCTACCAAGAGGACCCTGCTTTCCGACCAGACCAGTCACACTGCTTTGTCATCCTGTACGGGATGGAGTTCCGCCTGAAGACCCTGAGCCTGCAAGGTAGGCGTCACGGGGCTGGAGGGGGTCAGGGCTAGTTCGGGGCAGATAGGCACTGGCTCCAGGCTCAGCGTGGAGTGCATGTCCCCAGCTCACCTCCCTGCCCCTTGATCGCAGCTACATCTGAGGATGAAGTGAACATGTGGATCAAGGGTTTAACGTGGCTGATGGAGGACACACTACAGGCGGCCACGCCTCTGCAGATCGAGAGGTAAGGACCCCGCACCCCCACCCCCCAGCATAGCTCCCCATGAGCTAGCCAGGGGAAGGAGCAGCTTGTGAGGTAAGAGAAAAGGTTCTAGGGAGCAGCGGCAGGGACACAGGCCTTTGTGTGCGCAGACACCGCCTGCTGACCTCCCTGGACCTAGTCTGGCTGGAGAAGTGGCTCTCACTTTAGGCTCCTCTCCCTCCAGGTGGCTGCGGAAGCAGTTCTACTCGGTGGATCGGAATCGTGAGGATCGGTAGGTACCAGGGTGTGGCTCTAGCCCAGCCGGTGGGTTGTGGCAGCCAGAACAGTAGCCATGCCCTGAGCAGCTATCTGGAGAACCAGAGGACTCAGGGGGCCTGTGTCTAGGAGGGCTGAGGGGCAGGCAAGCAGTTTTGGCACAGGTAACTTCCTGCAGAAAGTCCTCTGAGGGCCTTGGTGCAGACTGGTTCCGAGCATCCTGCAGAGCAGGCGATGGTGGCCTTAGTGTGTGAGGGGATGCCTTGAAGCTCACAGCTTTGAGGCCACTGTATGACAGCCAGGGGGGCCAGGGAGAGATGGGGGACAAAGATCAGTTCATGGTGAGGACTTCTGACTGTTGCCGTGAAAGAGCTAGAAAACCACGGAGGGTTTTGAAGGAAGCATCCCGTGACCGGACTTCAGTTGCACCAGACTGTCGGCTGCGGCTGGAGAGTCCAGGGTGGGGCAGAGCCGGCCAGCTTGGTCAGGGAGCTGCTTCAGCGTCTGGATGCGAGATGAGAGGGCGTGGCTTGGGGTGGAGGGCGGTAGTACGTGGTCAGATTTGGACTCTACTGTGTTTTGAAGGTAAGAGTCCAGCAAAACTTCCGAACATTGATTTTAGTGTGCAAGACAAAGAGAGGAGTCCAAGGTAACAGTTAAGCTTTTTGGTTGGAGAATCTGGAAGGGTGGAGTTGCCATTGACGAAGATGGGGAAGGCCATGGGAAAAGCATATCTGGGGGAGCTTAGGGATACATTTGGGCCATATTCAGTTTTATGATACCCTTAGACGTCCAGGTAGAGATGTTGCATTGGCACGTGGGAAGAATGAGTTTAAGGGAGAAGTTGGGGCAGGAGATGTTACCACGGGAACATAAAGATGTTCCTTCCATAAGCCATGAGGCTGGAGATCACCTGATAAATGTAGCAAGCAAAGGGAAGAGGGCCATGACCCCAGGCCACTCGGACACTGGGGATCAGGGAGGTGAGGAGGAGCTAGCCAGGGGAAGGAGCAGCTTGTGAGGTAAGAGAAAAACTTGGAGGGTGGAGTTTTGGAAGCTTGGAGAGGAGGGGGTGGTGAGCTGTGCCAGGCCTCACCAGGTATGGACTTGACAGCACAGAGGTTTTGGTGACCTTGAGGAGAGAGAGCGGTGTTCAGGGAAGGAAAGGGAGCATGGATGGTTCCTTCAGGGTGCTGCTGTGCAGGAGAGCAGAGAAGGGAGTGGTCGCTAGAGAGGTCAGCAGGGTCAAGACAGGTGTTTTGGTGGAACGGATAATAGCTTGCTTGTAGTGCTGATGGCAGAGAGTTGAGAGAGAGTTTGGTGATGCAGCATTTCCTAACCTGGAGAGCAAGGACCCTGAGCGCCTTGCTTCTGGGCACCTGGGGGTCAGATGAGCTGGCACGGGCAGAAGCAGTACCTGCTGAAGCATACTTGCCAGTAGCGGCCAGGGCCATGTGGTACAAGACTGAATTCTGGAAGGGAGTGTTGGTGCTGTCTGCCAGGCTCTTGGGCAGGAGGAAGAGGGATGCCAACCCTCCCCTCCCTGACACCAGCCTCCAGGAGAGAAGGCTTCCCTTTCCCCCATCTTTTCCATCCTTTTGCCAGGCAGTGTCCCTTAGTCCCACATCCTGGGCAGGGCACCCCTCGAGGGCAGGGACACTTCCCTGTCAGACTCCGGGGGAGTGCCCAGTTGCCAGCAGTGATATTTTGTCAAGCAGGATCCCCTCTGGCTACCACCCCCCTCCAACCCCTACCCCGTGCTGGGTACTGAGACACAAACTCCCAGCATTCCAGGGTAGCGGGTCAGGACTCCCTGTGGAGCTGCCCCCAGGGAGTATGTGAGTGAGCTGTGTGGGGCCTGGAGGCTCACAGGGGAAGGCTGCCTCCTGTGTCTGGGTGAGCCAACAGCCCCTAGGATTGCTGGGGGGCCAGAGGTATAGGCTTGACCACTGAGACCTAAAGATTGGCTCCCCTCCCCCATGCCTGACCCACTTCACTGAGCCTGTTCACTCCTTTCTTGCCAGAATCATGGCCTTTTTCTTTGCCCAGATGAGGAAACTGAGCCCTAGAGAAAGGAGGGGACTTCCTTTGGTCACCCCAAGGGTTCTGATTTAGCCCCCTCAGGACTCCAGGTGCCAGGAGTAGTGCTTAGCTGTACAGCCCAGATGGACTGAGTCCCAGATGGACTCAGCCGACAAGTCAGAGGTCATGAGAGGTTGGGTGAGGCCACTGGGAATGTTCCTGTTTCCTCAGTATATCAGCCAAGGACCTGAAGAACATGCTGTCCCAGGTCAACTACCGGGTCCCCAACATGCGCTTCCTCCGAGAGCGTCTGACGGTAAGCACATCCTGGGCCATCCGCTGGCAGTGAGGGAGCCTGGGAGCCCCTGGCCGTAGGCCTGACCGGAGTCCCGCCCTGTGCCACGTAGGACCTGGAGCAGCGCAGCAGTGACATCACCTACGGGCAGTTTGCTCAGCTGTACCGCAGCCTCATGTACAGCGCCCAGAAGACGGTGCATGAGCCACCTGCCCTCCCGTGGCCCCTGCCCCTGCTCTCCCACCCCGGCCCCAGCCCTGCTTGCCTCAGCCCTGCCGCCCTGCTGGAGGGCTTTCGGGTGCCATTTTTCCAGCTCTTCTCCTCTTGAGGCCCACCCACCCCTGTCTGTTGCCCCAGCCTTTCTTCCTGAAAGCCCTTTTCCCGTGTGGCCTCCCAGGGGCTCTCGCTCTGACCAGCTTCTGTCTCCTGCAGATGGACCTCCCCTTCTTGGAAGCCAGTGCCCTGAGGTTTGGTTTGCAGTGGGGCGGTGGGGTTCTCCCCGGGGCCTCCTTCCTCTCTCCCCTGGCGACTCCTGGTACAGGTGGGAGGCAGTGGAAGGGGTGAGCCATGCTGTACCCTTTTGGTCATCTGTGCTGGCTGGGAGCTGGGCTCTGCTTTCCAGGGGGCCCTCATTGTCTGTGGGCTGCCCCAGCCACCTGGCTGCCAGGTGCTTCCCTTCTCTCCCACAGGGCAGGGGAGCGGCCAGAGCTCTGTCGAGTATCCCTTCCTGAGTTCCAGCAGTTCCTCCTCGAGTACCAGGGGGTACGGCTGGGTTGGGCTGGGCCAGGGTTCCTGGCTGCGGGGGGCTGGGCTCGTCGCTGGTAGCCTCTCATGTACCCCCCCATCCCACCAGGAGCTGTGGGCTGTTGACCGGCTTCAGGTGCAGGAGTTCATGCTCAGCTTCCTTCGAGACCCCTTGCGGGAAATTGAAGAGCCATACTTCTTCCTGGACGAGGTGAGCCCTACCTCTCACACCCCATACATCAGAATGAGGGGCACTGACTGGAACCCCACCTGGGTCCCAGGAGCCAGATTCTCCTTAGGACTGCCACTTTGTTCCTCTCCGCTGTCCACCTTGTCCACCTCAGTGACAGACACTGAGCGTCCTCTCCTTCCCACCACAGCCAAGCCAGTGGTCTGGGGTAGTGGCTCACTCTTGTCTTTCCCTCCTGTTCCTGGACAGTTTGTCACCTTCCTGTTCTCCAAAGAGAACAGTGTGTGGAACTCGCAGCTGGATGCCGTGTGCCCGGACACCATGAACAACCCTCTCTCCCACTATTGGATCTCCTCCTCCCACAACACGTGAGTGGCTCCGTCGGCACCGCCCCCCCCCGCACCCCCCCAGCCCGGGCTTCGGAGGGAGGCACTCACCCAACCACCCTTGCCTTTCCTTCCCTGTGCAGTTACCTGACGGGGGACCAGTTCTCCAGCGAGTCCTCCCTGGAAGCCTACGCCCGCTGCCTCCGAATGGGCTGTCGCTGCATTGAGTGTGCGTGGGGGCCGGGGTGGAGGAGTAGGTTGGGGGGACCTACCCTCTTGACCGTGGTCGTGTTCCTGCGCAGTGGACTGCTGGGATGGCCCAGATGGGATGCCAGTCATTTACCATGGACACACCCTTACCACCAAGATTAAGTTCTCAGACGTCCTACACACCATCAAGGAGCACGCCTTCGTGGCCTCAGAGTGAGTGGGGGTGGGGGTCAGCTTGGCTCCAGCTCTCTCCTATGACAAAGGGTCCCCTCCAGTGCTCTGTCCCCACTCCCCGTTTTTTATCTTTGTCCTTCTTGGCCTCCCCTCCTTTTTTGCCACTTGCTTGAGCCATCCTTCCCAAGCCCCTGCCTGTCTCCTGCATCCTCGGCTCCCATCTTCATGGGTTCTTCTCTAGCCTGTGACACAAACTAAAGCTCTACGCGTCCTCACCACGTGCTTCCTTCCAGCGGCTAGGGAGGAACGAAGTTCTTCTCTGGCTAGCTGCCCTCTAGACATGGCCCCCAGGGCCTTGCTTCCTAACACCTTTTCTGAGCAGCTGTTTGGACTGGGTGTTGACCCCTCAGAATTGTAAGGTCTCTGTCACTGCACTGGTCCCCTACCCTGCAGGTACCCAGTCATCCTGTCCATTGAGGACCACTGCAGCATTGCCCAGCAGAGAAACATGGCACAGTACTTCAAGAAGGTGCTTGGGGACACACTTCTTACCAAGCCCGTGGACATCGCTGCAGACGGGCTCCCCTCACCCAACCAGCTCAAGAGGAAGATCCTCATCAAGGTAGCGGTGGGGGCGCCCTACCCTTCCGCGCGCCTCTCCCAGGCCGTGGCTCTAGCTGGCGGTCTCAGCCTGGGTGAGGAGGTGGGGGCTCGGACTGGGCTGGCGCTGCATGTCCTGCCTGCTCCCACAGCACAAGAAGCTGGCAGAGGGCAGCGCCTATGAAGAGGTGCCTACGTCGGTGATGTACTCCGAGAACGACATCAGCAACTCCATCAAGAACGGCATCCTCTACCTGGAAGACCCCGTGAACCACGTGAGGGCCGGGCTGGGCTGAGCACGGGGGCCTGGTGGGAGGAGGCCTCCATTCATGGGCCCCACTTCGCTCTCTCCCAGGAGTGGTACCCGCACTACTTCGTTCTGACCAGCAGCAAAATCTACTACTCCGAGGAGACCAGCAGTGACCAGGGCAATGAGGATGAGGAGGAGCCCAAGGAGGTGAGGGGCCAGCCCAGGGCTGGGGGCCGGGCCGGGGTCAGAGTCACCGAGTGTCTTTGCCGTTGCCCTCCCCCTGCAGGCCAGTGGCAGCACAGAGCTGCACTCCAGTGAGAAGTGGTTCCACGGGAAGCTTGGGGCAGGACGGGATGGACGGCACATTGCCGAGCGCCTACTCACTGAGTACTGCATCGAGACCGGGGCCCCTGACGGCTCTTTCCTTGTGCGAGAGAGCGAGACCTTCGTGGGCGACTATACCCTCTCCTTCTGGTAACCCAGTCCCAGCGTGTGTGCTGCACTCTGTTGTGCCCTCCCCCGCCGAGACCGCCGCTGTCTGGTGTTGGTCTCTGTTACAGGTCTCCTCACATGCATGCACACGCATACTCTTCTGGGTGCTTTGAAGCCCCCCTGCGGGTCTGTCCAGCTCCTGAGCACCTCGGGCGCCTCGCTTGGGCTGGAGCATGGCGTTCTGGGCCACACCTGCTTCTCACCGCCTCCCTGTCTTCCCGCAGGAGGAACGGGAAAGTCCAGCACTGCCGGATCCACTCCCGCCAGGACGCTGGGGCCCCCAAGTTCTTCTTGACAGACAACTTGGTCTTTGACTCACTCTATGACCTCATCACGCACTACCAGCAGGTGCCCCTGCGCTGCAATGAATTTGAGATGCGCCTCTCAGAGCCTGTCCCGCAGACCAATGCCCACGAGAGCAAAGAGTGAGGGAGGGGCTGGTGGCTGAGGGCTGGTGGGGGGACCAGAGTCGGGGAGGCCAGGGATTGACTCGGGCCTGTCCTCAGGTGGTACCATGCCAGCCTGACCAGAGCTCAGGCCGAGCACATGCTGATGCGTGTCCCCCGGGACGGGGCCTTCCTGGTGAGAAAACGGAACGAACCCAACTCCTACGCCATCTCCTTCCGGTGAGGGGCGTGGCCTGGGTGCTCTAGGTGGTGTGGGGCCACACCCAGATCTGGGCTTCCCTGACCCCATGTGACCGCTCTGTTCAGGGCCGAGGGCAAGATCAAGCATTGCCGTGTCCAGCAGGAAGGCCAGACAGTGATGCTGGGCAACTCAGAGTTTGACAGCCTTGTGGACCTGATCAGCTACTACGAGAAGCATCCACTCTACCGCAAAATGAAATTGCGCTACCCCATCAATGAGGAGGCACTGGAGAAGATCGGCACTGCTGTGAGGGCCTGGGTCTGGGGACATCGTGGCAGGCAGGGACCCTGGGCTAGCTGCTGGGAGCTCATGGGACAGTCTGGCTGTGGGAGCTCCCGGACAAGTCCCTCTGCTCAGCTGGGGGCCATGGCATAGGTGCCAGGACAGTGTCCTGGGGGGTGTGTCATCTGCGAGGGTGTGTCTGCCAGGAAGGGCATGTGTTAGGGGAAGAGTTTAGGGGCTGCGAGCTGAGTTCTGGGGTGAGGAGGTCCTGGAGCTCACACAGGGAGCAGTAGGCCCAAGGCCTGAGGCGTCGCTGGCTGGGCTTGGACTAGACTGTCGCCAGGGCAGAGGGGAGAGTAGACTACAGAAGGGCGGCTGTGGAGGGAAGAGGCACGGGGGTAAGACGAGTGAGGTAGAAGGCTACAGAGATGGCATAGGGGCCAGGAAGGGCTCAGTACTGGAACCATGGCGTTGGACAGAAGGAAGGCATCTAGGACAGGAGATCCCCTTGAGACTTGTCATCAGTGGGCACGGATGTCCAGGGAAGGGGCTGCACCCACTGGGGCCTGGGGCTGGACTGGTAGATTGGCGGGACTGGGGAGGGGACACCAGGAGGGAGGGAGGGAGCCACTGGGCTAGAAAGTTGAGTGCATGGCACCTGCGGGGCCCGCTGCAGACAGCTCAGCAGCAATTTGGGCCTTCAGGAACAGGGAGGTTTCAGAATCATGGGGAGGGTTTCAAGGGTAAGAAAGTAGAGAGTAGGGAGGGCCAGGGCACACCCATTGAGGTCTGAGATGCTGGTGGACCCGACGCCAGGGAAGGGGCAGACTTGGCCTTGTGCAGCAGGACACGTGGGCCTGCTGCACTGATCGAGCGGCCTGGGGCAGCCGGTAACCACTGTTCTCTCTGGGTGTTAACCTATCCCATTCGGTCCCGTTTGCAGGAGCCTGACTATGGAGCCCTGTACGAGGGACGCAACCCTGGCTTCTACGTGGAGGCGAATCCTATGCCAACCTTCAAGGTACAGCATCAGGCCTCTGGCACAGGAAGCGCAGAGGTGGGGGGTCCCCAGCGGCTGAGGGCTTGCATTTCTGTGCTCAGGGGCCCATCTGTGGTCGTTGCGGAGAAGTGGTGCTTGTGGTTTTCCGAGGCCTGAGAGGTTGTGAGATGTGTGGTTTGTGTATGACCACAGCTCTCCCTGGGCTGACCCCCTCCCAGACCTTGTCCCTGGGGTTCCGTACTGACCCTTCCATATTGTTCCCCAGGGTAACTCCCGTTTCTTCCTGGGTGGCAGCAGGGCAGGGGCAGGCCACACTGGCCAGAAAACTTTTTCTTTGCTCCTCAGTCCCTCACCTCATGAAGCTCTGTCAGGGAGGATCTTCCTCTTTCTGCTTTTTTCTCTAAGGGGTAAAGGAGTTGTGCCCTGTTTCTCAGCCCCTTCCTTCAGCAGCCAGGGAGCCTGGGAAGGAGGTTCTTTTCTTCTATTTTCCAGATGAGGATTGATGGGGTCCCAGCCATGCCCATAGGCTTTCAGGTCCCAGGAGAGGCACTCGAGGCACCCACACACACTCTCCTCCTAGCCTGCCAGCCCTGATTCCCGGGCACAGATGGAAGGTTCTCCCTGGGGTCCAGGTTGTGGGGCTTGCAGGGGTCCACCTGGACTTCAGGAGTCTCCGTGGCAGAGGCCCTGGGACTGTCCTCCGTCACATCTGTCCTGGAGTCTCCTGTAGGTCCAGTGGTGAGGACTGGAGCTGGGCAGGTGGCTCCGGGTCAGGAGGTGGGTGAGGACTGCCTGCTCTCACCGCTGCCCCCCTGCAGTGCGCCGTCAAGGCCCTCTTTGACTACAAGGCCCAGAGGGAGGATGAGCTGACGTTCACGAAGAATGCCATCATCCAGAACGTGGAGAAGCAGGACGGCGGCTGGTGAGCCTGGTGCCCAGAGCCACAGCCGAGGGGCCGGGGGTGGGGGGTGGGGCACACGTGCCTGCAGGTTGGCTGTAGCTGGCTCCCATGGGGGGCCTTGGCAAGGGTTCCCCTCCTGTGGAAGTCGGGGGTGGTTGCTGAGGTCCGTGCCATGTTGCTCCCACAGGTGGCGGGGGGACTACGGGGGGAAGAAGCAGCTGTGGTTCCCGTCGAACTATGTGGAGGAGATGGTCAGCCCGGCAGCCCTAGAGCCCGAGAGGGAGGTGAGTGCAGAGCCATGCTGAGGGGACACGCCAGTCACACACAGTGACAACAGCCACTGTCACTTGCAGTCCACTCACACCCCTGAGGGGCCGCAGTTTCCAGGACACACGTGCTTTTTGTGTTGTCATGGGTGTGCTTGTTGCATGCACACAGGACCCCCCCATCCATGCATGTGTACAGCGGACGTGCTGACGCACCTGTGGGCTTTGCTTTCCACAGCACTTGGACGAGAACAGCCCCCTGGGGGACTTGCTCCGGGGGGTCTTGGATGTGCCGGCTTGTCAGATTGGTGAGCCCCTATCCCATTTTCTAGCCCACCGTTTCTTAGGGTCAGGCTCTCCTTTGTGGTTGTTGGCACATGCCAAGGGAAGAAGCCAGAGGCCTCCCTCCCTCTGAGCTCTCCCTGTGCTTGGAGTCTCCCTTGATGCCCTGGGCTCCTGTCTTCACCTCCAGCTTTGAGCCCTGCGTGCTCGCCGGAGCCAGGCACTATGGGAGACGCAGACAGCTCGTGGACCTCCACTCTCCTCACAGGCAGGGTGCTGGGGTGGGGCAGGGGACCCAGGGGGAACATACTGGGGTTTGAGCCCCAGCCCACCTCTACCGGCAGGGACTTTGCTCAGATCCCTGACGTCCTCTGCTGTCACACGAGCCTGGCCCAGCAGCCTTATCCGCCTCATGGTGTCTGGGGAGGAGGACAGGTGGTGAGGGGACTCAGAGCCTAGGGAGCCCAGTGCCTGGGCTGTGGTGCGGGGGACACAGAAACATCTTGCCAGCTCTGTTCTCTCGCTCTCCCAGCCATCCGTCCTGAAGGCAAGAACAACCGGCTCTTCGTCTTCTCCATCAGCATGGCTTCGGTGGCGCACTGGTCCTTGGATGTCGCTGCCGACTCGCAGGAGGAGCTGCAGGACTGGGTGAAGAAGATCCGAGAAGTGGCCCAGACGGCAGATGCCAGGGTGAGGCGCGTCTGGGGGGGTGCAGGGGGTGCGTTGGCAGCCTGCGAGCCTCTTGGGGGGTGAGGCCTGTGGCATCGGGCCCTGCTCTAGGCCTGGAGCCGTGGGAGACACACGGAGCCAGCCCTGCGGCTGTCAGTGCGGAGCTGGAGATGGCTGTAGGACACTCCTTGGGTCTGCCTGGTGGGCACTTGCACAAGCTAGCGCGGAGGCCAGAGAGGTCCTGGGCTGGAGGCAGGAAGAATGGGCGGTGGGATATGGGGAGAGGGCTTCGCTGGCAGGGGGAGCAGCCAGGAGGGGCAGGCAGGAGAAGCTAGATGCAGCCGGCCGGGGTGGGTGGAGTCCGATGTCTTGGGGGCTGTGGAGGTACCAACAGGCACGATAAGAACCTGAGAGTGCCCCTTGGTTTTGGCAGCAGCAGACGGCCCTAGTGCAATGACAAGGAACCGTGGCAGTGTGGTGGCCAGGGTTGGGGGGCCGTGGGCAGTGGGGTGGCAAAGGGAGTGCGTCTCCACGGGGCCGGAGCCATGGCAGGCTCGCATGCTGACTGCTGGAGGAGCCAGCGGGGAGGAGGAGGCCTCTTCTGAGCCTGGGGCGATGGAGAGAAAAGTATTGGTCAGGGTTAAGGGGATGGCCGTTCCCCCAGTGGTTGGTGTAGGAGAGAAGGCTAGAAGGCCACAGGTCTGTGGCTGCTTTGGAGAACGGGGACCCCTGAGTCCCACAGTGAATGGAGGGTGCTGAGATTTTACTGGCAGACATGCTGGTTAGGGGGATGGATTCTGGGGTCTGGGCTGAAAGAGGAAGTAAGACTATGAATGTAGGAGCCCCTGATGGAAGAAAGTGGGCCTCTGGATGGGGGGGTAGGTGAGGACAGGATAACGCGCATTTGCGAGTGGCCGTGTTGCATAGGTGGCTGCACTGGGGTTGGGGGAGCTGATGTGGTGAGGTTCTTACAAATGGGAGGTAGGGGGAGTATCCTCTGGGCACCAGAGACTGAGCCAGAGGCCTGCATCCCCATGGAAGTCAGAGGAGGCTACCTTTTTGCCTTAAGGGAGGCGGGGTACCTGAGGCTTACGCAGCATCGCTGGAGAGCACAGCCTGCCCCAGGACCCTGAGCTGTCCGGAGGCATGGGTGGTGGTGAGGATCCCACCTTCTGAGAGTCTCGGAGGGCAGGTGTGCCCTTTAAGGCAGAGAAGAGGAAGGATGGGTTCTGAGGTGGGGCTTGAGGACAGAGGGCCCTTGTTTACTGTCCAGTGGGGTCTAAAAGAGGCAGGGGACAGGGAAGGGCTTGGAGAACACCTGTGCTGTGGGTGCACCCTTCTGCTGGGCGGGGGCTGCAGGCTGTGTGTGTCACCAGCTCACAGAGGGGAAGATGATGGAGCGCAGGAAGAAGATCGCCCTGGAGCTCTCCGAGCTGGTTGTCTACTGTCGGCCTGTTCCCTTCGACGAAGAGAGTAAGGGCCGAGGCCCCAGCGGGATGGGTTTGGGTGCCCTCGCTGGCAGGAGGAAGTGGGAGGAGCATTCCGTCCCTTTATATGGGGGTTGGGGGAGCTGCTTAGGTGGGTGGGCTCTGTCAGCATTCTCCCTGTTTGGCCCAGAGATTGGCACAGAACGTGCCTGCTACCGGGACATGTCGTCCTTTCCGGAAACCAAGGCTGAGAAATACGTGAACAAGGCCAAAGGCAAGAAATTCCTCCAGTACAACCGGCTGCAGCTCTCCCGCATCTACCCCAAGGGCCAGCGGCTGGACTCCTCCAATTACGACCCCTTGCCCATGTGGATCTGTGGCAGTCAGCTCGTGGCCCTCAACTTCCAGACCCCAGGTGAGGCCCTGCCCTGTGGGGTGGGGAGGGGCCCTGTGGGCTGTTGGGCGGGAGTCCGCTGTAACCTGGCTCTTCCAGACAAGCCGATGCAGATGAACCAGGCCCTCTTCATGGCCGGCGGCCGCTGCGGCTACGTGCTGCAGCCGAGTACCATGCGGGATGAGGCCTTCGATCCCTTCGACAAGAGCAGCCTCCGGGGCCTGGAGCCATATGCTGTCTGCATTGAGGTGCGTGCTGCTCGCCTAGGGCCTTCAGGGTGGCGGGGGTCACTCTGCTGGGGCTCTTGACTGGGGTGGGGAGGGGGGCATGGGATGGTTTCTGAGCTTGAGGAAGGCTTGACCACCCTCTGAGGTGGGAGGCAACCGGCAGCCTCCACTGTGGGGCTGGGCCCAGAGTGATAAAGGCCCAAGGCAGGTGGGCTCACTGGGGCCGGTTCTCAGCCCTGAAGAGCCAGGCTGTCTAGTGAGGCCCAGCCATGGGTAGCCGCCGCCCGGCAGGACAGGGAGCTAGTGCCAGTGGTGAGCCACCCGCAGGGGCCAGCGAGAATGGGGTTGAGTGAGAGTGACCCCTGCCCCCAGCTCTGTTGGAGACCTGGCCCTGAGCCACCGAGCTGGTGCCACCTGCCGGCTTCGGGGTGGGTGGGGCTGAGCAGTCTGGAAGGAGGGCTGGGGAGAGCATAGGAAGGATGTGCTCCGCCCCTGAGAAGAGATTTCTGTTTTCTTTCCCTGTGGGGGAGTCCTTTAAGAGATGTCCGTGTTAGAACAGACGTGGATTTAATAAGGTAGATGCAGAAACTCCATTGAAAGCCTCGGCTAAAGCAAAGATTTCTGGCGCCACCACTCTTTCGGCCTTGATGCTGGGAGACATTTAGCGGGCCGCCTCCTTGGGGCCCAGCAGAGGGCGCACTGCCTCCACTGCAGAGTGAGGCCTGGGGAGGAGCAGAAAGGACAGTCCCCGGCACATCTTGGTCTGCCTTCCAGGTGCTGGGGGCCCGGCACCTGCCAAAGAACGGCCGAGGCATCGTGTGTCCTTTTGTGGAGATTGAGGTGGCTGGAGCGGAGTATGACAGCGTCAAGCAGAAGACAGAGTTCGTGGGTAGGTCTGCCTTCCCCATTCGCCATGCCCTGAAGGCCCCTCCACGCTAGCAGCTCTGTCCTCTCGAGCCGGTGGCCTGAGGCCTTTTGCCCTGACTTCCGCAGTGGACAATGGACTGAACCCTGTGTGGCCTGCCAAGCCCTTCCACTTCCAGATCAGTAACCCGGAATTCGCCTTTCTGCGCTTTGTGGTGTATGAGGAAGACATGTTCAGTGACCAGAACTTCCTAGCTCAGGCTACCTTCCCGGTGAAGGGCCTGAAGACAGGTGAGGACCCTTCGTAGGACAGTACCTGGGACCTACCTCGGGGTGTGAGGAGTGCGGGGGGCAGGCCCGCTGCCGGGCTCCCTCCCAGGCTGAGGGCCAGGCCTTCCTCCTCCAGGGTACAGAGCCGTGCCTTTGAAGAACAACTACAGCGAGGACCTGGAGCTGGCCTCCCTGCTCGTCAAGATCGAGGTTTTCCCTGCCAAGGTAACCGCAGCGTGGCTGGGGGGCCGGCGGGCTGCATCCTCACGAGGCCCCAGGGAGCCACTGACCCCACGTGCATTCCCTGTTGAAGCAGGAGAACGGGGACCTCAGTCCCTTCGGGATGTCTCTGCGGGAGCGGGGCTCCGATGCCTCGGGCCAGCTGTTCCACGGCCGGGCCCGGGAAGGTTCCTTTGAAGCCCGCTATCAGCAGCCGTTTGAGGACTTTCGTATCTCCCAGGAGCATCTGGCAGACCATTTTGACAGTCGGGAACGGAGGTGAGGGGATGAAGGATGGGTAGCGTACCAGAGAGATGGGAAGGAAGACTTGCGGCCCCTTCTGGGTCCTTCTCTTGCTCCTGGGTAGAGGTTTTCCTTGTCTGGCTTTCCTTGGCTTGGGCTGTTCCACGGGGCTGCGAGGCCCCACTGTCGGTAAGGACACTCCCTCCTTCTGTCCAGGGCCCCCCGAAGGACTCGGGTCAACGGAGACAACCGCCTCTAGTTGTGCGCCAGCCTCGTTGAGAGCAGCAGGTGCCGCGTGCCTCATGGAGTGCCGTGAGCTGGGTTCTTGGGAAGTGGCCTGTCGTGGTGGCCATCCTGGCCCCAAGGCCTGGAGCCTGGATTCCAGCAGTGACTGCTAGACAAAACCAAGCCATTAACGATATGTATTACCGTTTGGGGCCTCCATGCCCTCAGCTCTGGGTGAAGGCAAAAACTGTACTGTGTCTCGAATTAATTAAGCACACACATCTGGTCCTGACTTCTGGAGACGGAGCCTTCCATCTGTGGGGCCAGGACCATGGCTGTAGCCCCTTGGAGAGAGGCTGCCTCAGCCCGCGGCACGGGAGGCTCTGAGGAACCCCGGACCTTCCTGAGAGAGCAGCAGCCTCGCTGGGCCAGGGAAACAAACCCAAGTTTACATTGTCCTGGAGCTTTAAAACCGCAGCTGGGCAGGGGTGGGGGTGGTTGGCCCCGAGCCAGGGCGGAGGAGCACAGGACCTGCCCGCAGAGGGGCTCTGCCTGCTCGAGGAAGAGGACACAGCACAAGGGCGCGCTGCCCGCGGCGGGGGACACTACCCAGCCCGTAAGATACAGGGGATCGTGTTAGAAATAGCAGCAGTGGGTGGCCCGGGCTGCCTTGGGCCGTGGAGGCTTACCCTTCGGGCCACTGTGTGAAGGGCCTGAGTGAGGAGGCAGAGCCCCAGGGCGCCGCCTGGAGGAGGAATAGCAGCACCTCAGGACCTCAGGAGGAGGAGGAGGACCTGGTCGGCCTGCGGCACCGCGGGCCACACGTCTGCCTGCTGCCGGAAGCCAGGGCCGTCCAAGGTGGATGGTCTGGAGGCGAACCTGGAGTACGCAGACCTGCTCCCTGGGGGCCAGGATTTGTGGATGTGCTGGCTGAGCCGCGCAGCCACTCCTGCCACGTGGTCGGTGAGGGCGTGCCTCACACGCAGAGGCCACGGACAGGTGCCACCGACAAGCGGAAGGTCTGATGGTAAGACTGACTGGAGGCCTTGGTTGGACACGGGTGCCAGGATGGAGGAGGAAGTGGCGGGGATCTTGCCCAGTACATTCAGGAAACTCCTGCACACACGGACCTGCCTCCTTCAGGGCCCCTTCAGCGGGCCACCGAGGGGGACCCCCCCCCCCAATCCTAGTTCAGACTGAAGACCACTCTCCCCGTTGCAGCAGCAGACTTGGGATCGGAGCCTGCAACCAGCACAGCACAAGGATGCTGAGACAGACCTGGGTGTTCACTAAACCAGTTGAAAGTCCTGTTACTGGGCATCTGTGATGCTGGAGATGGAATTTTAAAGGTTATTTTTTGCACACCCGTTTCTCACTATCTTCATTATTTCACGTAGGTCTATGGTTTTCTAGGTCTTCCGCTTCTAACCGGAAAGCTGCTTGGAGGGTTGGGGAGCCAAATGAACGAACATGTCTGTGCACTGTGGCAGAACTGTTATTTTTATGGATTTTACAGCTCAACTAACAGTGTTATCTTTTCAAGATTTATATATTTATATACTCTTAAGAAAAACCACTGAGCCGTTAAAGCCTTGTTATTATTCGATCCTAATAGTGATTCCATTTTCTATAGCTTACTTTTAGGGTAGAAGGTAAATTATTTAACATTCTATTAAACTTTCCATATCATGGATTATAACCCGAAGGAAATTATACTAATTTCTGAGAAAACGTATTGGTTTATTTAAACTAATTCTGAAGTTGTCTCTGCAAGTATGATATCCCAATCTTGCCCATAGCAGACATCTATATATGGTTGCCAGCATTTGGTTTATAATTTAAATATTAACAAAAATCTTGTTTTACTGGAAAAGCTTTAAAAGGACCTAAAAAACAACAGTATTTTTCTTCTCAGTAGGCTAGTTGCTTAATTCCTTACTCCTGCTCCTCACCTGTGGAGGTATCCTTGGGGCAGAGCCCGGGAGAGGGGAGGAGACAGGCTGGCTGTGACCTGCCATGTCCTGTGGGGACAACTGGACTGCAGACGATAAGGCTATTAGGAATTGGGTAGGTAGGGATGGGAGGAGAAGAAATAGCAAAGACTATCCAGATGGTCAGGTGGTTGGTTGGTTTGAAGGCAAAGAGACCGAGTGTGCTTTCCTTAGGAATGAAAGAGGGTTAAGGCGTTGCCTGCTCTTTGGGTAGGTGTGGGGGCAGCTGCTTTGCCTCTGGCTGCTTCTGTCTAGCTGGTGCAAAGGTCCCAGAAAGGAGATGGAAAAGGTTGGGAAAGCAGCCCCACTGAAGGACAGAGGCTGGGGTCCCGGCCTGTGGGCACAGAGGCGCCCCACGGCACAGCCAGCACACGCAAGCCCGCCGCCTACCTCTGGGCTCAGGCTCAGCCACTTGCTGGCCATGTTGGCGCCTTGAGATCTGACTGCCGGCTAAGCCATCCCCGGCTGCCTGTGCGGGCTCCTCCGGGGGAGCTCAGGAGAGCCACTTGTCTGGAGACTGGTTACCTGTGGACCATTTGCTGGGTGGTTATTTGGCAGTGGAGGTGGGGGGAGGTTTTCGGCAACTTCCAGGTCAAGCAGATCTCCCCTCCTCTGGGCTAGGAGGTGGGGTGAGGCCAACCTCTCCTCCTGCTTGACTGCAGACGGTATGTCGGAGTCAAGTGTGGCCACTAGCCCACCTGTGGGCTAGCCCAGCTTTCTGGGGCCTGCCAGCTGTGGTGGTGAGTGGGAAGCAACCCAAGTCCCCTCCCAGCCCACAGAAGCCTCTCTTTTCAAAACAACGCAGCGCTCAGACCTTGGGTGAGAAACCTCTTTGGCTTGCAACCCAGTCTCTGTGCCCAGACCTGGCTGAAACAGCCATGGCCTTTCCTTCCCCGTGGTCTGTGCCGGTGTACGGTTGCCTGCCTGGTGGATAGGTGGTGACGGGCATAAAAAGTCAGCCCAGGGAGCCTGAACAGATCTGTCACTGAAAAGATGCAAGTAAGTATAATTAGTTGTTTCTTAAAATGGACATTAGCATACCCCGGTGTGGTAATTCACATACCACACAAAGTGTGGAGATACCAAGATTTTTAAGCCAAGTCCAAGGCTGATGAAGAGTTAGAGATTCCAAGCATCCCTTTGCTGTCTGACAAATCAGACCACAAAGACCTAACAGTTCCCAAGCTCACAGATTGGGGGCCAGTCCTGGTTCACTGTAGGTCCTACCGAGAACCACCCACTTGGAGAACTGGGATCAGTTTAGAATATTTCTTGCCCACTGAGAAGGTTCGACAATCAGTATCAGGGCTCCTACTGCTCAGGCTCTTGGTGGCCCCCTGGCTTGCTTTTAGAGCTGCTCTGGCCTACTCAGGATGGTCCTTTTCTCACAGACAAGGTGGTGGGTGGGAGTTAACCTGGACTTCCCCGAGCTATGTTTTCCCACTCCAGGTTCTTGTGGCCAGGAGAGAGCTTTAATCTGTGAAGAAAGAGGTTCCATGCTGGTCTGTCATCACAGGACAGGCTTGGCTTGGCTTGTTGGTACTGACCATTTTTATTTTAATCAGAACATGTTCATTTACCGAACAAGTATCTTTCTAGAGTGTGACTTGGGGAGTAACAGCTCTGAAGTCCTTGCAGTGGCTTCACAGACCCGAGGCATGCCTGTCCCCTGCCACCCACCCACCTTCCCCTGCGACACTGCCTTTGCCTTTCATGGCCAATGTCTGATCTTTCATCCTGGCAGAAAACATGACAACCCTTAGTCATGCAGAGGCACAGATCAGTTTCACCTTCGTTTCCTCCAGGCAGACCTAACCTCATTGATTGCCCCGGGAGGCCCCCCAAGCAGGTGGGGTGAAGGGAGACACTTGGTGAAGCCTGAAGGTCTGGGCCTATGGCGGGTGGCTGCCGCATCGTGCGTGCAGGCCCTACCCCTGCGGTGGGAAGCTGGGGCTGGCACTGCCTCCCCCGCACTGGGTTAGGCATCACCTGGGAAGCTTCTGAAAATGCTGGCGCCCAGAGCTCAAAGACCTGTTTTCCAAAAGCTGCCCAGGTAAACCAAATGAGCAGTCAGAGTTGAGACTCACCAGTTTGGTTTTTGGGGGGTGTCCTCTGCCCAGACAAAAAAACGGCCAGGAGGAGGAAGTCCATGGTACCAGGGGCAAAGACGAGCAGTGGAGGGTTCCCTGCAGGGTCCTCCCTCTCTCAGTCTCCAGCAGGAACTACTCCTGGCTGGCCGGCACAGCAGGGACGGAGGGAGGGACTCCGCAGGGACGGAGAGAGGGACTCCGCACGGCAGGCCCTGACTTCCCGGCCAGTGGACGCGTGCACACAGCACCACCCAGCTGAGGCCAGGGCCATTCACAAGGATCTGGGGCCATGAGCAGAGGACAACCACCCCCACCCCTACCCCCTCACCCCCGCCCACCAACCGGCACATCCTGAACAACACCTGAAGGCCGGGGCTGGTTTGAAACTCACTCATGTTTCCGTTTGAGCCCGTCATCTCTCACCACTGCTGTTCTTTTGAGGGGAGAAACCAGTTCAAGCAGTACCAGGTTATCCCACCAAACTAGTTCATGGAACAAAATAAGGTCCTGCCTCACATTTCAGTTCAAGAGCTCAAGCTCTGTCTCAGCCTGACAATCCTCCTTGGGTGTTCCTGTGAGAACCCCCAGGGGACTCGTGCCCGGGAGTCAGGCAGGGCTTCTATTTCCTGCCCGGAGCCCACTGCACCGAGGCCCCTCGGAAGCTCACAGCACCCCCCCCGCACCCCCCCCCCCGCAGACTTCTGCTGCCAGCTGTGTCCCAAGAAGCCACCGCCTGAGCCTGCACGCACCCGGGGTGGGGGGGGTTCGGTTGATTGGCTTCAGGGCTTCACACCAGGTTGGTCCCGCTCCCACAGACTTGCTTTACGTTCGACACAAAGCTGCTTTTCAAGGCTTAAGTTGGCCTCCACAGGGCCAAGCCAGGGACAGACCCTGGTGTCCACCTGGGACAGGAACGAACTTTCTATGTCTCCGCCCCCCGGGGATATTACTTGGGGGCTCCCTTTCTCCTGTCACAGGCCCTCAGAGTCACCTCCAACAAGATGCAATCGCTCTGACTCCAGGAATGAGGCTTCTAACATTCCTTCTAGGCCTGAGTCCTTACACACGTTCACCAGCCCCTCCCTAGCAAACACAACAAGCTCTGCTTCTGACTATTCTCATGGGGAGAAGGGGAAGGAAAAGGACTTGCCAGCACCCTCTCACCAGACACCTGAGGACTCCAGGTCTGATTCATCTGCCTCTGTCTATGTGGTGTAATTTCTAAAAACATCACGGTTCTGTCACGTAGAAGCCAGTCGCGCGGACACAGCAACGTGGGAGACGGCGAGTGGGACTTCTCTGAAGCGGGCCGAGGCGAACGGCCCTGCTCATCCAGCCACGTTTAAGGTCAGGCTTGCCTACTAAATAAATCAGCAGATGTGAAGTGTTCTTAGTTTTCCGGGCTCCGCCACAAAATAAACTCAGCAGATGTGAAATGTATTTATGTTTTTATTTAGGAACAATCAAAAGATTTGAAGTACCATTTCAGCCCATATCAAATTGTATAAGCAGTTTGGCCCTGCTCCCTTCATCCAAATCCACAGATACAAAATCTAGGAAATGTGCAATTTGCATCTTAGAAATAGCAGCATCCCCACGGGGGACCTCATGAGGCCTGGAGATTCAGCCCAGAGAGGGCAGCCCACTCCACCGCCTCGGCACAGCCACGGTCCAAAGGCAAGTTTCGTCTTTCTGTTAAAACTCTTACCCCTGGGTAAAGAACTCCCATTCCACCCAGGCCTGACCCGCAGAGGATGCCCCTCGGTTTGGTGTCACACCTGGGGCCGCAGGGGGTAGGGACCCTTTCATATAGTTCGGTGAAGTTTACATTTGCCTCTGGACAAACAGGGCAGTTGCCTCTTAGCACCAAGATGATCCCGTCTTTCAGGTGTCTCTGGGTGACGGGAGGCGCACCAGGGCAAACTGCCCGCCAGCCACTCTGGCCTTCCCATGGCACTGAAGACCAGAAGGTAAGTGGGTGGCAGAAAACCAGCAGGACTCGGGACTGTCGGGAAGGACCCTGCAGCTGCGGCAACCTCCCTGACTTCCACCAAGACTGTGCTCAGCAAACTTCCAAGGAACGATGGCCGGCAGGGGAGAGAAGAAGGTTGGTGTGTTTTCTTCGTTGTAACAGTTACAGCCCGGTCCAGTCCTCCTGACACAGCAGAGCGACGCACGCGCCCAGAAGTGCCGCAGGAACGCCTCTGCTCGGGGCACCCCGTCCCCTGGCGCTCACCTGGGTTCCCTGGGGCCCCCTCCAGCCGGCGCCCCTCAGCCTGGGGCTCCCGCCCGGCCAGCATCTCAAACAAACTGCCAGAAGGAGACCGCTGTGTGGGCAGGAACCAAGGACAAGTGACAGTCTCTCTCTTTAAACACAAATAACAGAACAACTCCCACGAGGGGCGATTCTCACCCTCCGCCAGCGGATCTACTCCGGGGTCTGACCCTTAGGAACAACCACACGCTTGCAGCTCTCTACATCCAGTGACTCTGAACAGCCTCTACCCTGGACAATTCACCTAAGGCTCCAACCGAATACTTGAAATACTTCTAAGTCCCCCACTTAGCATGGGAACGAAGAGCAGTCCTAGGGCAGCACCGAGAAACGCCACTAACACGCAAGCGCTCCGGTGCGCGCGGGCGACCGTGGCAGAGCTGGGCTCCGGAGGAAGAGGCGCTAACGGCAGGTCGACTTGCAGACTCTCGGGCGCCCTGGCTTGCCCCCTGCCCCCGCGGGCTGTGGGAAGGACACCCAGCAGAAGGGAAGACCACCTCTGAAAAGCCCTGCGCGCTGTGCTCGCCCCTCCCTCTGGCTCCAGCCTGAGCAGCCACGAGGGCCAGGCTCTGAGGGCAGCGGAAGCCTGGGGGCTGGGGACAGCAAAGCAGGACTCATGTGTTCTTGGTGGATCCTGGCAGTCCTGCCAACCGAAAGAGTGTTTTTACAAATCAAGGCGGCAGGTGCTTGCTGTCACCCATGTCCGTGTGGTGACCGGGGCCTGCTGGTCCTGCCAGGCACGGGGGTTTCCGCCCCTGCTTGGGACCTCTGCAGACAGAATGGCTGCTTCCTGCCGGAACCAGGCTGTCAGGTCTCCTGTCTGGGGAAGGCCTGGGAGGGCCCCGTTCAGAGGAGTGGCCAGGTTCGTGGTCAGTCTTGACAAGTCACTCAGGACGGAAAAACAGAAAAGCAAGCTCTGGATCACCCCTAGGACCAAATGCTCTGAGCTCTCTACCTGCCCCCCTGTGTGCCCTTGCTGGGTCAGCTCAGAGAAGCCGCTGCCCAGGACGACCCAGTGCCAGGGACACCACACAGACTGGGGCAGAAACCAACTCCCACCGAGGCCTCTCTGTCCCGTCTGGACGCTGGGCTGGGCTGGGTAGCCAGCCAAGGCGCACCCGCAGTCGTCCCTCCCGTGGTCACTTGGCCTAAATTAAAACCCGTCACTTTGCTGAGAAGTTGCCTCCAGCCTCCCCAGCCCTGGCGCCGCACCACTTGGCTGTTGTAAATGGCCAGAGAAGGAGCGTGCTGGTTCCCTCAGACTGAAGCCAAGCTGGGAGGGGGGCCCGCTCGTTAGAAGGCTCGGGCTCCCCCAGCCACGCAGAGATGGCCCCCCAGGTCTGGGCAGGAAGGCTGGACGGGCCCGTGCTCCTCAGGAAAGAGAACAAAGGAAGCAGAGTCGGGAGACCTGGACATGGGACTCCAGATGGGAGTGAGGCGAGCCCAGCCTGTCAGCTCCCGGGCCAGGGGCTGCTGGCTCCGGCCGAGAAGCTGGTCCCGTGGACCCTCAGCCATCTATAGTGTCTTCCCCGGCATTCGACTGGGCCTCGCGTATCAGTGGGATAAAGGAAAATTAAGGATAATTAAACTTAATACAAAAGGTGGGCCAAACCAATAACCTGCCCTAGATAAACTCTGAGCAAGGAAAGGGGGAGAAAAATTAGAAAAAGCCCAAATTCCAGGTTTGGTAAAAAAAAAAATAATAATAAAATTCCAGGTTTGGTTTGGTTTCATGCTTTCTTGTCGGCCAGTTCTCCTCTCCTACAAAGCGCCTTTCTGCACTGCGGCTGTGGTGTTTACACGGACAAAGATGCTCCAGCGCAAGGGTTGCAGTCGGGGAAGAGAACAGGAAGACGAAGCAATGCGGCGGGAGACCAGGCAGCCCAGCAGGGAGCTGCAGGAGGAGGTGGGGAGCACGTGAGCACCCGGCCTCCATGGAAGGCAGCCTGGCACAGATGTCCCAGGGCCGGAGGGGGGAGGAAGGGGACATAGGACCTGTCACTGAGCCACCGACTGAGCAGGATGAAGAGCCACATCTTAGCCTGGAAAACACGCTGGAACTTCCTGGTGGGACAGCCCCCCACGGCCAGCTGGGACACCACCGTCCATGCACAGGGGAGTGGACAAGCTACCAGCCCACACTGCCCGGCTCCCACACCCATGCTTCTGGAGAACAGGGAGCAGGGCCTCTGCTCGGGTGCTTGCTCGGGGCACTGTGGTCCACCGGGACAGCTGCCAGTCACCCGGCGAGGCCAGGAGCTCTAAGTCACGTGGCGTTACCAAACCCCAAATGCCAACAGGGCCATCCGAGCAGGGCGCTCTGTTTCAGGAACGCGCGACTCCTGAACAGGAGAACTCTCCTCTCAAATCAAAAAGCTCCCTCATAGTCAAGAATTAAAATAAGTAACACAATAGGCAAGGTCTATGTATCATAAATCCAGATTTCCTTGATCAGATGATGATCCAGTTTCACCTACTACAACGACATCTACAACCCCGGGTAAAAAATATAATGAACCAAACATGTGCCAGACACAGGAGACGAGAAACACTGAAATGTTTACTATCTCTGACGAGGCCACGTGCATACAGAGGAGAAAGATGAGTCACCTTATACAACAGGCTTTTCTTCAGGGGGGACTAACCCCCTGTCTCAACTCTGCAGCCCACAGACCGCCTTCTGCCAGAGGCGACATCACAGACACGCTTTGACGGCGTGCAAAACCACAGTGACCTGTCCTGTGACAGGACACAGGGCTGCCTGCTGCAGTCCCACACTCCCCCCAACCGCCGCCACCGCCCTCCAGGCCTGTGTGGGTCTCCGTGCCGGGTGAGCAGTATTCCCCGAGCACCCAGAGCCCTGGGCACCGGCTCGCTGACCCAGCCGTCTCGCTCGCCATCACCTGTGACCGTGATTCTTGCGACCGTGAGGCTCCAACCCACTATTCGCTCCGGTCCAAGCCCACAGAAAGGGGGTGGGCCTCTCTAGGCTGCTGGGGGCCTTACCTGGGCCGTCTTGCCATTCGTGGGCAGGGCTAAGAGGTGTGAGGAAAACATGCCCAGGCGGGCAGGCCTGCAGCTTCTCCACCTTCTAGAGACAGGCTGGTGCTGAGGCTGGGTCGCTATGTCCTGCATGAACTTGTCCACCATGAAATTTATTTTTTGTGTTGCTGTTTGGGTTGTAAATGAAATATGAACACAAGTTAAATAACCGAGAAAATTCTCTTTAAAGCCCTCTGGCCAGTGCGGGGCTCAGAGGGAGGCCGGTAGGCCGGTGTTGCCGACACTCAGATGGTTTCCGGCCGGGCCGCCGCAGTGGCACCTTGGGCCTGGCATTCCCTCCGACACAGGATCCTTTCCCCAGCAGCCATGTGCCGGGAGCTTCCTCAAGTGTATACCTCAGGTGGACATTTTGCAAGTATCGAATGAGCATCTGTACTATATCTATGTGTATATATAAATTAATCTGCATGTACATAAACCCTAAAGGAAAAATTCCAGGTGTCTGTTCTCTCTGAAGGAAGGCAATCACTCACCACTGGCAATTCTGCCACGAGGTCTTTGGGGCTAAAGAGCTTCACACTCAAATGAAAAGGACACAAACACAGGGTGCGGAACTTGCCAAGTACTCGTACATCATGTTTGAAACAACTCAGAGGTGGTCCCTACTGGGCCTGGGAGAGCGGGAGAAGACACTTTAGAAGAACAGGGGCTCAAGGGCTTCTGGTGTCCGGAGAAAGCCGTCTCCTGGAAGGCAGAAGGTGCCACCACCATCTTCGTCCTTGGAGCCAAACCAGCAAGGGGCCGCACCCAGTTCAGTTCTGGGTAGGGTCAGGGAGACAGCGCCTACCCTCCCGCCAGCCTGTCGTGCCCGAAGCCCCTGCCCTCTCTCTCTGGGGCCGCTTTGTGCTGCCCCCAGCTCGGGCCCAGGAGGAGCATGCTCACAGGGCCTTGGGGAAGCTCACAGGCTTAGGGAAGCAGGTGGTCTCTGGCAGGCGAGTGGAGATGCCGGGGACATGACTTCCGACTGCCCCACCTTCGCCCGCTGCTCTCAGAACAGCCAGTTTTGGGGAAATAGGGATTTACCAAGTAGTACAGCTTTGTAAGCAAGTTGCCCAGTGTTTCAAAAGCACCTTTTCCTGTGATTTTTCTCAATTAAAAAAAAATGGTATGAGGATTAGGCTAAAGAAGACAGAGATCTTGTTTCCAAATCTGGGGATATAAGTGCAGAACTTAAGAAAAATCCTCACAAGGGCCTGTCCAGTGATGCCCAGCACCCAGCCAGGCCCTCGATGCGGGGGGCCACAAGCACCCTGGGTGTTCGGCCAGGACCCCCCATCTGCAGGTCTCCGTGCCGAGGACCACCCCCACTCTGACAGCTCCTGGCTCCCCAGATCCCAGAGCATTCACTCTTACTCCCCGCCGAGCACGGGTCTTCCTTCCCAGACTGCTGGCGGCCTTGAAGGGAGTGGGGGTCAAGGGCTCCGAAGATCACAGCGGGCAGAGCCACACGCTGGGGCCGTGCACTTCTGCGTTCGGCCCCACCTACTCCTTTCCTCAGTTTTCCTCTCACTCTCAGAACATCTACACTGAAAAACAACAAAAACGTGGGTACAGCGGTCAGTACATCAGGCTTGACAACAAATGCTTCAAGAACTTGATCTGATAACTGAAAAGTTCTGGTCCATGATTCAAACTCCCACGAACAAGCAGTGTGGCTGGAACGGCTTCCGAGCCCGGGGAGCAAGCACTAGCAGGTGGCCGGCGCCCGCCGCATCGCCCCCAGGGCAGGGCAGGGCAAGGCCCCCTCGGGCAACCGCCTGGGCAGACGCCGCCTTCCTGAGGAGCGCGGGGGCGCCCAGGGCTTCGGGCCGCCTCTGCGGGTGCAGGGGACGCGCGGCCTCCACGAGCTGCAGAGAACAGACACGGGGCGTCTGCAGAGACGACGGGAGACAACGCGCCGCTGGCTAACCCAGCTTTCTACGTGATGAAAGCGTTCGTAATCGGATGGTTTATTAAATGTGGATAGGCGGATTTATAGGTTAAAAACTTGATTCCGTGTCTGTGAATATGAACTCTGAACTATTTTATCCACTGGAAGGCAAAGGAAAGGTCCTACATGGCGGGAGGAAGGACTGACAAGCGCTCTGCTCTCCCCGGGCGCCCTGGGCGGCGGCGGCAGGCTCTGGGCGGGCATCGAGGCCTCCAGAAGCTCCGGGTGAGCCCGGCAGCGGGCATGGGAGCGGCGTGTGGCCGCGGAGGCGGGGTGAGTCCTTCCCCGTGGCAGGCGGCGTCCCGGACGGGCCAGTCCTTCAGAGTGAGCAGTTCCCATTCAGTCTGTTTCTGAGGAGAAAACACAGGCCTGTCACCTCCACAGCAGCCGCCACCTGGACCGCCCCCACCTCCCAGCAGCCGGGACAGGGGCCGCGCCCTCCCACCCTCCGCCCGCCCCGTCCCGCAGCCCGAGGGGCCCGCAGAGCCCCCCACCGACCAGCACCCCCGAAGCCCGGGCCACCACTGGGTGCTTCAGAGGCCCACGGTCCGGGACGCTCGCGGATGTGGCCCGCGCACGGAGGCTGGCGGTGGAGAAACCAAGCACAGACACACAGACAAGCCCTTCCTGAAGCCAAGGGTTATGTGCTTCAGACAGAAGAGGAGGCGGCCACAGTACCACGCCTGCTCTGTCCCACCGGGGACACCACACTTGGCCTAGCGGTGGATTCAGGAGCAGGGGTGGGGGAGGGCAGTCCTTGTGACTCAAATCCACTCATCCAACCTCCCGGTTAGCTTTTCTTTCCAATTGTGATAAAACACACACGACATAAAAGCTACCATTTGAACCATTTTTGAATGTACAGTTAAATGGCTTTAAATACATTCACAAGGCTTGTAATTGTAATATTTCCAGCTACCCCCAAAATATGCTTCAGTGAAATTTTAATTTAAAGAATCTAGATTGTTCTAGTTGCCAGCAAGCCAGGGGTGGGCATTCCCCAGGGGCACGCCCACTGCTGGAGACGGTGCGCCAGGCAGCCAGCCCTGCGAAGCCAGTCCCGTTTCCTGGAGCCCACCACCGCCTGTGAGGGCCTCACTGACTCATGGGGGCCTGAGGAAAACAAGGCCAAGTCTGGAAATACTGGCCCCAGAACCAACTTCTAAAGGTCCCCAAATCGGAGAACCTGAGAATCCAGACACTTGCTCAGTTTCCACGGGCTGCTGTCCATCCTGTGATGAGGCCTCCACGGAGACAAACCCCCAACGATGGGGAGGGGAAGGGGGGGCTGGGACCCCGGGGGTCAGGACCCGATACTGACAAAGTGACTTGTCTGGGGCTTTAAAACTATCTTTGGTAAGTTATCTTCTAAAGTTTTCTTTCAAGCTGATACCAGGGATACGATTCAGAGAAACAGAGGAATGAAACTCAAGCTTTTGATTCCACAGATGTCTAAGAGGGAAGATGATTTTCCATTTCTCCGAATCAGAAAGAGCAACAAATGCCAATTACAGGACTTTCACCATTCACATTAAAGCACTTCCCACATCTAAGGGCAATCTGAGCCCCTCTCCTGCTCGCCGTCCAGAGTTGAATTTCCCCAACAGTCCTGTTGCTTTCTCCTTACACCTGGGGGCTGTGGTTCCGTCTGACTCTCAGGGTGCTTTGACCTACTCTCCCACTGCTAGGAAATGTCTAGAAAAGCTTGCACACTTACAGGCCCACTGTGTTCCTTCCCCTAATGACACAGGAAACACATCACACTGTAGGTCATATTCCATCATGCTCTAAAGGCTTCTGCTGCCAGGTGCCCCCTAAAGCAGCCGGCCACTTGGTCCCGCTGCTGGGGAGCTTAGGAACAGCAGCCACCCCCGTGGCCCGTCAGGGCCCCCGCCCTCCCCACAGTGGATGGCCCTGGACCCCAAGGGCTCCTTACCCAGCTGAAGTCCAGCCTGGGGACTCCGGGTGTCAAAGGGCTCCGAGCTGGCCTCAGGGGCACTGGGCTCCCACGACTCACTGTTCTCCGACACCTCCGCATATGCGTCCCCCGTCCCTTTGTGCACGGCTGCAGGCTCACCAACGCCCTGGTCCTCGCCACCCGTGTCCGCCACAGCCCGGGTGTCCTCACCCATCTTCTCCGCAAACCACTGCTTGACCTGCTGGGAGCTCATCTGGGTCTGGTCGCAGAGGCTCTGCAGGTCCTCCTCCCGCAGTGTCTTGTGCGTCCCGTAGTAGTCCTGCAGCAGCTCCCGGTTGCCAGGGGCGACGACCAGCAGCCCTGGAGGGAAGTTGCCCCGCTTATAGTCTTCGTACCACTTGAGCTGGCCGTTCTTCAGGGCGTACCTGCTGTCCCCGAACCAGCGCACCACCTCGGGCCGCGGCAGGCCGGTCTGGGCCGTGATGGCATCATAGTCCTGGGTGCTGGGCCACCGCGTCTGCACAAAGAGCTGGCGCAGCAGGTGCCGCTGCTGGGCTGTCTTCTTGCAGCTCGCCTTGCCGGGGGGCTGCTCGGCAGGCTTGCCGGGCCCATCCTCTTCGGGCTCGCAGGCGCCCGGCCCCGGGAGCTCGCTCCTGCCGTTGGCCTCGGTGACCCGCAGGTTCTTGAGGTTGATTTTGATGGGGCTGACCTTGCGCTCTGCCAGGGCGTGGCTGCTGAGCCCTTCCAGGGAGCTGTCTTCACCAGGGACCCTCAGGTCCCCCACCAGCTCCCCTTCTCCCGCCTCGTCCTCGGCAGCCGCCACTGCCTCCTCCTCCGGGCCGGGGCCCTCATCGGCCCTCCTGGGGTCCTCGGTGCTCACTCTCTTCCGCCTCTCTGAGAACCAGCTGTCGATCTCTCTCCGGGTCATCTTGGTTTCAGTCCTCAGGCGGTCCAGCTCCTCATCGGGAGGAAGGGGGTTTTGTGCAAAACTGCTCTCCAGGGCTCTGAGCTGCTCTGGGGCTCGCTCCTTGTACTTGGTTGGGGTGAAATCGGGGGTCTGGTGCCAGGCCTGGCGTCTGGCAGAGGTGGGGGCTGCCAGGGTGGCAGCTGGTGGGACGCAGGGCACCTCAGGGGCCTTGGCCGCCGCCGGAGAGAAGGGCGCCTCAGGCCCAGGGTCAATGACGATGGCACCAGGGTCGCCGGGCAGCACGGCCCGGGAGCCCTTCAGATTCCGGCAGTGGTACCTGCGGTCGCTGAACCACTTGCGCACCTCCCTGGTGCTGAGGCCGGTCACTTTGGTCAGGTGCTCCACCTCGCTCTGCCCTGGGAACTGGTTCCGACAGAAGCTTCCCTTCAGGGCGGACAGCTGCTCGTGAGACTTCTTGTTCTTGTAGATGCTGGCGTCCAGGAAGGCTTGCGAGGTGATGCTGGGGCATGCCGTGAGCAGCGACTGGGCCGCGTTGACCACCTTCACCGCCGACGCCGTGTTGGAGCACACTGTGTTAATGGGCGCCGCGGGGGGCTGCTTGGGCACCGACGTGACGGCGGGCGGCAGGGACGAGCTGGGCGGCTGCAGCCCGTTGGCCATCAGCGGCTGCGTGACCAGCAAGCCGCCCGCCGTGCCCTCCGGCTGCCCCACCACATGACCCGGGAGGGCGGCCTGGATGAGGTGCTGGACGCCGCCGGCATTGGCGACCAGGGGCGTGTTGAGGACGGTGATCGTGGGCTGAGGAACGGACTGAATGACCGTGTTGAACATCTTCTTCCGGGCATCCTCAATCTCCTCGGGGGACCAGCTGATGCCCTGCTTCAGCCTCTGGGCTGTGAACCAGATCTTGAGCTGCTCTTCCGGGTACTTGGTGACCACGGTCAGATAGCAGAGCTCCGCTTTGGTCGGGTAGGGGAACTTATGGAACGAGTTCTTCAGAAAGCTGTTGGAGTCCATGGCCGCATTGTAGGTGGGAATGCTGCTCAGGGGGATCATCACCTTGGGGAGGGACTTGGACGTGGGCAGCGGCTGGTGCCCATGGTGCTGGGCGTGCACGGGGGGCGGCTGCTGCAGGGGGAGGAACTGCGCTATGCCGGCCGGCAGGACCGGCACCGCTCCCAGCAGGGGCCCATTGGCTGTGTGTGGCCCTTTGGCCGAGCTGGTGGCCGGCTGACTGACCGGGACCGCCCCATTGACAAAGGGGTGGTCCCCCTCCTTCGCCTCGGTCTCCCCAGCCAGTGGGTTTGGTAAGGCCGTGTCACCCACAGGCTGACTGGGCATGTTCTCCTTGAGCGTATGAATTTTTTTGGCTTCAGCTTTGCCTTTCATTATCTTCATGATTGGAGTTTTGGTAATGATGATTTCGGCCTGTCCGTCAGTCCCTTCGGCGTTGGGCTCACTCGGTATGTCAGGAGAACAGGTGCTCTCGGGGACGCTCTGCTCCACGACCACATGATTGTCTGGCTTGGCTACATTCCACACAAAGCTGGCTTCTCCCGAGTGACACTTGGCATTGTGCAGAGAAAGGCCCTCAGGAGTTTTTGCCAGAAAACTGCATTCAGTGCATACAAAAGTTGGATCCTTATTAAAGTCTGGGTGCTCTGAGCTCATATGTCCCACAAACTGAGTTATGTCCTGGGATCTGAAATCACAGTATTTGCAGGAATACGAATAGCCGTCCAAAGTGCCCCGGTGCCCATTGGCCAGGGCGGGGCCATCCGTACTGCTGGATGTCGGGGCAGCCTCACTGCTGCTGGCAGGCGCTTCGGGGGGCGGCTCCTGCTGGGGTCCTTCCGGTAAAGCCTCAGCAGGCTGGGCCTCTGCGCTAGCGTCCTGTAGCACCACGGTCTTCACAGGGATCATGCACGGGGTGGTGGACTTCCTCTTGCTAGCCATGGCGACAATCACGCTGGCTGACTGGGGGTGAGCGCCTGTCCCGTCAAGGGCCTCACAGTGTAAGTTCCAGCTGCTCCATGTGGACCAAAGAAACAGTTTCCAAGGGCAGTTTTCTCAGTTGTTTGCAGAAAGCAAGTTTTTCCTATTAAACCTAAGGAGGAAGAAAAAAAGCGCTCATGATCTCTTAGGCTCTGGCTGTGTACATCCAGATCCCCAGGCGGACCCTGCAGCCTGCCTTCGATCACAGGGACCTTTTCTCGAGAAGTTCCCCAGCAGCCTGAATGTGGAGCCCCCACACACCAACAAAGTAGGGCCCTGAAGAATGACCTGGGGAGGTTCCAATACCATTTAATAGACTTAAGACATATGTTTTGTTTTGTATTTCCCTCTGTATTCTTGTATTAAGTAACTCAGATTAAAAAACCAAGCAACAACAATAACAAAATAATCCTCTTTTCGATTTCCAAATTAATTCTGACCATGTCAGAGTGAGAACAAAACATCTAGTGTAATTCTTGTTTAAATGTTTGGGCCAACAAAGGTTTTTCTTTTCATAGCCTTCCCACACATAAGAACAAGTCGCCGCCTCTGCCTCTCCCAAGTCAGGCCCAGAGGCCAAAGTCAGCCGCAGTGTGTGTGGGGCGGGTGTGTGTCTGGCGGCCCACAGGAGCCGGGCCTCCCTCTGTGGCCTTTCCCTGCCTGCTGCCTGGCCACACCCACCAGGATGGCTTTCATCACGATGACAGATAATAACATGCACAGGTGAGGCCGGGGTGAAATGAGAGCCTTCCTCTGTGGCCGGTGAGATGTCTGTAAATTGGCAGAGCCGCTCTGTAAATCAGTTTGGCAGTTCTTCGAGAAGTGAATAAAGAGTTACCATAAGACCCAGTAAGTGCTACATATACACACAAAAGAAGTAACAATATATTCACACAAACACTGTGCACAGATACTCATGACTTCATAATAATGGCTAAGAGGTAGAAACCACCTCAGTGTGCACCAGCAGGTGGATGCACAGACCAAACCGGGTACGTCTATCTGGCGGAGGATTGAGGTGCCATCGCGTGCTACAACACGGATGGAAACATGCGAACTGCAAGTAGGTGGCCCCAAACGCCACATGTCATATCACTGCATTTGTAGGAAAGGCCCAGGAGAGGTCCATCCACAGGGATGGAAAACAGACCAGTGGTTGCCAAGGGCTGAGGGAGGGCGAAAATGGGAGCCACCGCTAATGGGTATGAGGTTTCTTCTGGCTTGATGAAATGGTCTGAGTTGCGATGACGGAAAAAACCTGTGAATACGCTGAAAACCATTAAAAGGTCAAACCCGAGAGGGGCGGAGGACAGAGCGCTAAAGCTCTCCGTTTTGTACAAGAGGGACTTCCTTCCCCCTTCTGAGGTCCCTATACAGGGGACATCATTTATTTCTGCTACTGCCTGACCTACCCCGGTAGGATTTATTTCTGCTCTGGGTAGAGGGGAACGGCTGGTCGTGAACAGGAGGGTGCAGAGGAGAGAGGGAAGAGAGCACAGAGCAGCCAGCTAACGGCAGCACCAGCACAAACTGAAGAGACCTGAGCTCTCGGAGCGGGGGGAGGGTGCTGGGGGGGGGAGTGCAGAACTCACGAGCAGGAGAGCACAGGGCCCCGCGGACAGGGCACCGATGCCACAGTGCCACCACTGAGGTCTGGGATGGGGCTGGGCTTCACCGAGGAAGCGTTAAATCATGTTCCTGGTATTTTACTCTCGAAGGCTGGGAAAGTGCGCAACACAAAGATGGACTTGATTTGGGGGACAATTCCCACATGGTTCAAAGTCAAGTCTCAAAGGAGCCTCACGCTGTCATTCAAAGCGATGATCAAGGACAGCAGCACTCCCGGTGATTCTCTGAGCCGGTCAGTGGTTGATAGGGAAGGCAAGTGAAAGGAGCAGTCGCGGGGACAGTGGCCACTCCGCCACCATGCAGCGTTCAGCGCTGGAGGAGGCTCCGCACACACACGGGCTCAGGTCACTCCCACCGCCATCCCTGCAGCCGGTGCTATTATCACTCCCACTTTCCAGACAAGAAGGGCAAGGCCCAGAGAAGCAGAGTGCTTGCCTGAAGGGCACACAGCTAGGCTGCCCCCACCCCCGCCGCTGCGCAGGAACCCAGGCAGTCGGCTCCGGGGCCTGCAGCCTTAGCTGCTCCACACGGCGAGCTGAGTAACTGCAAGGCTGTTGGAATAAGGGCCACAGGACTTTCCAAAGTGACCTTTCCCCCCTCAATATTTATTAGGAAAATTTTCAAACATACGACAAAGTTGAAAGAATTCTTCAGGGAACACCCATCTCCTTACCACCTGGATGCTTACCATGGGACTGTTTTTAACAACATTACCCATTTAGGTAAGTTTATTTGTCATACACTTTATTTTTATTTTTTTTTAAGATTTTATTTATTTGAGGGGTGCCTGGGTGGCTCAGTGGGTTAAGCCACTGCCTTCGGCTCAGGTCATGATCTCAGGGTCCTGGGATTGAGCCCCGCATCGGGCTCCTTGCTCAGTGGGGAGCCTGCTTCTCTCTCTGCCTCTGCCTGCCTCTCTGCCTGCTTGTGCTCTCTGTCTCTCTCCCTGTCCAATAAATAAATAAATAAAAATCTTAAAAAAAAAAAAAAAGGTTTTATTTATTTGACAGACAGGGATCACAAGTAGGCAGAGAGGCAGGCAGAGAGAGAGAGAGGAGGAAGCAGGCTCTCTGCTCGGCAGGGGCTCGATCCCAGGACCCTGAGATCATGACCCGAGCCGAAGGCAGAGGCTTTAATCCACTGAGCCACCCAGGCGCCCCTGTCATACACTTTTAAAAGGGTATCCAATAGAATAGGTACTTAAAGGGTAAAGCCCCAATTATCCAGAAAACCATTCATCCAGAATACATTCATGGACCAGCTCTGACTAATGAGATCTTAATGACCATGTGGAAACACAGTTTCCTAAATCAAGCCCTGAGTGACGGGGGCTGATATACATGCAAGGTTTTATGCTGCTGAAGATTCATGGAGAAGGTCCAGATGACAACTGCATGTTCATCATTTTTTTTTAAACGGGTTTTGTTTTGTTTTGTTTTAAGATTTTATCTATCTATTTGTCAGAGAGTGAGCACATAAGCAGGGGGAGCAACAGGCAGAGGGAGAAGCAGGCTCCCCGCTGAGCATGGAGCCTGATTTGGGGCTCGATCCCAGGACTCTGGGATCATGACCTGAGCTGAAGGCAGACGCTTAACCAACTGAGCCACCCAGGCATCCCTCATCATTCCTTATATAATCTTTTCTACACTCTGTCATAAAAATTCCTGTCTAGTAATTTTAACGAAATGAGAACAAAAGCATATAACTTTTAAAAAATCCGTCTTCGGGAACTGAGACAGTCGATCAATTCACTAACTTAGCACAGTTGCAGCTAACAATCACCACATTTCAATACCACAGGATACACACGCGGGGCTTGACAAAGTATGAGTTTATAGGTCAGATTCTGAAAGATAAGAACTTTTTTTTTCTTTTTTTAATTCTGAGGAAGGAACTGGGAGGACAGTAAGCTGGACAGGATGACTGAAATGTTTAGAGACGCGAGTCTCAGCAGACTCTCACCAGGTCTGGCTGCAGGGCTCCCGAACAGCTCACGACTCATCAGTAAGAACAGGAATCATGGGAGCGACTGACAGAGTCACAGAAACTCAACCACAGTGAGAGACTGTGACATGCTGCTGTGGTTTTGAAAGATCAAGTAGACAACAACACTGGAGGCAGACAATGTGACTCCCACCGGAGGCCAGTTTGACAGATATGGGAAGAGCTGAATATTCTACGATAACCAACTTCCTATTCTGGGGGTACAGTATAGTTTATTGACGGTGCATGACTGTGGGGGCACCCAAGGTTTCCTGGGCTACACTGAGGACTGGGCTGTCTCCTGTGACTTTAATAGTGACACTCACAATCCTCCAACATCATATTCTTTTAAAAAGCCAAGAAACATATTTAGAAGTTGGTCATGCGATATAATAAGCCATATGTAAATCAACTCATTCCAACACAAAAACTTGCAGGTAGCATTCCCTTTAAAAAAAATGTTAGCATAAAAATACATTATATGTTTATTAAAATAAAAAAATTTAAAAAAATGTTAGCAATATAAATTTACATTGAAATTTATCCTTTTTACTTCCTCTTTCAAATTATGCTCTTTCTGTAGAAATTTCTTTCTCTCTCAGAAACAATGAAGAAAAGTGAAATTCTGCCCTACTCACCCCAAAGATAGCTAGTGTCCATTATTTCAAATAACTATTTGGCACAGATTACTATAACCATTTGTGTGTGTGTGTGTGTGTGTGTGTGCATATTTAGTTTTATTGTAACAAAGCAACTTGTACACTTTTAATGTTTAAAACTGAGCATCATCTTTCCAGTGAAACAAAAAGAAAATTTAAAAATAAACAGGAACAAAATAACAATAGAGAATGTCAATTCCAAATAAGATTCTATAGGTTCTGCTGATTCTCCCATCGAGTGGCAGGGCTCAAGTCATCATTAGGAGAGAGTATAACCACTTTTTTAAGACACAAAAAATAGAGTTGTATTTTTACCCTTCATTCTGCTGATTTTCCTCCCATGACAACGGGAAGAGTGTTAGAGTCTACAGTATATCTCACTCTTTTAAACAATGTTCTAATTTATGGGTGCACCCTAATTTACTTCACCAATCTAGCTGTTAATAGACATTTGCATTTCTCTAGTTTTTAAACTATTACAAGCAATTGTTCAATAACTTTCTCTGCATATATTTTTGTGCCTTTGAGAATTTCTAAAATTCTGAATTTCTTACAAGAATTTGTGACCAGAGGGTGCCTGGGTGGTTCAGTTGGTAAAGCATCCAACACTTGATCTCAGCTCACGTCTTGATAGTGTCACAAGTCCAGGTCCCGCATTGGGCTTCTGTGGAGCCCACTTAAACAAAAGCAAAACAAAACAAGAATTTCTGACTAGTAAAATATTGTTAGGAAAATACAAATTTCCCTGGGGCATCTGGGTGGCTCAGTGGGTTAAGCCTCTGCCTTCGGCTCAGGTCATGATCTCAGGGTCCTGCGATCGAGCCCCACATTGGGCTCTCTGCTCAGCCTGGAGTCTGCTTCTCCCTCTCCCTCTGCTGCTCCCCTTGCTTGTGTGCATTCTCTCTCTCTCTCTGTCTCCCTCCAAACAGATGCTGATTTTCACTCTCACCACCGCAGACCAAGAGTGCCCTCACTGCCACTGCATATTATTACTGTTTCTAGTCTTTGCTAATTTGGTACATAAAGAACTGGTCACTACGGTTCTAACTTGCATTTCTTTATAGGCATGGTTGAAAATCTTTTCACTTATCACTGACATTTTGTAATAAATTATTTTTTTATCTACTTTTCTATAGGATTTTGCAAGTCCACCGTCTATTTTTTTAGTTCCACTATGGTAAGCATACAGTGCCCTTAATATTAGTTTTATGTTACAATACAATGATTCAACAATTCCATATGGGACTCAGAGCTCGTCACAAGTGCGCTCCCCATCATTTTCCCTGTCCCCTCCTCACCTCCCCTCTGGTAGCCATCACTTTGTTCTCTATAGGTTAAGAGTCTGTTTTTTGGTTTGCCTTTTTTCCCCCTTTGTTTTGTACCTTACATTCCACATATGAGTGAAATCATATGGTATTTGTCTTTCTCTGATTTATTTTGCTTAGCACTGTAGGGAGTCCTCTCTATATTAAGGAAAATGGCTCATCTGTCACAGATGAAGCTGTGGTTTATACCGAGATTGCAAGAGTGTCTTAAATATTAGGAAATTTCTCTCTCCCTTTTTTTTTTTTAACTATTTAAAAAGATTTATTTATTTACTTGACAGAAAGAGAGCGCACACACACAAGCAGGGTGGGGTGGGGAGAGGGAGAAGCAGGCTCTGGGCTGAGCAGGGAGCCTGACGTGGGGCTCAGTTGCAGGACCCTGAGATCATGACCCAAGCGAAAGGCAGACACTTAACCAACTACACCACTCAGGTGCCCCAATATTAAGAAATTTCTGAAAAAAAAATTGATCTTCATTAAAAAAGGAGAAAAACTAAAATAGCATTTAATAAAATTATACCCTCAATTTTTTCTTGTGGTGAAACTACGTAATATAAAATTTACCATCTCAACTACTTTTAAGTATATAATAGAGTTAACTTTATGCACTTCCTTGTGCAACCTATCTCAAGAATTCTCTTCATCTGCAAAACTGAAACTGTACACCCAATGAACAACAATGGGCCCCCTTTTCCCTCTCCCTAACCCCTGGCAACCACCATTCTACTTTCTGCCTCTGTGAGTCCAACAACTTAGAAGCATGCAGTATCTGTCTGTGTGTGACTGGCTTATTTCACTTGGCGTAATGTCCTCCAAGTTCATCCATGTTATACTAATTGACAGGATTTCCTTCCTTTTTAAGGCTGAATAACATTCCATTGTACATGTATACCACATTCTCTTTATCCATTCATCTGTTGAAGATTATTTAGGTCGCTTCCATGTTTTGCCTGTTGTGAATAACGCTGCTGTGAACATGGTTATACAAATACCTCTTTAAGCCCATGCATTTGTTACTTTGGAATACATACCCTGAAAGAGGTTTGCTGGACATGCAGTAATCCCATTTTTGATTTTGTAAGAAGCCTTCATAATACTTTCCATAGCAGTTAGACCATTTTACATTTTCACTGCAATGAATTTCTTCACACCTTTACCAACATTTGTTATTTTCTGTTTGTTTGGGGAGTTTTTTGATGGTGGCCATTTTAACGGGTATGAGGTGATGCCTCACATGGTTTGATCTGCGTCTCCCTAAGGATCAGTGATGCGGAGCATCTTTTCATATACTTGGCCATTTGTACAGCTTCTTTGAAGAAATATCTATTCAAGTTCTTTGTTCATTTTTCAATCAGTGAACACAATCAAAATCACAATCAAAATACAATCAAAAACACAATTTTTCAATTGTGTTGTAGGAATTCTTTAGATATTCTAGATACTACTCCTTCTTGGATACATGGTTTACAAATATTTCCTCCTATTGCATAGGTCACTTTTTAATTCTGTTGATTGTTTCCTTTGAGGTACAGAAGTTTTTAAGTTTGATGTAGTCCCATTAGCCTTTTGCTTTTGTTGCCTGTGCTTTTCATGTCATATCCAAGAAATCATCACCAAACCAATGCCATGAAGCTTTTCCCTTGTGTTTTCTTCTTGAAGTTTTATAGTTCCAGCTTGTATGTTTAGGTCTTTATTTTGAATTAATTTTTGAATGTGGTGTGACGTAATGGTCCAACTTCATTCTTTTGCATATGGAGATTCAGTTTTTCCTATACCATTTGTTGAAGGGACTATTCTTTCTCCATTGTGTAGCCTTGGCACACTTGTTTGGAATCACTGGCCCATATATGCAAGAGTTTACTTCTGGGCTCTCTATTCTGTTGTATAGGTCTACGGCCATCTTTATGCCAGTACCATACCATTTTGCTCACTGCAGCTTCCTAATATATTTTGAAAACAGGAAGCATTAGGCCTCTAGCTTTGCTTTCCTTTCTCAAGATTGTTCTGGCTATTTAGGGTCCTTTGAGATTCCATATGAATTTTAGGATTTTTTTTTCCCTATTTCTGGAAAAAAAAAAGCCATTAGGATTTTTAACAGAAATTGCATTGAATCTATAGATGGCTTTGAGTAGTATGGGCATTTTAACAATATTAATTCTTCTAATCCATAAACACGAGATGTGTTCCTTTTCATTGTGTCTTTAATCTTGTCAGGTACTGTTTTATAGTTTTTAGTGTACAAGTCTTTTGACTCCTTAATTAAGTTAATTCTATTCTTTTGATGCTGTTGTAAATGAGACTGTTTTCCTATTTGGATTTTTCACTGTTAGTATACAGAAAGACAACTGATTTTTGCATGTTTGATTTCATGTCCTGCAACTTTGCTGAATTCTTTTGTTCCGACATTTATTTTTGTGGAATCTTTACATGGTTTTCTACATATATGATCCTGTCATCTGTGAACAGAGATAATGTGACTTCTCCCTTTCCAAGTTGGATGGATGACTTTTATTTTTTTAACCAATTGCTCTGCTAAGATTTCCAGTAGTATGTTGAAATGGAAGTGGTGAGATGGGCAGCCTTGACTTGCTCCTGATCTTAAAGGAAAAGCTTTCAGTTTTTCATCATTAAGCATGTTAGTTGTGGGCTTTTCATACACAGCCTTTATTATGTTGAGGTAATTACCTTCCTAATTTGTTGAGTGTTATCATGAAATGATGTCTAATCTTTTTTTTTAAGATTTTATTTATTTATTTGACAAAGACAGAGAGCCAGAGAGCACAAGCAGGGGGAATGGCCACTGAGCAAGACTCAGTCCCAGGACCCTGGGATCATGACCTGAGTCAAAGGAAGACACTTAACCGAGTGAGACACCCAGGTGCCCCAAAAGGATGTCTAATCTTATCAAGTGCTTTTTCTGCATCAATTTAGACGATCATATGGTTCTGATCCCTCAATCTGTTAATGTGGTGTATTACACTGATTTTCATATGCAGAACCATCCTTGCATTCCAGGAATAATCCCACTTGGTTATGGTATATCATAATCCTTTTAATGTGCTATTGAATTTGATTTACTAATATTTTGTTCAGCACTTTTATATCAATAGTCATCAGGAAGATGGTTGGTAGCTTTCATGTAGTATTTTTGGTTTTAGGATCAGGGTAATGCTGAACTTATAAAATGAGTTTGGAAGTGTTCCCTTCTCTTCAATTTTCAGAAGAGTTTGAGAAGGTTTGGTGTTAATTATTTTTTAAATCTTTGATAGAAATCTCCATTGAAGCTGTCTGGTACTGGGCTTTTCTTTGTTGGGAGCTTTTTGATTACTGATTCAGTCTCCCTACTAGTTATTAAGTCTGACCAGATTTTTAATTTCTTCATGATTTAATTTTGGTAGGCTGTATGTTTCCTGGAATGTATCCATTTCTTCTAGCCTATTGAATGTGTTGGCATATGATTCTTCATAATGGTCTCCTATGGTCCTTTTTATTTTTGTGGCATCAGTTGTACTCTCTTCTCTTTATTTCTGGTTTTTGCTATTGGGTCTCGTCTCTTTTTTTCTTAGTCTGGCTAAGAGTGTGCGATTTTTTTTTAAGGGTGTGTGAATTTTGTTGATCTTTTAAAAAAATGAACTCTGTTTCATTGAATTTTTTCTATTATGTTTCTATTCTTTATTTTATTTTTGTTTTAATCTTTGTTACTCTCTTCCTGCTAACTTTGGTTTATTTTGTTCTTCTTTTTCTAGTTCCTTGAGGTGTATCGTTAGGTTGTCAATTTGAGATCTTTCTTTTTCTTAAATGTAGGCATTTATGACTATAAATGACTCTCTTAATACTGCCTTTGCTGCATCCATAAGTTTGGGCATTTTTTTTCATTTATTTCAAGATATTTTCTAATTTCCCTTGTGATTTCTTCTTTGATCCATTGGTCATTCAAGAGTGTATTGTTTCATTTCCAACTATTTGTGGATTCCCCAGTTTCTGCTATTGATTTCTTGCTTCATTTCATTGTGTTTGGAAAGACTTGGTAAAATCTCAAATCTTCTTGAATTTGCTAAGGCTTTGTTTTGTGTCCTACTACGTGATCTATCCCAGAGAATCTCCCAGGTACTCTTGAGAAGAAGGTGCATATTCTGTTGCTATTGAGTGTTCTGTGTATGCCTCTCAGGTCCAACTGGTCTAAAGTGTTGTTCCAGTCTAAACTTGCCTTCTTGAAAAGATTTATTAGCAAATAAAGGAAATGAGGGGAAAAAGAAGGAAATGTTCCCACATAAAGGATTTCTACCAGAAACCCCAAAAACATTATACCTAATAATGAAATATTCAAGTCGGGAACAAGATAAGAATTCCCACTATCATTACTTAATATTGTAATGGGATCCTAAACAGTAAAATATGATTTTTTAAAATGTGAGGGACATGCAGTAAAACAACAGAGAGAGAGAGAGAGAAGACAAATTGGTTTTAGTTGCGTATGAGGAGACTATCTAGCAAGAAAATCTCCTGAAAAACCATTGTAACTAGTAAAGGATGGGGTAATATGATAAGACACATCTGTAACACACACACTTATCATAAGGTTTTCCATATGCTGAAAATAATCAATTAGGGAAGGAAATGGGGGGTGGGGGTGGGGAGAAGAGCCCACTCACATTAGTAACCATATGTGGAAAAGATCTCAGAATAAACCTTTGTAAGATGTGCAAAATCTATATGACAATATGACAATAACAGTAAGAACAAAAAAAGAAGAGCTAAATAAAGGGAGAAGAACAGCGTATTCCTAGAGGCAAAGATTCAGAATTATGTAGCTATCAGTCCTCTCTAGGTTAATCTCTAAACTCAGTACAATTACAATCACAATCACAATCAAAATGCTACCAGGTAAAGCAAATACTGTAAAAAGTTAATGGTAAAATCTAGGTGGTGAATAAATGATGTTCACTAAAAATTATTTCAGTTTTTCTATATGCTTGAAAATTTTATTTAAAAATGTTTGAGGAGGGGCACCTGGGTGGCTCAGTGGGTTAAAGCCTCTGCCTTTGGCTCAGGTCATGATCCCAGGGTCCTGGGATCGAGCCCCGCATCGGGCTCTCCGCTCCGTGGAGAGCCTGCTTTCTCCTCTCTCTCTGCCTGCCTCTCTGCCTACTTGTGATCTCTGTCAAATAAATAAATAAAATCTTTAAAATAAAATAAAAATGTTTGAGGAATTGCCAATAAAATTTAAAATTTTATTTTAAAATGTTTGAGGATTTTTAAATGCAATTTGACAAGCTAAATCTGAAATTCCTCTGGAAGGGAAAAAAGGCAGCTTAAAAGTTCTAAAACAGCTATTTGGAAGAACGTGCTTTACCTGACATGAAGACATAAGTTAAAGCTTGAGTAATTAAAATAATGTGTTATCAGCATAAGAAACTAAATGGATGGATGGCTCATCTAGCTGCACTTTGAATATATGGGATTTTCAGAGTATGAAAGCAGTGCTATTTTTAAAGACATTGGAAAAGACAGACAAATTAATAAGTATAATGACAACTAACTTCAAGCCTAACTCATGTTTTAAAGAACAATAATTTCCAGGTGAATTTAACAGAGAAATATAACAAGCAGAATTGCAAATATATTAGAAAAAATATAGTAAAAAACTTAAGTTTTGCTGAAAAATTCTTCCTGTGCAAGACTGAAAACCTAGAAACTGCAAAAGAAAAGGTTGATTGATTTGACTTCATAAATGCTACAGATTTTCGAATACTAAAGGAAACCATTAACAAGGCTTATGCACAAGTCGTTGGACTCTTGATTTCAGCTCAGGTCATGATCCCAGGGTTGTGAGATGGAGCCCCTTGTCGGCTCAGCAGAGAGTCTTTTTGGGATTCTCTCTCTCCCCATCCCTCTACCCCTCCCCCTGCCCACACGTTTGCTCACTCACTCTTTCTCTAAATACATGAATCTTTTTTTAAAATATGAGGCTCTTGGGGCGCCTGGGTGGCTCAGTGGGTTAAAGCCTCTGCCTTCGGCTCAGGTCATGATCCCAGGGTCCTGGAATCGAGTCCTACATTGGGCTTTCTGCTCAGCAGAGAGCCTGCTTCCTCCCCTCTCTCTGTGTCTGCCTCTCTGCCTACTTGTGATCTCTGTCTCTGTCGAATAAATAAATAAAATCTTAAAAAAAAAAATGAGGCTCTTCTCCCTTCCTCACAGATTGGCAAAAATCAGAAAAACAGACCTTGCCGTATTCATGCACCACTGGTGAGAGTATAAATTGGTGAAATTTTTATGGAGGGCAACTTATTATTTTTAAAGAGTTCATTTACTTATTTGACAGAAAGAGTGAGAGAGCACAAGCAGGGGAAGCAGCAGAGCAAGAGGAAGAGGCAGGCCCCCCGCTGAGCAGGGAGCCCAATGCAGGGCTCGATCCCAGGACCCTGAGATCATGACCTGAGCAAAAGGCAGACACTTAATAGACTGAGCCACCCAGGTGCCCTTATGGAAGTCAATTTAGCAACAGATGAAAAGGGCTCTCCTTTCATCTAGTCTTTCCCTTTGAAGAACCCATATCATCTGATGAAGTACAAAAAAAGAGGCACATGATTGCTAAGATACCAGTCAGGTCATTCACTCTGTCAGTTCACAGCATGAAGAACATCCGTTATTTGGGTAGTTGGGTCGTGATAAGACAACAGAACTAGCACTAGGAAGTGAACTGCAGCCATTCAAAAGGATTAAGACCTATGGGTACTGATGCAAATACATTTCTAAGACTTTTTTAAAAATATTTTATTTATTTAATTTATTTGAGAGAGAGAGTGCACATGCATGCACGAGCTGGGAGAGGGGCAGAGGGAGAGGGAGAAAAGGACTTCCCACTAAGCGGGGAGGCTGACGGGGTGGGGGTGGGGAGGGGAGTGTGGGGTGGGGGGGCTCAATCCCATGACCCTGGGATCATGACCTCAGCCAAAGGCAGATACTTAAGCAACTATGCCACCAGGTGCATTTCCAAGACTTATTTAATAAACTATGTAGTGTCGTGCATAATAAAATATATTTCATTGTATGAAGAACAATCTGTGTAGACCTAATTTGCTTGAATAGAAACAAAGAATGAATCTCGGGGTCATGAGATGAGCCCCACATCAGGCTCTGCACTGAGCACGGAGCCTGCTTAGGATTCTCGCTCTTCCTCTCCTTCTGCCCACCTCTTCAGGTGTGCATTCTCTCTCAAATAAACAATAAATAAAAGAACAAAGAATAAATACTGATCCATTAAACCGTGAGTGACTTTATTAGGAAGGAATCTTTTTTAATTATTTTTTTTAATTTATGCTTTCTATATCATTTGAATTTGTTATAATTGTATGTTGATTATCAATAATTAATGACTGTCAGTAAGAATTAAAGGGTATCAATAAGAATTAAAATGCGTTAAAAGTAACAGTGCCCGTGAGCAGGACACCCTGCAAAGGCAGTGGCTGTGAGCTGCTCTCATTTAGAGCTGGGAGTTTCACTGTGACATGAACCACCTTGTGCGCGCAGGACGGGTGCCCAGGCTTTTCCAAACGGAGCCCCCACCTGGTAGCCCTAGCTTATCATTTGCTTGGCAACCTGGCCTTGTGGAAGTCATTCAACTGGAACAACAAATGACAATTGCCATGGGTTTATCTGTACCAGGGGGGTGGAGATGTGACCATTCACTGTTTTCAAATATTAGTTTCAATCCATCAATGGATTTGACCACTTTGTAGAACCACTGACACTCTGAAATCCATAAAGGCACAAATGGAGGCAGAATCCTTGAAATGCAGACTTTTGACACTTAAAAACGCCCTACTTACAAGCATCCTAAATATCACACACTTGTGTGAAGTTACACATGGTAGCTGAAAAATATCTGTGAACCACTGCCCTCCCAGCCCCAGCGCCCCTCGACCCAATGCACTGGAAGTGTCAAAAAGTGGTTCCCGGCCAGATGCGCAAACAAAACAGAACACCCAGCAGGCTCTCATATGAATGTAGCCGGGGCTGGGAGCCACGGAGTGTGGGAACACCTGTTAGAATCACTGTTTGGCACAACTCAAGCGATCCCAGTAGTGGGGACCGGTGGCTGGCACTGGGAACCACTGCCAGAAGTGCCGAATTCAATCAATGGGTTCAATCTCAAGAGACTTCTGCAGGAGAAGATAACACCACACACAAGAGGATCGACTTGCCCCGATGGCGCCATGACTATGCTGGAAAGAAAGGCTGAGGAATTTCCACGACCAACTAGAAAACCGAATTTACTATAATTTTATCACTCAAAGTGCTTCATAGGCCGCCAAGTGCTTTCATTTCTTTCGATCCATCCCCACAGCCTCCTGAGTTGGTTATTATCACCCCTTCCCCATCTTAGCACCGAGGAGCAGTGAGCAAGGACGGGAGGTGATGTGACCAACATCACACAACAGGTTTATGGATGAGCCCGATGTCCTGATGCTAGAACCTACACTGTTTTTTAGGCCACATTCACTCTGAATACCAACTGAATAATAAACCCACTACCTATAATTAGTTTTACAGTATTAATTATATTGAGACTTCTTTTTTTTAAAAGATTTTTTTATTTATTTGACAGATCACAAGTAGGCAGAGAGACAGGCAGAGGGCGGTGGGGGTGGGGAGCAGGCTCCCTGCTGAGCAGAGAGCCCGATGCAGGGCTCGATCCAAGGACCCTGAGATCACGACCTGAGCTGAAGGCAGAGGCTTTAACCCACTGAGCCACCCAGGTGCCCCTAATTTGAGCCTTCTTACAGAGGGGTCAAAGGTTTTACAAGCTGATTTATTCCAATGTTATTATTGTTGTTTAAAATTAGAATGACTTGACATTGTGAAGGCTACTGTGATCTTTACCATGTGTGACAATCTCTACTGTTAGAAGAGGGGATGCATTATTTACTCAGGTATGAGTGAAGAGTTCTGTTACAGCAGAGCCAAGTGATTAGACCAAGTCAGTCATCAAGAATCTATAACAAAAAGAGCACAAGGAAACCGTCCATCCTCAGGAATGTGTGTGGGCAGGACCTTGGCAGGCCAGCAGATCTGCTGGCTACAATTACCAGGTTTTGCTGAAACAAAGAAAGGAGTTACAAAGAATTCCAGCCTGTTTTTAAGCCAGAATCCTCAAGTGTCAAAGCCACGCCAAGCCCAGAGCTGGCCTCGTTTTACTCTCTGGATATGTAAGGGTCACAATACTTTCTGCATTTAGTAATCACCCTTCAGCTGAGGGCTTGCGGCCAGAGCTCTCCACTTGTTTTTTCCCCCTCGAACAATTGTTTCTGTCAAGTCACCAACAGAAATAGCCTGCTCCAGTCAGATGTTATCACCTCTTTGGTGAACACTAATTTATTCCTCCTCAAACTCAGAAAGATGATCATAACATAAATACAGAGTAATCAGAATTAGAGGGATTTTAGAGACCACATATTTCAACCTCTCATCTTTGCCTGAATCATCTCGAAAATATCTCTAACTGGTTAGGAAAGCCTATGTTTGAATACTTCCAGTTAATAGGAAGGTCAGCCTCTACTGAGGTTGAAATGATGTGGGAATGGTTCCTTGTAGTAAGTAGAGAGAGACATCCTACTTGTAGGTTTTGCTCTCTAAATTCGCTCTCTAAATCAAAATAGTTGGGACTTACTGTGTACTAAGTACCATGTGCTAGATACTGGGTATACAAAGATTTTTAGAAAGATGCCACCCCTGCCTTCAAGAAGCTAATTGTTTGCTGTGACCGTGAGGCTCTCTACCAGTATCCTGGGGCTTGCTCTCCTTCTGGACACACTGGAGTTCCCTGCTCACCTGAAGACAGACATAACCAATGACATGCAGGCAAGTGGGCCATCTCTAGGGGAAAGCTTGACGAGAAAGGACATGCTTTGCTTCACTATTTACTCTCTGGCCCACAACTGGCCATGTTGCAGACTGTGGCTACTCTGTTAGTGCAAACTGAAGACAAACGCTGACCCACAAGTAGAGTGTGAGCCAGGAATAACCTTGCTGTTGGAAGCCACTATGGTTTTCGGAGTTGCTTGTTACTACAGCATAATCCAGCCTGTCCTGACTGATACATAGTATAAGCGAAGCTTGACAAACAATCAAGCAAAAGCAAACAATAAGCCAAGTGCCGCAGTAGAAGCAGGTACAAGAGTCAGTGAGGGCAGAGAAAAAGCCGTACCATCAATCTCAGTTATCTGGAGGACTTGGCTAAGGCCTCACAGAAGAGTCAGCCTCTGAATGAGAAGGTCAAGGATGAGCGGTTACTGCTGAGAAACGAGTGTTCCCAGGGAACACTCTGCAGAGCCAGAGAGGGAAAAGAAAACACGGCGTGTGTGAAGGACCACAAGGAGCTCGGTTTTGCTGGCATATGCAGTGTGAATGGGGTGGGTTTACCACGAAACTGAGGAAGTGGAAGCTTTCGGGGCCCTCACTGGCATGGGCACCTTCAATGACCTCTATCTATATTTTTTATAACCTTATGCTTCTAGTCTTTATAATTATATATTCTTTATACCTATATTCTAAGGCCTCCTTCCTAATGTTCAGGTTCCACAAAAGCTAGATGTGCTTTGGATGGGGCAGGGGGGAATAAGGAAATGATTACTAGACCTGTTCATCTTGCACGTGATACCTTTGTGACATCTGACACAAGGAATCCCGTTCCCTAGCAGGCTTTACCCCCAAGTCGACCATCCCTGTTCCTGCCCTTTGTGTCACAGGTTGGAAAGTCTGCACCAGGCACTGCTTTTCTCTGAATATGCTCTTGTTTGTTTACAGCCTTCTCAGGAGCGGCCCCTGAATCTACATCAAATCCTCCAGACGCAGTCTGCATATATTTATCTCTTTCTTTAGTGGCATTTCTTGTGTCATACTTAATCCTTCCATAAAAGTTGTTACCCAAATGATGCCAGAGTATTTATACTGTGAGCTTCCTCAGAAAAATATGGAGCAGTGCTCCTGGCTTTAATTCACATCACCAGTACCAAAATACACTTGTTTGATTTAGTTTAGGTTTGACAGACTCTGAGGAACAAGTCTGGTGAGGAAAAAGGAGATAGCTAATCCATTTAACAGAAAAGAGGGGATAGTAAATTCATTTAACAACTGTTTACTAAGCACCTACCCTGTGTCAGGCACTGTTCTACACGTTATAATATGGGTGAGATTTAAAAAAAAAGAAAAGAAATATATATATATATATATAAATTTCTGCCTCCCCGGAGTTCACATTCTAGGGGGAAGAGGGAGGACGATAAATCAAATAAATAAATGAAATTGTGTGTTAAAGAGTAACAAGTGCAGGGGTGCCTGGGTGGCTCAGTGGGTTAAAGCCTCTGCCTTCAGCTCAGGTCATGATCCCAGGGTCCTGGGATCGAGCCCCGCATGGGGCTCTCTGCTCAGTGGGAAACCTGCTTTCCTCTCTCTCTGCCTGCCTGCCTACTTGTGATCTCTGTCTGTCAAATAAATAAATAAAATCTTAAAAAAAAAAAAAAGAGTAATTAAGTGCAATGGAGAAAAATAAAGCAGGGAAGGGGAGGAGTCCACACTGGGTGGGGAGGGGATGGGGTCGCGATTTTAAACTGGGTGTTTGGACTGGCCTCACTGAGAATGTGACATTGGAGCAGAGACGTGGAGGTGACGAAGTGAGCCATCTGGATGTGGGGGAGGAGCGTTCTAGGCAGAGGCACAAGCTGGCGCACGGACCTTGAAGTGGGAATGTGCCCAGCTGGTTAAAGGACAGCAAGGAGGCCAGTTAAGCGGGGTGGGAGCAGTCAAGAAAGCAGGAGGAGAGGGTCGGAGAGGTGAGGAGACCCCTGCACAGGGCCCTGTGACGATCTGGTCTGTCTGGGGCTGCAGAGCCCTGGGGAGTGCCTGGAACAGAGAGGGCTGACGGGGTCCAGCGTGCGTGCTGCGGGCGCCTCTGCTGGCCGCGCCGAGAACAGCCAGCAGGACGAGCAAGTGGAGGAGGAGGCAACCTGTCAGGGGGCTATGCCAGCAATCCGGGCAGAAGAGGACAGCAGCAGGGACTGAGATGGCCCAGATGGAGGCAAAGAGAAGGGGCTGGATTCTAAATACACTTGGAAAGTAGAGCTGACAGGATTTCCTAAAGGACTGGATGGAGCGTGTGGGCACTGAATGCAGAGCAATCCGGGAGGCCTGTGAGGTCTTGGACCCAAGTGACTGGAAGGATGGCACTGCCACCAACCACCAAGATAGGTCTGAACCTGCAAACACCCAAAGCAAGTGTGTGCTGCTAGGACTGGAAGGTCCCTGTCTAGGTGAAAGCAGATGGAGCTGGTTTGGTCGGAAGCAGTTTAGATGAGTCATGGGTAAGGCTGCTAATGAGCGGCGAGGCTGCACCAGGCCGACGCTCCCAGTGAAAAGATTGTGCTCTGTGCTCAAACCTGCTCTCACACAGAGAAACTGCAGAAAGCAGGGGAAGGCAGAAGAAGGGGGGGGTGGGGCCAGGGGCAAGGCATTGGGGATAGGAGGTGGCTGGGATACCTTGAGAGGCAACTAGTCAGAGCCTGCACCCTTGGAAGTGTGGGACAGCACCTTCCAAAATTAAACATTATGTTACTTGCATCCTAAATTCTGTTTCAAGTACAAAAGTAAATTACTTTATTAAATTTAAAACTAAAATTTTTAAAAAACAATATAAATGGTTTGTTCTGGATGTGGTTTTACTTCTGAATTACATTTGTTTTGTTTTCATTGAATTTTTCCAGTGTGGGCCAGAGAGTTTACAGGCAAAATAGCTTGCAGGGGAGTGAGCCAGCTTGAACCTCTCAAGAACACTGATTGAAAAAAGAACTCTCTGGCTCTCCCCTGTGGATATGATGCTCCCCCCGCTACTGCCAGGCTCAGTCTGCACTGCACTGATAACAATGGCCTTACTGCAACGAAGCCCAGCAAGATGGCACATGGGGAGAGGAGGCCAATCTCACTCACAGTAAAAGAAATACTAATTAAAATCACTTAGGCTCTCTTTTTTTCGTTTACTTTGGAAAAGCTCAGAATGTTTGACAACATACTGAGTTGACAAGGGTTTGAGGAAGTAAGGTATTCACACGCTGCCTGCAGGAGTGAAAACTGGTAAGTTCTCTACTGAGAAGTACATAACAGTAGCTAATGAAATTACCAGTGCTCATTCCCTTTGATTCAGCCAGTCTGCCTCAGAACGCAGCCTCTGGATACGCCGGTCCACATGTGCAGCACTGCATGCACAAGGTAACCTGCTGTCAACACTGTAATAGCACAAGTGGAAATAAACTGATTGTCCACGAAAAAGGGAACAGAATAATATGTACCTGTGAAAAAGAACGAGGAACATTTTTATACTAGGGCTTAATCTTCAAGATATCTTGATCATGTTGTTTTTTTAAAAAGCCAAGTGAGGAAGAAAAAATAGACGTGCTTATGTGTATGTATACATATGTATGCGTGTATATGTGTACGTATGTATATAGTGTGTATATGTATGTGCACACACTATATACCCACATATCCATACAGGTGTACACACACACATACTATATATATACATACATATATACATATACAGATACACACACTTAAAATATCTCTAGACAATACATGAGAAACTAGTATCCTTGGTTGCCTCTGGAAAGGGGAATGAGGAGTCAGTGAAGCTCTTCCCTGTGAAACCTTTTAAATGTTCCACGATGTGCAGGGAACCTGGGTGGCTCAGTTGGTTAAGGGTCTGCCTTCAGCTCAGGTCACAATCCCAAGGTTCTGGGATGGAGCACAACATTGGGCTCCCTGATCAGTGTTGGGAGGGGTTGCTTCTCTCCACCCCCGCTTGCTCACTCTCTCAAATAAAATCTTTTATAAAATGCTCAACAATGTGAATGTGCTATGTATTCAAAACAAAAAATTAAAATTTGAATTAATATATAAATGGAAAAAATGTTAGCACATTTCCCAAAGCGTGTGGGTTGTTACAAATAGCAATGAGTGAAAAAGTGAGAGGTTAATGGGGTTGGGGCAGAGGACAAGAATCTGTGATGAAGGTCAATGCCATGTGGAGCTCCTTTACATTTCAAACTTCTAATAAATACATTTCAAACTTCTAACAGATGGGCTTTTGGCTGAACTTCTGTAGCGGTGTACATGGCCGGTTCATCTACAACCAAATATAATACTTCCATTTAAATATATTCCATTGCCTCCAGCTTAAAGTCGTAGTTCTAAAGTAACTTAGAAATAGGAATGGAACAATACATATGGACACTATATGCCAAGCAACTGCTTTCCCAATTAAAAACTCCTATAGCAACGTGTTACCCAGTCTCCATTTGAGTTTGCCCATGGTGTGGGAGCCCATGACCACTGATAACCATTTATCACAAAGTTCCTTTCTTAACTGGGTCTGATTCCCAGGTTTTAGATCTGCCTTTTGAAGAAACACAGAACAAGTGAGCACTCTCCACAGTGTGACCAGTCAACCTCTTGGTCCACCTATCAGCCTTCACACACTGGAGATGGTCATTCCCCACTCTGGCCCTCGCCTCTGCAGTGTTGAGCCTCCCAAACTCATTCCACACTTTCTCTAGTGACCTGCTCTTTGGATGCATTCTAATTCATCCATAGCGCTCTCAAAATGTGGCAGTCAGAGCTGAACAAGCATTCAAGATGCAGCCCAATCAGAAGAGAAATAAACAGAAGCAGTTTTGTAATTATTCCACCACCACTACTAACTAGTACCACCAGATATCTACCTAACTAGAGGTTCTTGGTCTTTTTCTCCCCATATAGATGAGGAATTTGAGGACCTGAGAGGTGAAGTGGGAGGTGGGACAAGGAAACACTGCTGGAATTTGGCAGGACTGGGATTCTTTCATCATAGGCCGTTCTACAATCCTGGGACTGTAGGCTTTCTGGGCTTTCTTCCCCTTTGCTTCTTTGAATTTTACTTTCTTGTCCTTTATTTCAGCCACGTTTTCTGGGATCATAGATTTGTGGCTCTTGCAGATTCCAGAGGGCCTTGGTGCTGGTGGCATGCCTCTCTTTCTTTTCTGAGAATCACAGCCCTTGTAAGACCTTCTCTGAACACCCTTTTAAATGTCTAAGACAGTCCGAAACCTCCATGCTGAAGAGTGTCCATAATAGTCCTCTATTTCTTTCATACCATTTATCAGAATTTGTCACTGCATCTGTGTCTTTGTTCCCATCTTTTCCTGCTTTACTGTCTCTCACCCCAGCTAGGCTCTGAGTTCTGTGAGGTCAGGGCCTATCTCCACAGCATCCTTAGCATGCAACACAGGGCCTGGCACAGAGTAACCATTTTCGCTGAATGAATGGATGAAGAAATGGGAGCTGAGAATGCGGTTAAGAGTCTAATATCAGACAGAACTGGGCTTGCCCCAAACCCCTACCACCATGACCTGCGTATTCCTGGGCAAATGATTTCATTCCTCATGATCTGACTCCTCACTGGAAAATGGAGACAGTGATGCCTACCTCCCAGGGCTGCTGTGCTGCTCGGTGAACTGACTCGGAGGGTAAGAAAGGCTAGAGCGTGCCTCCTCGTACACAGTGGGCACTCAGCAAGTCACAGAGACTGTGGCGGCAGCTGCTGCTCTAACCCTGCCATCTCTCACACAGAGGCTGGCCATGGGAGGGTGACAATTAAGTGTAATGGCAAAAGGTACATCAGTTGTTTTAGCTGGCTTGGTTTTTTTTAATTTTGGTAAAAAACAGCATAAAATTTACCATCTTAACCATTTTTAAGTGCACTGTATAGTAGTCAACTTTATGGACACTGTTGCACGACAGATCTCCAGAATTCTTTTCATCTTGCAAAATCGAAACTCTATAACCACTGAACAACTTCCTTTCCCCCACTCCTCCAGCCCCTGGCAACCACCATTCTACTTTCTGTTTCCAAGGGTCTGACGACTTTAATACCTCCTATAGGTGGAACTATGCGGTATTTGCGTTTCTGTGACTGGCTTATTTTACTTATAATAATGTCCTCAAAGTTTATCATCTTTGTTGTACCATGTGACAGGATGGCCTTCCTTTTTTGTTGTTTTTTGTTTTTTCTAAAGATTTTATTTACTTATCTGGGTGAAGGGGAAACTCCTTCCTCTTTAAGGCTGAATAATATTCCACTGTACATAGAGAACATTTTCTGTATCCATTCACCTGTTGATGGGATATTCATGTGGCTTCTACATTTTGGTTGTTGTGAATAATGCCTTAATGAACATGGGTGTGCAAAACCTCTTTGGGACCCTGCTTTCAATTCTCTTGGATATATACATCATTTTTTTTAAAGCTCTCCACACTCCAATGATGCCAGCAGCACAGCCACCAGTCATAGCAGTCATAGCTGCCTTCACCCAGCAGCTTTTGTCACCAAACTATCTTCTGTTTAAGCTCGTCCCCTAGCCCTTTCTGATGTCCTCCAGATTCCCCTATTTTTTAAGTGAATTTGACAGGTCAAACCTCAAATCGATTTCCTTGTCTAAAAGGGAGGGAAGCTAAGTAAACTTTTCCTTCACCCTCTCTGTTGGAAAATCTCCAGGGCCCTTGTCCAGAGTAGGGCAGCCCCCCAAGACCTGAGCAGAGCAGAGCTGCAGGAGCCTGGGGCCCGGCTCCTGGAATGGGATGGGGCTGTGGTGCTGCCTCAGCAGGCCCAGGACGGTTTTAATATGCTCACCTGATGAGTAATGATTTGAAGGTAGTATTTCATCTGGAAGTTACCAGTTTCCTTTGACACATAAGATTGAATAACATTCACTGGGTTTATCAGTCCTGTGACCTAGAACCTGGGGAGTTCCACATAGATCCACCTCCAATCTTACAATGCCCAGCCAGAAGAACCAATAGGATTTGATCAATAAGTTCCACATTTTCCTGGAACTCCTCAGGGTCACAGTCACTTTCAAGCTATTGTCCTGAGGGCTGGCAGCACACAGGTGCTAAAAGTCAGATTGAACACACATTCGGGGCCTTCTGTGGGCTCTTGGAGCTATCTTGAGAAACCTTAGGATGCTGAGGTCGCACAGGAGTAAGGAGGAGAGGTAGGTCTCAGCACCTGAGCCTTCTCTAGTCTATAAAGCGGTAAAGCCCATGACAAATCATGAAAATAAGAGTGGCTGTCACTGTACAAATATAAAACTCCAACAATTACTTATTCACGACTATTTTCAGACCAGGAATAATGTACACACATCTCCCTATTCCCATCTCAACCCTCTTCCTATGGTACCTGAGCACACACATAGGCACATTCACCACTGACACACTCAGGAGAGTGTGTGGGGATATGTAACTTCTGATGCAAACTAGTAAGCATATTTATGTTCTTTCCATGAGCTTTCCAGAGTCCAAATCAAAAGTTTCTAAGAACTTCTCTTTGTGGCATATATGAGAACTGATGTGATGTGCCTACCATCATAAATTTCGTAAAAATGATATTTGTTTATCCATTGTTTAAACGCTACTTTAATATTACATGTTAGTTTGGTGGTGGTGGTGTTTCTATGACAATCTTGGACAACAAAATTTCATCTGACTTTACTTAAAATACCACTTAACTCTCATAAGAATAGAAATCATCCCTTTAATTGGCCCTCTCCCATCCTCTCTCCTCCCCCACAGAGCCAGCCTCCACCATCCCGCTTATTCAACTTCCTTGCTTGGTCAGTCTTTGGCACACTGCAGGCTCCATTCCCTCCTCCCACTCTGCCCAAACTACTTGCACCAAGGTCATCGGTCAAGTGGCTCTTTCCAACTTCTCAGCCAGTCTCAGAGTCATTCAGGACCCAAAGAAGGTTACGACCCGCACCTCTACAAGCCCTTCACAAAGCAAGGAACCCCCTGCCCAGGAACTTGCCATCTCCTGGACCCAAGTGACATCCAGATCACCCTGCCAGCTCTAAACTACCTGCCAAGCTCCAAATCCATCACTTCCAAATGCCACTGGTCCCTGTAGGTCTTTACTTTTTTATTTTTTAAAGTTTTTAAAAGTAGGTCCATGCCCAGCATGGAGCATGACACAGGGCTTAAACTCACAAGCCTGAGATCAAGACCTCAGCTGACTGAACCACCCAGGAGTCCTGGTCCCTCTGGGTCTTTAAAAACTATACACTTAGTCTCTGCCTCCCCTTACCTTAGCATTCATCCCCTCAAAAGAAACAAAACAAAATAAAAAAAATCAGCCATTATGTTTTACTGCCTAGATCTTCACCTTACTTCTCACCATCTGTCCAGATTTCCAGGCAAGAGACCTGCATCCAAATTCCTCCTGCATCCTTTATGCAGCCCTCTGCCATCTTCCACTCTCCCATCTTCCACTGCTGTCAAATCCTCTACATCTGGGAATGTTTCAGATCAGACCTCTTGTCTACATCCTTGTAAGACAGAGCCCAATGCTTAAGGGCTTAAGCTCTTGAGCCAGATGGGCCTGGTTTACATCCTGGTTCTGCTACCTATGAGTTTTGGTAACCTATGCAAGGTGTTTTGTCTTCTGCGTTTCCATTTTCTTCTCTGTTACTGGAAGCGATAGCCTCAATCTCTTCGAGTTGGTACAGGAATAAAGACAGAGGTGTAAGGGGTGCACATTATGCCTTACACCCAGCGAGAGCACCATGAACGGTGGCTACGGGCATCATCCTTGTGTCTTTTACTGTAATTCAGTCCCCTGTCTGCACTGGCTGGGAGTCCAAAACAACCTTCCAAGCTTCCAGCCCTTAGTTGTCCCTCCCCTTCAGTCCGACATCCTTAAAAACAAGTCTATTCAGGTCACTTCTTGGCTTTAAGAATGTCTGCTGGCTTCTCGCGTCCAGTCAGAAGACTCTACACATCTCTGCTGCTCGATACCATAGTCACTAGCCACATGTGGCTAGTCAGCACATCAGCTACGGGTTGTCCACATTTAGATGGATTATATGTGTAAGACACGCTAGATTTGAAGACTTAGTAAGAAAAGGAATGTAAACTACTTCACTGATAGTTTTTTAAATACAACAGGGTTCTATATTTAAAGCAGTGACAGAACAAATTTAAAGCAGCTGATCTAGTATCTTTTAAATCACCTTTAAACTATCTTTTTGAATCATTATAGTTTTTGATAGCTTCTTATTTTTCTTAGTCCCTTTACTCATGGCTCTTTTCTTCATCTCTTTTCCCATTTGAAATGTTCATGGATGGTCTCAGAAGTAATTACGTCTTTTTTTGGAAGGCGAGGGAATTTTTAAAAATACTGTGGTAAAGTACACATTATGTGAAATTTATCATCTTAATGATTTTTAAGTGTACAGTGGCATTAATCACATTCCCATCGTGATGTAACCATCACCACCATCCACCTCCACAACTCTTTTCATCTTACAAAACAGAAATCCTGTTTCCAGTAAAGACGAACTCTCATTCCCCTCCCTGTAACCCCTGGAAGCCACCATCTTATCTCTAAGAATCTGACTCCTGTAGGGACCTCATATAAGTGGAATCACAAAGTATTCGTCCTTTTGTTATTGGCTTATTTTACTTAGCATAATGTCTTCAAGATTCATCCATCTGTCAGAATTCCCTTGTAAGGTTGAATAATATTCCCTTGTATATATATTTATCCATTTCATTTATCCATTCATCCGCCCATGGACATTTGAGTTGCTTCCATCTTCTGACTATTGTGACTAACGCTGCTATGAACATGGGTATACAAAGAGCTCTTTGAGTCCTTGCTTTCAATTCTTTTGGGCATATACCCAGAAGTGGAATTGCTGGGTCATAAGGTAATTTTACGTTCAACTTTTTGAGTAACTACCATACTGTTTTCCACAGCAGCTGCGTGCGCGTGTGCGTGCTCCCTCTCGCTCTCTCACGCTCGCTCTACATATATATAGTAGCCATCCTAATGGGTATAAAGTAGTATCTTGCGTTTTTGATTTGCATTCCTCCAATGATTAGTGATGCTGGGCATCTTCTCATGTGCTTTTTGGCCATGTACCTAACTTCTTTGGAGAAATGTCTATTCAAGTCCTTTGCCCATTCTTAACGGGTTTTATTTTTGTTGTTGTTGAGCTGTAAGAGTTCTTTCTATATTCTGGATATTAACCCCTTATCAGGGGTTATAATTTGCAAATATTTTCTTCCACTCCATGGGTTGATTTCTACTCTGTTGAATGTGTCCTTTGAACTGGAGAAGTTTTTCTTTTTCTTTTTCAAATTAACATATAATGTATTATTAGCCCCAGGAGCACAGGTCTGTGAATCGCCAGGAAGTTTTTCATTTTGATGTAGCACAACTTACCTATTCCTTCTTTTATTCCTTGTGCTTTTGGTAATATATCCAAGAAATCACTGCCAAATCCATGTCATAAAGCTTTTCCTCTATGTTTTCTTCTAAGACTTTTATAGTTTCAGCTCTTACCTTTAGGCCTCTGATCCATTTTAAATTAATTTTTGTATATGCTGTAAGGCAAGTGTCCACCATCATTCTTTTACATGTGGATATTCAATCTTCCCAGCACCGTTTGTTGAAAACACTGTCCCTTTTCCTATTAAATGGCCTTGGCATTCTTGTAAAAAATTGTTTGTATGCATGAGGGTTTATTTCTGGGGTTTCTATTCTATTCCATTGGTCTATATGCCATCATCAATAATTTTTAATATTAAGCACATGTTGAAACAATATTTTGGATATACTGGGTTCAATACATTCTTAAAATTAATTTTTATCTCTTTTCACTTTTCCAATGTGGTTCCTTAAACATTTTAAACCACAAATGTGGCTTGTATTATATTTCTATTAGACAGTGCTAATCTCAATGCTCTGAACTTGGGCCACCAGGCAGTGTGGAGAGCAAGGGGTGACACCGTAGGATTAAATGATAGTCTGTAAGCTCCCTTCCTTTTGTGTTTATCATTACAGCACTTAGGGAGCAGGAAAGCAGTGTGGTTGAAAACTGAGGTATTTTTTAATCAGGCAAGCTCAAGTTTCAATCTTCAAGACCCGCTGCTCTGTCCCATACAGCAGCCACTAGCTACCTATGCCTACTAAGTACCTGAAATGTGACTAGTGCAAATTAAGATGCACTATTAAGTGTCAAACTCAGACTAGATTTCAAAGGCTTAGTACCAAGAAAAGTGATGTAAAGCATCTCATTAGTAACCTTTGTATTAATTACGTGTTGAACCACTAACATTTTTTTAAAGATTTTATTTGAGAGCGAGCGAGTGAGCCCAACTGGGGAGGTGGGGCAGAAGGAGAAGGAGAAGCAGACTCCCTTCTGAGCAGGGACCCCAACACAGGGCTCGGTCCCAGGACTCTGAGATCACCACCAGAGCCGAAGGCAGAGGCTTAATCAACTGAGCCACCAAGATACCCCAAACTATTAGTATTTATTTTAAAAATTGAGTTAAATAAAAATATGCTAAAATTAATTTGACTTTTTATTTTTTAAAAGATTTGAGAAAGTTCACGCATGTTCAAGTGCACACAAGTGGGGTGCGGGGAGCAGAGGGAGAGGGGGAAGCAGAGCAGGCTCCCCGCTGAGCGCAGAGCCGCACACGGGGCTCGATCTCACGACCCTGACATCATGACCTGAGCCAAAAAAGAGCTGGATGGGGGCGCCTGGGTGGCTCAGTGGGTTAGGGCCTCTGTCTTCGGCTCGGGTCATGATCTCAGGGTCCTGGGATCGAGCCCCGCATCGGGGGTCTCTGCTCAGCGGGGAGCCTGCTTCCTCCTCTCTCTCTGCCTGCCTCTCTGCCTACTTGTGATCTTTCCTCTGTCAAATAAATAAATAAAATTATTAAAAAAAAAAAAAAGAGCTGGATGTTTAACCAACTGAGCCACCCAGGCCCCTCTGTTTTATTTTTAAAAGATTTTTTGAGAGAGAAGCTTTAGTTGCACAGCAAGAGTCAGCAGATTTTTCCAAATCACTCCTACTCTCACATATGCATAACCTTTCCCATTATCAATATCCCCCACCAAAGTGGTATATCTCTTACAACGGATGAACCTGCACAGACCCATCACCACCCAGAGTCCAGAGTTCACATCATAATTCATCCCTGGCACCGGATATTCTACGGGTTTGGACACACGTACAGTGGCATGTATCTACCATTATAGCATCACACAGAATCGTTTTATTGTCCTAAAAACCCTCTGTGCTCCACCTATCTATCTTTCCCTCCCCCTAACTGCTGACAACCACTAACCTTGTTACTGTCTCTGCAGTTTTGCCTTCTTCAGAATATCATATGGCTGGACTCATATAATATTAGCCTTTTTGGAACGGCTTTCACTTAGTAACATGCATTTAAGGTTCCTCCGTGTCTTTTCAAGGCTTGATAGCTCACTTCTTATTTTTATTTATTTTTTAATTTTTTAAAAAAGATTTTATTTATTTATTTGTCAGAGAGAGAGAGAGCATGCACAAGCAGGGGGAGCTGCAGGCAGAGAGAAGCAGTCTCCCTGCTGAGCAAGGAGCCCTATACAGGACTCAATCCCAGGACCCTGGGATCATGACCTGAACCAAAGGCAAATGCTTAACCGACTGAGCCACCTAGGCGTCCCTTACTTCTATTTTTAAAATGTTGCTCCTAGAATTTTAAAATGACATATGCAGCTCAGATTGTATTTCTGTTGGATACCTGTGGGCCTGGTATGGGCAGTTTTTCAGTTTGGCATCTGCCTGCCTCTTCAGCCACTCAAGTTCGTGCCTGGGTACCCCTAGGTTCACTGCACCCTGACACTCCAGCCTCCTTGCCTTCACATATACTAGACCCCCCTCCCTTGAGACTTCTCTAACTCCCTTATCCCTGAAGACTAATACATGCTCAGCCCCATTTCAAATAGGACATCTTTAGTGAAGCTTTTCTAAATTTTCTAAATTTCTACTGCACTTAAGTGTACTTTTTACTTTATATTCTCTCTCTCTTTTTTTAGCATGTGTCTGATATTTACTCTAGAAAAATCTGTGAGCTATCCTTGTGCTTAGGGAAGAGGTATTGTTCATCTTTGGGTCTTCAATCTGTAGCACAAGGCCTGACACTGTGGGCACTCACAGATGTTGAGTGAATAAATGAATGAAAGACACACAACAAAATTCAGATTGTTCTCCAACAAGAGATAACATATCCACTTAATAATCAGACAGCTCAGAAAAGTATCTTAAATGCAATAAACTAGGCTGGGGGGACAAAAAGCTAGAATGAGTCACAAGTTGTGTTTTAAGTTAAATCAGCACCTTAATAATATTTATAAAGTGTGTCACAATTAAGAGGTAGTAAAGCAGCCCCCTAAGGGTTAGCAGATCCTGAATGGCTTGGAACTGTGGGGACTAGCTACAGAAACTGGATGGTTAAAACCACCACATTCTGTATCCATTAGCTGACAGCCCAGATCCCACCAGAACAGAGGCTCTGAAACTGAACCTTTGATGTCGTTTCCATAGAAAGCCACCAAAATGATTAAAGGGTTGGAAAATGAGATTTATGGGGAATGGCTACGGGAACAGAGACAATGCTGCCTAGACAAGAGAAAAGGCCGGAGGGTGACTTAAAAGCCATCTTCAATCATTGTTATTACACAGATGATGGTGACCAGATGGTCTCCATTTCCACCAAAAAAAAAAAAAAAACAACAAAAAAACAAAAAAAAAAACAACAAAAAAAAACACCCAATACTGAAAATGGACTTTAAGCTGCAGCATAAGAAAAGTCTAATTTTAAAGAAAGAGCTTAGCAGCTAAGAACTAGCAGTATACAGCAAAGCTGACCCAGAATGTCTGTGGTATGGCTACTTCCAACCAAATGCCTTTAATTATCCTAAGAAAGTGGCAAATGGGTGGGGTATGTTTAGGTCTCCAACAATCTTTGGTTGAGGATAAATCCTCAGCTGGTTAATCTTCAAACATACAACCTTAGAATTGAAACACAGCACCCTCTGGTGTACATAACTGTCTTTCTGTCAAGGGGGATTCTTTTTTTTTTTTTTTTAAAGATTTTATTTATTTATTTGACAGAGATCACAAGTAGGCAGAGAGGCAGGCAGAGAGGGGAGGGGGGAGCAGGCTCCCTGCTGAGCAGACAGCCCGATGTGGGGCTCGATCCCAGGACCCTGGAATCATGACCTGAGCCGAATGCAGAGGCGTTAACCCACTGAGCCACCCAGGTGCCCCAGGATTCTTGACATATAACAGTACTTCTCAAAATACAAGGTCCAAACCAGGAAAGAGCCAAGAGAAACTGACACCAGGCAAGAGCTCATGTTCGTTTCATTGCTACCTCCATTTTTCTCCTGCGCCTACTGTGGAACTGTCCCACTGGGAACCAAGAAGGCTCTGATACAAGCAGCCTCAGCTTCTATGAACATTAATCACGGTTATCTCCCAATCAACTTTTGAACTAACTCAGAATTTGATACATCAGCTGGCACATAAGCATTTCATTATGAGGCACGGCAATGCTTTCTACCAGATCACGTGAACCTTGCCCTGCACTCTAGAGGACATGAAATGAAGAAGTTAGGGAACGCTCTTCCAGTGTGTGCCCCTGAGCTGTCATGGTGTACAGGGCCCTGCCTTGCCAATCTCTCTCCGTCTCATGAATGCCAACAGACCACTTTTTACATCCTCCTAGGCTATATGCTCCCAGATTTTCTGCATATCCCTTTCTTGATTTTTAAGTACGAAACATATTGTACCAGCTCAAAAAGTCTGGAAATCACTCAAGAACATTTTGAGGTCCTCTCCATAGCTTCAGTCCGCTTGGTGCTGGGTAGGAACTTCATTTACATTACATGCACACTTTATTCATGTGACTCATTTCTGTGAAGCAGCTGGTATATCCTAGATGAAGAAAACAGGCCTTGTGTCCAAGATTCACAGCCCAGTGGGGGAGACAGAGACACACAGGTGTAAGTAGATACAGGTGTAAAGCAAACCCTCAAAGCTGTAAGTGCTAAGGGAGGTCAGGAGAAAGGCAGTGGAAACAACAGAGAACTATCTGAGTGTTCCTCAGGACATGAGAGTAGAACTTGTACCTGTGGGAGCAAGTCTTAAAGGGTGAGAAGACATCTCCCAGACATGTCACCACCGGGAGGACAGAGCCATGTAACATGCTCTCCCTCCTATTGCAAAGGTCTCCTAGAGGAGAAATGACAAATGTGCCTGAACAAACTGACCTCTACACATTATACAAAGCCCACACCTAAGCAGCAACAAACAAACAAAAATGACGCAGACTGGGCACTGGCCTGATGGAGATGCAAGCAGGCCAGGGTGGAGAGGCCTGGGAGGTGAGGGGCCTGCCTGGCTGGGAAGCTCCTGCCCAACAAGCCAGCAGCCTTGCCCACGCCCATCTCCCTTGCATCTCCCTTGCAGTACTGGCGACGCTGTGCTGTAACTGCAGAACTGACTCCCTCCCCCATGAGCCTGGGGGCTGAGGCAAGGGCCGTATCTTTTTTTTTTTTCTTTTTTTAAGATTTTATTTATTTATTTGACAGGGAGAGCACAAGCAGGGGGAGAGGCAGGCAGAGGGAGGAGCAGGCTCCCCGCTGAGCAAGGAGCCCGATGCGGGACTCGATCCCAGGACTCTGGGACCACGACCCGAGCCGAAGGGAGAAGCTCAACCAACTGAGCCACCCAGGTGCCCTGCAAGGGCCGTATCTTATCAATGTGCCTCCATCACTCAGCACAGAAGGAGCTGAAGCCAAACTTGATGAGTAAAGTCATTTGTCCATACACACGATTAGGAGGTAAAGAGCAGAGCCCTGGTCCTATGATCCCAAATACCTTCCCCTATCACTCACCTTGTTCCGTTCTTCCTCATAAGCTACCATCCTCACCTGGCTCATGCTTTCTATCATTCCACCCTCACAGAGCAACCCCTATCCTCCCAGCTAAGAGTGACCTATGTCAAACTGAAAAACAACCAAGCCAAAGAAGTACCAGAGAACTGGCTTCTCAAGCTCTCAAAAGAATGAGCGAGTACTGCGTCACGAGGGAAGAGAGAAACCCAAACCAATTACAGTGTAAAAATAGGTCAGTGCTTGAATACAGCCCTTCAGGTTACTGGCAGCAGGCCCCTTTTGGTTCTGACTCCAGTGTCACAAGGAAGTGGCAGCACAGTCTTAGAATAAGGGCTCCACAGCCAGCTGGCGGTCTCAGCCTGGCCTTCTAGAAGTAGCACACCGGGCCAGGTCAATACTGGGGAGTTCAGCAAGCCTACGTCACTGCTGACATGAAAAACCAGAGTTGGTTAAGTTTTGTTTTGTTTTGAACAAATTAAGAGACAGTTCAAGGTTGTCCTTATGTTGCGTCTCTCTCCCTTGCATTCAGCTGTACTTCATTTAATAGGAAAGAAATGAATAGCGTTCAGCTACCTCACTTCCACCCATGCTGGGCCAATAGCAGCCTCTTTTCCATGAAAGAGTTGTAGTTAGAATATAACAATGTTCTACTTGCAACAAATTCTCTGTGTGTACCTGTGTGCATATGGCTGGGAAGGAAGTCAAAATTTTGGTTCCATGTCAAAAAACCAATGTATATTGCTCAAAAAGAAAAAAAAAGTAAGAATTACTGGTCAAGAATCCGTGGCAAAATAAAGAGGTAAAGAAAAGCACATCTGAGCAACAGCAAAAAGGGTATTTCATAATAGCAGTGACTGGCAGTTATCAAATGCGAGGTTCCAAGGTGCTCTTCTGGTGCGGTGATTCTAAAGAGGATCCAGAATGATTCACTGATATTTTCTTCTATAAAAATAGCTCTGGCTCATATAGTATCCAGTGTATATTTGTCTTTCCAAAGAACTGCAAGATCTGAGGTAAGGGCTTTCTGCAGGACCACTCAGCCTCAGCAATGATACGTACACAGTGGGCATCTATTAAACATACTGGTTACAGGACTTAACCTGCAGTGTATTGCTTTACTAGCAAAAAAGGGCAGGGGACATAATTATAAGCATTCCCATCCAAGACCCAATTTGTTGCCTGAGACTGAACCTCAGCTCAGTTCCCTTGATACTAAAGCACTCCAGTACCCAGCATTTGTTTGCCTGTGTGTAGAGCGGACAGGTGCAGGGCCTGGAAAGCTGAGCTGAAACTTAGTGTAGACATCTAACTTGGATTAATTAGAATTTACATCTCAACTATTTCTAAGAAAGGTTGAAATAGCAAGACTCAACAGAAGGAGATAAAGGGTGATAAAGGATTCAGAGAAGGAACTAGAGAAAGGAAGGAGGGAGGAAGGAGGGAAACACTTAAGCAATGCCTTCTCCACCAACAAACATTTTGCAGAAATTTACATGATGCTTAACCTCTGTCCAGTGTGAAAACACAATAGAAGCCTATACATTCAGTAGTTTTCCTAACTTTGTATTTCATTATTCAAAATCTTCACATAAATTTGAAAAACATTAATATATATGCAAGACATTTTCTTAATTTGCAGAAACACATAAGCAATTCATGATTTCCCAAAATGGAGCACTCTAACCCCTGCTCCCCTTCCTCCAAGGTAGTGTCTTGGTCCACAGATTAGAATCACTAATATATACAAAATTAAAGGAAATTTATCTACCACGTACTATTTGGATTAAGGTACAAGTAATGAAATCCACCAACTCAAACAGCTTATATCATGAAGGGGTTTTAATGGCACATGTACTGGAAAGTCTAGAGGTTGGGTTTGGTTCCATTGTTCTCCAATGAAAACAAGGGCCTGTTTTCTTTCTCTCTACTGTGTTAGCTGCGTCCTAGGAGTAGCTTCCCTAATGAAGGCAAGATGGCTATGGCAGTCCCAGGCCTCATGTTCCACACCATCCAGAAGGACACAGACAGGACTGGCTTTGGGAAGTCCTCTCCAAACACTGAGGAGCCTTTTTACCAAATCCTCAGCAAACATTCTGATGGCCTGAACTCAGTCACTGAGCCTTGGCACTGACTGCCACTGGGTTAATCACTATAGCAACATACAAGGGGTTACCTGACTGGGTTTTACGTGGTCAAAACCTACTCCTGGAGCTAAGGGCGGGACTGATCCCTCTCTACTGGAAGACAAAAACAAGTATTGTCTCTTTGCCACAGAAGGGAGTGGGGAAGTAAAAGAGGTGCTGGGGTGGGAGGGAGGACGGGGACGATTATAACGTTCTCCACATCTCACCTGTCACTGTATTTGATCTGGAGATCCCTACTATCAAGGGCAACATGGAAATGCATTTTGAACACTTTGTTATTTAACAAAGATGGACATTCACTCTTACACAGAGACAAAGTCTCTTGGAGGTAAACTCAAGGAGAAACATGTCTCAGAATTCTTTGTAAGGGGAAACAGGTAATGGTGAGGAGGCAGGCTACATGTGGAAAGATAACACAAAACACACTCAAACGGCCATTTTTTACATTGATCCTCTAAAAGGCAGAGGGCATGCCAGTAAATCCTCACCAGGCAAAGGGCTGAGAGGAAATGGTCTAGATGATTTCCATTCAAATGACCTAACTTATGGCAAAGACTAGGGACCCACTTACCTTAGACTCCTCCTCATGTATCAAATTTTTTTAAAATGAGCTAAAAACATCTTAAAACATAACTGCTAGAGCTTTTTTTAAAAGTTATTGTCATTGGGGTGCCTGGGTGGCTCAGTGGGTTGGGGCCTCTGCCTTCGGCTCGGGTCATGATCTCAGGGTCCTGGGATCGAGCCCCGCATCAGGCTCTCTGCGCAGCAGGGAGCCTGCTTCCTCCTCTCTCTCTGCCTGCCTCGCTGCCTACCTGTGATCTCTGTCTGTCAAATAAATAAATAAAATCTTTTTAAAAAAAGTTATTGTCATTATCAGATGTTCCCCTTGAGCATGTATTTGTATACAGGTGCATGTTCCTGTCACTTTTTTAAAATAAAAAATATTTGAGTGCTATGAGATGTTCGGCTCCATGCTAAGAAATATGGTAGAGATGGGAGAATTCAAATCTGCAATGCCTCTGCCCTCAGGGAGAACCACCACCACCACCACCACCATCACTACCACCAATGACCAAATAAAATTGCTGTCAGGCACTGTGCCAACTGTTTCACATTTATTTCCTCATTTAACTTAATCCTCACAACAACCCTATGAGCTGAGTATCATCAATCAATTTACCACGTTGAGAAATCAAAGATAGATAGCTAAGTAACTTCCCTCAGGTCACACAAGCAACAGGCAACAGCTGGGATTCCAATCTAGGTCTTCCTGATTCGATAGCTATGCTCTTACCCACGGCACATCTGGTTGGCAAGAACACAGACACCAACATCCTGTAAGAGTGAACAGTACAAGACAGTATTTTAAAGTGAAGAGCTAAGTTCTGGGATGTAGAGTTAAGTGCCCCAGGATTCGGAGGAAACCAAAGAAAGCATGTTGTGCAAGGATGAGCCATAAGAGTACATAAGAGTAGCCATAAGCTACTCTTAGCTGCGTGAGCCCTGCTGATGTCGTTCAGCTGATCACATACCATCCATGCCCCAGCCTCGGACTCGTGACCCACTCAGGTAATATTTCTAGATCATTTAACCACTGATAAATGGCCTATGGCATTTCTGCAGGCCTTACGACATTTCATAGCCATTGTCGAGGACAGAATCAGTTCTTTCTTTGACATGCACTGGCTTCTTTCTCTGTTCTAGAGATAAGGCCATACATAGAAGTTAGTTAGTTTGAAATCCTCTGGGCAGCTACTAGATGGTATTTCTACTGTTTGGGTATTTAGGTGGTTTTTACAACCCTAGCCCTAGATTATGAAAACTGCCTTTGCACGTGGGATCAATTGTCACTAATCTCTTAGTACTGTGTTAAAAGGTAAAAGTAATAAAATGTCTGAACAAAATGTACTGCTACTTCCTCTGTGCTGGTCTCCATGTACCAGAAAGCCGTGGGAGTGAATGGATGGAGGCAGTGCCCCTCTCATGCCTCAGGAGCCTCCTTACAGACAGCTGACCTGCTTACCACAGGTCTGGGTGATCTCTGAAACTTCAGTGTATGGTTCTAGGACCCCAGTGTTCCAAGAGAGAGAAATATCTCCTTATCAAACAGTAGGGAGTCAGAAGCCAGTGACTCAGTGGAAATAGGTAAAAATTTCAACACTTCGGTACTTCTAGAATGAAAAGGCTGGGCTACTGGCCCAGAGCCAGTAGGGCTTCTCATTCTCATCGGTGTAACAGCGAGGTACCACCTGGAATTAAGGTTGGTGCTATCAGGGCAATGGGAAACAATTCTGTTTTCAGGGTCACATCGGGGACCCTGGATTCATTTTTCAGTTTCAACCCACATTTGACTGACTACTGTGTACCAGGCTCTGTGCTAACATCTGCTCACAGCCGCAAAAAACCTTAGGAAATGGGCGTTACCTTGATCTTGCCTGTGTGGAAGCTGAAGCTCAGGAAAGTTATGTCCACTGTCACAGAGCTGGACTGTCACAGAGCTGGAATGTTATAGTTGGGTATAAGACTGAATCTCCTAGTGCCAAGTCCAGTGTTCATTCCAGGTTGTGTCACGGACTCTCCTAGAGCAAAGAATTTGGGGCCTTGAAATACTATCATTCTATAAACTGGAGTTTGGATGTTCACCCTCATTATGACCAAGCTCTTACTGCCCTCGAAAGAGAAAGAGTAAGCAACACTGCGGGGGCCTTTCAGAAAAGGGTGGTCACATGCTGCAATGAACGGACTTAGGCAGTCTGGAAACCTCTAGGCAAGGACCAACTCTGACTGGGGCGGGGATGAAGAAAAACTTCAGAGAGGTAAGGCCACCTACCAGGAAGAGGGGCTCTTGAGGTTAACAGCTGACACCAGGCCCAGACATAGAGGCAGACAAGCACAAGGACTCGTATGGTGGGACACCTGGGTGGCTCAGTCAGTTAAGCATCTGCCTTCGGCTCAGGTCAGGATCCAGGGGTCCTGGGATGGAGCCTTGCATCAGGCTCGCTGCTCAGCTCGGAGCCTGCTTCTCCCTGTCCCTCTGCCCCTCCCTCTGCTCATGCTCCTGGGCATGTACACTCTCTCTCTCTCTCTCTTTCTCTCTCAAATAAATAAATAAATAAATAAAGCTATCTTTAAAAAAAGAAAAGAAACTCATGTGGGAGATCCCTTAGATCAGGGTTTCTCACCTTGGTATTGACATCTTAGACCAGGTAATTGTTTTAGGGGGCTGTCCTGTATATTGTAGGATATTTAGCAATGTCTCTGACCTTTACTCACTAGATGCCTACAGCACCTCCCACCCGCCCCCTCACTGAGACAATCAAAAAGGTCTGCAGACATTGCCAGCTGTGCCCTGCCGAGAACCTCTGCCTTCGACGAAGGTGGGCAGCCACTAGGGCCTGGCTCCACGTGGGGGCTGGAGAGTAGGAAGGGGAGCAGATGTCCCCAGTGTCCTCTCATCAACTTCCCCAGGTACGGACTCTGATAACATTCGGACAAATGGAGCCAAATGTGATCCCATGATGGGGTCCCTTTGAAGAACACCCAGCAGGACCCTGGCTGGGAGTAGAATGTCTGCAGGAGGAGAGAAAGGATTCTAGATCGAGGCAACTTGGCAAGGGCAAATCCTCACTCTTCTCTCAGTAGCCTGGAGCAAGAGGCAAAGACCCACGGAAGGGGTCGTGAGAGCACCTGGATGAGGAGAAACGCTGGTATGCGATGTGGCTACGACTGCAATGTCAGCTACGCCTTCACCGGCCACCTGCCCGCCCGCCCCCGCACCCCGCCACCGCACTCTCCCCCTTGAGCTGCTGCCACTCAGACAAGGCAAAAGCAACTGGGATACCCGCTCCTGGGAGACAAGAAGGGAAAGAAGAGAAGGGAGCAGTGCAGATGGGAGAATCTGGAGGAGAGAGGGGGAGTGAGCGGGGGAGAGAGAGAGACTGACAGAGTTCACGAAGGGGGCAGTGTTTCTCAGTAACGAGAAGTGTTTCTCAGTAACGAGAAGTAACGAACTGGTCTGGAGGTCTGAGGAAAGGAAAGAGCCAGAGGAAGGAATGTTCACAAAAGGCCCGCAGAGTGCCAGTTCTAGGTCAGGAACGTCACATGGGTTAGCACATTCGATTTTCCCGGTGTCATGGGACACCTGCGAACAGTGTGGGTGTTCTCTTTTCATGGTGGAGGAAAGTGAGACGCAGGGAGGCAACCGATGTGTCTTTGTTCATAGACCGTGGGCCTTGCCGTCTAACCAGAGGCCCCAGCCACGGTCGGCGGCTTCCTCCACGTTGTGCGTCCTCCTGTCTGCTCCAGGGTCCACAGCCTCTTGCTCCGCGTGAGCTGGAGCCGCCCGTCTGTCTGCTGCACTAGGCTAGACTGTCAGGGGCTGTGTTTTGGGTTCTGCGTCTCCAGCACTTCCTTACGTGCCAGGCACAGGTCCTAGACGTGTGGAGGAAGCAGCGAGAGCTAACTGGAGGAGACAAAAGAAGCGCGGCGGCCCAGCGGTGTGAATTTACAGCCCAGCCACAGAGCACACCCGCTTACGTAAGCGTCTCTCCCGCTAGGCTCTGCTCCGCAGCCGCTGGAGGAAAGGAGGCTGCTTTTCCTGTGCTATATATAAGCCGTTTTGGCAGGGGAGCACGCTACACTTCTACAGCTCCGTCACATTAGATATTAATTTTTTCTTTAAAAATCCAGCAATTTTCTTTTGCTAGTGATGCCACAAACGCACGATACAGACTTAGCGTCACATTTAGATACTCTTCTCCACATTTTGAGCATTTTTCTACCTCAACAGCATTCTTTATTTCTGGTTCCACTTTGAGAAGCAAAAAAAGGGTGTGCTCTGTGACTGATGCTGAAGAGACAGCTTGCGACACTCCGTAATTATCGTCTCTGATGTTGGGCTGAGGCTCCAGCCCCAAATGGGACAGTGTTTCCCTCCGGTAACTAACTAGGGGCTGATCCATTAACCCAGAACACTGTTCTGACACGGACTAGGCTAGGTTTGTTTTTTGGTTATTTCCCATCTGCCTCCTGGGTCTTAACCCTTGGATCCAGGCTTCATGATTGTAGAATCAGTATTTCACAGCCAGAATCATTCATTCTCCCTGGGACTTGACTGAAGATGGTTTTTACTTAGTAAACCTGTCCTTCAGCTAGAGTGTGGTTCCCTGAAAAATGTTTTCTGAAACCTTTAAAAGCATACACTTACTAAAAATTACCATATCATCTTTATGTTAGTCCTAAAAATTTCTCTAATTATTGAAAGCCATAGTTTATTATTCTAATATGAGTTGTTATATACACACACTCAGTTGAACATTATAAAATTACATTTCTTTTAGGATATTCAGTTATTCATACTTTTTGCCAATTTGGCTGGGCCTTCCCCCATACCAATTCTTCAAAAAAAAAATGGTGAGATTTAAGGAATAAAATCATGTATCTGATATTTTCATGGGAGGACAGGTTAAGAAGAAAAAGAAAAGTGGGCTTTCAAAATATGAATTGTATCATTACTACTAAAGTCTAAGTATGAGTAGAGCTATCATTTCTAGGTATAGCTCTTACAGAGAGGATGTAAGCATTCTGAGACTTGGCTAACATCGGGGGCTCAGTTAGAGCAAAGCTGGCAGGGCATTATGGTCAGAGTCAGATAAACCAGAGTTCCAACCCAGACTCGGCAACTTCCTAGAGCAGGTCACTTGGGTCTTAGTGAAGTGTTTAAACTCTTGAACCTCAGTTTTCTCTTTTATAAAATGGGAGTATCAGTGTATACAGGGCAAAGTTCACTAGGAAAACGAGAAAAGGTAGTATATGTGAAGGTGTCCTTGCCAGGCATGTAGAGAGTTCAGCAGAAGTCTCGGGGTTCCTGCTTTCTTCTGTGCTCCCTGCACTTCCCAGTCCCCAACATGGCTCCTCCACATGGTTTCTAAGCACCGTCCCTCTCCTCTAACACATGGACTGCTGCAGTGACATACATGGCCTGTGCATACACACCTCATCCCATATGGACTACTGCATCACAACCACACCGGTCTTTCATTTCTTTTCTTTCTTTGGATTTTATTTGTCAGAGAAAGAGCACACAAGCAGGGGGAGTGGTAGGCAGCGGGAGAAGCAGGCACCCCTCCGAGCAAGGAGCCCAGTGTGGGGCTCCATCCCGGAACCCCGGGATCGTGACCTGAGCTGCAGACAGACACTTCACCAACTGAGCCACCCAGGTGCCCTCACATCTGCCTTTCCAAAACACAGTTCTCATCACCTTCAGTGATGCCCCATAGGCCAGAGTCCACCCACTCAGCCTGGGGTCCTGGTCCTTTCTCAGTCTGGTCCAACCCGCTCTTCCTGAGCTCATGCTTCCTCGCAAACCCCTAGTTTCCCATTCCAACTCTGCCAGGACTGCCCCTGCCTCAAGCCCTGACACGGCCCCCACGGCCTATAGTATAAACCTCCAAGGTACATCCCATGGCATTTGAGACACACACTATCTGGTCCCTGTCCCTCTCCAGTTCCACAGTCCACCACTCCTTTCCCTCCTCATACTTTGTACCTAAGCAATTCTACTCACAGTACGTGGACACCCATGCTGTCTTGTCACTGTTCAACCTCACACGCACTCTCTCTCGTTGCCCACTGCACCCTTCTCCTCTTGTCTACGTGACAAACTTCTAGACAACCTACAAATGGCACTCAAATGAGGCGAAGTCTGTCAGGTAATGACTTCGTGTCTTGTACAGTTTTGTTATTGCAGCTGCCACGCTGTCTCTGTTTTTCACATTTTCATGTAACTCGCTAGCTCACTATAAAATGTCTTCCTTGGGCAATGGATTCAGGACGCAGACTGACAGAGCAGTCACTCAGGAAATGTTTGTGTGGTTAGAAGCAGCTTTCAACCTAGATCTAATGGGAAGATCAACTCAAGTGCAGGGCTTACGTGCTCCAAAGGCAGTCGGCGACTCAGAGAGCAGCCAAAGGGAGAATCCGACATTCCCACTGAAAATGTTCAAATGCTGGTGACTGCCAGAGCTCAGAAAAAGAAGCCCCCCAAAAGTTACAACTCTAACATGTCCATTACATTCACCTAGACGTGCAACTCAGAACTACATTTTTCTCCCCAAGCCTTATTCTTTTACAAAGTTCCCTGCTCTGTGGAATGATCATAGGCAATCGCTTTTGCAGTTTTTGGCGATGCCAGTTTATGGCTATGTTTTTCTGCTCACTGAACTGGCTCATTTCTTCAGGAGAACAAACTGTTCTGCACTGAACCAGGAATTGGCTGGGTTCTAACAAAAAGATTTTTCCCCCCTGACAGTGTTTTTGCAAAAGACCCAAGTCAATTTATAGCCAAGTAACAAAAGGTCAGAAAGGTTAGTCAAGCAATGGGCGTAATTCCTGTGTGTCACAGCCAATAAAGGAAATGGGTGGGAATAAATAGTATGCAATTTTAACCTGAAATTATTTGTGCAAAACTATTATGGTAAACTATTACAAAGGGACCCGTGGCTTGTAATATAAAGGATTTCCCACTCTGATTTTTTTAAGGCATATTTTGCTGTGAAGAACTGAGATGACCTCAAATTCCACATTCATAAGTGGGAAATGTCAAAAAAATTCTCACACTAATTTATGAAAAAACTTGGCCATTGTTTTGAAGCTCTGAAACAGAAATGTTCACACAAAAATTAAGTATCTCATAGTTAGATCACAATTAGATACAACTGCATGGCTGAATTTAATACAAAATCTTTGCCAAAAGAGAGACAAAATCAACCAAAATGATAGACTAAGGAAAGGCTCCACAAAGGCAATAGTTTATCTGTTTTAATCATGCTAGAAGTGTGACAAACTATTGCATTATTCAGTGAGCATAAGAACAACAACAATAAGAAATGCCTGCTTTTAAAGCAGACAAAAAGAACTGACATCACCAGCCAAGCAAGCGGAAGACAGATGAGTAACAGCCTGTGCTGGGCAGCCAACCAGGCCCAGGCCTGTGGGTCTGTGTGGTAAGGAAGCCTTTCAGATTTCCAGGCTGTTGGAAGCCACCCCCCTCTGTCATGATGTCTGCAGAACTCACTCTTTAAAACCACTGAACAGTCCAAAAACAAATGGTTAAATAGAACACCATCACAGTTAAGACAAGACGAAGTAAATGGTTTCTTCCCCAAACTCCTTGCTAAGTACAACTATAAACCCTGGAAATAACATGAGGGGCAACCAAAGGAGAAGTCTGAAAGGGGGGAAAAGGAAGGCCAACAGTGACCCCAGGACTGGAGGATCAAGATAGCAACAAATCACCTTATGACTGCCGCCCTCCCCCAGTCCAACTGAAGAAGATGGCCAAGACCCACTGTTTCCCAACCTAGGAACAGAAGGCAATCCAGGTCAGCTCATCCTTTCCCATTAGAGAATGGGAGTCCTGCTGGCAGCACCAACAAAGATAAATCAGGAGCCCACTGACAATAAAACAGTCTGGGAATCACCCTCCCAGCAGGGCCCCCGGAGTTACTGTTCAACCCAGCAGGATAGAGACTCCCTACCCCCACCTAGAGGCACCAGACAGCATGGCCTGGGGAAACTCCTTCCATCAGCACCAGCAGGGACCAGTGAGAGCCCCAGCTGCATCAGATAAACCAAGCAAACCAAAATAGTTAAAAAAAAAAAAAAAAAATGCTCTAAAAAGAAACTGTCAGTGGGACCATAACCCACAAAAGTAGATCCCAACCTGTGTGCTAATAAACCTTAATAGCATGACTGGTGAACGAAAAGATTAAATCACTTTATATATTTTATATATATAATGTGATATATATATCACTTATAAGAGAACTGAAAATCACCCATTATACCAAGAATCATGTAAATCACAACTTGAATGAGAAAAGATAACCAACCGACACCAATACCAAGATGAATCTGATGTTGGAATTAGCTTACAGAGGACTTTAAAGCAGCCATCATAAAAATGCTTCAATAAGCAAACATAAATTCTCCTGAGACAAATTAAAAAATAGAAAACCTCATCAAAGAAACAGAAGTTATTAAGAATCTAATGAAAATGACAGAACAGCCCAGAAGAGGAAATTCTTCTATTCTAAATTGCCAAGTTGGTATCAATTTAACACCCCCATTTCCCTGTCTTTTTCAAAGTCTTTTCCTAACTTTATCCAGAAGCCCTTTGATAACCTTCCTACCACAACAGGCCCAATCCTTTCTCTGGTATTTTAAGTAAGAAACCCTCAAAGTAATCTTCAATTCTTCCTTACCCTTTACTTCTACATTCAATCTATTATCATAAAGGAGATTCAACACAGAATGCGGACGGTAGAAGGTATAATGATAAATTATAATTTGTACTATTTAAAATTCTTTTAACAAATCATACCTTTGCTCTTTTGTAGCACAACTAACGAATGAAATTTGTTAAAGTCAAAGTTGAAACCTCTGACCAAGACTCTTTCATGTATAAGATACTTGCTTGCATCCTAAATCCCAACTCAACCACTTTGTTGCTTTGGGCAAAATTCTTAAGATTTTGTGCCCCAGTTTCCTCATTTGTTAAAAAAAAAAAAAAAAGAGCGGGGGGCATCTAGTATCTCTCTCAAAATAATGCCATAGGAAGATCAAAGGTGGCTTCATGGTGAGGGGGGCAGGAACTGGACGATCTGAGACTTGAAGGCAGAAAAGGCAGAGAAAGCTTGGTGATGCAGAAGTACGAGGTACACACAGTCTACTAGGGCATAATAGCAGTTATGTAGCGGTGGGTTGGAAAATTTGTGGCTGGAAAGGGATCAGGATCAGGTGGTGGAAAGCTCTGCTGATGAATGTAGACTTTGTTCTGCAAAAAGTACTTTGAAAAAAAAAAAAAAGACCATTTATGTACTCTACCAGGTCAGTAGAGGTGAGCCTTCCAAATTAATTGTCAACCAATAGCTTATCCTTGATTTCTCTGGTAAATGAGAAATGCTATTTATCACTTATCTATAGCACTTTTTAAATAGAATAACTAAAAATTCATAATCATTAGTATTTTACCAACTCAGATAATGAGGACAAGTCTCTACTCAATAAGAAAGCCCAGAGCCTCTGGAAGGAGCGCCAGGCAAGACTTTACTAACAGGGTTGTGGAATCAAATTAGTTAGCACCACTCTAGCTGGTTCATTGCTTTGAGGTTCAACTTGAAATCTGATCTGAGCAATTAAATTCAGGAAGGGAGAAATGTCTATGCTGCAGAGAAGAGCTGGCTCCCTCTGGACACTGCCAGGTGGCCAAGCTGCACCTCTCCGAGCTCACGATGCCTTGGTAAACATATTTCTGATTGCCATAAGCAATGAGCAAACCCACAAAGCCTTCCCAACGCGTCTTCAACATCAGAGCCTGGGAGGAGTGGTCCAGAGAAGGGAAATGGTGTTTTCTGATTAAAGGCACCAAATACTAATTCAAAGTTATGTAAGTGAAATGTTGAAGTATACATGAAAACACCTTTTAAGCACTGTTGGAAGGAAATTAAGATAATAAAGTATGCATAAAGAGGTTTTCAAATTCTAGGATTATATAAGGGCAAACTTTTGTTTTAGTGTAAACCAAGCCACGTGAATGAGGGAGGCGGGTGGGCTGGTTCAGGCTCAGGGGTGCAGTCTCCTGGTCTGTGAGCTCCATGCGGGCAGGGACCATGACTCTCTTGATCATCACTATATTCTCAGGGCCCAATAGTGCCTGGTACACAATGGCATGCTCACAAAATACTTGTTGACTGAAAATGGTCTACTCCCCAACTTTCTAAGTTCAGATATACAATGTTTTTTTTTTGTTGTTCACTGAGATTATGAGATTCTTAATCAGGTAGGCCAGAACTGGTTTAATATCAGCCAACCTCAATGGAAACACACTAGATCTTCCCCCTCATTTTTAGAGGGGGCACAGCTTTTCAGGAGCCTTTCTGTTCTGTCACTTACGCGGAGCTGTCCTTTCACTACATCGGAGCATCTGGGAAACAGAATCCCTAAATCAGGCTATCCCTAATCAGGTAAAAATGTAGAGCTTCTAAAGAAGGTTTTCAACCTGCATAGGTAGCAAGCCCAGCTTTGCAACAACCAAAATGTCTGCGCCAGGCCAGTGGGGCATCTTCCGTCCTGTGGATGGACCAATCTGGACTCTGACAGAGTCCAAATCTTCCTAGACTCCATGCAGACTCCCAGTCTGCTACCGTTTGCAACATTCTTCATTTGAACACGTCATAAACCTCTAGCTTTTATGACTTTTCTATTTACAATTTATTTACAAGCTTTAAAGATTGGCTGCTTCCTCATGACCGAGGAGAGACTTTCATCTACGTATGCTTCCAGAGGACCCCTTGGGTTTGGTCATCTCTACCTGGATGGACACCAATTTTCAAGCCCATTTTGGTCTTAGCAACAAACAGTGAGGCAATATTCTCAGAGAATGCCAGGGTAATTATTGATAGCTTTGGACCCATTAATCTGTGTAAGTCTGGTTTGGATTTTTGTTTTTCCTTAAATGCAGTATCTTGCACTAATTTTCTGCCCACTTGGTCTCATAAAAATTTCAGAAAAATCTCTGATCAGCATAGCTTTAGAAAGGTCTGGGAAATTCAACACATCACAAAATGACCCCAAGGCAACATTGTGGCAAGCCACCATTCTCATTTTCCCAGAAAGGGGGACTGAACTCCAAGCTTGCTTCCTATTCTTTTTTTTTTTTTTTTTAAGATTTTATTTATTTATTTGACAGAGTGAGTTCACAAGTAGGCAGAGAAGCAGGCAGAGAGAGAGAGAGGAGGAAGCAGGCTCCCCACCAAGCAGAGAGCCCGATGCGGGACTCGATCCCAGGACCCTGAGATCATGACCTGAGCTGAAGCAGGGACTCAATCCCAGGACCCTGAGATCATGACCTGAGCTGAAGGCAGAGGCTTAACCCACTGAGCCACCCAGGCACCCTTGCTTCCTATTCTTAACCCAGTTTCTACCCAGGACCAAATTGTTTCTCTAACCTGTGATGGCTTTTTACTGAAAAGAAAATGAGATAGGGAGGACACAGAAAAATTTGGTGACGAATCTTGTCAAAGTTTTCTTTTTTTAGTTTCAGCTAATTTTAGACTTACAGAAAAGTTGCAAGAATAGTCGTTTCCATATGCCCCTCACCCAGCTTCTCCTGATGTTAACATCTTACATCAGCCTAGTGCACTGAATGGAACCAGGACACGAACACTGGTACGATACAATTTGAAAAATCTTTTTCAAATTGAACAAGTTTTTTTCTACTAATGTCCTTTTTTTGCCCCAGGATCCTATCCAAGATGCCTGCTGTATGTAATCATTTCTTAGTCTACTGCAGCCTGTGACAGAACCTTGACCTTTCCTTGTCATTTGTGCCCTTGACACTTCTTAAGAATATTTACCGGTTATTTTAGGGGTGACTGGGTGGCTCAGTCAGTTAGGCATCTGACTTTGGCTCAGGTCATGATCTCAGGTCCTGGGATCCCTCCAGCATCTGGCTCTGAGCTTAATGGGGAGTCTGCTTCTCCCTCTCCTTCTACCCCTCCCCCAGCTTGTGTGTGCTCTCCCCCCCCCAAATGAATAAAATCTTAAAAACAGGGAGAATATTTACCAGTTATTTTGTTGAACGTCTCTTGATTTGGGTTTGCCTGATGTTTTCTCCTGATTACACTGAAAAGTTATGCATTTTTTAAAAGTTTTTATTTTAATTCCCATTAGTTAACACAATGTTATATTAGTCTCAGGTGTACAAGATGTAATTTGACACTTCCATACACCACCCTGTGCTCATCATGACAAGTGTACCGCTTAAGTCCCCTCACCTATTTCACCCAACACCCCCCCATTATGCATTTCTGACAATAATACCACAGAAAATCATATCATAGGGTTCATGATATCAACATGTCTTATTACTGGTGATTGTTGACCTTGATCATTTGGTTACGGTGGTTTCTCTGCTACAAAGTTACTACCTTTTCTTTCCTTTATAGTTAATAAACATTTTGAGAGTTTATTTGAGAAGATGCAAATTATGTCTTTAGGGACTGTCTCCCTCACTTTCCCTAAAAACTCTAAGAAATTAGTTGATATGATTTCACTTTATTATTTCTGTCATACAAACACTTAGCTATTACTCTTTAGTTTGTTCAAGGAGTTATAATTTTCTTCTGCTTATAAAAATAGCATACTGTCGGGGTGCCTGGGTGGCTCAGTGGGTTGAGCCTCTGCCTTCGGCTCAGGTCGTGATCTCAGGGTCCTGGGATTGAGCCCCACATCGGGCTCTCTGCTCAGTGGGAAGCCTGCTTCCCCCTTTCTCTCTGCCTGCCTCTCTGCCTACTTGTGATCTCTGTCAAATAAATAAAAATTTTAAAAAAATCTAAAAAAAAATAGCATAATGTCATTGTAAACAAATAATCATCATGGACAGCTCACAACCGTACTTTTAGAGATTAGTACTTACTATAGACTAAATGTTTGTGTCCACCACAAAATTCATGCTGAAACTCTAACTCCTGATATAAGAGTATCAGGAGGCAGGGCCTTGGGAGATGATCAGGTCAAGATGGTGGAGCTCTCCTGAATAGGATTAGTGCCCTCACAGAGGGGACCTCTGAGAGCTCTCTCTCCTCCCCACCATATGAGGATACAACAAGAAAAAGGCCACCTGCAACCCAAAAGGGCTCTCACCAGAACCTGACCATGCTGGTACCTGATCTCAACTTCTGCCCACAAGAACTATGAGGAATAAATTCCTGTTGTTTATAAGCCACCAAGTCTGTGGTACTTTGTTATAGCAGCCTGAACTAAGACAGCATTACAGTCTGATATATATATATATATATATATATATATATATACACACACACACACACACACACACACACATACATATATATATACATACACACACACACACACATATATATATATATGCATATATCAAAGTGAAATTTTTCCACTTTAATACCACTGAAGTCAGATACCATGGACTAAAATCCCAACCCCACCAGGGACTTCAGGTAAGTCACTCGCTCTTATGTGCTGGTTGGCCAGCATCTGTTGTTTGCAGATGGGGTAAGCAAAATTAAATAACAATTTTTTTGGAAGAACTCTTCAGTAAGGTAGAAATAAAAATTTTATAGCCTGTATTGAAGTGAGAGCAATCCAACACTGCCATGGGGAGGGTGAGGTCACACAGTGGACATCTGCAACTCCAGATGCCACATCTGGACCAAGGTTAAAGTTGTTCATCACTGAATTCCTTAAAAACTTGGGGAAATGCTACCTAGCTCCCAGAATTTACCTCTTTCTAGTTTTTCAAGTAAGACTCCAATAGTGTATAAATTTGTCACTTATTTGTGTGGTCCAAATGACAATCAGGAAAAGGTCACCTGTCCTGTCTTCCCCCAGGACAACAGGAGCAGCAGTAATGAGAGCAGCTAACAAGCAGAGAGCACACGACCTGCTACGGACACTGTTCATCTGAGCATTTCAGATGCTCTAGCTCATTTACTCCTCCTCACAACCCTTGGCAGAAGGTATTATTATTGCCTCCAGTTATGGGGGAAGAAACTAAGGCACAAAAAGGCTAAGTAACTCCCAAGGGCACTCATCCAGCTAGTAGCTAGTAGCTCGTAGAGCCTAGTTCCAGAGCACATGCTCTTAGCACTAGGTGCTCCTATCGTCAAAGAGTACAAGAACAAATTATCACCCAGAAGAGAGGCACGGGCCATGATAGAGTTCGGGACAAAGCTGAATTGAACAAAAGATTCAAATGACAGGAGGAAGCCACTTCCAGACTGGAAAGACCTCAGAGAAGAAACAAGGAGGAATTCCCAGGATCTCACATAATTAGTGATCAAAGAGGGTCACTAAGACACAGCCTGGAAATATCTGAGAGCAATGTGCAGAAGGAAAGAGGGAAAAAAGAACTCCAAGAAAACAAGCTGAACGAGCAGATTATACAACAGGGAATCTAGCAGAGTCTTGATTTTTTTTTTTTTTTTTTGTAGCAGAAGCCCAGAAACAAGGCAATGTAAGATATAACACCTCTAAGGGGGGAAAAAAAAAGATGAGCAAATCAAAATACTTCAAGCTGTCACCTGTAAACAAACAAAATGATGCCACCCTGCAAACCAGGTGTCCTGTCAATCCTGTGCCACTGAGCCATCTCTAAAAACTGTAGTCAACAGCCACCTGCATCTCCTCAGCCCCTCCTGACTCCAGTGTGAGCTGGTAGGAACTCTGTGGGAACTGGCCAGGCTCACATTGCTACCAGTTCTCTTAATTGAGAAAACCAGTGGCTTGGCTTCTTCTTATCCTGCTGGACCTCTGGGTGGCCATTGCTGGCCACTGCCTTTGCAGAAAATCATCTCTTCCACATGGCTCTTTTCTACTTCTCCTCTACCTCTTCCTCTAGCATAAATTTGGCATTCTGGTCTGTCTGCAATCCCATTTACTAGCTTAGTAATGATGCCACAGAGTCTTACTTTTCTGGCCAAGTAGAGTAGCAATAATTTCCATATATAAGCCATAGAGAAGACAAAGGAAGTCACCTGAAAAAGCTCTTGCCACCCTGTGTGGGACAGGTACTACAGTGCTTAGCACGTCTCAATTTCCTGCACCTAAAGAACCAGTCTCTGCCCAGAGACCACGTTAAGCCCTTTTACTTTCCGTTTACATGTTCTTCCTGTGGGTTTATGTCTATTCTCATGACTCTGACATCCTTGGAGTAAGCATGTCCCACTCCGTTATCTCCAGTCCTCACAACCTACCCCTGACTTTCTGACCCATGTTTCCAACTGCCCCTAGATATGTTTCCCTAGATCTCTTCAGGGGTTCTTAAATTCAACAAATCCCAAAACAAACTCTTTTTTATCTCTTTCCAAATGAGTCTCTGCAATCCCCTCAGCGCCCTTTACCTCGCCCCAGAAGTTGGTCAATATTTCCACCATCTGTTATCACCTTCCCTAAAACAAACCAAAAAACCCCTCTCAGTCAGCCTTTCATTCCCAGTCTCACCTGAGTGAGATACTAGCATTTTTGGACACTGCTTCAAAACACGTCATGTTCTCTTCCCCATCACCACTGCTACCACCTTGCTCGAGTTCCCGCCACCGCTTACCTGGACGGCTGCCCAGAGCAGCTTCACTGACTTCCTGCCGTCTGTGCTTCCCACCCAGCCAGTTATCTTCCTGAACAAAAAAAAGCTCTACTTTAAAGCCTCTGGGACACAGCCCATAGGATCCAAATGGAAACTTGTTGGTCAAACACTTGAGGTGCTTCACAATGTGGCCCAACATCCCTTTTTTCAGTCTCATCTCCAGCCAGGCTTTGACGAACTTGGGCAACAAACGTGGGCACCTGCAGGCCCTAGCCCTTTTGCTTTATCCTCTATCTCACAAAGCTCTACTGGTACAGTAGCAGCAGCTCCCAGGACGCCTTTGTTGATTCACCAAACATGACTCCCTCCATCCATGTCTTCCTCCCTCCCTCCCTCCTTCCCTCTGTGTCTCTAGGACACCTGACACATCATGTCTTTTGCCATTGTTAGTCTGCATGCATGCTACCTCCTCAACCAGAATAGGGACCCTGATGGCAGGGTCAGAACCACCTTTATCTTCGTATCTCCTGCACCTACTTCAGCATCCATCCAGCTCAGAGTGATGCCTCAGTGGTCATTACCTAAATGAATGCAGGAATAGCAAAATACTTATGAGTACCAGGCTGAAGCCCAGAAGAATGAGTACACCTCACAGAACAAATGCAAAGTGCGCAAGAAAAAAACAAGGGGGTAGATAAGGAATAGGGAGAGGGGATGCCAAAACAGGGAGAAACTGAGTTTCCTTATATGGACGGAAAGGAAAGTTCCTGCTTCTGCTTTGATGATAGTAAATAAATATAGAAACAAATGTTATTTCTGGGACTAAGAAAACTCGAAAGATTGTTCACCTTTAACATTTGTTCAAAAGTTGAAAGGAGGGGCACCTGGGTGGTTCAGTGAGTTAAAGCCTCTGCCTTCGGCTCAGGTCATGATTCCGGGGTCCTGGGATCGAGCCCCACATCAGGCTCTCTGCTCAGTAGGGAGCCTGCTTCTCCCTCTCACTCTCTGCCTGCCTCTGCCTATCTCTGTCTGTCATATAAATAAATAAATTCTTTAAAAAAATAAATAAATAAATAAATAAAATAAAAGTGAAAGGTCAATTTTAAAAGATCTTAAAGGTGAACTAGAAAAAGCATGACGTGTAGAATAAAGAAAACATTGTACTTGATAGGTAGGAGAGGAGTGGGACAGATGAGCTCAGCTGGAGTGAGACAAGATGGCTCAGTGTTACCAGGTAGTAAGCGCAGAGACTAACAGAGAATTCCTGGTGATTCCAATCTGGCTTTGCCCTGTATGCATCTTGAAAGGTCCACTTGTTGCTTCTGTAGCTGCAGTTCAGTCCTGAGAAGGAAGCAGCAAACCATTTGTCCCCTCAGCAGAAACCTAAAGGAAAAAGAGGGCAGGAGCCACGCGGCTATCTGAGAGGAAAAGATTTTTTTTTAAAGATTTTATTTATTTATTTGGCAGAGAGAGAAAAAGAGAGGGAGAGAGTGCACAAGCATGAGCAGGGGGAGCCAGAGAAGGAGAAGCAGACTCCCCGCTGAGCAGAGAATCCATGCAGGGCTCGAACCCAGGACCCTGAGATCATGACCAGAGCCGAAGCCAGATACTTAACTGACTGAGCCACCCGGGTACCCCAGAAAAGATTTTTTTAAAGATTTTATTTATTTGTTTTAGAGAGAGAGCAAGTGCAAGCAGCAGGGAGAGGCAGAAGGAGAGGGAGAGAGAGAATGTCAAGCAGACTCCACACGGAGCCCAACGCGGGGCCTGATCCCACAACCCCGAGATCATGACCTGAGCTGAAATTAAGAGTTAGACACTTAACCGACTGAGCCACCCAGGTGCCCCCCTGAGAAGAGAAGATTTGGGGCAGAAGCATTTCTGGACTGACTGGGAGAGCAAGGCAACCAGTGTGACGAGAACAGCTGGCGTGAGGGTGAGCACTAGAAAACGTGCATAAAGTTCACTTGTGAATAAGCTTGTTTTACGCCACTTCTAGTTTAGAGGACTCAGATACAAGGCCACTCAACAGTTTTTACCCAGTCTACAACTCAAAGTTAAAGAATGAGCACGCTGGAAGGTATACATCTAACAGTAGCCCTGAGGCAATTCACCATAAGGTAGGAAGTTCCAGAAGTTATAACAGTAGAAACATAGCTGCGGACTGCACGGCCCCAGACTTGTGGAGGAGTGGTTGCTGCCATGGAGTTGTCTAAGTCAGGGTGATGCGCATAGAACTTCCAGCATGATGCACCATCAATGGCTCTGACTCCAGGTCTTCCCCCTCTCCTTCCAAAAATTTCTAGCCAGCACATTGAAGAAAAGCTCTTAACTTTATATGAAAAATAATGCAATAGATTTCCTTTACTTAAGAAGCTTTAACAATAGCAGCAACAGCAACAAAACCCCAAAGTCTGAGCCTAAGCTGAGTGGCTTAATAACAGAATGTATTCTGAACTCAGTGTACTGAGTTCACAACTCAAATAAATAAATGACCCCAAAAAACCTTAAGTAGGGCACATGTACTTCAGCAAGTGAAGGCCAGGTCTACTTACACTGATTATTTGCCAGTCTGCTTTGTCTTTATTTATTACATTAGCATTGAAAAATATTTCCTATTCCAGAGGGCAGCCTGAGTGCATGGCTTGGATAACTGGTATTCAAAGTAGTGTTCTAGTTTTTCAAGTCAGTCATTTAATGAAATGGAAGTTTAAGTCTCGCACCCAGACTAAAAGCTGGCCTCGGACTGAACCCGCACATTACAAAGACACGATACACAACTCAACTTTTGTAATAGCCAGCAGTCAGCCTAAGATATAACAAGTTCCTATCAAGTGATCTAAGAAATCACCTAAATTGTATATTCAACGCAGATTTTTGGATTCATCAATAAAAAGAAGAATCATTTGACCAAAGAGCTCAGCAATGAAAATGGAGGGAGGAGAAAATAAAGAATGTTTAACAACAATGCAAAGACTAAATATAGCTCCGGAGACTTAGGTGTTGCAAAGTCTGGTAACCGATATGGCAAGAAACTTGTTAAAATTCAGAAGCATACTATTTACCCAGGAAACATGCTTCTTCCTCCCTTCATTGGTCTCTCCAGTGTCTCCCTTTATTTCTTGCAGCCCTGTATGCATCTTGAAAGGCCCACTTGTTGCTTCTGTAGCTGCAGTTCAGTCCTGAGAAAGAAGCAGCAAACCATTACTTTACGAGAAGAGATAAAGCACCTTCTAGGAAGTGAAGTTATCCACGCTCGTCAATCTCCTTTCCTCATTCATTTCCACCACAACTACACACAAACAGGAAAACCAAGGCCGGGGGCGGAGAGGAAGGAGAGTAAAAAGGGATTGTACAAATACAAACTAGCAATTTGAAACTATAAAAATGCTAGTAGAAACTGAAAAAATAATGAGTGGAAATAAGACGAACTCAATTCTCTCTGATAATAGATCAGAACAAGAGGATTCGTAAAATCAGTAATTTTATCACTCTTTACACCAGTGAGTTTCCCTGTCCCTCTTTCTAGCTACGTTTGAGATGGCTTAACAGAGATGAGAAAACTAACCTATGTGTGGCCTTACAACTCCAAGAAAGCACACCATTAAAAATGGGTTGTTTTCTGATATTCTTCCATTCAAAGCCCTGGGGCTTTCTTGGCATGGATTCTAGTGGTACAAAAAATGGTCCGGACTGTGAGTTCCAGGCCAAGGAACCATGTTATCACCATCTTTGTCTCTGACTCTTACCCTGATGTCATCCCACTCTTCCCAGCGTCAACGATGGGTAAACAGTAACTCTCGGCGAATGCATGAGACAATGACTATGTGTTTTCAACAAACCATGAGAGACGCTGTATGAAATGTTAAAATATCTTGGGAAACAGTTGAAAAACCACTGCTTTTGAGTTACTTATTTTTTTCCCCAAAGCATTCTCTTTGGTTGAGATGCCCATTAGCAGGAAGGTGGCCCTAAAGTGAGTGTACCAGAGGCTCTCAGAACTTCAGATAGAACAGTCCGCTGGCACACAAGAGAGGGTCAGAACTAGAAGTGTCTGTACACGTAAACAAGTCTGCCCTCACCAAAGCAGCTCCCGTTCATCCTTCGCCATTATTCTTCCGTCTTTAACGTTCACATCTCAAGCTTCTACTCTGTGTCAGGTACTGTTCTAAGAGCTCTGACTACATTAACTCATTCATTCTTTATAACATCCATATGCCATAGATTCCATTATTCTAATCCCCAAGGTGAGGAAACTAAGGCACGGAAAGGTTAAGTAAATTGTGCAAGGAAATGCACTAGGCTGCTGTTCAAGGGCGGGGTCCCTGGGCAAACAGAAACCCACAGTAAGCGGCGGTGTCCTCAGCATACCTCGTTTTCTTCTACTGCTGTCATGGGAGAACAGTACCATGTCCAGTTAAATTCACTCTTGTGGGAAAATTTTCCTAATTAATAATTTACTGAAAAACTTAACTTTGAATTCTACACAACTTAAAAACTGATCTTTTATTTTAAAACATTATCCATGGCACCTGGGTGGCTCAGTTGGTTAAGCGACTGCCTTTGGCTCAGGTCATGATCCTGGAGTCCCGGGATCGAGTCCCACATCAGGCTCCCAGCTCCACAGGGAGTCTGCTTCTCCCTCTGACCTTCTCCCCTCTCATGCTCTCTCACTCTCTCTCTCCCTCAAATAAATGAATAAAATCTTTTTTAAAAAATTAAGCATTATCCAGTGAACATAACAAAAAGAAGATCTTCCTAATTTTGTGGAAGTCAAAAGCAATAATTATTATAAGCTGAATACTCACATTTACCCACACCTTCAGCATATTATATTTACTCCAGGTACTTTGCTATGCTTACCAGATCCCTTCTCACTTTGAAATTGCGAAGTCCTGGCTCAGCCAAAGCATTTATTCTCTCACACTCTAGTTCAGCTGAGCGGGACACGATGCTAATGATGCCAAAAGCCATGGATTCAATCCACTACAAATCAGTTCGTTTTGTTTGCTTCAGGTCTACAAACTCTTAGCCTGGATGGTGCACTCTGGATCCTATAAGGAATCAGGTCGGAGTGTGCAAGACAACGAGCATAAATACATCTGCTGGAGAAACAACCCACAAACAACACAGGGGTAGAAGCAGAACTATGGGACAGAAGCACCAATTTCATTATAAAGAAAAACTTCACAATCATTGACAAAGCACTTCTATGTTTCTGAGAACTCTTCTCAATGCCAGATATTTTGCCAAAATCTAACCTAAATTCCTTCATTCAAAAAACAAAGAAGTTACAAAATAAGAAACTCAGATTTTTAGTTTTTGCACAAGCTCTGCTTGATTTGAAAACAGAACTTTCTTATGCCTGACACCAATTCCACTGACAATAAAGCATATGTGTTGGTTGATGGTTTCAGAAATTGTCACAGAAATCTCTAGCAGTGCAGTATAGAAAACCACTAGAAAAATCTTATTTCAATTGCATGTATATAGCTTAGATTCTTTTTTTTATTATTATTCATTTGAGACAGAAGAGAGATTGAGCAAGCGCAGGAGTAGGGGAGAGGATCAAAGGGAGAGGGAAAAGCAGAATCCCCCCCTACCCGAGCAGGGAGCTGGAGCGGAGCTCAGGACCCCGGGATCATGACCCAAGCTGAAGGGAGACAACCGACTGAGCTGCCCAGGCGCTCCTCTTTTCAAATTGCTCTTAATCTTCATAAAACCAAAAGCTGTTCCATATCCGAATAATATAGTTACTTTAAACGTAATTTTTCAAGTTAAATGAAGAAACTAACCAACATTAGTCCATATCACATTTTAAAACAACCCAGGGCTCATTCTAGGAGTTTTACCAGCTTCCACAAATAAAAATGGAAAAGCAAAACTGTATTTCTTAAGTGTTATTTTAGAAGGAAACCCACTTGGGATCATCCATCTTCGAGTTTTCCTGCCCACAGCTGGAAAGAACTTTCCCGGTGGACAAACGCTGGCCGTAAAGCACACAGGTTCCAACAGTCACAAGGTAACTATGACAGCAAAGCCACAGTTATTTATGAGATCATAAAAACGATATGATGTCATTTTTTAAAAATTCACGTAACATAAAATCAACCATTTTAAAGTGAACAATTCACTGGCATTTAGTATATTCACAATATTGTGAATATACTATACTATATACTATATATTGAATATACTGAATATAATATACTATGCAACTATCACCTCTACCTAGTTCCAAAACATTTCAGTCACCCCAAAATGAAACCTCATACTCATTAAGTAGTCACTGCCACCTCCCTGCTCCAGACTCTGGCAACCACTACTATGCTTTATGTCCCTATGGATTTACCTATTCTGGGTAATTCAGACAAATGTAAGTCACACGAAAGGTGACCTTTTATGTCTGCCTTTTACTTAAAAAAATTTTTTTTTAAATCATGCTAAGATTATTTTTATTTGTCAGAGAAAGAGAGAGAGAGAGTACAAGCAGGGGGAGTAGCAGAGGCAGAGGGAGAAGCAGGCTCCCTGCTGAGCAAGGAGCCCGCTACGGGACTCGATCCCAGGACCCTGGGATCATGCCCTGAGCCGAAGGCAGACACTTAACCAACTGAGCCACCCAGGCATCCCTAGCATGATATTTTGAGGTTCTTCTATATTGTAGCATATATCAGTACTTCATTCCTTTTTAAGACTGAAAACTATCCCATTGTATGGATATATCACATTTTGTTCATTCATCCGCTGATGGACATTTGGGTTGTTCTCACCTTTCCCTACTGTGGATAGTGCTACTATGAACATTTGTGTACAAGTATTTGTTTGAATATAGATCTTCAACTACTTGGTTGAAGCAGTAGTTATCTAGAAGCAGAACTGCTGGGTCATATAGTAATTCCATGCTGAACTTTTTGAGGAATTGCCGAACTGTTTTTCACAGTGACTACAACATTTTCCTTTCTCACCAACAAAGTGTGAGGGTTCCAATTTTCCCACACCCTCACCAACACTTTTTTCTGTTTATCACAGCCATCCTTGTAGGCATGGAGTGGTACCACACTGTAGTTTTTTATTTGCATTTCTCTACTGTCCAATGATGTTGAACATCTTTTCATAGGTATGTTGACCATTTTTCTATCTTCTTTGGAGAACTGTCCAATCAAGTCTTTGTCCATATTTTAATTGGGTTGTTTTTTATTGCTGAATTGTAAGAGTTTTTAATATATTATGAATACTAGGGCCCTCATCAGATTTGCAAATGTCCTCTCCAATTCTCTATATTTTCTTGCCACTTTCTTAATAGTGTCCTTTGATGCACAAAAGTTTTAAATTTTGAGGGAGTCCAATTTAGCTAATTTTTTTTTCTTCTGCTGCTTGTGCTTTTGGTGCCTTCCTAAGAATCCATTACCAAATCCAAAGTCATGAAAATTTACCCTTATGTCTTCTTCTAAGAGTTTTGGCTGTTACAGTCGGGTCTTTGATCCATTTTCAGTTACTTGTAGTATATAGTGTGAGGTTGGGATCCAACTTCATTATTTAGCATGTCAATGTCCCATTGTCCCAGCACTATTAGTTGAAGAGATTGTCCTTTCCCCCATCGAATGGTCTTAGTACCCTCATCAAAATGCAATTGACTATAGATATATGGGTTTATTTATGGACTCTCAGTTCAATGCCATTAATCAATAGGTCTATCCTTATGCCAGTACCACCATTTTGATTACTGTAGCTTTTTAAAAATTTAATATTTAAAGTATGATTCCTCCATTATCTTTCTTTTATAAGACTATTTTGACTATTCAGAGTCCCTTGCAATTCCATCTGAATTTTAGGATCAACTTCTCCATTTCCGCAAAAAAGGCTGTCAGATTTTGGTATAGATTGCACTGAATCCGTAGATCACTTTGGGTAGTACTGCCATCTTTATACTATCAAGTCTTCCAATCCATGAACATGGAATATCTTTCTGTTCTATGATGTAACTTTGGGGACGCCTGGGTGGCTCAGTTGGTTATGATGTAACTTTAACTTATCTTAAAATGTCCCTGATAAGGTAATGCAATAATTTTCTTTAGTTGTCTGTATCTCTATGGTAACCTACCAACACCCTGGAGTAATTCACAAATATGAAGTTTACACTTGCCATGGAGAGCCCAATATTCATATCCCAGAGAAGAAGTGTTAATTATTCAGGGTCTTACTGCTTACTTTTGCCTACAGAAAAGCCAAGAACTCAAGGATTTTCCTTTCCCTCATTTAAAATTAATTTTCATCATTTTCAGTTCCCAGTAGAGGAATTTATACACAGGAATCTTTCATTTTCACTGATAAGAGTAAGTTGTTTAATAGGCTTCATTAGAATGGTATCATGAACTTTCTTCCATATAGTTCATATCCCAAAAAATTGATTATGAAATATTAACTACTTTGCCAAAGAATGTGTCCAAACATAGTTGGTTACGTAGAGCTCAAAGACTGGCAGGGAGGGAAGAAAGATTCCAAAGGTCTTTCTTTAAAATTTTTTTTGCTAAAGTCTGTGAGAATACAGTTTTTGAAGTTATAAATGTAACTTGGGGTGGACACAATCTGTTCTTTCTTGTATTTTTTTTTTTAAGATTTTATTTATTTGAGAGAGAGAGAGAATGAGCCAGCGGAGGGGCAAAAAGAGAGGGAGAAGCAGACTCCCCACTGAGCAGGGAGCCTGATGTGGGGCTTGATCCCAGGATCCCAAGATCATGACCTGAGCCAAAGGCAGACGCTTAACCAAATGAGCCACCCAGGCACCCCTGTTCTTTGCTCTTATTTCAAAATTGTAACTGAAGATAACAAGGTAACCCATGAAAAATTACTGTGGCTTTTTATAAGACTACTAAATTCAAGGAAGTGATATATACCCCACAAGTAAAAGTCATCTTAAAACCAGATTATTAGTCTGACGGGCAGTGATTGCTTCAGTTTCTACGTTTGGTGTCAACTTTTCAAAGCTTCAATTTACTCCTCCTCTCAACATATGGATCACACAGGACGCATGGTCCATGGTGATCTCAGTAATATCAAAAAGAGTTTTAAGAATCAAATTGCTTATAAATAACTTCAATCAGAAAATTCTGTTTTTTTAAAAAATATTTTATTTATTCATTTGAGAGAGCGAGCAAGTGAGCAAGCAGGAGAGCACAAGTGGCAGAGGGAGAAGCAAGCTCCCTACCAAGCAGGGAGCCCAAATGCAGGGCTCAATCCCAGATCCTGGGATTATGACCTGGGCCGAAGGCAGACGCTTAACCACCTGAGCCACCCAGATGTTCCTTCTATCTGGTTTTTAAATAAACAACTAGAAACCAAATTCTGGGGAAAAGACACCCAATTCCATGCACTTTGAGATCTATAATGAAACCAAAGGCAATAAAAATATCTTCTGGCAGGTGCTCAGGGTCAGTGCCTTGGCAGGGAATGCTAGCTAATGCAAAGTTAGAAAGTCTGATACTTGTTTTGTTTTGTTGTTTAACCAGAAAGTTTAAGTTGAAGAGGGCAAGGAAAAAAAAAAAAATAGGCCAGAACAAGAAGTGAAGGCCGGAAGATAATCAGGTAAGAACCTGACACAGTGAGGTAGCAGACAGACAACAGCCCAGGGAGGCGGAAAGCCGGCCCAGGGTGTACAGGGAGTGGTCTCCTTGCTGGCTGAGTCCACCGCCAAGTGTCAGAGGACCCTTTCAGCACAGTTACCAACAAAGTTGGTCAGTATAACATCTGTGATCAACTCACCCTTCATGGCAAGAGTTTTGCCATAAATTCTTCTATAACATGGCAGGTGAAGGGTACCCTCTCCTTTGGTCTTGCCACTGCCTAATGAGGGCCCCCACTGTTCTCAACAAGCTAACTGAATAACTGTACTTCTCCCGCCACATTTCCTCAGCTCTGTTTGCACTCTGTTAACCTGAACTCTGTGTCAAGATTCAGGAGACAGATGGGATAAAAGGGCAGTGCCTGAGGAAATGGGACAAAGGCCATATTCCCCTTGGTTGGTGATGGCACAGATGGAAATGAACTCTACAAGGAATGAGATTAGGGGAGGAGGTGCTGTGCCCTATTCTGTCACAGCGATACGCATCCTGGATCTCTCAAATCTGGAACTCACAATCCCTGCTCTTGGGTAACACTGAATATTTGCATGTATGATGGCCACTTGAGTCGGGGGGCGGGGAGGTTCTTCTAGTTATCAGACCATGTGCCCCCGAGGTCGTGGGTTTCTTACATAGCTCACACCGGAAGAGCAGTCACAGGCTGCACAGCAAGTGCTTCACGCCCTGCTGGAGCTCCTTACCCCAGTAGCCCCAGAAGAAGGGAGGCCAGGTGGGCACTCAGGCGGGCAACAGTTGCTGCGGGGTCAGCTGGGGTGAAGAAGCACCCCACCCCATTCTCATGGTCAATGCTCAACATTCTGAGTAACCTCAAACAGCTGCTCTGATTTGGTTTCCATGTGGTAGTGGCTCTCTTGGTCCCTGATTGGATGTTCTGAGCTCATTCACTGCTTAGATTTCTCTTTTTGCTCCCTCTGTCCCTCCCTTTTATCTTTCCTTCCCTCCCTCCCTCCCTCCTTCCTTCCTTCTTTTCTCCCTCCCTCTTTCTCTTCCTTCCTTCCTTTCTCCCTCCCTCCCTCCCTTCCTTCCTTCTTTCTCTAAAAGGAGCTTTCAGTTAATCTGCAGGCTTGCCATTCTGTGCCCAGGAGCTGAACTCCTGAGGCATCTGCCCTGGACTTGTCTGGCCAGTTTAGTTTTGTTCTCTGTCCCTGTGGTGGTCTTAGTTACAAGCTCCTAGAAACAAGCCCTTAACTTCAGGGCAAGCATGGCTAGACAGGAAAAGAGAATCAGGGTGGCATGCTGGCGTTTATAAGACAGCTACAAACTAACCATCCCTGATTTTAAACTAGCCCAGGCCTGGACACATCCTACATGTCTGTCAACATGAGCATGGATAAACAAACTATGGGATTTATACAACAGAATACCGCTCAGCAATTAAAAAGAAAAAAATTCATTGCACAATATGGATGAATCTCAAAATCACATTAAGCAAAAGAAGCCAGACATAAAAAAGTATATTATATGATTCTATTTATATGGAGTTCTAGAAAAAGTGGAATTAATCTATGGTGGTAAAAATCAGAATAAAGATTACCTTTGGATGGTGAAGACTGACAACAAGGGAGCATGACAGAACTTTTCTGTAGTGACAAAAAGGATCTACATATTGATTGGGGTGGTATTTATATGGGTATAAACATTTGTCAAAATTGGACTATACACTTAAAATCTGCACATTTTGCTGTATGTCAATGATATCTCAGTTTTTAGAAATAAAAAAGCTAAAAAGTCTTCACAAAAAATGCAAAGGGCGCCTGGGTGGCTCAGTGGGTTAAGCCTCTGCCTTCAGCTCAGGTCATGATCTCAGGGTCCTAAGATTGAGCCCTGCATCGGGCTCTCTGCTCAGTGGGGAGCCTGCTTCCCCATCTCTCTTTGCCTGCCTCTCTGCCTACTTGTGATCTCTGTCAAATAAATAAATAAAAATCTTCAAAAAAATGCAAAAAAAAGTTTTTCATTATGTTGCACTTATGTGACTAACCATATAAGAAAATATTTGAAGGACTCAAATATACTTTAGACAAAACAAAGATAAATCTCTTTAAAGTAGTACAGAGGGACCCCTGGGTGGCTTAGTTGATTAAACATCTGTCTTCAGCTCAGGTCACGATCCCAGAGTCCCACACTGGGCTCTTTGCAGGGAGCCTGCTTGTGCATGTTCTCTCTCTCTCTGACAAATGAATAAAATCTTATTTTTTTTCTTTTTTTTAAAAGATTATTTATTTATTTATTTGACAGAGAGAGGTCACAAGTAGGCAGAGAGGCAGGCAGAGAGAGAGGGGGAAGCAGGCTCCCTGCTGAGCAGAGAGCCCGACGTGGGCCTTGATCCCAGGACCCTGAGATCATGACCTGAGCTGAAGGCATAGGCTTTAACCCACTGAGCCACCAAGGCACCCGAATAAAATCTTTTTTAAAAATTTTAAAAAGTAGGGGCACCTGGGTGGCTCAGTGGATTAAAGCCTCTGCCTTCTGCTCAGGTCATGAGCCCAGGGTCCTGGGATCAAGCCCCTCATTGGGCTCTCTGCTCAGCAGGGAAGCCTCCTTCGTCCTCTCTCTCTGCCTGCCTCTCTGCCTACTTGTGAGCTCTGTCAAATAAAGAAATAAAATCTTCTAATAAAAAAAATTTTTTTAAGTAGAAATTTGTATCATTGTATACATTTAATTCTTAAGACTGAATTACATAAAGAGTCCCCTCAAATTTCCCTTACTCTAACATCCAAGTTAAGTATTTTGAGCATGTTTTAAGAGCAGAAAGTATAGTGTAGAGAATGAAAAGACTAACTTGATATTTTTTAATGTGTGAAAAAATTTCCCCTGATTATCAGAATACATATTCAATGTAGGAAAAACTGGAAAATACAGAAGAATAGGGGCAGAAAACTCACATAATCCAAATCACAAGTATAAAGGAGAAAATTAAAAGTCATCTGAAAAACATCAACTACCCAGAGATAATCACTGTCAACATTTTGATACACACACAATTTTAACCAAATTGGGATCACGGGGTACATATTCTTACTTTTTTTCCACTTAAATATATGGAACAGGCATTTTCATGTCACTGAGCATTCTCCCCATTTTTCATTAGTACTACTAAGGTTAAATATTTTCATGTGATCATTGGCCATTCTTATTTCTCTGTGAGACAACTTGGCAATTTAAAAACTATTTTTTTCTTATCATATACACTGTAAAAATTTGGAAAATACCAGAGTATACAAATATAGGGGGTAACCTCACATAATCCAAGCTGTAAAAACAATTACCATTCACTTTTACTTCTCTTTGCACATACGTTCTTCTTACAGAATTGATATTCTGGATAAATCTGTTTTAGAGTATATCTTTTATTCATTTAGCATCCTTAAAAACCATACAAACATTTCCCCTATGTCATTAAAGTCTAAATATTTATTTTTGTTAGCTTCATTTTGTTGATAGAATTTTGTTAGCTGCATAGACGTACATAATTTAACAACTGTTCAGTGTCAGGCAGTTGAATGTGTTCTTTGTGGTTTTGTTTTTATTTAGTTTATGATGTAGAGATAAACATCTCTGTATATAAATTAGTGTCTTAACCTATGATTATTTCCTTGGATTATTTTACCATTTAAATCCCTGGGTTTAAAAAATATGAACTTGGGGCGCCTGGGTGGTTCAGTGGGTTAAAGCCTCTGCTTTCGGCTCAAGTCATGATCCCAGGGTCCTGGGATCGAGCCCCGCATCGGGCTCTCTGCTCAGCGGGGAGCCTGCTTCCTTCTCTCTCTCTCTCTGCCTGCCTCTCTGCCTGCTTGTGATCTCTGTCTGTCAAATAAATAAATAAAATCTTTTAAAAAAATAAAGAAAATAAAAAATATGAACTTTTTTTTTTAAAAAGTAGGCTCCATGCTGGCCTTGAACTCACGACCCTGAGATCAAGACCTGAGCTGAGATAGAGAGTCGGATGCTTAACCCAAAAGTATGAACATTTTTAAGGCCCTTATTGCCAAACTGCGCTGACAATTATATCAATTTGCATTCTACAAACGGTGTTTAAGAATATCTGTACTCCTACAACCCACACCCTTGATGGCATTAAATTCTCTCTTTCTCTCTTACACATATACACCCACATCTCATAAGCTCCCTACCACACCTCCCACCATAACTACCCCCCCAAACACACCTTGCTAATGTGATATGTGAAAATGATATTTTATGACTTTAAATGTATTTTTCACTAATGGAATGAAGTCGTTTTTCATTTGGTTAAACCATTATAGCTCCCCATCTCTGAAGAGTCTGCTTAATCCTTTGTATATGTGACACTTTTCAGAGGTAACCAAAAAGTGTTTGGGGATTTCTGGTTCATGACAAATAGTGGAGCATTAGAACGTAATTCTCCCCTTCCTTAAAATGACAAATACAAAAGACTATGTAATTATTTATTTTAACAGTAAGAATATACATTATAGAAATATAGGAGGAAGAGTAAGTCCACAGCAGCACAGGATAAACTGGAAAGATGCCATCAGGAGAACAGTGCAGAATTCTGCTCCCCACTCCCCAAGCCATCAGAACTGAATGGTGACAAGTGCTAACCACTAAAGGAGCCTTCAACTTGAACCAAGCAAAAGACTTCCAAAAATGTCAGTGTGCCCAAGAGAATCGTGGGGGAAAAACAAACCCAAATTCAGAAACAGTGGAAGCTGGAGCTGTAGAGAGGTTGAAGTGGACCAGGGATTGTCAGGGAAGTAATTAAAGATCTGTAGAACAGCTGCAGCCCCCAACGTTCTCAGGAAGGCTAAGCTATGAGAACAGCTCTCTACAGTAAAGATGGGATCAGCAGTAGGGGACCACCCACCTAAAGCCTAGGACTGGAGACTGAAGAGATAGCACCACAAATGACAAGACATACATCCACCCAGAACAATCCACCCAGGGCAATACCTCAGCCACTGAGCAGTACCAGGGTTCCTGTACTCTGGGTTTACTCCTGGAAGAACAATTCCCACCTACGGTGAGGGAAGCTGTGACAGTCGCCACTCTGATCACATAGCCAGGGTTCCCAACAAAGCTGCCCATCAGAATCATCTGGGGAGCTTTTAAAAAATACCAGTTGAGGTGCACCCAGGTGGCTCAGTCAGTTAAGCATCTGACTTTGGCTCAGGTCCTGGTCTCAGGGTCCTGAGATGGAGCCCCACATCACATCGGCCTTCCAGGTCAGCGGGCAGTCTCTTCCTCTGCCCCTTCCTCTGCTTGGGTGCACACACACTCTCTCTCTCTCTAATAAATAAATAAACTCTTTTGAAAAATGCTAATTGACATGCACATGGCCAATAGGTGTGTGAAAAGATACTCAGTATCAATAATTATTGGGAAAAGGCAAACCAAAGCAACAATGAGGTACCACCTTACATCTGTTATAATGGTTATTGTCAAAAAGGCAAAAAATAATGAGTATTGGTGACGTGAAGAAAGGGAACCCTGTGTACCACAGATGGGAAGGTAATTTGGTGTAGCCACTATGGAAATAGTATGGAGGCTCCTCAAAAAATTAAAAATGAACTATCATATAATCCAGCAGTTGGAGTTCTGCATATTATTTGAAGAAAAAGAAAACACTAACTCAGAAAGGTATCTGCCCGGCCATGTTCACTGCAGCATTATTCACAACAGCCAACATATGAGAATAACCTCAGTATTTACCAATGCCTGAAAGGATAAAGAAAATTTAGTGTACCTATACACAATGGAATATTTTTCAACCATACAAAAGAATGAAATCCTGCCATTTGAGACAACATAAATGGACTCTGAAGGCACTTTTTGCTAAGTGAAATAACTCAGAGAGGAAAAGACACTTAGATGTGACAGGAATCCCATTCATATGTGGAATCTTTAAAAAAAAAAAAAAGGCAGCTCATAGATACAGAGAACAGATTGATGGTTGCCAGAGACAGGGGGGTGGGGAGTAGGAGGGGTATAGGATGGGTGAAATGGGTGTAAAATGAAATTGGAGAGAAGCTGAAAGAGAAGGCACAAGGTGACTGCAGAAGTCTTGGGTGACAGTGGCCTGTATTTGGGTACTGGCACTGGAGATGGGTTTTCTATGTTGGAGGTAGGATCAGCAGGCCTTCCGGTAGAGTGGGCATGAAGAACGGAGTTGTAAGGATGACTCCCAGGTTTAGGACTTTAATAGCTAAGTTCTTCAAGGTACCATTTTACCAAGATGAGGAAGACTAGAGATCAGCAAGTTGCCAAAAAGTACGAAGTGCCCTTTTGGTGCTTTTCCTCTGGAGTAATTTTTCATTTAAATTCTAGACTCTGTGATATGCAGCAAACACCAAGGGCAATTACACAATTTCTCTCTCATCTTCTCTACCAAGTAACGATCTTCCTCAAGTACATTTTTTATGCATATTTAACACTGTAGGATCAATGCCTCAGAGTCAGTAGACACAAGTAGGAAGGTTCTCCATGCTTCTAATGCGGTCCACCTCTAAATGACAGCCAAACGTCAACTCTAGAAACCTAGGTCCATAACACTCAGTAAAACTGGGGAAACAAGAAACCTAATAAAATGTATAGTGTCTTGTGACTACTTTTCACAATTATTTTGATCAACCCCTGAATAGTACAAGTAATAACACTCAAAATTCAGGGTCTCACCAAAGATAATTCACAACTCTTTAAGTGTCCTATCTTTGTGTGTATGTGATTTTCTAATACCTGGAAATGAGATCTTCCCCCAAACTGCATCTGTCCAGCTGTTCTTCCCAAAGTCCGTAATGCAGAGCTTCAGCTATCCACTACCTATGCAGTTGAAGGACTTCCTATAAAAGACTGCCCACCACTAAGGGCAAAGGAAAATACATGCCCTGGGGAGGCCATCGTGGAATATTACTCTATCTTATCTATGTTCTCCGTGAATCAAAAACATAAGCAATTGCATGCTCCAATCCCCAAGATAAACTCTGTTCAGAACATAGCTTCTCTTAGAACAGTATACAGAAAGTCATAAAAAAAGGTCTTAGGTGAGAAAAGGGTAAGGAGAGAGGGAAAAGGACAAACTCTACCCTCTGTACTTGTACATATTTTGGCTGTTACAAGTGTGTATGTGTGTATGCTTGTGTATTACTTACATAATTCTAAAAAGAAAAAAGGAGAAAGATTACCTAAAACCTCCACTTCTCAAACCTTTGTAATAAAAGAATTTCTCCAGGGGCGCCTGGGTGGCTCAGTTGGTTGAGCGTCTGTCTTCGGCTCGGGTCATGATCCCGGGGTCCTGGGATCGAGGCCTGCGTTGGGCTCCCTGCTGAGCGGGGAGCCTGCTTCTCCCTCTCCCTCTCCCCTGGCTTACATTCCCTCTCTCGCTGTCTCTCTCTCTCTCAAATAAATGAATGACATCTTTAAGAAAAATAAAAATAAAAATAAATAATAAAAAAAAAAGAGTTTCTCCAAAGTAATGAGAAAACTGTACTTGCTTCATGTTACAATTACTGAATAAGTAATGCTTATTTCATAATTACTTTAAAAGGATTATAGTTGTTGATCAAATAAATGACTTCTAAAACATTTGGTACTTACAAGGCACCAAGGACAGTATCACCCTAGACTATCTCTTGCTCTCAGACCACTCACTTCCCTTGCCCTCCTCCTCTGCTCCAAGTGCTTCAAATCCTACCCTGCCAACAATCCCCAAAGGGAGCTTTCTCCCAAGTACAGAGTGGGTTGCCTACCAGATATCTGCTCTTGGATGGCCCACTGCCTCCCAAGCTCAACATGTCCCAAACCTGAATCATCGTCTCCTTCAGACCTGATCCATTTCCTTTATTTCATGTTTGACAGCAACTTTTGAGCTACTTATTCATGAACTTGAAATCTCCATAATGGTAATGACTTTTTGCTCAATGCTATCACCCCTTTTGCCTAGAACAGTGACTGGCACACAAAAGACAATAAATATTCATTGCACAAATAAATAGTTAAAATGTTATGCTATAATGTTAATCATAAACTCAGAAAACTAAAAAGATCTTGGGATGTTTCCCTAGCCAATACCAAAGTTTACCAAAAAGGAGGTCCATAGGCAGAAACTGGAGTACAGAAGTACCAAGTACCAAGTACCTAAGTAACTAAGTACCAACCTGTACTTATAGAGAGGGCCCAAAAGTTTCCCATAGGTAACTACCACTCCTATCTTATAACAGAAAAATTCCTACTTTATATTATATCCCTTTGACCCTAGTCTATCTCCATCACCAGAGGTGTTGGGCATAGGCTAAGGGCATCTTTGCACTGTAAGAGTGACTATCTCAAATTATCCTTAAAGTCCCTTTTAAATTTCAGGACACTATAATTGTACTTAAATGTATGTACTTAGTAATTACTTAATATTAAGGTGTTAAATTGAATAAATACAAATATTTGGAAAGTTATAAGAAGAAATCAATGCATTTTTTAGACATACTAAATAATGGAACCTAACAAATATTCCTGAATATATAACCACTTTCAATTACCCAGTCACTGGTGAATAACTTAGTTTCAATTGTGTAGTTTAATGTAACTGTGCTTCCGATTTCAAGTTCATGAGTGAGTGGCTCCAAAGTCACAGTCAAACAGAGAGGAAATAAAGGAGCTCCTTGTTTTATTTCAAATTTGAATTTAAAGGGCTGCTTACATCATTGCACTGTTACAGATCAGAGTGTCCTCAGTACATATCGTTTTATTCATGAAGAAGACATCTGTCTTCCTTTGGGTAACATATCAAGGATAGGATTTTGTTGTACCAATAAAAGTATTGGATATATCTACAAAACATCCAAAGTTTTGCATTCTCCTTTCAGCAATTTTTAAAAATGTTACTTAGTAGTCACATTGTTGACATGATCCAAGGTACTGGTGAAAGCATTTTGCCCCCTAAATTGCAAATCCCATAGGGAAATGACCCTGTCTTACTTGTTCACTGCTATTTTTCTGGTGCCTCACAGTATGTCTAACAAATGCTAGGTGGTCAGTAAAAGTTTGGTGAACCAATAATGAAACTTCATTATGTAAATATTCACCTCTATTCTCTACTTGTAATGGTAGCAAAAACAAACACCTGCAGACTAAAAACTAGTAACAAGAAGTCCAAACCCATTTTGAGCAAAGGCAACATCTGAACAAGGAAGAGGATTTCAAGATGACCCAATTGAAAGAAAAGTACTCATATGTTTGACAAAGTTCTGTTATGGTTATTGGAAAATCTGCGAAATCCGTAGTCACAACTTTGAATGCTATGAAGCTACTAAAACTCCACAGCCTTCCTTTAAAAAGACTGTAAGCCTAAAAAGAAGCAGAGGATGAAAACAGTTTGCTTGGCTGAGTGCAGAGTACGTGCCAGGTACCGCTTGGCAGCTTACAGACTTACTCCAGCTAATCCTCACGAGTCCCCTACCAAACAGACGTTTGTTATCTCCATGATACTGATAAGAAATCAGATACAGAGAGGCAAAGGGACCTGCCTTAGGTCACACAGTGGCAAGGCAGAGGTTTCAACCCAGAGTATTGTTGTTTTGGGTTTGTTTGTTTGTTTTTTTTAAGATCTATTTATTTGAGACCGAGTGCGGCACAGGCCTGTGGGCAAGTACACAAACAGCGGGAGGGGCTGAGGGAGAGGGGAGAGAGAATCTCAAGCAGACTCCCCACTGAGCACAGGGCCAGATACAGGGCTGATCCCATGACCCTGAGATCATGACCTGAGCCGAAATCAAGAGTTAACCGCTTAACCCACGGAGCCGCCCAGGCACCCCCAACCCAGAGTATGCTCTTAACCAGTTGGCTATGCTGACAAAGCCAAAGCTTCTCCTCTAATCATAAAATTTCCAGGGCAGCTGTGAGGTCCAAATGAGCACGTGGAAAAGTGGTTACAGACACCCAGTAAATATTAATTACCACCTCCTTCCCTATGTCTCCTCTCTCCCTTTTTCCATCTAGAGGCCTCCCAACCTGACTCCTTAGGCAATGCTCCCTAAGTTGTAATAAAGATAAGCCGTGACACAATAATTTGCCTCCTCCCTGCCTACAAGTTTGGGGAACTTTAGGATATTTTAAAGAATTTGTGGTATTGTTTGATGGAAGCCACCGAAGAGAAATTAAACGTATTACTCATAAGTGGGGATGTTAAATACACTGCCTCAGATCATACAGTTAGTAAGAGGTAGAACTGAGATTTGAACCCAGGCTTTTTTTTTTTTTCCCCTATGTAGTACTCCTTGCACTACCAAAAGGGGAGTCACATAACCACAAGGTGGGTTACCATAAGAAAAAAGGGAAGATCAGAGAATAAAATTCACATTAAAATTTAATAATATGTGGAAATGGATAAGAAATTCTGCCAAAGAAAGGCAAAACTAGAATACAAATGACTTTGCAGAAGGAGGGTTATGGCAGAATCTGTAAGTAGGTATTATACTAAACCGAGTTAGTATAGGCTTGGAAAGGCTGGATGAATCAATTTTCAAAATATTTTCTCTTCTGGGATGCTTGCGTGGCTCAGTCAGCTAAGCGTCTGCTTTCAGCTGAGGTCATGATCCCAGGATCCTGGGATTGAGTCCTGCGTTGGGCTCCTTGCACTGCAGGGAGCCTGCTTCTCCCTCTGCCTGTCACTCCCCCTGCTTGTGTTCTCCCTCTCCAACAAATAAATAAATAAAATATATTTTTTTAAAAAGATCTTCTCTTCTAACCAAAGATACAATAATTATGATAGAAAGGACTACATTTTTCTTGTTTAATAACTTCGCAAGCACAGAGCCTAAGTACCACATAAAACTGTGGTTATATAAAAACAATAAAAGATTTAAAATATATGCTCTGAACAATTTGTATATGGACCATCAATTAAAAGTAAAGCATGAGTCTTAAAAGACATTTTTGAGCAATCAAGAAATTTTTAATATACTGAGTATTTAGATGATATTATTGCTATTTTTAGGTTAATGGCATAATAGTTGTGGGTTTAATTTCTACTGTTCAATTCTCATCATTACTTTTTAAGCTGGATTGAATATGGGCATCATTGTTTATTTTTCACTGAAAATAAAGCAGCCCAATTATTTTCAGTATCAAGGCTTAATTTCTGTTACTGTTGTCTTTCTCCTCTGATTGGGATTTTCCTCATTTAATGTCTAGTAACAGTACTCAACTTTCATGACATATTTGGAAGACACGGTATTTACTATTTAGGAGTCAGAATTATCTAAACATATTAACCAACAGTGGCTAAGTAGTCAACTCATTGAGACTAGCAACACTTGTTTTTTTATTTTAACAGAGCTAGAGTCAAATTGTGTTTCATATGTTTGGAATGAAAGTTTATTTATATTTGCCTAGTTAAATTGTGGACATACCATAAAAGCTTCAATTATGCACCAGACTAGGTTCAGAATATTCAGTAACGGACAAATTGAAGATTAACATTAAATTCACCCAGACAGTCCACAGCTTAGTGTTGGTAATGTTCTGCTGCTTTTTTTTTTTTTTTAAGATTTTATTTATTTACTTGACAGACAGAGATCACAAATAGGCAGAGAGGCAGGCCCAGAGAGAGAGAGGGGAAGCAGGCTCCCTGCCGAGCAGAGAGCCCGATGCGGGTACCCCAATGTTCTGCTTCTCGATCTGGGTGCTGGTTATATAGGTTCATTCAGCTTGTGAAAATTCACCAGCTTCTACATTTATGTACATTTTTCCCTATGTATATTATACTTCAATAAAAAGGTTGTAAAAGGGGGCCCTGGGTGGCTCAGTGGGTTAAGCCTCTGCCTTCGGCTCAGGTCATGATCTCAGGGTCCTGGGGTGGAGCCCCGCATCATTGCATCGGGCTCTCTGCTCAGCTCGGAGCCTGCTTACGCCGCCACCCCCCCCACACCCGCCTGCCTCTCTGCCTACTTGTGATCTCTCTCTGTCAAATAAATAAGTAAAATCTTAAAAAAAAAAAAAAAGTTGTAAAAAAAATTTCTCTGTTAAGTTACATACTGGAGTGTCATAGATAAAATGATAAGATATCTGGGATTTGCTCTAAAAGACCAGAAGAGTGGGACTGGTGTATGGTGGTGGAGAGGGAAGAGGATGAAGAAGGATGGGGAATAGTGAAACCAGATTATAAAAATGTTGATAAGGGGCACCTGGGTGGCTCAGTGGTTTAAGCCTCTGCCTTCGGCTCAGGTCATGATCTCAGGGTCCTGGGATCGAGCCCCGCATCAGGCTCTCTGCTCGGCAGGAGCCTGCTTCCCCCTCTCTCTGTCTGCCTCTCTGCCTAGCTCTGATTTCTGTCAAATAAATAAAATTAAAAAAAAAAAACCAGACCTATAAAAATGTTGATAATGTTGAAATTACATGATGGGTTCATGGAGGTTTATAATACATCTTTGAAAATTACCACAATGAAAGGGAAGGCACGATTGCTGCTGCAACTGTGTTTGCGTGTGAGCAGGTGAAAGAACAAGGAAACTGACTGACCTTGAAAAACCATCATCGTGGAAAGGGAGGAAATTAATGGGTGAACTACAACAGCAATGTGACTCCCAACCTGTCCCCCATATACTCAAATGATGAACTCGGGGCTTCAGGGCTTTGAGGGTGTAGGGAGAGAGGTTTTTTAATATTCAGTGGGCAGAATGCTTTCCAGGGTGGAGGCCACACCTACTATACGCAAAACAAAAAGAAAAGATGGTCTACACAGATAAAATTTAAGAGTGTGTGTGTTGTGATAACTGGGACAATCAAGCTATAAAATTGCCTTGATGAGGGCACTGGGTAGAATGCACTTTGAAAGTGACTCTGATATCCTCTCTCCTCAAGAACACTGCATCCCAAAGGTCTGCTGGGGAAAGGAAGATGCTAGTCAGTTTCTAACCACAATACCTGAGCTCAGAAGGTGCTTAACCTGCGGAATGATTCAAAGCAAAACTTTTCTTTCAAGAACTTTAGCATTATACTTCTTTCTATTCATCCTACAGCTTTGAGGAAATAAGAGCTTATCTCACAAAGAGGCAGGGAATCTCTAATAGAGAAACACACCCTATTGAGCAGATCACACTGAGCTCCACAAAATAAGCAAGTGTAAATGCATCTGTCATTCAAATTTTGACATAATAATCATCTCTTAAAATGCCCCCCAAAAGTCTTGGACATAGTATTCTCTGCTTTATACAAAAGGCAAAAGAAAAGCACCTGTCCCCCAAGCTAAAAGATTAGAAGCTCGGCGAAAAGGGGGATCATCAGATGCTCATGACCTCCACAACCTGGGTTCTACAGAACTCATTTGCTAATCTATTACTGAAAGGCTGCCAGCTGCACGAGTATCTTTCAGTTCAGGAATTTTAGTTCAGTAATTTCAACAATGCGTCCATTTTCTCCAAATTCCAATAGAGTAAAAAAAAGAAACAAAACTGGATGCTCCAAAACATTTCTTATAAAAGAATTTTATCAGTAACACTATACTTTCTAACCCATGTTTAAAAACCTATTTAGTTTCTCTTTGGGTAACTTTCTGGTATACTAAAGTATGCCAGATAAATAACTTTAAAAAGCATTCAGTATGCATGATCACTTTATCAAATGTCCAGATAGCAAGAAACTTGAAAAGATACTAAATATGTTGGATATGCTAGAACAAAGTGTCCAAGGAAACATGCATGGATAGGTACACAGCCACCGAGAAGCTGGTGAAAGAGAGCCACTCTTGTTTTCCTCACTTACCTAGTGAGGTAAGAGACAAACCTATGGGTATGGGGTCAAGTAACTGCATCAGAGAGTATCTGTTGGGGGCTTTGACGGGTACAGTACAGCTATCCAGACACCAGAGGATTTGTTTTCATGACCAACTTCAAAAATCTTGCCTCAATACTTAAGTATGACCTGACAGACCCACAGCATCAGCATCACCTTGGAACTTATTAGAAAAATAGAATCTCAGGTCACACAAAGACCTACTGAATCAGAAACTGCATTTTAACCAAATTCCCAGATAATCTATATGCACACCCCAGTTTGAAAAGCCTGGGATTAGAGGATTACTGTCAATTCGAAGGGAGTTTTCCAAAGAGCCCTTCCATGGGCCACCCGTTTCTCATTTTTACTGATGACTCACATGAGGATATTGAACAGCCCTCATCAAATCCCAAGTGACACTAATCTAGAAGGAAACACTCAACTGTACAAGCACCTCTTAGAAGAAACCAGGCTTGACAGCAGATCACATGAAAAGATATAAACAAGTAGGGATTTGCTACAGAGGGGAAAAAAAATTAATGCCCACTTGATTGTTATTACTGCAAATCAGACTGCTTCTGGAGAAATGGCTGGCAATTTGGCCACATTTTCTAACAGAATGACTGACAGCAAATTGTGACCACAGACAATGGTGAGAAACTGACAGAGGGAAAATGTTCTGGAAAATTCTATCATGGGGAATGGCTGAACTGGACAATATTAAACCTGAAGAAGAGGTGACTAGGTGGGGACATCATGATTATATTCATATATTTGAAAGACTGTCTTGAGACATTTCATTCTACAAATGTGTTTTTGAGCATCTGCTATGTGCCAGGAACTATGCCAGAAGTTAAGGACACAGAAAGCAAAAACCAGAACTGATCTCTGATTTTCTCAAGTTTCCTGGCCAGTGGAAGAAATGTGACTATTGCTCGAGAAAGCAGAACTATGGTTCAGGGAAAGCAAGTAGAAGGGCAATGGCACCATACAAGGAAGCCCTTCTGGCCAGAGGGTTCCAGCTTTGCAAAGGAGTGGACATGCAGAAGTGGCTGAGCAGAATGGGTTAGGGAGGGGATGACAACCTCCCAGGAAGAGCCCAGGAGGCTGCCAGGCCAATGCTAATATTCCAAGGCTTCGGGATAACTGGGGCCAATATCATTAATCAAATACAGGAGCTGTTCAGAATTACACTGCGTTCAATTTAGTCACGAACAAAATTTTTTTAAAGCTTAATCACAACTTAGGGTTTCAGCTAGTATGTAAATGTCAATGATATCTAATTTCTCCTTTAGTAATAATTTTTAAAACACAGGACTTAAAAAAAATCCACATTAACATTTTAAGTGACAACCTTGTTTAATGAGTCATTTTAATCATAATCTTGATTCTCTCAGTAACTACTAAAACTACCATATTTAATGTTCTTTGACATACCTTTGGAGTTGCTCATTTCACTTCTGAGAAATTATCCTGAAAATATAACAATTACTTTACCTCTGCCAGAAAGAACAAAAGAAGGAGGGGTGGGAAACTAGTGCATGAAGATGCAAATGAACACGCAATGTTTATAAAGAAAAATAATAAATAAATCAATGTTCAACAACACTGCCAATCTGTTTCATGACATGAAGCAGGGTAAATAAATAATATCCAACAAGTAGGAGAATGTTTAAGGCAAATTGATAAACTATTACAAATAGTTATGAAGGTTACACAGCAACATGGAAACATACTCATAATGACAAGAAAACAATGTAAACTTGTCTAATTCCAGCCATATAAAATTTACGCATACGTGCAACAAAACTAGGGGAAAAAAGAAAAATTTAAAATTGATTTTCTAGAGTGTTAGGATTCCTCTTTTATTTAAAATTTCTACTTCAGAGTTCTCCCGGGGCGCCTGGGTGGCGCAGTCTGTTAAGCATCCAACTCTTGATTTCGGCCCAGGTCATGATCTCAGGGTCATGAGATGGAGCCCCGTGTGGGGCTCTGTGCTTAGCACAGAGTACTTGAGACTTTCTCTCCCTCTGCCCCTCCTCTCCCTCCCTCTCTCTCAAATAATGAAACAAACAGAAGAAAAATAAAATGTCTACTTCCTGTTGACTATTCAAAAAATACTTTTACAATGAATGTGTTAGGAATTAAAATAATTTTATGAGTTAAAATTATACATCAGGGGCACCTGGGTGGCACAGTCAGTTAAGCGACAACTCCTGGTTTTGGCACAGGTCTGATCTCAGGGTCCTGAAATCGAGCCCCACATGGGGTTCCATGCTCAGTGCAGAGTCTGCTTTGGTTTCTCTCGCTCCCTGCCCCTCCCCCACTGTGTTCGCTCTCCCTCACTGAAATAATCTTTAAAAAAAATAATTTATACATTAGCAAGAAATGAAATAATAAAGGTGACAGTTTGTTTTCAATTGGTCCTTTGTCTTTTATAAAGCTATTTAAGTTCATAAATAAGCAAAAGTGAAAGAAAATGAGGTTTGTGTTATGAAAAGGGCTCAACAGTTGTGACAAGTAAAAAGGACTTTGTACAGCAGCCGCCGATGAACTCTGGGTAAGAGCAAAACTAAATTTCTGGATTCTATTTTCTTTTCACCTTATTTGATCTCACTTAAAATCATTCATGCCAAGTTGAGTTTTTTCCCCGTTTTTTCCCCCTTCTCTTCAAGTTCACAGATGTGAAGAAAAAATATACAGCCCTTCTTTTACAGTCCTCTCCTGTTCTCCCAGCAATGCCACGAACTGCGGCTTTTTGGAGTGGGCTGCAGGCAGTCAGATGTGAAGGATATCTGGCTCCCAGCTGTCACCACAGTGATCGCCAGGACTGGGCTGAACTAGGGCCAAGAGATTTGGGTTCAAATTTTCCACATCTTTAACACAGAGATAATACAACTTACCCCCAAAAGGTGATTGTGTCATAAGAAAGTCCCTAGCACAGGGTGATGCTCAAGAAATGCTTACCGCATACTTTTTTTCTCCACCTCCACTACACATACATACAGACCACAGACACAGACCATCAGTCCCTAAACTCTTGGGAGCCTGGGAACTGGAGGAGAAGTTCTAGGCAGACCCATACTTTAATTCCTCAGTACAAGCAATTAATGAGTCCAGTTTTATCCTAAGCTAATAATGGTGTCCAAGTCACCAATCTCTTAGGGCCTGGGAGAAAGACTAGCCTCCCAAAGTCCCATCCTTCCAACTGTGCCACTGTTTCAAGTGTGGAGTTGGGAAACAGGGCACAAGAACTGAATCTCCAATACCAAAAGAGCTATTTTAACCTCTGAAAGAGTGGGGAAAGAATGTGGATTAACAAACTCTCCCCTCACCCACTCAGTCCTCGTGCCTTCTCTCTCTCCCAACTCCCAGGAAATGAGGACACTGAGGTCCATTGAGGGTGTGTAAGGCAGAGCCAGGACTGCATGCAAGTATCTGCCTGCCTGCCTAACTTACACTACGACAGCCATACTCTGTCCCATTTGGTCTGTGCTAGTCAGCTGCCCAAAGGCAAATCAAAGGTTTAGCTCAAGCTCACCATGATAGCATTTGACTTTTATTGGTTTAAGATGATCATATGTGTCTGGAGGGGAACCAGAGACCACTCAAGACCAAAGAATTCGTAGAGATTTAATCTCTTTTTATTGGGTCTGGAGACCTACAACTAAGGACCTCAGGTTTACTGTAAGCACCCACCAGGTACAGAGCACTCTTCTAAGTGCCCTGAGTTGCAAAGAACAATCTAATTCTTTCTTTTCAAAATTTACACTTTAAGTAAGAAAACCAGAAAGCTAAATAAGAAGCACAGGAGAAGGGCAGTGTACACAGAGCTTTACCCAGCAAAAACAAAACAAAACAAAACAAAACAACAAAAAACAAAAAACGCTAGAGAAGCAGTATAGTAGTGTATTAAGAACTCAAGTTCTGGGTCACGCTGAAACATGGGACAACTGGGCAAGTTTTGACTCTTCTAACATATTAAACTATTAACTAAATGATATGCATAGCAGTCCTTGGCACAGTCCTTGGCTGACAGGCTACAAGGGCTCAGCCAGAGCTCGCTTTTATTATCAGACCCAAATGTAGTCGCTTACTTCTTCTGTGGCTAGAAATCAACTTCGGTGGGTTTACTTGCATTGTAACAGCACTCCAGGACTTAAAAGCCTTTCTTTTCTTTGGGGAAAACATATTACAGTATTACCAAATGTAACAAAATGCTTTAAGGTTAAGACCACTGAGATAAAAGGAGTCCATTAAATAGACATTTTAAAACTTCCACTTAGAGGTGAGTTTTGGCTGAGAGCACATCCAACAAGAGACTGAGCCACCAGAAAAAACTAACAAAACCTTGGGATGATCTATTAGAATCAAAGTATGTATAAGTATAATAAGGAACATCCCAAGAAATGAGCAATCACAGTCTGGAGGGGAAAGGTCTGGGGGATGAAAGTGATAATATCTGTCTTCACATACTTGAAGAGTTGTATATGTTGCATATGGTGGGAAAAACTAAATAAATCCAATGGGTCAAAGGTCACAAAACAGATTATAGCTTCTTGTGAGGGAGAATTTTCTTGGGCTAACTAACAGAGAAGTCCACCCCCCCCCAATCCCGCAATGAGAAGGGGAGTTGGCATCTCACCAGTGGGCATACTGGAAAACTCTATGTCACTTCCCATCTGAGAGTCTGCAATCCTAATGTCTTGTTTGGACACCAGAAGTAAACATGCCCAGAATCAATAGAGTGCAGCTCATGCGTAAGCATTGCTCACCCTAATAACAAGAAACTCTTGAGAGAGTAAGATGGGGGCTCAAATTCAGTCCACTATTAAGTATACTTAGGCAGTCTTATTTCTTTTGAGAGATGTCTACAGTTAAAAACAGACGACAACACTGTAGTGTTCTTTCTTAAAAACTAATCCACTCCACAGCACATCAACAAGGCACGAGTACAACCTGTAGCATTAGAGTAATCAGAGTCGCAGTCAAAGGCATCTCTGCCTTTTGCTCAAGTCAGGCTCAGAAAACTGAACACTGAAAAAAATCCAGGAAGATTCTAAAAATCAAGCCACTTGGAAAAAAGTGATTCAACATTTTATTTTCTTTGTTCCACCTACCAAAGGAAAAAAAAGGATAAAGTGGGTTCGGAACCAAGAGAAAGACAAAAGAACGCAAAGGGTAGATGACATTTGGAGGAAATGAGAGTCTCATGGCCTTAACCATCCTGCTGAACTGCAGGGCTGGGACTGACATGCCTGAGTGTACACCACTGTCTCTGCCCACCTCTCCTTTCTCTCCCATGGTGAGCTGGTTAGCAGGAGGGAGGGGATCAAGGCAGAAGCTGGTCTTTCATTCACCCTGGTTGCTGCCTTCCAAGGCTATCACAATTCAGCCAGGGAGACTTAGTGCTCATGACTGCAAGAGGCAACTGTAACATCGAACCCAGAACTGTGAAATCACAAAATATGAGGCACATAATGACAATTTTTGAAGTGGGAGCGAGGGTGTGGGGAACCAAATTACCAGGCAGTGCAGGTTTTTGGAGGCTCTTCTGAAGTAATTCATATTCTTAAATTCTCAGATTTCTTTCCCTTTCAGAAGATGGAGACAATTACTAATTCTTCTAAGTTAATTCCTTCTGTTCAAAGAAGATATTATACTAGAATTCACAGCCCTGGGACCCAGTGAGAAATGACCCCTCTACTAAAGGACATACAATCAGGTGTAGATACCTTCATTACAAAGTGTGGCTTTCTCCTAAACTGCAGAAAGCAATCTTTGTCCTAGATCACAGGGCCTTTAGTTGTAATCCTAGCCTTCGAGCACAATTAGACTGGGGAGACAAGTAAATAAGCAGGGTGCTAAGTGCTATCACATCTATTTTATGCTCCAGGAGAAGTGGAAAAGGAGGAGAAGCAGCATCTAACCCAGCCTGAGGGGTCAGGGAGGGCTTCTTGGAGGAGGGGGCACCTGAGATGAAGCTGGAAAGGCAAGTAGATATTGGTGTAATGAAAGGGGTCGGGGCTCTCTCTATTCAGAGAGGCACAGAGGAAACTCAGAGGACCAAGATCAGAGGCCTAGAGAACGCTATCATTTCTGGGCTGGGCTGAGGAGTTGGGAGACAACACAGGGGCCACAGGATGAGGAACCGGAGAGACAAGGGGCTAAGGAGAAGAGCATTCCAAAGCAGGAACAGCTCACAGTGCGACTGGGTGCAAACCAAGCCTTGGCTTGGACCTGGCTAACCACAGAGGGCCATGCCCTTTGCCCAAGACATTTCAGGGAAGCGGCATTGACAGAGGCCAGAGCACAGAGGTTGAGTTGAGGAGGTAAGCAAGTGGACACTGTGGATAAGGCTACTGGCAGGAAGCCTGGCTAAGAACAGGGAGTGAGCTAACAGGAAATACAGGATCCAATTTTCTTTACCAGTCTGAACCTCTGCTTGGAGCTCCAGACTCACTTCTACTAAATTCCTCCTCTTCTCTCACCCACTATGTTCAATATGTACCATGGCCTCCCCTCCACCCATCCTCCACAACAGCCAGAGCAGTCTTTTTTAAACTCTAAATTGGACCGTGCTACCCCCTACGCAAAACGTACAATGGTTTCCCACTGCCCTTAGAATAAAACCTTAACTCCTTGCCATGGCCTGACAGTCTTGTGTGATGTGGGCCTCGCTTCCCTCTCCGGCATCTTTGTAGGCAAATCACCCTCCTGCTCGCCATGGACCAACCCGGCCTCCTTTCAGTCCCCAAACCCTGCAAGCACAGGGCAACCTCAGGACCTTCGCTTAGGCTGCTCCCTCTGCCTGGAATGCTCCTGTCTCACCGGCCCTCCTCCAACTGAAGTAGCCAGAAGGTGAATCGCTTGTAAAAGGAGTGGCCACCACAGAGGTCCTCCTGTGCCCCGTGCCTGGGGCTTCACCACCAACCAGCTGCAGAGTCCAGCTTTCCCAGCTCCCTGCAAGGGGCTCTGATGTCGGGGACTCGAGTCCAAGCTTGTTTCTCTGCTGCTGGTTGCACGGCTTCCGTCACGGCGCCACCTCATCAGTTTTCTCATCTTGAAGAAGGGAAACAGTGTCTGCCTCCCCCGCTGTTAGGAAGCTCGTCTCAGAAGGGGTGTACACACCAGTTCTCACCTGCCTATGTCCCCTGACCTGAGGACATCTCCCACCTTTGCAGCGCTGGCCTTCCCCGGGAAACAGTCCCAGACCCTTGGTCCTTCCCATGCTCTGTCCATCATGGCAGGAGGGGCAGCCTGTCTGTTCTGTCCTAGCACTCACAGGGCCTGCCTCTCACTCCTCAGAGCCCCTGCCACCACTCCGCACACGTGAAAACCCGCACACTCCAAACTCACCTCCCACCCAGGAAATGCCTCCCACAGCCCTCTCTCTTTTGGCCTTGGTCACCAGCTCCCATCCTAAGCCTGCTACATAAAAGTCTCCCAGACAGTCATCCACATTTTTCTCTTCCCCACTCTGCTGGTGGGACGTGGACACTCAGGGAAACCTTGGAACCCCTGTTTCGAAGATGGCAGAGCATCCATCAGTCTGGGCCCCCTCCACACCTCAGAGCTGATTGGATTTGAAATGGGCATGAAAATGTCGACCGTTTTAAGCCACTGAGATTCCAGCAGGGTTTATCTTACAGGAGCTAGCATGTCTCTATGTAATAGAGGCTGAACTTAGATAGTTGGACAGAATGAGGTGGGCTCTAGTGGTAAAGAACATTTATACTAAAGCCTGGAGCTAGGGTTACTCCTGGCCTCATGACACCAGCTCTGTTTATATAGTACTTACCCTCTTCATAGTACTTTAAAATACATGTTCTCTGACACAATCATCACCACCATCACTTACTATTGTTGTTATAGCGGATGGGTAAGAATGAAGAAACAGACCTAGAGAAGGTAAGCTGTGTCCAAGGCCCCATAGCTAGCAAATGGAGGCGCCGAGACTGGACCAAAGGACTCCTGACTCCAAATCCAATGGCATCTTCCCTATAGCATCCAGTCTCTCCAAGCCTCATTCAAGGGAGTGCTATGGCGGAAATACTTGGGGCAGGATGCCTGGGTGGCTCAGTGGGTTAAGCCTCTGCCTTCGGCTCAGGTCCTGATCTCGGGGTCCTGGGATTGAGCCCTACATTGGGCTCTCTGTTCGGCAGGGAGCCTGCTTCCCCCTCCCTCTCTGCCTGCCTCTCAGCCCACTTGTGATTTCTCTCTCTGTTAAATAAATAAATAAAATCTTAAAAAAAGAAAGAAAGAAAGAAAGAAAGAAAGAAAGAAAGAAAGAAAGAAAGAAACGTTTGGGGCTGAAGTCCAGGGGCTCTGGAATGATCCAGAATAGACAGGCAACCTGGCAGAAGTGGTTAAAGGCAGACTGTGGAGGTCTGTACAAACATCAGACTGTGGAGCTTAACTTTCATTCAACAGTGGGGAGCCATAGTCAGCCTCTACCTCAAGCCCCACAGCAATCACGCTACACCCTTGGAGACCTGGCTGCACAGCTCATCCAGGCCATCAGTTGTTGCCAGAGGTCCACGTTGCAAAGAACACAGAAGCTTTGATGAGGGCAAAACTTCTGGTCTCCTACCTTCTGTAGCCATCTCTGTATCCCCAAATAGTCTCACCTCTTCACATACGAAGTGAAAGAGGGGCTCCCCCTCTAGCAATATTACTGACCATCCCCTATGCGCATCCTCCTACCCCTGGAGGAACATTTGAGCAAGAATATTACCTTCCTCTCCCTGGAATCTCTGCCTTCTTCCTTTCTTCTAGTTCTATCTCTTTGGCCTCTGAACACGCTAGAGCCCCTCTCATCCTAAAATCACCCCTTCCCACAGCCCCTTCTTGTCCGCACGCTTCAGAAGTGATCTCCTTGAAGAAACAAGAGCAGCAAACATGCCTCTCCACTTCACAACCACGGGTTCTCCGTTCCACCCACTGTCATGTCTTATGACACTGAAACAGTCACCTCTAATGATACCTCCTTGGAGCTAAGTTCAGTGGACATATACCAACATTTCTCTTGACCTTGAGGCTCTTGACAGTGCTGCACTCCCTCCTTGAAATTCTCCCCCTGCCTTGATTTCCAGAACCCCACTCTCTCCTGGTTATCCTCCTGTCCACTCCTTCCTGGCATCCTTCCCTGGCTCCTCTGCCTCTGCCTTTGCTCCAAATGCTGGTGTTTCCTGACTTCATCTTGATCCTGGTTCCCCCCTGGTCCGTCCTGGTTCCATCGTGACACCTCCTCTTACCTTACATACTCTGTGGTTGAAATCAACCACAAACATAGCTTCAATGGACAGACCCAAGCCGGTAACTTCCAAACTCCTACATCGGCAGTCCAGACCAGTCGTGTGAGCTCTTCTCAACCTCACTGCATCTGCCTGCACATGTCTCCAGGTAGATTCCACGGGCACCTCAAACTCCACATGGCTAAAACCACACTAAGCCTTTTGTTTACCCCATTTGTTGTTCTTCTTTCTGCATCAATAATGAGAGCATTTGTCAAGTCCTGCATCAGTCTGGGGTCTCCAGGGAAACAGAACCAGTAAGATACATGTGTGTATGTGTGTTAAGTATACACACACATGCACAGATTAAGAGATTTAAGAACTGGCTCACACAATTGTAGGAACTGGCAAGTCTGAAATATGCAGGGAAGGCCTGGAGGCTGGACATTCAGACGAGAACTGATGCTGTAGACTTGGGCTCATTCCCCACTCAAACAGGCAAGAAGAAGGTCTGGCCCTCTCGCCTCTACACTCCCAGCACCCTACACATAGCAGAAGCTCAGTAATTGTTGGTGAATGGCTAACGAGGCATAAAGTGAAATGCTAGTAAGTGAGAATGGGACGAGACCAAAAGATGTGGACAGCTGTGCATTTTAATGAGAAAGAATCAGGAAACTTGAATAAGACTGTATTATAAATCAAAATACAGTCCTTCTGAGACATTTATTTGCCAGGATTACCCGACCACTACACCTATGGCTGAATGAGAACCATCACACAGACAGAAGCACATCCATTCCAGTCCTTTGCCCGAATGTCTCAACAACTCTGTGAAGTAGATATGGCAAAGAAAAGGCACATTTTATGGTTAAACTGAGGTTTCAAAAGACTAAGGTCTTGTCTACAAGGTTACTACAAAAAATACCCACAATGAAAGGTCTTAGATCTTCAGGGATATGCAGGAGGAGCAACCATAAAACAACAGAAGGTCAGACAAAAGGGAACCAGATAGTCCAAAATGGAAGATTTTGGATTTAGGATGTTTATCTACCTAAATCTGTAATAACTAAAGATATCTTCTACAATTTACAACTGATACTTTTATTCTATTTTAATTATTGTTCAGAGAAACTTTTGTCTTTCTACTCTGTAAGTCCATGTTATGTATTACAATCTCAGTATTACCGCAAAGCCATTGTTGGAGTAATAAATTTCTTGTTAGACAGTAAACATCTAGGAGCACTGTTTTCTGAAATAATGCCAGTATGTATTAAATCCATAGTTCATTAGGGATGACTAAATAGCCTAAATTAACCTCAGACACTGAAAAGTTGTTTGTTTTCTAATTATTTAAAAGCATTAAAAATTAATGAAATATTAATAATATTTAGTTTCAGTATTACATCTGGGGATTCTCTGAAGTACACAGTGTTCCCCGAAGCCACAGAATAGTGGAAACCCTCCATTAGCCATTCCTATTAGTCAAAGCAGGGACTGATTACCCCCACTATATTTGCATATATAGTAAACTGATCTTCTCAAAGCTCTTTTCTAGGCAGTGTCATTTATTATAAAACTCTTATAAACCTTGTTAAAAGATTTTTTTATTACAGTTGACAGAAAAGAGAGTCAAATGCCTAAGGGCACGTCATTGGTAAATGGCACAAGCAGGACTATAACCCAGGCCTTTCTGCCTCCAGTCCTACTTATGTATAAATCGATCGTGGCTTCCCAGCCATGGATCCACCAGACTTGTAAGCAGCATGAGGCCAGAGAAAGACCATGTCTAACTGCTCCCCACTGGTGTCTAGCATAGAACCTGATACACAGGAGGCACAAAATAAGGACATTATTGGGGAGTTACATTTTCTTAGATTCATTTTCTTAGAGTTGCTTTAGTCACCTGCATGGTTCAATGGGGGTATACAGTATTGCCAAATAGCTATTCAAATGCTACTGGCATTATCAGGAATAAACAAAGAAAATACTATTTCTTTCAAAACTGTATATGCTGATTCCCAAAAGGATCAGAATTCTGAGCCAGGGTCCCATTTCAGCACAAAAGGTAGCAAATGGCATGTTTTCAGCTTCCTGGAAAATTAAGTGTTGAATTGACAGGGCAAGGAGAAGAGGGGAAAATTCAGTCTAATTGGGAAAGGAAACACTGACCACAAGGTCTCAATGACCGTGTGCAAGGGTGGCACAGTGGTCCAGTTGTAGCTAACCTATCATGGCAAGAAATGAGCTTGCCAGAGGAGGCTTCACCCAAATGGACATATGTCAGCCAAAGAGCCTTCACTCTGGCACAAATATGTAACTTTGAGGGAGGCCAAGCTCAGAAACAAGGCACGCAGAGGCCTGGAACAGGTAGACCCATTCTATAAAATCCTCTGTGCTTACCCATGCTAGAACAAGGGAGAATGAGGAGGAGCTGGCCTCCTTCCGTTTATCATGGCCCTAGCCCATAGGGCTCTCCTGCCCTCACTGCCAACCATTCCCAAGAAAGACACTTGGAAATGAGATGGTGAGTATTCAAGAGGTCTCCTAACATGGCTGACTATTCCTTTCCTATAAAGGCCTCACCAACCTCACTTAAGAGTTCCTTCTTCCCTCAAATCCTAAACCATAGACCTAAACATATACCTTCCATCATCACTCTGGTTTTCTGTTCACCACCATAGCACTGTATTTCCAATTCTTCGGGAATTTGAGACATCCACTATGATCCCAAGATTATTTTTAAGAGCTTCCATAAAAGCCCTTCTCCACCATACATTCCTAAATACTTTATACTTAATTACAAAGACCAGTTACCCCAAATAATTAAGGAGTGAGGTATTTTGGATGAGTGCAAGTTAATTCAGTAAGCACCAACATATCTCTGTAGTCTAGCTAAAATAAATGATGTCTTAGTAAACAGAGGCTATCACATATAACAGTTCCAAATGTTACCAAATCTTCAAGATCCTGTGTGAATAAAACACTCCCTGAAAGCACCCTCCCATCCCCTCTCTTCACTTCCACTCACCGCCGGAAATAACCTCTCTTTCGTCTGTGAGCCTACATTTTGATTATACCTCCTAGCAGCATGCAGCAGAGTCTGCTTGAGGTCAGAGATTTAAATGCGTCTTGTCTAACTCTTACAAAATGTTTGAAAACAGAGACCTTTTTTAACCCTTTGCTGCCTAGTTCACAGTAGGCATACAAACACTTCATGAACCGAGTATATTTAGTGGTTGAAACATTATAAAGAGTACCAAAATACAGCAGAGCCTTCATAATACAGCATAATACAACAGAATTCAGGGGTTCCTGAGCTGTGTAGGGCAGTTAAGTATGATATTAAAATACTATCATGAAAATATTCATTGGCATCTGTTCAGTATTTCTCAGCTTTAAAAGATGTTTTCCTAACAGGGAAAAATATTCTGAATTTCTATTTTTTTTTAAAGTGGAATTACTTTTTTAAAAAAATCTCAACTTGCAAAGGGAAAGTTCTGGTTGAACTGGCATTACTAAACTTCCCTTGCCACGTTTTCTGGGTTTCAAGATGTGCATTCAGGTGGCGCCCTGTAGTTCACCAAGGAGATGAGGCAGTAAGTGGAAGGATGTAGTAAGTGCCAGGAGTATAACCAAGATGCTATGCCACGTTTGGCACCCACCTCAGCAGTTTGAAAGCCAGGCTCGTCAGCACCAGCCGTGCTCAAAGGAAATAAGAAATGGAACACATGATAGAGCAAATCGAGTTTTAGGCTTGAGATCCATAGCAACCACTTCTAGCAAGGCTGACAGCATTCTTTTCCTGCAGCTTTAGTGTTTGGGTATGACAAACCCGGCTGGAAGTGAAGTTTAAATATTCTAAACACTGCAACTCAAACTCAAACCTCCTTACTAGCAACAGGGGATTCTAAATAGTCAGCCAAGAATGACTAACTCTACGTTCCCTCCCAGCAGCTATTCTTTTGCAGGAGTCCTCTTCCTTGACATGAAAAGGAACAGAATTTTCTTGGTGAAAAAACAGAGAAGGGGGTGGGGGGAGTAGGGCTGCCACCATGGTGATATTAAGTATCTAACCATGTATACGGCCCCTTGGGAATAATCACCACTCTTGTCTTTAGCTTGTCAAGGAGTAAATGTTTTAGTCCCACATCTTCAGAGACAGAAATGTGTCACGTAGGTTAATTAGAAGGGTAATTGAAGCACTACAACATTCCAGCTTAGGACAGAAAGCATTCGAAGTTGTATTACTTCCTTCTCAGCCTCAGAACCTGACCTCTTTCCACTGAACAGGACAATTATGATTAGTTAACGTATTCAGGGACCATTGAGGCAATGAATGTCCCCACACTGCTGTCCACTGAATTATTTCATACAGCATTTCCAGCTGTCATCACCAGCTTCTCTCCTTGCTGTGGTCAACGTGTTCACCTCTAAGAGTGGGTCCCTTAATTCACCGCTTCTGGTATCTGACAGACCTGGAAAGCTAAGCTATTTAGAGTCATGGGCCAAGGCTCATGCCTACCAGCCTCATCTCCTTCATACCCATGCAGTCAGTTTCTAGACCCCACAATCTTAAATACTATAGCTGTGTTCCCCAAACTTGCCTAATTATAAAGAACTACCAGGTATGTGTGTGGCAGTGGAAGAGTTTAAAATATACATTCTCAGTCCCCTCTCCTATAAACTCGAATCCAGTGGCCCCGGGAGAGGGTCCTGACATCTGTATTTTTAACACATGGTCTCAGATGATGTCATGACCAGGCTTAGAAACACACACAACATGTCATGGGTGCTGCCTACTTGAATGGGGGATTCCTTCTGAAGCATAATGAACCTGGGCCAAAGCCAACTCCTTCCAGAAAGACCTTGCAACCAATAAAGTTGAAAGGTCTTTGCTCTTCCACCATCCTTGGGCAAAACCCCCTCATCTTCTGAGACTCCTGCAGGGTGGTCAAACACCTCTTCTCTTGCTGGTACTTCATTCACTGAAGACTTGGCACACTTTCCTTCTTTCCACCCCAGATGCCTGCCATCCCCGGGATGGGTTTTCTGACCACATGGATGACCCAAACAACTCTCCGGCCTCTCGGTTACTTGACCTCTTTGATGTCACTCATCTTCACTGAGTTCACTTCATTTTAGCCATCGTGGCTCTGGCAAAACCTAGGAGCCTGTCATATCCAATAATTAACTGCTCCAGCTCTAAAATCTTCCACTCCCATGTCCCTGTCTAACCACATCTTCCCATTACTCTATCACTCCAATACAAACACACACTCCTTGACTTCATCAACACCTCTGGTCTTTTTCTCCTCCTCATCCAGCCTAAAAACTCTTACCTGTCATGTTAAGCACTCCCTGGCCAATACCCAGAGCCTCTACCCCACCATCCTTCTGTCACCAAACCTCAGCCCTGGCTCAATCCAACCATATGCCTTCCATGCTCCCCAAACCTGGCAGCTGAATGGTACTGATACCCCAATCCACCCACAGTCTCCTACCTCAACAGAGCACTGTATACTGTCAGGAAATCATGGACACTGTCCTAAGTTCACTCTTCCTGATCTCAGTTATATGTCAAATCTCCTTCTTCTCCCTTTGACCTCTTCTCACTTAGTCTTAGCAGACAACCTCACCCTCTACCTCATAGAGTAGTTGGAAACGACCAAATGAGCACTTGATCCTACGCCAACCCACCAGAAAATCAACTGTGCCCCAACATTTTTTTTAATTTTATTTATTTATTTTAGAGGGGGGTGAGGGGCAGATGGAGAGAGAGAATCCCAAGCAGACTCATGCTAAGCCTGATGCTAGGCTCAATCCCATGACCCTGAGATCATGACCTGAGCCAAAATTAAGAGTCTGTTGCTTACCTGAGTCACCCAAGCTCCCCTGGTGAGTATCTTTCTGATGAAAGAGAAAAAACTAGCCAGACTCTCAAAAATGGCCAGTCTCTCAAAAGATCTATCCTGAGAACCTGAGAATCTTTAAGATGAAAAGGAGTTTAAAAAGAAAACTATCTTACCTCAAGCATTTAACAAGTATGAATCTAAACATAAAGTTGTCATACATCAGTAGAATGATTATAAATCACAAGACAAATAGTTAATTCCCTGGTCATTTTTATAAATTCAAAGCCAGAATGAGAGAAACAATATTGTTAGTTATGTCTTTCACTCTTAACCCAAACTCAAATTTTTTGATGGGGCTACAAGCATTTTCCTGAGGGTTTTTCCCCTCCTTACAACAGTAATAGCCAACATTCACTGTTTTTTTGTGTATAATTATGTTACTCACAATGACCCTGTGAGATAAGAACTATTATTTTTCTCCATTTACAGCTGAAAAAACAGACTTAGACATGTTAAGTAATTTGCCCACAGGCTTCAGTTAGAAAGCAGCAAAGGCAAAATTAAAACAGACCTCAAACTAATCTATGTGCTTTGGCATAGTGATTTTTAACAGCAATTTCCCAGGAAACACAGCACCCTAATCCAATTTTTATACTCCAGTGTATGCTCAGAACCCTCGAACATTACTATTATGGCCTATTTCACATTCATTCATCCCTGCATTCACATCAGATGGCAGTAATGAATAGGAGGAAAGTTTCTACAGTCAGATCACATAGATTCAAATCCTAGCTCCACTTTCTTAGCTGCGTAACTCTAAAATTTATTCCTCTAAGCTCGTTATTTCCAACTAGGATGCATTAATGATAGTGTAATAATCACAGTCACCTTCATCAGTTCTCCCAAAGATTTAAAGATAACACACGATTTAAAAAGAAAAAAAGATAATACACGATTGCACGTAGCACTGGACCTGACACACAGTAAGTCTCCAAAAACATTAGCTGTTATTGAAACTAGTATTCTAGGGGTGCCTGGGTGGCTCAGTGGGTTAAGCCTCTGCCTTTGGCTCAGGTCATGATCTCAGGGTCCTGGGATCAAGCCCAGCATTGGGCTCTCTGCTCAGAGGGGAGCCTGTTTCCCCCTCTCTCTCTGCCTGCCTCTCTGCCTACTTGTGATTTCTCTCTCTGTCAAATAAATAAATAAAATCTTAAAAAAAAAAAAAAAACCACCTAGTATTCGAAAGGTATTGAGGACCTGCACCCATTGGATTCAAGGCAGAGCGCTGGGTGCCAGGACTGCACCATAAACAGGCCAAGGCTCTCTCTGCCCTTGTAGGTCTTGCAGTGTCCTGGAAGAGCAGATAAAAAAGAAGGAAACATATCAATGAGATACTTAGAATTTTGGTGAAGCACTAAGCAGGAAATGCACCGGTACTAAGAGGTGACAACAGGGAGGAAACTACCAGGTAAGGGGTGATCAGAAAAGGCCCCTCCAAGGAGGGACATTTTAGCTGAGAGCAAATGTGAGAGAAGGATCTTTAGAAGAAAAATAGGGGAAGGGTGCCAAGGAAGAGAGAAGGGCCTGTACAGAAGAGGAGGGCAGCTGGCGCATTAGAGGAACTGACAGTTCCAGCCTGAAAGAATGGCTGAGCAAGGAGCAGAGGTTGGAGAGGGAGAGGCAGAGGCCGAGCACTTCAGATTAAGAAGTGTGGCTGTGGGTCTAAGTGCAGTGGGAAGCCACTGCAGGGTGGGGAGGGAGGGGGCGGGGGAGGGTTACATGACCTGGTTTTCTTTTAGTAGCATCACTCCAGCCGCAATGGGAACAGGGGTTAGAAGAAGGCAGGAGCAGGCCAGAGCAGAAGCTGGGAGACCAAGTACAGGCGGAGGCAGTCACCCAGCTGAGAGGAGGGCAGCCGGACTGGGGGGACGGAGGGAAGGCAGGAGTTGAGGTATTCTAAGCCCCCGCCAACAGGCTATGCTCATGGGTTGGATGTGGGGTGAAGAATCAGGAAGAATCGAAGACAGCTTTCAGGTGTTTGGCTTGAACAATGAGAGGACAGTAAGGACAAAGACAGGGAAGGCAGGGGGTGAAGAAAGCTGGGAGAGAGGGGAGACAGGAGTCAGGAATGAGGGATATAAATCTGGAGGGTGGAGAGGGAGATACTTGAGGCATATGAGGTTTGAGATGACAGTGGGGCAGCAAGTAGAGACAGCAGGAAGGCTACAGGTAAAAATGCAAGACTAGCACGAGAGAAAGGGCCAGGAGGAGGTCTAACCAAGGGAAGGGGGGTAGCATCCAAAGGGTATTAAAGTCCTGGGAATGGATGAGATCATTTAGGGAGAGAATATGATGACAGAAGGGAGGTAGCCAAGTGACAAAAGAGAAGAAATAATAAGAAACCAGGCTGGTTTGTGCCTGGATGGCTCAGTCAGTTAAATGTCTGCCTTTGGCTCAGGTCATGATCTCAGGGTCCTGGAAACGAGCCCTGGATCCGGCGCCCTGCTCAGTGGGGACCTTTCTTCTCCCTTTTCCGCTCTCTCTGCTTGTGCTCTTGCTCTCTCTCTCTGTCAAATAAATAAAATAAAAATCTTTTTTAAAAAATGAAAGAAAGCAGGTTGGTAATCTAAAGCTGAGCATGATCGTCATGGTCATGCAGCCCATGCACAAACACATAGAACTGCCCCAACTATGTGCTCAATAAAGGCCTAAGGAACAAGTAAAAATAAATTCTTAATGCATTCCTTTTAGGCCATTAAAAGAAAACTTTCACTAAGAATTTTTCCCCAAGTTCTTGTATATTTGAGGCATAAGAAAAAAACATTTTTGAAGGTCTCTGGATTGTATACAAAAGAAACCTTTTCCTTATGAGCAAAAAACAAGGATTTTTTTTCCCCAAAAAACTAGTCTAATTGAAATTCAAGCTTTTAAAAAAGCTTACATTCATGCCATTTCTTTTCTGTAAAAATTCTATCCCAAGATACAATTTTCCCCTTCCTTATAATGAAAATGCAATTATGTTTTACTACAGATATCATTTCATACTGAAAGATGAAACTGGTACTTTCAAACCATTCAAGAGTCACATGAGAGATGTAAAATGCTCAGAGATCAAGGATTTATTTTAAAATGTTGAGGGGAAAAAAAAACTTAAGTATACCTGTGAGGCCATCCAAAAACTGATAAGGAGTTGAAAAGGATAGAATTGCCAGGAAAATAAGTAAATATAACAGCTACTCCTCAAAAGAAAACACATTAAAGCTGTAATTATATCTATGGGTATCTGTTGACACACACAAAAAAACTCACTATGCTCTTGAGGCTTGTACTATCACTAAGAACTACCGAATTGAAATCACAGCTGTAAACATAACTGGATACTTTATACTTTTCGAAGATTTCCAATGTGACACAAGGGATAATGCATACAAAAGAGAGCCAGTAACAATTGCCAAAAATATTTCTTCCCTAGATTGTTCAAGTTAGATCAAGACTATAATTCTAAGATTATAAGCCTCACTTGTAAAATTCTTCTTCTCAGATACGTAAAGGAAAGGACTATCTTGACTTCTAACGGATTGTTGTCCCACTCCAGGATAGACCTATCTAAAAGCCTAGGAGGCTACAGGAAGGTTATAAGAATGGACAGATAACGAGTATTCATTCACTCACTCATTCAACAAATATTAAGCAGCTACAATGTGTCAGGTGCTGTTTTGAGCCCTGAGGACACATCAGTGGAAAACTCTCACATTTCTGGATGAATGGGGGAAAAGAGACATAAACCAACAAATAAATATGTACACACCAGTGGGAGTAAGTGCTATGAAGAAAAGTAAGGTTAAGGAGGGTTAAGGAGGATAGGGGAATGGGGTGTATTTTACACAGAAGGGTCAGGAAAGCCTAATAAAGTTACATCTGAGCAGAGACCTGAGCCAAGAACCATGATATTCAAGGAACAGAGTTCTAGGCAGAAGGAATAGAAAATTCAAAAGCACTGAGGCTGGCATATGCTTAACATTTAAAAGGAAAAGCAAAGAGATGTGTTTGGCAAAACTGGAAGTGAGAACAGGGAGATAGCCTAGTCAGCCAGGGCAAGGACTTCATATTTTACTTTAAAATGAGAAGCTACTGGAGCGCTCTAAGCAGAGGATCCAATTTATTTTTTTAAAGTATCACAAAGGGAACACAATTCTTACTCATACACAAGTTTTATGAGTAATAAATAGGTCCAATACATACCTACAGAAGAGGAGACAACACCTCTAGCTTCAGAGTATTTTAAAGTTGCAAATCAGATTAAGCAAAGAATTATGTATAATCACCACTGAATCCCTACATCCATCCTCCTCCTCTCATGCCTTTATGTATGAGGCATACATAATCTGTAAGATTATACATAATCTAATTATAAGTAGGAAAAAAGCGTATGATAAAACAATCACCTAGTATAGTAGCATTTTTGTAAGAAAAAAATACTTATGCAGAGGAGCAACAAACTAAAAGGATAAATACCTAACTGTGGTTTCCTATCGGTTGTGGGATTACAGTTTTCTTCTCAAGCTTTTGTTTTTCTAGTTTAATGCTTTAAACGTGAATTACTCTTGTAATTTTTAATGTTGTCTTAAAAAAAAAAATAACAACAACAACTCCTACCAGGAGACTGCTCTAGTCTGAAACCATACTGAAATATGAAAACAAAACACAAAGAACATTTTCTGCAAAAATTACCCCATTTCCATGCAATGTTTGCCCGTTTACAAAGCACTGCACAAATCAAGCGCTGCTCCATCTATCAAGGTCACAAAAGCAACTTGGTTAATATGTTTATCATTACATAGTAGCTCTGTCCTCTACAGCTACTTTGATACCATCTTCCAAGGCAGCAATAGAAGGGCCCTTTCATTAATTTCCTAAGACTCTTTGATACTACTTTGCTGCTTCTGGATTTTTCCACTGTATGTCTCTTAGAAACAAATTAAGCCCGAATAAGTTGTTCCAGCTAATGAAGGGCGCGTTTGGCTCTTTCCCCGTGGTTGAGGACAATCCGGCAAAATACCAATTGTTTCAGGACGCGTTTTCTCTTGGTTTCTAAATACCGCGATGCCAAGTTTACTACAAATAAAGAACGTCAACACAACAACGCACAAGAACACGGATACATGGAACCTACGGTCGCCGCTTTTTAAACCGAAGATGTGTGGAGTCTCCTGAATAAATACTATGTGTTCACATGACACAGATAAAAACAGAAAGGAGTGTGCCCTCCCCTCCTCCTCTACCTAACCTCTCCTCCCCACCACAGAACAGTTTCTCCCAGGGCACAAGCCCAGGGCAATCACTGCTCAGAAATGCAAACCACGCAACTCAAAGTGACTCAAGCTCTCAAACTCTTTCCACCTAAGCTCCACATCCCACCCGCTCCTCAATCACTTCCGACAGGCTGCTCTGAATGGAAACCCCAAACTGCGCTCACACGCCACTCTCGGCATCCGGGCTCCCCGGGCCCAGGGTGAGTGTTTTCGCGTGGACAAACGGGGGTCCCGGGGTTCAGGGCTCTACTGTACCCCCAAGCGGCTGGAGTCCCCGGCTCAGCTGCCTCCTCGGCGGAGCTGGCGCTCTCCACGCCAGGGGCAGGGGCTGCCCCACGCCCGCAGCGGCCCGCGGGAGCCGCAGCGAGGGGCTCCGGGCGGCCCGGCATCCCCGCCCCGCCGCGCGCGCCCCCCCTCGGGGCTCCCGGGCGCCCACGCGGTCCCGCACCGCGCGCTGGGACACGCACCCTCGCGGAGTCGGCCGGGCATCTGCGGGCGCCCCCCTCCCCTCCGCGCCCCCTGGCGCTCCAGTCGCGGCTGCGGCCCGCGGGGTCTACACCGAGCCCCAGGACGCCCGAGCCCCGGGGCTGAGTTGGGGGGGTGCTGACAGATGGGGCGAAGGCGGGGCTTCGGGGGGAAGGGGCGGAGCCTGCGCGCATGGGGGTGCTGGCGGCTGACAGAAAGACCCGGGGCAGCGGGCGGGAGGGGCTGGCGGCCGCCGCGGGCAGAGCCGGGGGGTCAGGCGTGGCGGGAGGCAGCTGGCGCAGACACGGGGGGGCTGACAGGCGGAGAGAGACACACACACGGAGACTGACAGTCGCGGGGGTGCGCGGGGCCGGCGGGCCGCGGCGGGCGCTCACCTGGCAGCGGCGGCGGCGGCGCCTGCGGCCGGGCCGCTCTCCCCGCGCTCCGGGCCTCCCTCCCGGCGGGCGGGCGGGCGGCCGGCGCAGGGCCCGCGGAGGCGGCGGCGACGCCGGAGCCTCGGACTGCTGGGCGGCGGGGACGCAGCTGCACCAACCGACTCCGGGCCGCTCGGCTCGGCTCGGCTCGGCCGCGCTCGGGGCTGCTCGGCTCCGCTCGGCCCCGCTCGGCTCGGCTGGGGGCGGGGCCCGAGGCCCCCCGCCCAGGTCGCCTCCAGCGCCCGGGGGGGGCGGGGCTTTAGTGCGGGCGCGAGCCCCCTGACGTCGCGGGGAGCGGACCTTGCCCCGGACGCATGCGCAGGCGTCGTCCCGCTTTTCCCCGCTTGGAGACTGAAGGGGGCGGGGAAGGAGGGCACAGGGGGCGGATGCTGCGGCCCCAGAGGTTCCCGGCTTTTGTGCTCCATATCCTGGTCTTTATGGAGGACCACCTAAGGAAGGTCACACAAGGCTACTCTTTCGAAAGGATGTAGGCAGGGCAGGGATCCTGGTCCCTGCCCGGCCCCTCTCCCTACGGTCCGGTGTTTCCCAACAAGCATCGCCTGGGAGTCGGTGTTTCTTTCCTCCCACCAATGCTCCACTGCAGTTTTTAGTCTCTGATGATTCTAAAGGACAACAACCTCTGATGGCTTTTTAACATTAAATCTTCGGGTACTTGAGAACTTGCAAGCATCAGTGCCCGCAGTAACAATAATGCTGTCCTTTCTTAACAGCTTCCATTGTGTCACCTGTAACACCCAGGATGGGGTTGGGCCTTTCTGTGTTTTTTTCGTCACACGTCGCAGATACCTGTGTTGTCATGGAGCCCAAATCTATGGCAGATATGCTCAGAAAGTGATCCCCACCTTTAGAATCCAAGGATTAATACACAGCAAGAGCTCTGCAGTCTGACACACGTAGGTTGGCATCCTGGATCTCCATCGTATTGACAGATTAATAATTGGCTGGGTGACTTTGGACATGCCACTTAATCTTTAATCCAAAAAGAGCAATGAAAATATTAGTAATTAAGCCAGTAGAAGTGATTGAAAGATTTAAATGACAGCATCCATTAAGCTTTCTGCACAGTACCTGGTGTTCAATAAATAAAGCTGACTTGGACATTAGGTTGCATTTTGCAACATCAGGTTTGCATTTCAGATTCTGAAAAACAGTGAACGTATAAAGTATTGAGCAATGTGTCAAACTTGACATGTCCAAAGCCAAACTCTGGAACTGGCCCCTCAATTTGCTCCTTCCAGTCTTCCTCACCTCATTTAAGATCAATTACATCTGTCTGGTGGCTCTGGCCAAACCTTGAAGTCATAGTTAACTCCTCTTTTCCTATCAACATATCCCACATGTAATCCAATAGCAAATACCTTTAAAATACCCTCCTTTGAGCCTTTATCACCTTCTCCCCAGAACATTGCAGTAACCTTCTACCTGCTCTCCCTGATTCACTCTGCTCTCAGAGAGCTTGTTCTCAAGAAGCTAGAAGGATTCTGTTAAAACATAAGTCAAAGCATATTTCTCCCCTTCTCTAAAGCCTCCAATGCCTTCCCATCTCAGAGCAAAAATCAAACTCTTTTTGTCAAGGGCCTCCAAGAGCCTATTGTGACCTCCCCCCACCCAACACTCCTCCCCTTCTCTCACTGCCTCTCCTTGCACCCTACCCCTTTACCCCATTCCAGCCACACTAGCCTCCTTCCTATTTCTGAAACATGCAGGCTCACTCCTACCTCAAGACATTTGCATTTGCTGTTTCATACCCCCAAGGTTTCAGAAAGGCATGGGCCTTTACTCCAAATTTCAAAATTTTCAAAAGTCACCGCGTCAGACCCACCTAGACCACTCTACTAAAACATCAAGTCCCACCCTCCCGCATCATTCTCTCTCCCCTCATGCCGCTTTGCTTTTCCTTATAGCCCTTATGATCTTAATATCATCTGTAATGTTCTGAGGGCAGGGACTGGTGTTGCTCATCTGGAACATGGCCTGACATGGTGAGGTCCTCGCTATATATTCCTTGAATGAATAAGAGTATATATGGAGGGACGCCTGGGTGGCTCAGTTGGTTAGGCCGCTACCTTCGGCTCGGGTCGTGATCCCAGGGTACTGGGATCGAGTCCCGCATCGGGCTCCTTGCTCCGCAGGGAGCCTGCTTCTCTCGCTGCCTCTGCCTGCCTCTCTGCCTGCTTGTGTGTACTCTCTCACTCTCTCTCTGGCAAATAAATAAAATCTTAAAAAAAAAAAAAGAGTATATATGGAACATGTTGCTCAGAGTTAACTTCATGTACTCAACAAATTTTTGAGCATCTATTCCAATCCAGGTACTGTGGGATGTGGAGGTAAACAAGGCATTCTCCCAAGCACTAAGGAAATCAGAGTTTCAGATGAGAAAGACATATAAGGAAGTACTTTTGGAAGAAATATGGGGCACCTGAGTTGCTCAGCCCATTGAGCGTTTGCCTTCAGTTCAGGTCATGATCCCAGCATCCTGGGATCGGCAGGGAGCCTGCTTCTCGGTCTCCTGGTCCCCTTGCTTGTGTACTCTCTCTCTGTCAAGTAAATAAAACCCTTAAAATCAACAATAACAACAACAACAACAAAAACCTAAAAAAATGGAAGGAAATCTGTAACACTACATGTATGTGCTACCTGCTTTGGGAAGCAGAGAGACGGACCTAATTAATACAATACAGGAGAGTGTAGAAAGTCCCTCCACGGGAGCTGAGTCTGAAGAACTGAGGGAGGAGGAGAGGACTCCAGGCGGAGAAAACAGCATGTACTCAATAACCAGTTATCGAGTTGGGAATATAACCAGTTGGGAAGTATGTCACAAATAGTATTTACCCAAGGAGACAAATTATTTTCCTTTTTAAAAAAAAAAAGCAGATTCCAGGTGATCCCTATAATAATGTCATCTGAACCCACTCACATTCTGATGAGCTTTCTGAAGCAGGAAAGAAACTGCCAGAAGTATAGTTGATGCAGTAGAATTGCCACCTGACTTCTGTTTTACTGGAATAGGCTACACCTGTGACCCTTTTTGTGTGTGTGTCAAGGTCCAGAGGCAAAGAGCTTGTACCAGTTAGGAGTTTGCTGGCTGCAAGTACCAGTATTCTCTCAGGCCACTTAAAAAAAAGGAGGAGAGATTTATCTTACGGCTTTTTAGGGGTCAAAGGGGTGGGTCTCTCCGGCCAGCAAGAACCCAGATGGACTTCTGGATGGATTGGAAGCAGAGCAAGGGTTACCAGTAAGACTCTCACCACAAGCTTGTTTTCTCTCCTTCCAGGTAATACAATGGAAAAATACGTCTACCAACTACTCCCAAGTACATGATATAATTCCATCTACACTAATGTTTTAGTCTCCGTGGGATCTTTCCAATCCCAAAATCTCAGAGAAGAGGCTCTAATTGACCTAACTTGTGTCAGGTGTCCCTTCCCTCCCCCAGAACAGTCATGACCAGCTTACAGGTCATGTAGTCCACGAGAAACTCACCTCTGTGGATCAAGACCACAAAAAAAGAGAACTGCTTTGAGTTGAGGAAATATCTTTTTTTTTTTTAAGATTTTATTTATTTATTTGACAGATCACAAGTAGGCAGAGAGGCAGGCAGAGAGAGGAGGAAGCAGGCTCCCCGCAGAGCAGAGAGCCCGATGCAGGGCTCGATCCCAGAACCCCTGGATCATGACCGGAGCCAAAGGCAGAGGCTTTAAACCACTGAGCCACCCAGGCACCCCAAGTTGAGGAAATATCTTAAAAGGAGTCCCTCAAACAACCATGAACTCCACTTAATGGCAAAACACCTGGGAGGCATTTGATAGTCACACAGAAAGTGAGTACTGAGTTTTCCTGATTTCTGCAGAGTAGGGAGGCTTCTTTTTACATAGCAATCAAAACCATAAGTTATTCCTTTCCCAACAAAAAGAGGACAAAAACGGGGGTGGTCTCCATAAGCCCTCTGTGGTACGTATTCTGCTGGCCTCCTCTGGTAGTGGACATTAATGCTAGCCACCAGACATTTCTGGTGTGTTTTCCAGGCGCCTGATAGGATTGTACTTCCTTAGAGTTTTGAGTCAGGGATGGCCATGCCACTTCCTTTGGTCAAATAATGTGTGAGTAGAGGTACTCCCAAGTCCAAGCTTTAAGAGCTAGTAGGCAATTCTGTATACTCTCTTTCCCTCAGCAATAACAGACAATGCTAAAGATGATGATAGCTCCATCATTCTGGGTCCTGAAGGGAGGAGACATTAAATAGTGGCTCCCCAGGGGACTCACAGTACACATGTAGTAGGAGCAAGAAATAAACTTTGCTGTTATAAAAAGACTGGGGCTTGTTTGCTACCGCACCAAAACCTAGCCTATCCCGACAGATACACCTTCTAACATCCAGTCTATCCCAACAGTCCATTGTACAGCACGGAGGCAATTTGGATGGGATCGACCCCATTCCCCACATGTGAGTGTGGATTCTCTGCTAAGTCAGTTGACTTAATCCCATCTACCTTGTACTGATTGCTTCAGGAATAGATCTATTACCGAGGCCTACATCTATCAGTATCCAATATTTTCCCCATCACAATAATTGAATAAAATCCTCACTATTTCCTTGGATGTCAGTGAAGGACTATTTGCTGCTGGCAACTATTTTGTGACCATGAAGACAGCCAGCCTAAAGATGAAGCCAACACATGAATAGGAAAAGTCAGAACAAAGAGAAACAGAGTTGGAGGGCTGATTAAGGCTTACCTGAACCAATAAAGTCAGGTAAATCAATAAATTCCCCATCTTATTAGTTCTCATTTGAGTTGGGTTTTCTAGTCCCCAAAAGCATTCCTGCTGTGGCTCTCCTACCATATTCACTGCGTAGTTCTGAGCAGTAGGTAGCACTACAGAATCACGAGGGGGAAAAATGTCTGTACTTTGAACAATGACAGGAAGAGAAGCTGAAAATTCTGTGATTTACATGCCAGCTCCTTTTCTAGAACAAGGTATCACAATGCAGGCAGAGCACAGACAAGGAACAGTAACCAGCTGAGAACCAAGGATTCGAAGGAGAAGGATCCTATAGAACCCGGAGAGTGACAGGCCTCCGGCTTAATCAATAGTACGTAGTTGGTTTCATACAGAGTGTTCTGTTCCTCTCTAAACCCTTCTGTTGCGTTTATCAAGTCTGGAGTGAAAGAATCCAGGAGGCAGTTTCGCGCAGTAGGTAAGAAGGATTTGACTTTGAAACTACTGGGCTTGAATCCTGTCTCCCCCCACTTACTTGCTGTGTGAACTTGAGTAACTTTCTTAAATCCCTAACGTAGTTATGACAATCGAGTGAGATACTTCCTGTTACTATTAATATAGTATGTGATGCATTATAAGGACTCAGTGGGTAAGAGGGATGTCCCATCAATTTTTTTTAAGAAAGGTTCTGGGACACCTGGGTGGCTCAATCAGTTAAGCATCTGCCTCCAGCTCAGGTCATGATCCTGGGGTCCTGGGATCAAGTCTTGCATCAGGCTCCTTGCTCAGTGGGGAGGCTTCTTCTCCCTGTGCCCCTCTCCTCTGCTCATGTTCTCTCTCTCTCTTTCACACACACACACAAATAAATAAGTAAAATCTTTAAAAATAAATTTAAAAAAAAGAAAGATCCTGAATCTAGTTTGCCAACTTGTTGCCTCTTGGCTCTAAAGCCTCCCTTCTTTGGCTTGCCCTGTGATCCTGGAGCTGAATTCTGTAAACATTTCCCTTCTTCTAGTGGCACAATGTTAGGCTCTGTCAGTAGAGAAGATTGGAGAAATTTACCAAAAAAAAAAAAAGTAATAATAATAATAAAACAAAAAATCATAAGGGGCTTCCTGGTTCAGAACCTTCCTGATTCTTGCTCCTATGGTTGCCTGTGGTCTAGGGAGACCCAGTGGTGCTCACCCTCTAGTGAGCTCTTTGGCCTGCTTCTGGTCTATAGCTTGTGGCCATCCATCAAACATCTCCACCGTCCACTGGGCTAAATTCCTGCTCTAACAAGGCCCCAATCTCACCTTGGGGTTGGGGGACAGGCACTTGCTAGTTTGTCCTCTCCTTGGTCGCTCTGCCTCAGCCCTAGAGATGGTAGGTACGGTCTATAGTTACTATGCCTACATTCTTTGGAGCTCTCTTTTGACCCTTTTAGTTACCAACCGCCTTTCATTAACTAAGAATTCTTCATATTAAAGTTCCCTTATTCAAATTACTGGTGTGATTTCTGCACCCTGAGGGAGCCCTGTCTGATACGCCAGTGGCCCCAGCTGCCCATTAGACAAATTTCTGGTTTTAAAAAATGAGCTAATTTGTGGGAACAGGTAGGGGGAGTACAATTGTGTATATAATATATAATAGTAGTTACAAAGTCATGACTTCATCCTCAAGAGAACCCTGTAAGAAACATATAATGGTGTCCTGATGTCAGAACCAGTCTTCTGCCTGTCCTTATAAATGGGGTTCTGCTGGACGAGCCCAGCCCAGCTCAGCCCAGGACCTGAGCCAGACATGACAGGCAGGATCCTGAGGCTTATCACAGGATCCTAGAGTCACATCTTGATTGTAAATATATAGTTTCTGTTGGGTCAGAGAGGGGTTTGAATGTCCATAAAACCCTCCCAGCTCAAGGCACTGTTTGTCTCCACCCACCTCCCTTCCTCCCTCCCCCCAAAGTGTATTGTGCCTTGCCTGGTATTAGGTTCTGAGTATGCAGCCCTGAATAAAAGCCAGAGACCTTCATGTACCTTATGGTCTAGTAAATAAGGCAGACATTGGTCAAATAATCAAAAACATAAATCTTACACAGTACGTGGTACCATGAGATCCACTAATAGGAGGCTTTGGCTCAAAGATGTTTAGGGAAATAGTTGGTAAGAAATCTAAAGGGAAAATAGGAGTTAAATTAGATGTATTAGTCTGTTCAGGCTGCCATAACAAAATGCCATAGACCAGGTGGCTTAAACAAGGGAAATAAATTTTCTCACAGTTCTTGAGGCTGGAAGTCCAACATCAAAGCCCCAGCCAATTTGGTTTTTGGTGAGAACAATCTTCCTGGCTTGCAGATGGCTGCTTTCTTGCTATGTCCTCATACAACCTTTCCTCAGTATTTGTGCGCAGGAAGAGAGGGAAAATGAGCTCTCTGGTGTCTCTTCCTCCAAGGACACTAATTCTAGTGGATCAGGACCCTACCCTTATGACCTCAATTAATCTTAATGACTCCCTTACTCCAAATACAGTCACACTGGGGGGTTAGGGCTTCAACATATGAATTTTGGGGGCATGCATATATTTAGTCTATAACAATAGGCAAATAGGGGCAAAAAGAGTACTCCCTATAGAGGGAACAGCACATGCATAGGCCCCGTGGTCATCAAGGATACGTGGTGCTTTAAGCAAAGAAGAAGGAAAATGTATAATGAGGCAGATAATTGGAGGAGATAAGGCTGGAGAGGTGGCCAGTAGCCAGATCATGTACAGCCTTGAAATTCTTGGTAATAATTTAAGTCCTATCCTAAGAGCAATGAGGTTTTACTGACGTGAACTGAGTAGGGACAATATGGTGGGTGGAGACCAGAAAAGAGGGATCAGAATAGGCCCAGAGGGAACCATAATGAAGCTGTCCAGGGTATCTAGGCTCAGCCAAGATCACACAAGTCGTCACTGGCTAACCCGGAGGAGTCACTGGCCAGAAAGGTTGCCCAAGACCAGAGAAGAGAACCTGTTTCTGGCCCAAGTGAACTATGACCTACAGGTTCTCTGTAGTCTTGGCTTCTCTCAGCCATAGTCCATCTGGTAGACTCCATGCCTTATACCACCTCAGCGAGGACAAACTAGCTCTCTGCCTGGTTCTGTACCCCTAGCCCACACTGGCCCAGCTTGCCTTCCTCCTTTTCCCATACTGGACCACAGAACTAAGATTCAACATGCTGGGCCCTAACAAAGCAGACTGACCAGCAACTGCCCATCCCCTCTCTAGACTCTTCAATGTGACACTCAAGCGCTGAGCCAACAAAACTCTTTATACTTTACTTTAATCTAGGATCCTGAAGAGCTTTAATTTAAGAGAAGATGTGAACTGGAAGTGATCCATTCCCTTCACAGATGGTTTGAAGTCATCTGAGTGGACTAGATAATGTCAAGCTCTGAATACAGGGCAAAAGGATCCTAAAATGTTAGCCCTCCTAGGACTTAGGGGAGAAAAGTCTCTTTGGGGTGCCTGAGTGGCACAGTCTGTTAAGTGACCCAATCCTGGTTTTGGCTCGGGTCAAGATCTCAGGGTTGTGAGATTGAACCCCATGTCAGGCTCCCCACTTACTGCAGAGTCTCCTTCAGATTTTCTCTCTCCCTCTCCCCCTCCTGTTCTTGTTCTCTTTCTCAATCAAATAAATACATTTTTTTTTAAAAAGAGCATCTCTTTTGAAGAGGTTTATACCATTCTAACCTTAAAATAGTTTCTATAAACAATTTTTAAAAAGCGCTACAATGCCTAATCCATAAATGCAGCCAGACACATAAGAAGACAAGACACCCCAAGAGGAAACAAGTAAAACAAAGAAGCAGACTTATGATGACCCCAAATACAAGAAATTATCAGACACCAAAAAACAGCCAAACACATTACATTCATGGAGATAAAAGCCAAGCTCAGACAAATAAAAATCATGAGATACCACTTCACAATCATCAGGATGGTTATTATCCAAAAAAGAAAAGAAAAAGAAAAAAACAGATGTTGGCGTAGATGCAGAGAAATTGGAACACTTGTGTGTTATTTGTGGGGACGTAAAATAGTGCAGCTGCTGTGGAAAACAGTATGATGGTTCCTCAAAAAATTAAACATAGAACTACCATATGTACCAAAAATTCTACTTCTAGGTTTATATCAAAAAGAACTGAAAGCAGGAACTCGGAACAGACATTTGTACACCCTCGTTCATAATAGCAGCATTCACAATAGCCAAAAGGTAGAAGGAACACAAATGTCCATTGACAGATGAATGGAAAAACAAAATGTGGTATATATACACACAATAGACTGTTATTCAGCCTTGAGGCTTGGGTGGTTCAGTCAATTAAGCAGCTGGCTCTTGATTTCAGCTCAGGTCATAATTTCAGGATTGTGAGATTGAGCCTCACATCCTGGCTCTGCACTCAGCAGAAAGTCTACTTCTCTCCTTCTCCGTCTCCCTCTGCTCCTCCCCGAGCTCACACATGCCCGCTCTCTCTCTCCTAAAAAAAAAATCTTTAAAAATAATAAAGAATATTATTCAGGCTTAAAAAGGGAGAAAATTCTCAGGATGGCTGGGTGGCTCAGTGGGTTAAACACCAACTCTTGTTTTTGGCTCAGGTCGTGATCTCAGGGTTGTGAGAGAGGGCCCCAGGTTGGGCTCTGTGGTGGGCGTGGAGCCTGCTTAAGATTCTGTTTCCCTCTCCCTTTTCCACTCTCCCCACCACATGGGTGCTCTCTCTAAAAAGGGGGGATGGGGATCCTGACGCATGCTAAAATATAGATGACCCTTGAGGATATAATGCTACATGAAATAAGCCAGTCACAAAAGAATACTGTATGACCCCATTTATATGAAGTACTTAGAATAGTTAAATTTACAGAGACAGAAAGCAGAATGGTAATTGCCAGAGACTGGGAGGAGGAATGAATAGGAAATTATTGTTTAATTACATTTTTTTTTAAGTTTTCAGTGTTGCAAGAAGGAAAAAAAATTCAGTGTTGCAAGAAGAAAAGAGTTCTGGAAACTGGTTGCACAAAAATGTGAATGTACTTAAGACTAGGAAACTACACTTAAAAATAGTTAATGATGTCAAATGTTGTGCTTCCTTTACCACAATGTCGAAAAATCTAATGGGAAAGATAAAATAGAATAATAAAAAAATACTTGATCCAAAAGAAGAAAAAAAAGAGGAAAATGGGAACAAAACCAAGGTAGGACAAAAAGCAGGCAACAGGATTATAGATGTGAATGGTTTGTCACCCTATCTGTAACTATGTTAAATGTAGGTGGACTAAATAGTCTAACAAAAAGAAAAAGATCAACAGAGCAAATTTAAACAAAATACAAGATTCAACTATATGATGTTTATGACACATTTTAATATGAGGACATAGAGGTTAAAAGATAAAATACTCTAGCTAAAATTTTAAATAAGAAGTAGTACCTATCTTATACAAATTCTCTTAGAAAATAAACAAAAAAACAAACTGGGTAGTTTATAAACAACAAAATTTTATTTTCTCCCATTTTGGTGGCTGGCAGGCTGAGATCAGGGTGATACCATGGTCAGGCAGGTTCTGATGAAGGCTCTTTTCCAGGTTTCAAAATCAATATACCAAACTCAACCTCACTTCCATATTCCAGCAAATGTCAGAAAATTGTTTTTTAAGAATGTCAGAAGAGTTTTGAAATAGCAAAAGAAAAAAAAATACAAAGTACCAAAAATGGATCTAACAGAGGACATGTATGACCTCTATGGAGAAAACCTTGAACATTTTAACAGACATTAAAGAATAAATGAATAGTGGAGAGAGTAAACATGTTAATAGATGAGAAGACTCAATACTGTAAGGCTGTCATTCTCTTCAACTGGTCTATAGATTCAAAGCAATCCCAGTTGATTTTCACATGGCACTTGACAAGATCATTCTAATAAAAATTTATATGTAACTGCAGAAGGCTGAGAACAGCTAACCTTACTCCTGAAGAAGTATAAGGTGGAGAGGATTTATTCTATCTGCTCACAAAATTTGTAATAAAGTTCTAATAATTAAGACAGTGTGGTATTGGCATAAGAGTAGGCAAAAACCAATGGACAAAAGAAAGACCCCTCCCCCCCCAAAAAGACAGATTAATGTTAGATCACAGAACAGTGTGGGGAAATGAACTTTTGAATAAATAGTGTTGAGTCAATGGAATATCCATATGGGGAAAATGGCATTGGAATCCCATCACACACCACACTCAAAAGCCAAATTTCTATTAGATTATGGACTAAAATACAAAAGGTAAACCAATAATTCTTTAAAAGATAACATACAGTATCTTTATGACATCAAGGGAGGGTAAGTTTTCTTAAACAAGACCAAAACAACACTAACCTCAAGTGAGAGACTGATACATCGGACTTCTTTACAGTTAAGAACTTAGGGACACCTGGGTGGCTCAGTTGGTTAATCGACTGCCTTCGGCTCAGGTCATGATCCTGGAGTCCTGGGGTCGAGAACCACATCAGGCTCCCTGCTTGGTAAGGAGTCTGCTTCTCCTGCTGACCTCTCTCCTCTCATGTTCTCTCTCTCACATAAATAAATAAAATCTTTACAGTTAAGAACTTTTGTTCATCAAGAAACATCATTAGCCACAGAGAAGAAAGATTAACAACACACATAACTGGCAAAAGGTTTATATCCAGAATATACAAAAAACTACTATAAAGAAATAATGAAAAATACAGAGCAGTGGAAAAATGGGCAAGAACAGAGGTCTTGGCTTCACATAAAGAAAATCCAAATGGGGGATGCCTGGGTGGCTCAGTGGGTTAAAGCCTCTGCCTTCAGTTTAGGTCATAATCCCAGGGTCCTGTGATGGAGCCTCACATCCGGCTCTCTGCTCAGCAGGGAGTCTGCTTCCTCCTCTCTCTCTGCCTGCTTCTTTGCCTACTTGTGATCTCTGTCTGTCAAATAAATAAATAAAATCTTTAAAAAAATCCAAATGGCTAATAAATGTATGAAAGGTGCTGAGCCTCATTAGTAATCAGGGAAATGAAGCAGAGAGAACACCTACTACAAACCCAACAGATGGCTAAAATACAAAGTCTGATAGTACCAGTTCCTGGTGAACACTGTTGGTAAATGCACAAGGGGAGCTCTCATATATTGCTGGGGGGAGTGTACTTTGGGCAACAGCTGGGCATTATTTTTTTTTAATTAAGCATAGGAATACCTATAACCCAGCAATTCTGCTCCAAAGTATATACCCAAGAGAGATACATGCCCAGGGAGACAGGTAGACGTGTACAAGAGTGTTCACAGCAGCATTATTTAAAATAGCCCCAAACTGGAAACAACCCATATGGCAATTGGTAGAAAGGATAAATTGTGGTATATTCACTCAACGGAATGCTTTATACTGCACAAAAAACGAACCACACTTGCACACAACATGGGAGACTCATAAACAATGTGGAGTGGAAGAAGCCAGGGACAAAAGAACATCCACATTTAATGACTGCTTTTATATAAAACCCACAACCAGACAAATTAAACATGCCCCCTGCCCCCACAATCTTTGCCCCTCCTGCACTTATGAGATATGTGAAGAATGGTAATAAAAGGTGGATTTGCGGGTGCCTGGGTGGCTCAGTTGGTTGGGCATCTGCCTTCAGCTCAGGTTATGATCCCAGGGTCCTGAGATCAAATCCCAAATTAGGCTCGCTGGTCAGCAGGGAGTCTGCTCCTCCCTCTCCTTCTGCCCCTCCCCCCACTTGTGCGCGCGCTCTCTCTCTCGCTCACTCTCTCTCAAATAAATAAAATCTTTAAAAAAATAAAAGACACATTTGCAGGGTGCCTGGCTGGCTCAGTCAGTGGAGCATGCAACTCTTGATCTCAGGGTCATGAGTTCGAGCCCCACAATGGGCATAAAGATTACTTAAAAAAAAAAAAAAAAAAAAAAAGGATGGATTTGCAAACAAGTTGCAAGTTAGTTAGTTAGTTGCAAACAAGTTACTCTTTTGTCCCCAGCCACAACCACTCCTCTGCTGGAATATCTCCAGTCTGGAGGTATGATGACAGAAAATTGTCCTAGATAAGAGCTGAAGGAAGTTAGTGGGGGGAAGGAAGTCTGATGTGGGGATGGAGAACAAGAGTCAGGCACGCCTTACATTGGGGTTCATTATGAGGACCTCAGTGACATTTTAATAAAGTTACTCAAAGTTAGGGGACCATAATGATGAATTTCTAGTGTACTAAACCTTCACAGGAGACCTGGAGACCATAAAGTAGGGCAAGAGTCCTACTGAAATGCAAGATGCATGAGCCAAACAGGGCCAGGCTATTTTCGCAAGATCCCCAGCAATGAACATAATTTTGTTTTGTGTGTGTTCTTCCAGATTTTTTTCAGGATATCTAATTATTTTTCATTAATGTAACTATGGGATTTTTTTAAAAGATTTTATTTATTTATTTGACAGAGAGATCACAAGTAGGCAGAGACGCAGGCAGAGAGACGTGGTGGTGGGGGGGGGGGCAGGCTCCCTGCTGAGCAGAGAGCCCGATGTGGGGTCCGATCCCAGAACCCTGGGATCATGACCTGAGCCGAAGGCAGAGGCTTTAACCCACTGAGCCACCCAGGCACCCCGTAACTATGGGATTATATTACACACTGTTGAACTTTTTAAAAACTTAACCACAGGTGTTAGACCTCTGTCCATTTGAATCCATATTGATGTACTTCTTACTTGGAGGTGATCGATATATTCATTATCTTGATCATGGTGGTGGTTTCATGGGTAATTACACATGTCGAAACTCAAATCGTACACCTTAAATAAGTGTGGTTTACTGTACATCGGTCACCTCTCAATAAAATGAGAAGCGTTGTGCTTTCAAGCTCTTGGACTGCTTTCCCCACTTAGCTCTCTGCAAGTCCACGCTCCTGCATGCAGACCTATTTCATTACTTCTCAGAGCTGTGTGGAATTCCGAGATAGGCCTCCACCATGGTTTACTAGCTCCTTTCTTGAGCACATCCCTTGCCATCCCTTGCCTCCCATTATTCATGCCATGAATAATGCTATTCTAAATAACCTCCTCATCTTACGTGTATCTGAGCAAACTTTCCAAATATATTACAAAGAGTGAAATGGCTAGCCTCTGTGTCCTATGCATACGTAATGTTACTGAGAATTACCTGCTTATTTTATGGAAGGGCTAAGCCATTTTCTATTCCTGCCAGCTGGGCACCGAGAGTCCCCAGTCTTCCTTTGGGTTTTTGTCTCTTCTCGCGACACGAACATCCGTGCCTCGTCCCTCCCTCTCCCTCATTTGGTATTGACTTCATGGTCGTGGACAAATAATTCTTCAGGCTGTGGCGCATGGACGTGGCCATTCCCTCCCTCATGCTTAGCAGATGGAATTTCTCTCCATCTTTACTCGGTTTTTAACCACGATTTTTGGGGGGAAGGGTGCAGGTTCAAAAGGGGAGCTCCACAGCCCGTCTTTCTGGGCACCCCCGGCCTGCCTGGAGAGGTCCCATCTACATGAAGGAACTGGGCCTTGGTGCTGGAGCCAGTGTTTTAAGCTGCGAGGAATGTGGTGACTCAGCTGGTCGCTCAGGGACACCTCCGTGAACAAGGCCGAGGGAAGGAAGTCATTACACAGACAGCTGGGCTGTAAAAAACAAAAATACTCCACACACCAAACTCTACAAAGTAGCGTGGCTATGTGTCCCATGACTCAACGGGACTGCTTGGGCCACGTGGCACTCGGCTCAGGGTACGTGGCACGCAGCCCTCACCCGCGCCGGCTGGCTGCTCCTCCGAGCTGCTTGGAGGGAGGGCTGGGTGGGGGCCCCAAGGAGACCTGCGACGGTCCTCTCTCCACCCTCTCCACTCTGCCCGTGGCTTCCCTCATCATCTCCTTCCTCGCTAATCCTCTTGCCCTTAAACAAAACACAAACAAGGAATTTAGTGTCTCACGCCTGCTGGAGACGTGGCAGGAACATAGCGAGGTCAACACACTGGCGCCCCCGGAAGGCCCTGCGGAGTCCTGCAGACGCTGGTGACAAGTCGTATCACCCAGGCAGGGGCTGGAGTCCTGGGCAGAGAGGCCAGAAGGAGACGGGCCAGCGGCTGGGGATGGAGACTTTGAGTTAGAGGCAAGACCATCAAAGACGGGGACGCTCACCCACTGACCTTTACTGGAGACCTCCTCTGTGCCGGACAGCATTCTTGGGATATATCAGCAAAGACAGGTCTTGTCCTCACGGGGCTGACATTCTTGTGGAGAGGAAGACAAACAGCAAATATCATAAATCAGTAAAGTATGTAGCATATAAAAAGGTCACTCATGGTCCTGGAAATGATTAGAACGACAGAGGTGGATGGGAGTGGTCAGGGTAGAAAAGCAGATCTTGAGAGGGGTGAAGGAGTGAGCCATGAGGGTGTCTGGGGAAAGAGCATTGTGGGAACTGCCAGGGCAAAGTGGGGAGTGTGCCTGGTGTGCGTGTGGATCCATGAGGTGGTAGATGGGCGGCTGCGGAGTCGGGGAGGGGGACAGAGTGGAAGAGGAGGGTGGCAGTTGGAAGGTGTGAGACTGGGAGCTGCAGGAGGCTTCTGAGCAGAGATCCAAGCAGATTGCATTTGGAGTTTAACAGTGTTCTGCCGTCAGATGGCTTTGACCCCTGGGAGTATGGCACACGGGGTATACAAAAAAAAAAAAAACAAAAAACCTGCAAATCTTGCCAGAGATGTAGAATTTATGAAATCAATGTGCATGATGTTGGCAAACAGCTAGAATCACATGGAACGCTGGCCAATGAGGGCCTGTTTGTCTCAGGTCAGAAAAGGACAGTGACAGGGTGGGAGTTTCCAAAGAATGATTTAAGTTAGAGTTAAGTCTTTGGGAAAATCAAAGGAGCCGCAGAGTATTTTTGGATGGTCTCGCTTTTTAGAACACACAAAATACCATGGAGGATGTCATGCCATGCAATCTACCCCCTGCTTCTAAAGCATTTCTTCTGTAGTTACACTAAAAATTAGGATACGGTGGCATATATAAACCAAAATTTGTAGGTATAAGATAATAAGATTTTGTTTAGTATACTTTCAAGGGTCTGTTAATAACTGGTTTCCTTTTCTTCATATGTAACAACGGTTCCCACTTAGGTTGTCATAAAGATTAAATAAAGCATTGACTCACTAACATATGCAGCTAATACTTGTAGATTTTCTTCCGTGTGTCAGGCACCAAGAGAGAGTCTGGGGGCAAAGTGATGCACAAAATCGCCCTCATGAAGACACAGCATTCATCAAATGGTATTTATAAATAAATGGTCACAGGGGCGCCTCAGTGGCTCAGTCGTTAAGCGTCTGCCTTCAGCTCAGGTCATGATCCCAGCTTCCTGGGATCAAGCCCCGCATGGGACTCCCTGCTCAGCCAGAAGCCTGCTTCTCCCTCTCTCATTCCCCCTGCTTGTGTTCCCTCTCTTGCTGTGTGTCTTCCTGTCAAATGAATAAATTCTTAGAAAAAAAAATTTTTTTAAAAATGGCCACAAAAAAGAGGATGAAAAAGCACATTAAAAAAAGAAAGAAAAGGCATATGATGCTACGAGAGCCTACATCAAGGAGTTAACCTAGCCAGAAAGTGTATTAGTTAGTTACTGCTCTGTATCAAGTCACTACTGACTTAGAGACTTGGAACAACATACATTTATTATCTCAGTTTCTGAGTCAGGAGTCTGGACATGGCTTAGCTGGGTCTTCTACTCTGGGACTCCTCTAAGGCTACGATCAAGGTGACGGCGGAACTATATTCTCACTCAGGGGCTCCAGCTCCCTCGGGTTGAGGGAGGTCATTTCCTGGTGGCTGCAGGACTGAGAACCCGGACTTCTTGCTGGCCATCTGCAGGAGGCTGCCATAGGTCCTAGAAACTGCCCATAGCTGCTTGCCATGTGGGTTTCCTCAACATGGTGGTTTACTTCACCAGGTTACTGAGGAGAGTCTCCAGAGCGCCTCTGCTAGCAAGACTCTTACATAACACAGTCACGGGAGTGACATTGTAACACCTTTGCCATAGTCTGTTGGTTAAAAGCAAGTCACAATTCCCACTCACACTCAGGAGGAAGGAATTCCACAAAGGCATGAACACGAGGAGGTGGGGGCACGGGGGGTCACCTTAGGGTCTGTCTGCCACTGAAGGTTTCCCCGAGGAAGTAACAGTGTAGCTGGGAACTAAAAAAATGAGTTGGCAGGACGCCTGGGTGTCTCAGTTGGTTAAGCATCTGCTTTTGGCTCAGGTCATAATCCCAGGGTCCTGGGATTGAGTTCTGTATCGAGCTCTCTCTCAGCAGAGAGCCTGTTTCTCCCTCTGCCTGCCACTCCCCCTGCTAGTGTTTTTTCTCTCTGACAAGTAAATAAATAAAATCTTTTAAAAATAAATAAAAATAAAAAATGAGAACGGAGTCACATTAACTACATAGATAGAGGGCAGGGGGGTAACTGTCTAGGTATAGAGAGCAATAGGTCCAGACAGTACGATAACATTCACAAAGGATCTAGTCCAATGACTAGCAGTGTTGTGCCTCTCATGCTTAACAACCATCCATGGCTCCTCAGCGCCCATGGTTTTGCCCGATATTCAAGGCTAGATGGGTCATCTCCTCGCATTCACTTTCTCTCTCCAGCACCTATGCCTTTATTCACCACCCCACCCACTTAGAGGGCCCTTGCCCTACGATATATACTCCATCTATATAGAACTCAGAGCCCAGCAGAAATTGATCTTCCCTAAACAATATTTTTGAACACCTATTTAAATGGAGGGCACCATGCTAGGCCCTCGTTGAATTGCAAAGCATGGTGAAACATGGTCCTGGATGCCAGATACTGGGTGGGGGCAGAAGGTATACCCAAATAAAAAGAGGAAGAACAGGAGGTTCTCCAGGTTCTCCTGCTGAAGGTCAAGCCCATGGGGCAGCTGGTAAGTCCAGCCGAGCTTTTAGACCTCAGAAAACTCCACTTCACACAGTGGTTAATGATCTTACAGTATTCTTCCCTAGGCTAGAAATTGCAAACGGATTCTAAGGTTCAGCCAAACTGACGTTTTTCCGGGAAGCACAGCTGGAATCGGGAACTGCCCAGCCTCAGTCCACACTGCCAGGCAACCTGGCCAGGCCGGGTCAGTCCTTGGCTGGCAACAAAGGCTTCACTGGCAAGAAGAGGGGATAGCTACGCAAGTGTCCTGCGCTCCAGCCCAGGAATCCCTGGCCACATGTAGGGCCTGTCCTTGAAAAGCTGGGAGAAGAGGCCCCAGGAGCCCCACGGCCTTTGCCACATCAGCAGGAAAAAGGGAACACGGGAGGCAAAAGCAACCGAGGCCAGTAGCCCAGAGCCCGGCTTCCTCCAGCCAGCGGTGGAGGGTGGAGCCGGAGGCAGGGGGCGGGGCCGGAAGCAGGCGGGGCTGCAGGGTGGGTGGGGCCAGCAGAGGGTGGGGCAGTGACGCGTCCCGCTTCCCCAGTCGCGCCTCTGAGTCCCGGAAGGAGCGGGCTTCCAGCTCGGCGATGTGGGTCTTTGCACTGCGCGCCTGCCCTCTCCTGCGATTGGGGGTTGAGTGTCTGCAGATGCCTTGGAGGGCAGAAGCAGCCTGAGTCTAGGGGTGGGGGAAGGCCTGGCACCCCTGCATTTCTACCCTCCACCCTCATCTTCCCTAGTGCCTGCTGCACCAGGAAGCCAGAGGGGCTTTTCTCAATACCCATTAAAGCTGTTTCCTTTGCTCTGAGGGCAAAGAACCCTCCTCCCACAATCTGATACCTCCTCCGCCCCCCATCCCCTTCATCTTCAAGACTGAACCCCCCTCCGGTAGCTCTGCAGGGCCGTTGTACAAAGTGGTCCCTACACCTGGAATATCATATCCACCCTTCTTCATCTAACGAATTACAACTTACTTTTCAAGCTTGGGGATCTACTTGGGAAAGCCGTTCTTGACCCCTCGCATCCTGCTATGGACTCCTGGGCTTGGCCCACCTAAGCCTAGTTATCTTGGGTAGCAATTGCCAGACTACCTGTCTGTCCTTTCTCTTCTCCCCATCCATCACAAGACTGTGGGGTCTCTGCAGTATCTCTAGTGGCTGGCCCAGGTAAGGTGCTCGGTGAGATCATAAACACCCTGCCTGGCAGTCTTCTGCCATCCTCTAGACCTCTGCCTGGTGACAAACTCCCGCAGTCACTTCACTTCATAGAACAGCAGGTCTCAAACTAGAGTGCATCAGAAACACTGGCGGGGGTGGGGTGGGGGTGTCCTATTAAAATACAGATGGGCGGGCCCCACCCTTAGAGTATCTGATTCATAGGTGTGGAACAGGGCCCGAGCGTTTGCATTTCTAAAAAGGTCCCAGGTGTTGTTGCTGCTGCTGCTAACACAGGAACTCATTTTAAGAATCACTGCGTTGGGTCATGTTTCTTCATCAATAAAATAGGGTGACTTCTGTTCCCTGCCGTGTGAGGTTTTGTGAGAATCAAATGAGATTACGCAGATAAGGAACTAAGCATGGTGCCTGCACCCAGTAGGGGCTCAATAAGTGTTTGCAATAGCTTCTGGGAGTAGGCAGGCCACATGCCATCAGAGAAAACAGGAGTGGTAGATGTGGGTCAGGGCCCAAGCATGTCAGCTGGGCTGGAGGAAGAGCAAGGCCCAGCACAGCAGCCAGGGAGTTCAGGCTGTGCTATGGAGGTGGATGGGAGCCATGCACAGTTCTGGAGCAGGGCAGTGACAGGTGGAAGCTAAATGTGGCAACATTGAGCAGGAGGCACAGCAGCAAATTCCCTGTGCTGGGTTTTCCTTGGCTGTTTGGTCAGGCATAGAGCAGCCAGATTTAGCAAATAAAAATGAAGGATATCCAGTTAAATTTGAAGTTCAGATAAATAATGAAATTGTTTTAGTATAAATATGTCCCAAATTGCACGAGACAGTTACAGTAAAAAACAAAAAAACAAAAAAAACCCCACTTTTGTTATTTATCCGAACTTCAGATTTAACCTTTATTTTTATTTGCTAAATCTGATAATCCTAGCCAGACATCAACGGCCTGCCCCAATCCCATGACTCCGTACTGGAGGGGGTGAGCCACAGGTCCCTCTGCCTCTCTTCTCCCCTTTCAATGAGGCCACGAGGAGTGACTGAGGAGCTGCTCCCGGGCCCAATCTTGCTGCCAAGACGAGTGGTCACAGCTGCAGGTCTGGGTGAGCAGGTCCTCCCACTTCATGCCAGGTTCGCCCAGCAAAGAAATGGTGAGGCACCGTAAGTAATCACTGGGCTGTAATTTAATGAAGCACATAAAGTTACCAAGTCCCATAGAGAAGGAGGTATCACCTGTGCGTGTGGGTTATTCAAGAAACAAACAGTTGTCAATGGTACAGGCCCACCTGCTGAGTATACCCAGAGAGGAGAACATAGCCTCCATCCTTAACCCCAGAAATGATCAACACAAGTGCTCAGGCTGCTCGCGTGCTCGCAGGATGCCTTGGAAATGGTTACATAAATGGCAAGCTAGAATGGGGGGGGGGGGTGCGCCTGCCTCCTTCAGCTCAGTTGGGCATTGAGATAAGTCATACTATCAGAGGCCGCCTCGGTTTCCCCCACCCCCATAATCACCAAATCCCAGATGATTCATAGTTCCGGAAACAAGCCTGTCGGAAATCCAATTTCTGCAACAACCTTTATACCAACTCTTTTTTTTCTCTAACGAGTAACAATGAAAACAATATGTGCTCCTTTCCTTAAAAAAAATTTTTTTAATGTGATAAACATTACTGAATGCCTCGTGTGTGCCCTGTGCTGTGTTCCGCTTTTTATTTAGCTCAGTAGTTCTCAGCCTTGGCCGCACGTTGCAGTCACTCCCAGATTTTCCAGGTGATCCCGGTGCACGGTGATTTCAACACACACACAAGGTTGAGACCCACTGGTGTAGTTCAACCTGCTTTAATCGTCACAATACGGTCGTAAGGCAGGTGTTCTCTCCGTTTTGCAGATGAGAAAATGGAGTTTCGAAGAGTGACTGCGGCCTGTGTAGCCATAATCTTGGACCTCTCCTTTCTTCCCAGGCCCGCTTGAGGGATTCCTGTAACCACGGTTAAATATCATGGGTCTATATAATACCTCCATAGGTCTGTTCCCAGCCTTGCTGCCCTGGGGCCACCTCCAGATAGCTCTGCTCCCAGCAGGGCTCTTCGGAGATACCAGCCAGACTCCGCCTGGGTTTAGGACTGCTACCACATGACTTTTGCTAGAGTGGGGACCCCTGAGGCCAGTCACTCCACCCAGGTCTTGGCATCTTGGGTCCCAGAACAATGGCGACCACCTCCCACTCCCGACCACCCAGGACCCTCTAAGCCGGGGTCTTTACAGTTGCGCCCCACCCCCCAAGCTTTTCCTCGGTGCCCTCCCCCTTCACAGCAAACTCCCTCACCTCCTGATTCTTCTCAGTGCATCTTTGCAGGATCCGTACATCCATACGGGTTGGCAGAGAGGTCTCTGATCCAGGTCAGGCCGCGAGCTACAGATCCGAAGGGTAAGGTCGTGCCCTAGCCCGACGCCTCGGCCGTGGCTCGCGGGCCCACGGATTCTTCAGAAGTCGTCGCACCTAGGTTCACCTGTCCCCTCCAGTGGCGCCTGCCGGCGGAGAGGACGGGCAGCTGGGTCAGAAAGCTGGTCACCTCCTGCCCTCTGCTGGCCGGTTGCAGTACTGAGCCCGCTGCCGCTCTGCCGGTCGGTCGGACAGATGGAGTGAAGGAGCGGGCATTTATTGAGCTCCTGCTGTATGTCAAGCACTGAACTGGGAGTTGGGGTGTAAGGATGAACGCGACCTGCTTTTACAAAGTTCAACTTCAAATGAGGAGGCAGACAATAATCAAATAGTCATTCAAGCAAATATGAAATTACAAGTCCGGGCTATGTGAGCGTATAACGCGAGGCTCCTGTCCAGTCTAAGGGGTGTAATGTGGGGGAGGGGGGTTTCAGGGACGGTCAAGAAAAGCTGCCCCTGAGGAGGGGACGTGTGAGTGCCAGGTGCCGCGCAGTCATTTCATGTAATCTTGAAAATCCTACAAGGTGGCTAATCCAAAGCAGAAAACAGGCTCGGGTTGGGGAAAACTTACCTTAGGTCACACAGCGAGGTGGAAGCAAAGCCAGGAGGGCCTAAATCGGCCCGATTCAAAAATCCAGGTGGCAGGGCCCCAGGACATCCCACCTAGCTGCTTTAGGGCGCGGGGCGGGCCCGGGGTGGAGCCTGTGCGGGGCGGGACCTGAGCTCCGGCTCCTCCCAGCCTCTATAGGCTAAAGGGCGCCCTTGGGCGGAGGCCAGGGCGGAGGCGGTGTCTTTTCGAGGGGTGGAGCCTGGGCGGATTGGGGCCTGCAGACACCCGCCTTGGCTCGTGGAAGGGGCGGAGCCGGGATCTCACCCGGTCTTAGAGGAGACGGAAGCTCCGACTGAGTGCGGGGCGGAGGAGACTTACTGCTGACCCCGTGCTACTTGGGCGGCGGCTCCGGATCCCGGAGGTCCAGTGGGCAGCTCCCCAGGTAGGGCCTAACCCGGGCCTGAGAAGAGGTACCCCTTCCCTAGCCCTGCCCCGCCCATCTGTCCTGCCATCTGACCCACGTTTCTTCCTGTCCGCGGGCCTGAGTCCATCTCTGGACATCAGAAGGTAGCTAAGGGTAGAGGGGCCAGTCTCTCTTCGACCCCCTCCCTGGCCCAGCCGCTGCGGGACCCCGGGCATTCAGAATATGGGATCAGGAGATAAGAAGCCAAAACCTCTCAGGGAAGGTTGGCCCAGCTTCACCCCAGGCTGTGTGACCTTTGGGAGGTCACCCACCCTCTCTGGTACTCAGTGTCCTGTGTAGCAAAACAGGGTCTGACCTTTGCTCACCCTGCGGAGATGGGGTGAGTCTCAGTAGGTGGGACGGCTGCTGGGGAGCCCGGGGTGACGCTTTCTCCTTTCCAGGGCTATAGGAATGCTTATCCTCCTGCTTCTTCTGGTCCTAGGAGAAGAGCTCTACCTTCACCCTTCCCCAGATCTGGGAACCCAGAAAGGCTGAGAGGTCAGACCCTGTGGTGGAGCTGTGTGCTGGCCTGGGAAGCCTGTGTGTGTTCCCAAAGTGGGCTCTGAGGCTTGGACACCCCGTGAGGCCTGCCTGGAGTCTGCCTGCTCACTTTGCAAGCAGCAGGCCACCAACGTGCAGAGGGCCTCGAATGATACGGAAAGACGTCTCTCAACAGTGGGCAGGGGCAGTGCAATGCTGCGTGAATTATCTCATTAATTACTCACACGTGCCCTATCCCCATTTCAGAGGCTGAAATCGAAGCTCGGAGAGACGAAGTGTTTGACTTTAGACATGTTAGTTTGGGGTGAAGGGTGATAGGAGGGAGCCAAGGAGAGGTTTTGGAGAAGACCAAGGAGGCAGAGCCGGGTCCTGGGGGAGAGCAGATGCCTTCAAAGATGGGTACAGATAGAGAGGGGAGCCCAGGGCTTAGCTCGCTGGAATCCCCCCCCAAATGCTGAGCAGGCAGATGTGGAGGACATTCACTCGTAGTGTGGGGGGAACGGGGAGGAATGAATTCTAGGCTGAGGAGGGTTTGAAAAATTGGGGCCTTGTTTCTTAAAGGGGGAAACTGAGGCTAGCATGTGACTTGACCCATGGCTGGATCACAGTAGGACCCAGTGCCCCCCAGAGATGGTGCCATCTCTGCCACTCGGTAGCTCTCTACCAAGAGCAATTTTATTCCCTGGGGGACATCTGACAATATTTGGAGACAATTTGGTTGTCACAACTGGCAGGGAGGGGTGTAATAGTCATATCAGTGGGTAGACACCAAGAATGCTGCTGAACATCCTATAATGCCCCCAAAGCAAAGGATTGTCCAGCCTCAAATGGTAACGGTTCTGAAGTTGAGAAATTCTGTACAAGGTCAGGCTGAACCTGTCACTGCCCAACCCAGCTCTTTTGTCCTCAGAAGGGTAGAGAGCTCACGTCTGAGCCTCCACCTGGGCAGACCTTTGCCCCCACTCGTGGTCTGCCCCTCCCATGCTTGCTCCTCTATTCCTGGAAGCTTCTGGAGTCTTCTCTGCTTCTCCCAGGTACAGTGATCTAGAAACCTGCACATCATGTGTCTGTCCTGGTCTGTCTTCTGAGACCTTTAGTCACAGAATTTGGTGTGGTAGGAAAGAACCAAAGTGGAAGTTTTCACCTAACACGCAGAAGGTGCTTTGCAGATAAACTGTATATTAACTTTGAATGCCATTTTCAGGGTCCAAAAAGCTTCATTTTATCCCAAGTTTTCATTTGAGCAATTCTAGTTGTACCTTATGTTTGCAAAGTTCTAGGTTTCTAACAAGCTCCCAGGTGACGCTGACGCCGCTGGGCCACGGCCCACATCTTAAGTGGCAAGACGTTATAGGGTTGTGCAGAGATGGGCTGGGGCGGTGCCCTCCCTGCAGATGACTGTGGTGTGGTTTGGGAACTGTGGGGTGGCAGGAACCATGATATGGGGTCAGGAAACCAGGATGCGAGTCATCATTGTCCCCGCCCCTCCCCATCTATGGCTTATAAGTCCCTTAACTTCTTTGGGGAGTGGTCTTGGAGGGGTTCTGAGGCAAGGTCTGCGAAGTGGGAGTGCCATGTGGAGTTGGAACGGCCTGGCTCCCGGCAGCCAGAGGGACAGAAGGCCTTTGGCCTGGCCAGCAGAGAAGGGGCCACGAGCTGCTGCTGGTGCCATGGGCAACGTGCCAGCGTGGAAGCTGCTCTCGTTACGGCCCTGGCTCTTCTCCACGGCTGCCACAGCCTTCTGCTTCTGGCTTACCCAGCTCTGCCTGCTGTGGGAGAGCTAGAGAGACCGGTCTGGCTGGGGGAAGGAGGGGCAGCTTCAATGCGGTAGGGGCCAGCCCAAGGCCTGAATGTGGGTCTCAGGGTCTGGCCAACTGAGCCAGGGTCTCAGAAGTGGAGGTCAGGCCTGAGAACTGTGGCCTAGAGACACTGGGGTCAGGCTGTAGACCTTGGATAGGATTCCCACCTGTTCCAGGGAAACTGGGGAGGAATTTGGTATTTGGGGCCATAAACTAGGAGGTCACTCTACCCCCAGCCATAGGAGATGCCCTCCCTCAACTATCTGACCCCAGACTAGAGCTGGGCAGAGCCTTAGGTACCTGGGGCACCCTACCCCCGGTTCCCCCCAAATCAGCCATGATGCCACAACAAGTCCCCTTCCAACTCCTAAGACCAGGAAGCAGCAAGACAGATGAACCCACTTCCCCGCTGGAAGAACTGAGATTCCTCCCTACTTCCTGGGACGAGATCCGGCCTTAGGGCCGACACCCATTACCCAGCAGGGCCCTGGGCCTAACAGATCAAGACGTAATGCCACCCATTACGTCAGGTAGGGGTGCTGGCCTGCCCCTTTCCCTGCGGTTGGGCCAACCCAGTGGTTCACACTGAGGGGTCTGCAGCCACACAGGCCTGGGTCTGAGTCCTGGCTCCCGTCCTTACTAGTTGTGGTCCTGGGCCAGTCGCTCGGAGCCTCAGCTGGCTTGTCTGTAAACAGCAATAATGACACCCGCCCAGCCCAGCCTCGCAGCTTGTTGTGAAGATGGAACGAGCCCTGCCGCTGAAACCATGGTCATTATCATTACTCATGGCATTTAGAGACGCAGGGCACCCCAGATCACCTTACCCGGTGCTCTCATTTGACAGATGTGGAGATCGGCGCTTGGAGAAGGAAGGCAGCTGCCCAAGGGACCCACAGCAGGTCGGTGGGAGAGCCAGGGCTAGAACCCACACCTGCAGGCAGAGCTGCCACCTGTCTGTGAAGGCGCTCCGAGGGCAACACACTGTAAGCCTGGGGAGACCTTTGCCCCCCACTCCTGGTCTGCCCCTCCCATGCTTGGGATCCTGGGGATCGGGCCGCAGAATTTCCCCACTGAGGGAGATGAACCTGGCCTTGGTACCAGCACCTCCTCCATTTGCCAGCACCAGCCATGAACTACGTGGGGCAGCTGGCAGGGACAGTGTTGGGGACGATGAAGGACATATACCGAGGCCTGAACCCAGCCACACTGAGCGGTGGCATTGACGTCCTGGTAGTGGAGCAGGCGGATGGCTCCTTCCGATGCTCGCCCTTCCACGTGCGCTTCGGCAAGCTGGGTGTCCTGCGGTCTCGGGAGAAGGTGGTGAGTGCTGGCCAGCCGGGGACCACAACAAGGTGGGCTCTGAAAGCCAGGGCAGCCCCTGCAGTCCCAGGAGAGGGCCTAGACCTCACTCAGGTGGGGATCCGAGCTCTGGACAGGCATCTGTTCCTTTGCATTTTCTCCAACAGTTTTGGGTTGGTTTAGGGGTTTGAGTCCAGGAGGGTTCCCATTTTCCTGTGGGGGCAGCACAGTGGGGTAGCCCTGGTCCCGGGGCCATCTGGCCTGGCTCCAGCTTCCTAAGACCTCCCCTGTGTGTTCTTGGTAAGTCTCGTCACCTGGGGAAATGGGCGCGCACTCTCATCTACCTGGTGCTGGAGGGGAGATGCAGGAGAATGAGGTAGGAGCTGATATCAATGTCCCACGGCCAGGTACGTGGGAGGCACCTGACAGGGTAGCTTCTCTCCCTTCGGAAAACTGCGATGTCTTCTCTGGGTCCAGGCAAACATGACAGCTTTTTGTTAGCACTGAGGTTTGGAGTGTGACAAGAGGTTTGGTGGGTCCAGATCCCCTTCACATTGGGGCTCCTGGGGCGCCTGGGTGGCTCAGTGGATTAAAGCCTCTGCCTTTGGCTCAGGTCGTGATCTCAGGGTCCTGGGATCGAGCCCCGCATCGGGCTCTCTGCTCAGCGGGGAGCCTGCTTCACATTGGGGCTCCTGGGAACATGCCAGAATCCTAACAGGAAAGCGTCAGCTTCTGGGGGACCATATAGCTAGGTGGTGAAGAGCTGGGACAGACTTCATGGCTCTCAGCCGCGCTTGGCCACCTCCCAGTACGTTTCTTAACACCCCTGGGGTCTCTCTTTCCACGTCTATAAAGCGGGGGTATGATCGGAACCACTATACATTGTTGCTGGAAGGTTAAAGGGGAGAGTCCAGCTCAAACTCTCCATTCAGTGCCCAGAAAATGGCCATTTGGACCATTGTTCATATAGTCAGCAAGCACTCTGGGGGTTGGGGACACAGTGGTGACAAGATGGGTCATGTCTTCTCTAATGGGGTGTGGCAGAAAGAACAGAAACCAAGGTAGACACAAGGATACTGAGAAAGTGGTACATGCCAGAAAGCCCAGAGAATGGGGAAATGGAGGGGGGGGTGAGAACTCAGTGCAGCCTCTCTGCAAAGGGGAGCCCGAGCAGAGACCCTCGGGGTGGGGGCAGCCGGGCACACCAGCGGCTAGGGGGCAGGAGTCCCAGCAAGCACAGTGCTCCGTAGGGGCGGGGGGCTGGTAGACTAGAGTGTGGGGGTGAGGGACAGTGGTAGGGACTGTGCACCACCACGCCCCTTTACAGGTAGACATTGAGATCAACGGGGAGCCTGTGGACTTGCACATGAAGCTGGGGGACAGCGGCGAGGCCTTCTTCATTCAGGAGCTGGAGAGTGATGATGTAAGTGCCTTGCGGCACCTGCCCCCTCTGGGCGGGATGTTGGGGCCTGTCACTGACCTGCCCCTGGGGGAACATCCAGGATCATCTAGGGCTGACACTCCCAGCATGCTGTTGGAGCCTGAGTAGAATCAGGAAGGGGGCCAGCAAGAGCGGATTTCCTTCCCAGGGAAAGTTGGGGAAGGTTTCTCAGAAGAGGACACTGGAGCTGGCCCCCAGAGGGTGAAAAGGACACCTTCCCCGGGCAGCCTGAAAAGGAGGAGAGTGCTACGGCATGTTTGGGGGGGGGGGGGGTGTGGGCAGCAGGAAAGCATGAGATGGATTGTTCTGGATCTGGTGCTGGCTTGGTGCAGTTAGAACGCGGAAGGGTGAGGGATGAGGAGAGGGGTGTATCAGAAGGGAGGCAAAGCCCAACACAAGCCAGCAGAGCTGTTCAAACAGTTTGAGCTGCACAGACTTTAATGAAGCCCCTATTCCTATTCCTGACACCTTGCAATAGACTCGGATGAGGGGTCACCCCTGTCTGCAAAGGAGGCTCACAGACCAGCCTGGGAGACACACATATAAACAACAGATGATGGAACTATATGGTCATGGCAATGAAGGGCTGGAACTAGGGGTGGGATTAGTCAGGGCAGGCTTCCTGGAGGAGGTGATGTCTGGCTGACTCTTAAAGGAAAAGTAGGTGTGGGCGGAAGAAATGAGTAGCCAAGGTCCAGGGTTCTACCTGGACAGTGTGGTTTGTGTGGCAGCCTGGCCTGCCGTGATCTTCCAGGGGTACGTGTTGTCCCCCGGACCCGGCTGCTGCATCTCTGAAAGGGAACCGGGACGCCAGTGGCCCTTGCAAGCCCATGTTGCTGCTGCCTCTGGCCAGCCTCCGTGCCTGTTTTCCTGACCCCAGATGAGCTCACACCCGGGCCCTGGGGCTCGGGCAGGGCCCAGAACGATTGGGTGGCAAGGGTGGCTCCCCAGGCTATAGCCCCTGGTCTGTCCCACAGGAACACGTGCCTCCCCGTCTGTGCACATCACCCATCTCTGGCGGGGACCTGTCTGGGTTCCCCTCAGACTCCCAGCTGAGCACAGCCAGTGAGCCCGAGACCATCGCTGAGGGGGTGTCCTCCACGGGGCGGAAGAAGAGGCTTCGCAGGAGGAAACCCAGGCGGAAAGAAGACACGGTGGCAGCCAGTTCTAGTTCGGAGGAGCTGGAGACTGGCACTGAGAGTGAGCTGTCCCTGCTGGAAAAGCCAAGGCCAGAGCCCTCAGGGTGTGTGCGGACCAGGTGGGGTCTAAGGGCGTGGGAATACCACCCAGGGTTTGAGCACTGTTTCCTCTGCTGATGCTGTGACCCTGGACAGGGGCCTTGACTTCTCTGGGCTTCACCTCCCCAAGCCCCTGCTACCCAGGGGTGCCCGGGCCTGTCCATGACCGTTGATTTCCCTGTAGCCACCCCAGCAGCGTCCAGTCAGAAGGGGAGTCCTCACCGCAAGCCAGAGACTTCTACCCCTACTCCGATGGCGAGTGGGGCCCCCAGGCCAGGTGAGAGTCCAGGTGGCCTGCAGGCAGAGACCCAAGGCCAAGGTCTCAGAGTGGTTTCTTTATATTTTCCTGATGAATAATGACACAGAACACATTTAGTTTGTTTACCAGCCATTTCTACATCTCCTATGCCAAGTGTTTATTCAAGTCTTTGCCCATTTTTTTTTTTTTACTAGCTTGTCTCATTATTGTTGGTTTGTAGGAGTTCTCCATGTATTTATACATTCTGGATCCAGCGAAAGCATAAATATGTGTTACAAATATATTCCCCCCCCCCCGGCTGGGGTGGGCAGGGGGGCGGGCAACAGGCTGGCTTGAGGGCCTCTAAGTTCTTGCTTCTCGTAGCCTCCCACCGGGTGGGTGTGCGTCCCCCAAGAGTGACTCGGAGCTGGAGCTGCGGACCCCTGAACCCAGCCCCCCACGAGCTGAGTCCCACATACAGTGGGCCTGGGGGAGGCTGCCAAAGGTGAGTGTCTCCACGTCAGCCTCCCATCTCTGCCTTTCAGGGGCTCGGTGGTCTCCTGCAGGTCAGAAGTACAGTGACTGAGACCTGGACCCCCAAGGCCTTGTGGGGAGCGGAAGGCAGGCTCTGCATTGTTCACATCCCCTCCCCTCCCCCATTTGTTTGACCGAAGGTGGCCAAAGCAGAGTGGCCTGAGTCCTTGAAGGTCGCTGATGGCAGGGCCGGGCCAGCCTCTCCTCCTCAGGGAGAACCCAGCACCCCCTCCGCGTCTGTGGCCGGTGCGGACCCTTCGGGAACCCTGATCCTGCAAGCAGAGGCTGGTGCCGACCTTCCTCCTACAGATGTGGACCCTCCTGCTCTGGTGGGCTCCCCTCTCCCCACTCCTGAGAGAAAGCAGACCAAGCCTCAGAGCAGCAGGGAGGCAGGCCTGCCCCCTCCCTCGAAATCCTGGAGCTGGGCCGCCCTGGAGGGCCCGGTTACCGCCAGGCAGCCAGAGGGGGGCTCTGGGGGGAAAGGTGAGTGATGGTTGGCCCTCTCCCAGGGCTTTTTCCCTGGCCTCACATCACCCCCGGGTGGACTCTGGTACTTCAAGCATGTTTTGAGCACCTACTGTGTGCCTGGCACCATGCTTGGCACCAGCCCTCACAGGCTCGCGGTGAGGGAGCTAGACGAAGCATGTGTAAGTGGGGAAGAACATGTCATGGGTGACACAGGACAGAGTCGGTGGGCACGGAGGCTATTTAAATCACGCGGCTGGGAAGGCCTCTCCGAGTGGGGGATGCATGAACTGAGACGCGAGCATTAAAGACCCAGCCAAGTGAGGATCAAGGGGAGAGAATTCGGGGCCGAGGGAAGAGCACGTGTCAAGGCCCTGAAGCGGGAGCGAGGTTGCTTGTCTAGGAAGGGAGGCAGCTGGTGTGTCTTGAGCAAGGCAGGGTTGGGGGAGGAAGCCGGCAAGATGAGCAGATGCTAGACCATTCCTGGCGCAGGAGCCAGGGTTTATCCGAGGAGTGTGGGAAGGCTCTAGGACTCAAATCAGTAGCTGCTGGCTATATATGGTCATGTAAAGTGTAGTTAAAATTAATGGAAATTAAATAACATATACCATTCCATGTCTCCGTCACGCTGCATTTTCAGTGTGCTGATAGTGGTGCGTGGCTAGCGGTACTGGGCAGGCAGATGGGGACGTCTCTACCATCCCCCAAAGTTCTACCAGACAGTGCTGCTTTAGGGTGTTAAAAAACAAGGGGACACCGCGGGCTCATGCTACAAAGCACGTGTTAGGACTAGAGGTGTCCCCTCTGCCCTCAGGCCCCCTGAAGAGAAGCCAGCACCTGGGCCCCAGTGACATCTATCTGGACGACTTGCCCTCTCTGGATTCTGAGAATGCAGCCCTTTACTTCCCCCGCAGGTGTCTGGGTGTCTTGGGGTGGGGGTCCGTGGGGCCAGGGGTTGTCTACCACGGGCCTGAGAGGGGTGGGCCCCTCCTCCCAGCCTCCCTGTAGTCACAACACTGTTGGCCCCTCTGCCCCCAGTGACTGTGGACTGGGGCCCAGGAGGTGGAGTGAACCCAACAGCCAGAAGCTCCTGGGCGACCCCAGCCCCGAACGGGAGCCAGAACCCACTCCGGACGTGGCGGCTATGATCACGGTCTCCCTCTGTGGCGGGCTGGCTGACGGCCGGGACATCTCCCTGGGTATGTCTGACCGAGGCCTGAGCCCTTCCAAGGATTGGCACTGAGCCCAGGGACCGGGGGAGGGCGGGGAGGCCCCCAGAGTGTGGGGGGGGCGGCAGCTGAGGTGGGCGCCCTTGCTCTTCTCTGCCCGCGGAGCCCCGTGGAGCCAGCGAGGGCAGGACATTCCCGAGGCCCCTGCGAACCAGACACTTAACGCTAAGCTGTGACTTAGCCTGTGAATGCTGGTCTGCGAGTGCCTGGGGTGGGCACAGCAGGTGCAAACACCGCAGGAAGGGAGGAGGCCTGCTGGGTCCCAGACCCAGCCTGCAGGAGGCCTGAGTGCTGGAGTGTGGGGGAGTCGGGAGGGGCAGGGGAAGCGGGTCCCGTCGGATGTGTGGGCCTCACTCCTTACTCTCCGCCTCTGTGCCCAGAGAAGTTCAACCAGCACATCGTCTCCTACCAGGACCTCGTCCAAAACCCTGGCCTCCTTGAGCACCCAAACCTGGTGGTGAAAATCAATGAGAAGTGAGTACCAAGCCTGGGCCCCTGGTGGCCCCAGGGTCACCCTGCCCTCCCCTGCCTCATGGCTGCTGCAGCCCCGACTCCCTGTTCTATCTCTGCAGGCATTATAACTGGGCTGTGGCCGCCCCCATGATCCTCTCCCTGCAAGCCTTCCAGAGGAACTTGCCCAAGGTAATGGTTAGAGCACCACCGGGCCTGCTGAGGAAAGTAGGCCCAGCCACGGGGCCCTGGGCCAAGAAGTGGAGAGTGGGCAGAGACGGGCCTGGGCTGAGAGGGGCAACCGAGGGCCCCTGAAGCCTCACCCCATGCCATGTGGACAAAGCCCCATCCTGGCCTGGCTGAATCCTATCAGGGTTGGCGTTGAGCTCAGGGTACACCGGGGGAGGATGATAACCTTCCACAGGAGGCTTTTAGATCTGAGAGATGAGGCCTGGGAGACAGAGGGCCCAGTCCTTCTCTTACCCAAGCACCTCTCCGGGCTGGACTTCGGGCACTGCTTGCTTGATTGGCCGGCATCCGTTGAGTACCTGCTGTATGCCAGGCCCAGGCTGGGCACAGTCACATCCTCCTAGAAAGACGGTTAATCGTAAGACTCAGCCAGATGAATATGAAATCCAACCGTGAGTATTGAGGAGGAGGGGCTGGGTTGCTTCGAGAGGCTAAACGGGGGTTTTCTGAGTACATGGCCCCTGCAGAGAGCTGGAGGATGAGTAATCTGTAAGCAGATGAGGGGCAGGGAACAGCATGTGCTGATCCTCAGAGGTGGGAAGGAACCTAGTCTTTTCAGTCCTTCCCAGAACTTCTACCCTCACAGACCTGCATCTGCCCCCCTCATCCTGATCTGCGCCCCCCAGCCCCATCTGGCCCTTTGTTCTTCAATTAGTTAGACTTGCCCAAGAATGTCACCAACCAGATTTTGACAGCTGGCATCCCCCTCGGGTGACACTCGGCTCTGTCCTCTGGCTGGCTATGGGTCCGAGCTAGGACCAGAGCCTGTGGGAGGGAGGACGGTTACTCTCCTGCTTGGCTCTCCTCACCTCCCCCAGACACATCCAACCCTTGAGGCCCCTCGGAGACTCCCCCAGGCTGTTTCCAGCTCAAGGGGGTACCGTGGCTGACCCACCTCCAGGTCATGTCCTCCTAACTTGGGTTCCCCTTTCTGTCTGTGGGACGCTGATATATCTCCTGGGTGGGCCCAGGCCTGGGCTCTCCGGTGCTCCTCCTGGGGCTGCCTAGCCTGAATCTAATCAGCATCTTCCCCAGGTCGCGTTGGCCCCACCAGACAGCCGTGCTAACTCGGAGAGAGGGAGGCCGAGCCTGGGATAGGGTCCCTGACCTTGGGGGTTGAAGAGAGCCCTGGCGATAGACTGTTCTTCCTGTTGTCACTTGGTGGCATCACACAGTACTAGATTCTGAGAAGCTCCCAAAGCATGGCCTTCAGCTACTCTAGGAACCATGACCAGCCCAAGGATCTGGAGGCCAGGCCGAGGCTGGGCTAGAGCTGGGGGTCAGGCCGAGGTAGAGTGGGGATTGGCAGCAATGGCCCTTGGTCTGCTGTGCTTAGCTCCCTGAGTCCCTGCTTGGAGCCCCAGGATGGAGCTGGGTGTGCTTCCTCAGCTTCCAGACGTGGACAGCGCCTCGCTCTAGGATCAGCCCCAGACTCTGCGTTTGTGGGGGCGACGAAAGGTAGGTTTGTGTGGTGCAGGAAAAAACACCATGGCCTTTATCTGCCCATAGAGCACCGTGGACAAACTGGAGAAAGAGAAGATGCCCCGGAAGGGTGGGCGGTGGTGGTTTTCCTGGCGACGCCGGGACTTCCCAGCCGAGGAGGTGAGTGGCCGTGGTCAAAGGGTGTGGGCAGCACAGGCAGGAGGCGGGGCTCACTGGATGTCTGGTCCTCCCACAGCGCGGTGCCCAGACGGAGAAAACCACGGCCAGGGAGCAGCAGGGGTGAGCCGGATCTCTTGCCCGGAGCTCTGCAGCTGGAGCCGAGCCTCGGGGAGATCCCCGTGGGGGCAGGGGCGGCGCCAGCATCTCTCCCCAGCTATGGTTCTTTGTCACTCCCCAATCACTTCTACACCCTTTCTTTGTCTTGAGAAATGTCCCCGTTTCACAGATGGGAAAACTGAGGCCTAGAGCTACACCAGAAGTCCCAGAGCTGGGAACCGAATACCCAGACTCCCGGCCCAGACAAGGGCCTACTGCCTTATGGAGGGGCGGGGCCTCCCCTCTTTGCCAGGGGCAGGCTGACCTTGCCTTCTTCACCTCTCAAGTGACCGGAACACCCAGGCTTGGGTGGGGGATGACCAAGGGCAGGTCAGCTGAAGCCAAAGCAGGTGGGATGGGTAATAAACCCTAAGATGCACCCTGAGGTTTTACAGAAAAACATCTCCGAGGCTATCCTTGCTGTGTGCTGAGGGCTGGGAGCCCTGGGTTTCCCTGCTGCAGTTCTGTGGCCCCTTCGGAGTGCATACTGCAGGCCCCCCTGTCCCCCCTCTCTGAATGGGGGGGCACCTTGGGGGTTTTCTGATCCTCTGGAGGGGCAGAGACCGGCACCAGGTTCCTTGTGCTCTGGGCTGAGGGGTGACGCTCTACCGGGCGTGTAGGGCCTTGGCTGGGGAGAGTGGCCTGAGAGCCGGGCTGCCTGCAGGGAGAAGACTGATGTCCTGAGTAGTGAGGATGAAGCCCCGGAGAGCCCTGTGATCCTGGAGGCCCCCTCTCTGCCACCCTCGCCTCCCGCCTACACTCCCACCTACAAGAAGACCCTCCGGCTCTCCTCCAATCAGATCGTGAGTGTGTGCGAGGCTGTGTTCGGGCAGGGGCCCAGGGCTGAGATAATTCAGCTTCTAGGGACTTGAGTTTCCCAAAGCCCAGAATCTGTCCCCTTGGCAGTCTCCCTGGAAGCTTCTGCTTCAAAGCCTTGGGCCAAGGCCTCACTTTACGCACGAGTCTATTTCTTTGCTGGATGTCTTATGGGGAAAGTCTTCTCTATGCCATCTTAAAGGATCTACCTGCGGTCGGTTGCCAGTTCTGGGTCAGCTCTTGGAGGCCACTCTGAAGGAATCAAAGGCTGATGCGGCCCCTTGGATTTAGGCCATCCCTGCCCCTAAGTCCTGTCTTTGAGTTTAGTCCGGGCCCCCAAGTGGGGCTCCATCAGGGAGGTGCAGCCTGGTACAGAGCAGCCACCGTCTCCGTGGTACCCCGGTGTGACACCCACCTTGGAGCCAGCCAGGGCCCAGGAGCCTTGGTCAGCGGCTGGGCTGAGAGCTGCCCTGATTCTTCCCTAAGGACCAAGGATAAGGCTAGATGTCCCTTTGGAGGGATGTCACAAGTGCCCTAGCCCCAGGCAGGAGGCTTCCTGTGAGGATCTCCAGAAGGTCCCTTCTGTGGAATGGGGTGTCTCTGTGCCAGGACGGTGCCAGACACAGGGCTGACCTGAGCAGCCTGGGTGGGAGTCATGGCCTGTGAGCTCCATCCCGGCGGGGTAGGAAAGGAGGTGAGGACTCTTGTGTCTGGGCCTGAGCAGGCCGTGACCAACATGCCACACACCCTCACTCCCCGAGGCTGCCCTCCACCCGTCCAGATGTGTCTGCGTGTAGCTGTCTCTGATGAATTCAGGCAGGTTCTCTGAGTTGGGAGGAAGAGGGCAACGAGAAGCCTGTGGGGATCAGAGACCATGGTTTGGGGGGGTGAAGGGTGGACACGCCAGGCTGTGGCAGATCACAGCTCCCCCCCCCCCACCCTTTGCCCGGCCCCAGCGGCGCCTGAACTTGCAAGAAGGTGCCAATGACGTGGTCTTCAGTGTGACCACCCAGTACCAGGGCACCTGCCGGTGCAGGGCCACCATCTATCTGTGGAAGTGGGACGACAAGGTGGTCATCTCGGACATCGACGGGACCATTACCAAGTGAGGCCTGGTTGGCCAGGGGAGAGAGGGAGGGCCTGGGACTGGCCTCCTCTATGCTGGGGGAAGGGGGACGTCAAGAAAGGCCCTCCCCCCACCCCCAGCACACCGTCCTGGGAGCTGGGGGTGGTGGAACACGAGGGCTACGCGGGGCTGCCTCCGAGCGACCCCTCTTCTGTGGCACTAGGTCGGATGCTCTGGGCCACATTCTGCCCCAGCTAGGGAAAGACTGGACGCACCAGGGCATCACCAGTCTCTACCACAAAATCCACCTGTGAGTGCCTGGGCTGGGGCAGGGCCCCAGGGAGGGAATGACAGGATGTCTGAAGCCACCACAGCCCTTGCCCCGGAAGCCAGGCTTGGGGACCCACGGGGGAAGAAACCCTGGGCATGTCCCTGGATGGTGTTCTGTTCTCCCGTGAAACACTTGTCTCCTGTTGTCTGACCTCTGAGTCAACTGCTGGTCTTCGTGGTGGAGGGAAGGCCTACAGACCTGGGCCTCGGGATGTCGTCCGTACTCCTCCCTGGGACAGCTCCTGAGGCCACCTCTACCTTGATGTTTCCCCTAAGTCCCCTCCCTGCAAAGGCCTCTGGGTTTGAAGGCCAGAGCCCTGGGGTTGGGCCGAGCGGGCCGAAGCCAAGGGGGATGGGGGGATGGGGAACGGCTGGTCTCCGGCAGCTCTCGCCACTCCCACCCCCCGTCTCCAGAAACGGGTACAAGTTCCTGTACTGCTCGGCACGGGCCATTGGCATGGCTGACCTCACCAAGGCCTACCTGCGGTGGGTGAGCGAGCGGGGCTGCGGCCTCCCCAAGGGCCCTATCCTGCTGTCTCCCAGCAGCCTCTTCTCCGCCCTCCACAGGTACAAGCCCAGGGGACCTTGCGGGGGTAGTGACAGGCCTGTTGCCCTTTCAGGCCAGGCCGGCTTCAGGCCTTGCTTGGGTGTCAGTTAAGTCTGACCGCATGTCCCCTGACCCTGCCCTCCTCTGATGGCTGCCCCTCCTTGGTTTCCATTCCTGCCCGTGGCCCCGGCTGCCCCAGGGAGGTGATTGAGAAGAAACCAGAGGTGTTCAAAATTGCCTGCCTGAGTGACATCCGGCAGCTGTTCCTGCCCAACGAACAACCCTTCTATGCTGCCTTTGGGAACCGGCCCAACGTGAGTATGTCCCCTCCCCCCTGGGCTAGGCCGCCTCCTCCCTGTCCCCCAGCCCACCAGCCCCTCCGTGTCCCCCACAGGATGTCACTGCCTACCGGCAGGTGGGACTCCCTGAATCTCGCATCTTCACAGTCAACCCCCGGGGAGAGCTCATCCAGGAGCTCATGAAGAACCACAAATCCACGTGAGGCCCAACCCTGTCATGGGTCCCCCAATGCCCTCCCACATCCCCATGCCCCAGCCTCTCCCTGGGTCTCAGTTCCACCCAGGGCTCCTGGTGCCGGGGGGTGGGGGGGACACACAATCTCTGCCTGTTGTGATGGGGGCGGGGGCCTGGTGGCCGCTCAGGCTCCTGGTGCTGACCCTGTTCTGCCCACAGGTATGAGCGGCTGGGCGAGGTGGTTGAGCTCCTCTTCCCACCTGTGGCCCGTGGCCCCAGCACAGACCTGGCCCATCCTGAATACAGCAGCTTCTGCTACTGGCGGGAGCCCCTGATGACTGTGGACCTCGATGCCCTGCCCTGAACCGGCCCCCGCTGCCCCCTCCTCCCTGGCCAGGCCCAGAACTGACTGGGTGTCCCGGGGAGTGGGAGGTTGGAAGCTGGCCGCCACAGGGCCGGTCCACGGAAGGGCGGGAGGGGGCTGAGGGCGTGTTGGCAGACACAGAGGCCCTCTCTCCTGTCTGTCCTATCTCCTGCCTTCCCCAGCCGATCTGCGATCTGCGGGGGGCGGGTGGGCTGCTCCAGGCTCTTAACTGCCCGGTGGCAATTAAATGATAATGACCCGGGCCCTTGCGGGATTCTCCATGCCCTTGACATCCCTGTCCCTGTCACCCCAGCACACTGCCTCGACTCCTGATAGGACAGGGAGACGACGAAGGCCTGTGAGGCTCAAGACCCGTCTGCACAGGAAGGGGCTGGCGGCAGCGGTGGGGCGTGGCCGAGCAGCGTGGGGACGGCATGGACCATACCCTCTGAAGCCAGACCCTTGCACAACCCCGGGCCCTTCCCACAGCTCTTGAGCCGGCCCTCACTGCTCTCCCTTGTCCTCCAGGATCTCAGCACACCCCAGGCCTGGGAGCTCAGATATCAAGGAGCGGGGATTCCAGAGCAGTGGGAGGGCTGAAGGTGTGTGGCTCCCCACCGGGCCTCGCCTGTACCCAGCTGCTGTTCCTGCGCCTCTGAGCACCTCCCCAAGGACACGGCCCCAAACCCTGCCAGGGTGGGGGGGGGTGACCTGCCCTCCTGCCCTAGACTTGGCCAGTCCATCCAGCGCCCACACAGCTGCTGAGCGAGCTCCTGCCTGAGGGGCTGTAGGAAGCCGGGCTGGCAGCCCACTGCAGCCTTCCAGCCTAGTGTCCTTGGGGAAGAAAATACCTTTAGACAGGCTAAAAGCTTTAATCCAGGCCTGCCCTCCCCCAACAGCACCACAGTGGCGGGAAGAAACCAGAAGGCAGGAGTATAGAGACCTGGAACGTAGCACAGGAAGGGCTGTGCGGCTGTGGGGAAACTGAGGCCAGGAGCGTCAGCAGAGATGGGCATCAGGGTCTCTGGGAGCTCTGCAGGCCGCATGAACACTGTTTTCAGGTTGTCTCTTGACGGTGTTGGACCTGAGTTTCTCACCACTTAGTGAACACCCAGGTGGGACTGGGGTTCTGCTCGGATGCTGCAAGCTGAGGCCTAGAGCCCTTTTTCTCCTTTCTGTTCAGAGTTTGGCCTCATTTTAGACCATGACATCTACTCTGCAGACAGGCCCTAACCTGGGGGGGAGGGTGGGCAGGATTCCCCCACAAATGGAAAGGAGAGGAGGCTGTGGGGACCAGAGGCCCTGAGGCATCTCTGGGAAAGAGAAGGAAAAGGATAAATTGATGTGGGTCTCGAAACAGATGGTCTGGGGCCGGTCCTTTTCTCAGGGAATGTACAGCTGCCTAAGAAAGCCCTCACCCAAGAGGAGGGTCCCAAGGAATAAAAAGAACTCTCAGCTGAGTGTTTGTGTTTCTGCTCTGTCCGGAAGGACCAGAGGACGGGGAGAGCTGGAAACCTCTGGTCCTTGGTTCAGAAACTGTATCCACAAAGCTGCCAGGTGTGAGGACAGTGCCAGTGGGTGCCACCTTCCTGCAGAAAATAAGCCCAGACGGCTAGGGAGAGAAGTCAAGGAGACAAGAGAACCAGAAGCCTCCACAGGGTGGGGGCTGTTGCCCAGGGACCAGGGGAGATGCAGACAGGTGGCTGGGCCTGTGGGTGTTTGTCCAGGTGCTGCCCCTGGTGTTTTTGCGGAAGAGCAACGTGCACATTGGATTGTGAGGTCACTCAGGTCCGCCCTGGCCTTCAGGCATGATGTCCTTGCCTTGGCCACGATCCTGAATTGTCCAGTTGGTACGGCACTGAGTGTTGATTTTTGTGGCTGGGACAGTCCTATGGAGCTGGACCATGGCTATTCCTTCCACGGCCTCTGAAGTGGCATCCACGCTGGCCCAGGGAGGCTGGGATTCACTGCTGGACAAGGCTGGGCTCGAGAGGTATCCCCAGGGTTGGTGGGATCCGGGGTTGGGTTGTCTGGCCTGCCTAGTCAGCTGGCCGGGGCCGCGCCTGCTCGGCCAGCTGGGCCTGGCAGTCCAGGAGGTCATCCTGGAGGCGGGCGATGTCCTGCGTGTGCTGAGCCATCGTGCGATTCAGCTGGTCCACATAGCCCCACAGGCCCTCCCTGGGCCTGAGCGACTCGGTGGGCAAGTGGTCCAGGCCTGCCGCCAGTCGGCCCAGCCTCCCACACGCCCCCTCCACTTGAGCCACCCTCCGGTCGAAGTGACCCAGCACGTGCCGCAGTTCCTGAGCTGTGTCCTGGCAGCGGCTCAGCCCGCCGGCCACATCGGCCACGCCGGCCTTGAGTCGCTCCAGCTCCCCGCTCAGGCTCAGGACCTGCCTGTGGCCAGCCTGAAGCCGAGAGCCTTGGCTGCTGACCTGTTCCTGGATGGCGTGGACCTCAGCCTCCACCTTGCGCTCACGCTCGTCCAGGGAGGAGTTGGCGGCCAGGAAGGCCTCCGAGTACTGGCTGACGGAGTCGCTGAGCCCCGTGAGGGACTTGCTCACAGAGTTCAGGTTGACCTTGAGCAGGGTGATCTCGCCTTGAAGAGAGCGGCCGGTCGCTTCTGCCAGCTGCTCCTGGACCTCGGCCACGGTGCCGTTGAGCTGCCGGAGCAGGGTGGCATGGCTGGCCACCTGGCGGAGGAGGGCCTCGCTCCGGCTCTGCCAGGCCTTCACCTCTGCCTCGAGCTTGTCCAGGATGGCTGAGGTGGTGCCGGGGGTGCACGAGGTCTCTAGGGAGACCAGCCGTTGTTCCAACACGGCCAGCTCTGTCTGTACCAGGGGCCGGGCTGACCTGCCTGGGGGGGTGCTCTTGGGGCTCAGCTCCCCCGCCAGGGTCACCAGGCGCTCCTCTAGGTTCTGCACACGCTCTTCCAGCGATGTTCTGAAGCCGCCCGCCTCCCAGGCCCCCTCCTCCGTCCCCAGGCAGCAGCCTCGTGCCCCGCCCTCCGTCCCGTTGAGGGTCTCCAGGCCCTCTAGCAGCCCATCCACATGGCCATCGAGCATAGCGGCCGAGAGCCGCTCGAGCTCGTCCCTGGTGAGGGGGCCATGGCCCCTCTGGGCCTCGGTGACCGCCCGCAGGTTCCTCTCGAGGTTGTCCACGCGGGCGCTGATCAAGGCGAGCCGGCCGCAGCAGCTGCTCCCGCCCGCCGCACTCAGGCCCTGCAGCCTGGTCCCGAGCTGCGACAGCTCCCGGCGCAGGGCCAGCTCGCGGCCGTCCAGGCTCTGGTGCAGCCGCCGGCTGGCCGCCTGGCCCTCCTCACACCGCTGCCTCACCTCCTGCACCCGCAGGTCACAGGTGCTCTGGACCCCCTGGAGCTTCTGCTCGAAGCCATCCAGCAGGCTCCCCCAGAGCTGGTGTAGCCGTCGGTCCACGTACTCGTCCAGCAGCGCCAGCGACGTGAGTGGAGATGGCCGGGCGTCCCGCAGCCGCTGCAGATGAGCCTCATGGCCAAGGGCTAGCCCATGCACCTCGTCCAGCAGCTGCACTTTGGTCCGCAGCGTGTTGCTCACCTCCGTCACCTTGCTCAGGATCTCGTCCAAGGGGGGCGGAAGTGGCCCTCCAGCTCTGTCTCTGGGCTTCACGAGACCCTCGGAGATGACCCCAAAGCCCACGGGGGCGGCAGGAAGCCTTGGACTACCAGTCATCCTGTTGGGGTCCTCGTGGCCGGTCCCCAGGCCACTGAGGGTACCGTACGCTTGTGTCAGGCGCTGGACGTCACCCTCCAGGCGCTCCAGCCGCTCACCAAACAGCCCGGGGCCTTTCCTTCCTGGGAAAGAGGAGGAGAGAACCCTAGGGCCATCACTGGCCCACCTCCCTCCAGCTGTCCTGTTGCCAGGCTACCCGAGAGAGTTCCTGTTCTAAGCTGACCTTCCCACCGAGCATCTCTTAGCTTGTGTGTGTGTGGGGGGCGGGGGGGGGGGTTGGCGCGCGGTGGGCGGCGCAGAGTCTCTGTGAGTTCTGTGAGCTCTGCCTCAAGCCCAGCGCGAGATGCACCCTCCCCAGCCCTGCCAGAGCTCAGCCTGCTTGGGTCTGACCCCCTCCCCACCAGCCCCAAGAAACCTGATCACCTGGCAGGGCCTCTGTGGGCCGACTCACCATAGGGGCTGGAGGCCGCTGGGCCAGAAGAAGGCAGCCGGGGCCCTGGGCCCAGCTGCCCTGAGGGAATCTGGGGCTCAGGCTCTGGCTGGGCTGGGGTGGCCCCGTGGTCGGTCAGGTGCTCGGGGCAGCCTTCTCCCGTGAGGCCAGGGCAGCAGCGCCAGGCGAGGTCTGTCACGGTCTTGTAGCCGACCTTGTATCTGGGTCTGAGCACTGTGCGGTACCTGGGCCAGGGAGGGGGATGGGGCAGGACCCTGTACTTGCGGGCTGAGGCTGCGGGCTCCCAGGAGATCTGGATTCCCTGCCCCCCTCCACACTGCTGCCTGAGTTTTTCCTTTTTCTGCGTATAAGGTGACAGGATGGTGGGGTGGAGGCGGGCTTTGCAGAGAGAGTCAGAGAAGGGTTAAGGAGCAGGTACAGGTGAAGCACCACCCCATCCTGTTTGCCTGGGAAGAACACTAGCAGGGATTTAGCCCCAGTGTCCCCAAGGCCCGTTTGGACCCCGTTTAGCTCACGGTGCCATCAGAAATCCCACTCTGGCTTTGGCTATACCTGGAAAAATCCTGACACGACCTTGGCTCCTTCCCTATGGGTGTGCAAGTGGGTGTTGCCCGGGAGTTGGGGTGGGCAGCCCTTCTCAGGGTACTGGGGCCACTCTTGGCTCCCATCAGTCCCCTTCATTCTCTCTACCCCTTCCTAATCTACTCTGGGAACTCAGCTGTGGCCACCCAGGCTGGTAGATGGCACCTCTGATTCTGAGCATAGAAGGGAGGCCCAGGGGTACGGGTCAGGCCCGGCCAGGGCTACTCCCCAGCCCCACCCCAGCCATGTACCTTTTCACGATTGTTTTCAGACATGCACTTGAACGTCTCTAAGTACAGCCCTGGGCATCACACCTGTGCACCATCCCACATGCCCTCACATAGCTCCGGCAACTTGCCTTCTGATCCTCACCCTTGGCCAGCCTTCTCCACCGTCCCCTCAGCCCTCCCTGGGTCTTCCCAGGGCCCCTTTGGCACCACGGTTGTCGGTGTGACCCTCTGCCCTCTCTGATCACCTCCAACCCTCATTGCCTCTACTGCTTCTTCCTTGCCTCGTTCTATGTGTCTTCTGGGAACCCTCCTGTGCCCCCCACTGTGGGCCCTGACTTGAACCTGCCATGTGTCCTCCCCGGCCCTCTCCAGCTGGCCTGCATGGGAGTCTAAGGAGCTACACCCTCTTGTGGCGCTGGCTGCCACTCTGGGAGGAAGGCAGGCCTGGGGCTCTTGCCCAGCAGTCCTGAGTGGGCGGGATGGGGGTGCACTCACGTGACTGTCCCGGAGCACTTGGGCCCCCATCCACACTGTCGGTACTCGGCCTTCACGTAGCTGTCTGCTCCCTCCTGTAGGACACAGGTCACGTTCCTGTGCAGCACGTAGGCGCAGAGGGCCCTGCAAGGGGGAACAGCCAGCATCCTTGGACTATCCGGCCTTTGCCGGGCCTGTTGAGGATCCTATACGTGCCTTCCTCATCTGGGGCCTCCCCGGGGGACCAGATCCCCATCTCTCTTCTCTCCCATCTCCTTGTTCCTAGGAGACCACACTTCCCACCCTTACTCCCCTGACTCCTTGGGAAATGGAGCCATCTTGTAGGCTCCAGCCCACCCATCTCCATCTTTTGCTCCTGGTTCTTGCTCTCTGATCATTTCTTCTACTGCCTTTTCCAGGACGCCTGCTCTGATGCACCAGGCAAGCTGAATGTCATCTATAGGCTTAGCACTCTCCTGCGGTCCAATTCAGCCAGCACTCCAGCTAGAGCCCCTAACTCACCTGACTGGGACCAGTTCCCAAGCCACTGGCTACTAAAGACAAGAAACAGGCCCCCAGGGAGGCAAGAGCCACCTTCACAAGCTACAAGGGCTGGGGCGGTAGCGGCCTGGCAAAAGCCAGCCGCCAACGGGCTGCTAGTGGGCTCTGGGGCCACAGGCGGGCCCAGGACCCAGGAGCCACCACCAATTCTGTGGCCCCAGCACGCTGGAGTTCCCCAAGGGGTGGCTGGGATCAGGCTAACGGCGGGAGGGGGCGGGCTGCAGGGCGCTGGGCTCCCATCTCCTACCTGGAGGGGCAGAGGAGAGAAGGGGGGCCCCCCGCGCGGGGGAATGCATGGGGGAGTCCCGCGTGTGCCTCGCGCGGGCGGCCCTCCCTCCTCTCCCTCCACCTGGTCCGCTGCGCCGGGAGTTTGCACACAGCGCAGCTGGAAAATGTTACTTCGCTGGAAAGGTTTCCGCGGGCACTGCCAGGTCCCAGCCGCCGCGCCAGGCCCCCTCGGCTTATTTTTCTTCGCCGGTCCCGCAGCCTCCCGGAGCGTGGGGCGCCCGCCCGGCAGGGGCTCGGCCTCGGGTGCCCGGAGCCCCCGTCTCCCGCGCGCACGGTCCGCGCAGGTGGGAACGCCGCCCGGGCCCCATCCCGCCCGCTTCCCGCCCGGGCGCGGCCCGCGCTTACTTGTGCGGCCCCGGACGCAGCCGCGGGCGCCATCCCGTCGTGTAGAGGCTGTAACGGGGGGCACCGGGCGGCGCGGGCCGCGCGACCAGCGGGGTGCCCTTGGCCTGCGCCCCCGAGAGCAGCGCCGCGACGGCGCACAGCCACACCGGCAGGCGGCGGCCCATCGCGGCCCGCGGCTCTCCACCTGGCCCCGTGCGGGGGCCCCCGCCCGGCGTTCCCCCGCCGCGCCGCCCCGCAGCTCGCCCTCCCGCCCGGGTCCCGCCGCCGCTCGCGGCCCCCGGAGCTCGCTGGCCAGGCCGCCTGGCGCTTCGCAGCGGCTGCGTCCCGCCGAGTGGCCGGCGCTGCTCGCGGCTGGGGCCGCGGAGGGGAGGCGGGAGGCGGGCTCTGCGCGGATTAGCATAAACTTGGGGCCGAGTCGCTCGCCTCTGCCGGCCCCCTCTCGGGCGCCAGCCCCCCGCCCCAGCCCCGAGCCGACGCCCGAGGGGCCGCCTGCAAGCGAGAGGCGAAGGAGGGAGCAGCCCCGGGATGGCAGGAGCGCAGGCCGTCGCGCCCTGGGAGGCCCCGAAACACACCCATCCTCCACGGTCGCCCGCGTGCGCAGCGGAGAAGTGCGGCCAGACCCCCCCGGGCTCCAGGGGAACGCCCCCCCACCCCCACCCCGCGGGGCGCACGGCTCTTCAAAGCCCTGGCATGCGGACAGACCGAGGCCCAGGCTCTGCAACTGAGATGACCCTGTTTGGGGGCGCCCCAGCAACACCTCCGCAGCCACCGCCTTGGAACAGGCCCCAGAAGGTCCCCGTTGGTTAACTGTGCCTCCTCACAGCGTCATTGCCTGGAGATGCCCAGGACAACTGATAACTAACTCTGGGGCGACCCCTCCCCGTGGCATCCTCAACTAACCCTCTGCTGCCCAGTCGGGGGCCAGGCCGTCCCTCTGGTTCCCTGCTGGGGTCCGTGTTTTCCCTGTCTCTCTTAGGTGTGGGCTGCCCGGAGCCCCAGAACCCCATCGCCTCTCCAGCCAAGCAGCAGCTGCTCTGCTTCTCTGCGGGCAACCAAAGCTCTTAGCCAGCTGGACCACGGCACTGGCTCCTTATCAGCCCCGGGGGCAAAGCCAACCTTTAGGTCTCTCTCACAAGGAGCTGCTGCTAAGGCAGGCTTCAGCCTTATTTCCCTTGAGAGACTGACCCTTGGAACCCAAGAGTTGGCCGTCACCCTCATTTTCATTCAACATCATCGCATTGTGTTGACTTTCTAACTTGCAAAGAGCTTCTTGAATCCTGATTCTGTCATCCCACAGGGGCGCGTTTCTTCCTGGCTTTGTCCCATCGGCACAGGTGACAGCAGCCTTCTGTCTTTACCTAAGTAGCTGATTGATGTGTGGAAGTCACAGAACTCCCAGGCATACCTGGAGAGACCCTTTCCTTCAACCCGAAATGTGAATCCACACCTTCCGGGTAAAACGATGATATGAGGGTGTAAATGGGGACAGCTCTGAGACTCACATCTGTGCCCCCTGCCCATTCTTAGCCCCAGTGGCTCGTGGGTCCCTGGTGGGGGAAGCAGACACCTGACCAAAGTGGGCCGACCGTTCCCTGTCCTCGGCTTTGGAACACATGCGGAAGGGATCCAGCTTCCAGGCGGGGAATTTCCTGGCTTATTTGTTTCCTAGGGCTGCCGTAACAAACGATCACAAACGTGGTGGCTTGAAATAACAGAAATTTACTCTCCCGTGATCCTGGAGTCTAGAAGTCTGAAATCAAGGGGTCAGCAGGGGCACACTCCCTCCAGGCGCTCAGGAGGAATCCTTTGCCTCTTCCAGCTTCTGCTGGCCGCAGGTGCTCCCTGGCTAGGAGCTGCTCACTGCATTGTCTGCTCTGTCTTTAGGTGGCCCTCTAACTTGTGCGTCTACAGGCCCTTTGTTTCTGTGTCTCTGTGTCCTTTCCTTTTCTTATAAGGACACCGGTCATTGAACTTAGAGCCCAGTCTAAGCCAGTCTGACTTCATCTTAACTCATTACATCTGCAAAGACCCTTTCTCCAAGTAAGGTCGTGTTCTAAGGTTCAAGGTGGATGTGAATTTGGGGGGAATACTATTCAGTCCACGACGAGGTCCCTGAAAGCTGGTGAAGGGACAGACCCTGGTGTGCTGTAGCATAGCTATGTGGGACTTACAGAAAGGTTAAGCAAGAGAGTTTGGCAGAGGAGAGTAGGGTCTGTCCAGGGGGTATGGTGCTCCGGGAGAGGTGTGGGAGGAGCCAGTTGGTAATTGGCTTCCCCTGTCTGCTTCTGGTGACCCACCTCACTTGAGCTAGCTCAAATGGGTTTCTGACGCCAATCAATGATGTCTAAGACAACTTTGGTCCTCTGCCACAATTCCACTGAATGTGCTTTTCTATTCTCCAGCCTTTAACAGAGATGTCCTTCTGCTGGGGGCAGGATACATGGTATCCATCACATGCTCTTGACCTTGTAACCACTGGATTTTCCCTGCACTCACAGTGAGAGACATCTGGGTGGGACATAACAGAGCCAGACTCCTCACTCCGGGGCTGGGTTCTGATTGCCTGGCAGTACCTCCCAGGAAGTTCTAGAAGAACCCGCCCCCGCCTCCCCCTCCCCCATACTACAGAAGCTGTGATCCTTTTCCAAGGGGCCCCAGCCCTGCCTCTCACTCCCTACCCAGCCCAGATGTGGGATCCACAACTCAGACAGAGGAAGCTGGACCCTGTCTGAACTTGGAAAAGTCCACATAACAGGGGGCTAAAAGGACAGTTGGACCCCACTTCCCCCCTTCCCAGGTGGCTGACCTCAAACAACCTCTTTAATTGGAACAGTTTCGGGAGCCAGCCCTGGGGCCGCATCCTGGGGGAGGCAGGTTGAGCGGAGGACATCGGCAGAGGAGATACTCAGGGTCTTGGCGGGATGCAGTCCTGCCAGAGGCTGGGGTCTCCCCCGCATCTGCCAGACAGGAGACCTAGGGAAAGCAGAGACAGGGGAGGGAGGCCTTTGTGTCCCCACCCCCGCACTGCCTCCCCACACCCGCAACTCAGCCTAGAGTCTGGACACCTGGGTAGAGCCAGGCTGAGGTGCCACACATAGGATCCCAGTTTCTGTTCACAGGGACACGCACATCCATTTGCAGACACATTCTGTCTGTCTGTCTGTCTCACACACACCCAACTTCCATACACACACGCAGGCGCATACTTTCCCAACCCTCACTAGCCCTTGGTAACAGATAAGCTACCTCTCTCTCCAGGGATGATGGAGGAGGCCATCAGGAAGGCAAGAGAACCTTGGGCAGGGATAGTGGAGCCTCGCACTTGGGGTCCATCAGGGAGTGGCCCAGTGGGCGAACATGAGGGCGAGCCTCTGCCAGACACTGTAGCCTCCCTCCTGCATCCGTGGGCTTTCTGGGGCTGAGGGGAAGAACTGGTGTCTGGGGATCAAGAAGATGGGAGACTGGGTCCCCGGCAGCTGCAGAGAGGCCGGCTCTGCCTCTGGGTGGCTCAGATGCTTGGGCCTCTGCCTTCAGCTCAGTCGTGATTTCCAGTTCCTGGGTTCGAGCCCCGCGGCGGGCTCCCTGCTCCTCGAGGAGTCTGCTTCTTCCTCTCTGCTCCACGAGGAGTCTGCTTCTTCCTTTCCCTCTGCCCACCCCTGCCCTGCTTGTGCTCTGTCTCTCTCTCAAATGAATGAATAAATAAAGTCTTTAAAAAGAGAGAGAGAGAGAGAGAGAGAGAGATGCAGGCTTGCCTGGTGGTAAGGTCACGCGGGACTCCGGCACTTGGCATCCTGCCCGCTTGGAACAGCTCCTCCTTACCTCCATGTGCTTCTCTGGGGCCAAGGAGTTTCCTCTCCCCTCTCCAGGCTCCTTCCACCCCACCCAGGATGCTCTCCCAGCTTTATCCAGGCCCTCCGCATCTTTCAGTTCCCCTAAAAGAGAGGACTAGAAAGCTCTGGAACAACCAGTTTTGTGGCACAAGCCCTTCTCACCACAGATGAGCCCCCTGCGACAGGGAGAGGCAGGCGCCCCCACCGGTTGCCTGGTGGGTGGGGCAACCGAACGGGTCGGGGCACCAGCCCTAGGGTACAGGCTCCTGACTCCATCAGCCCTTTGTCCCTGCCCACAACCCCACCCGTCTCCTTTCTTCTGAGTGTGCACAGCCTCCCTCCCTACAAGGGGCCACCTTTGGAAGTTCTGCACAGCAAGGATCTTTCCCCGGGGCTCACTCTCTCCCCAACATAAACACCAGCGTGCTCAAAGCCCAATCGGTGTTTTGATTACACCCACACCATAAAAAACAGTCACTGTCAAGTCCATACATGTTTCTGGGGCAGGGGTTTGGAGTGACCCTTTCTAGTGAGGAAAAAGCAGGGCTTCTCCAGGGCCTCAGGGGGTGGGTAGAGGTGCATCCTCCAGGTGGGGGCCTGGGAGAGAGGCCAGAATCATGGAAATTGGACTCTATAAACCCGGGGGGACTTCTACTGAGTGAGAGTTGCTTAGAAGCAACTTGAAAATTGTACTGATGGGGCCCCAACGTCGACACATGCAAACCAGATGCAAATTGTTATGCAAATATATGCAAAATACATGCATGGGCCTCCCAACTATTGCAAATACCAGATGCAGCCCTTGGGGAGCCTGACTTTAGCTGAGACCTGCCGTGGGGCATGGAGATGGCCCTGGATGTGCCAGTCTCTTATGGTGGGCAGGGAGGCCTGAGTTCCAAGGCGATTCACATACGGGGGGGGAAGGAACCAGGCACATCTGGGTTCACTCAGGTCCAGCTCTTCCACTCACGAGTTGCTCGACCTTCATGGAGTCACTTCACCCCTTTGAGCCTCTGTCTTCGCATCTGTAAAATGGTAACTATGAGGACTAAATGAGAACATTGGCTAAAGCTCCCATCTGCAAGGTCGGGCATCTACGGGAGCCTTAGTGAGGGGGTAGGACTCAGAGCCCCTCCCTGGGTAGGGGGTGGATGTCTGGACTTCTTTCCACTCACTGAAATTGAAACTGCCATGGGCAGGACCTCCTCCAAGGTCAGCAGTGCCGCTGTGACCTTGGGGTAGGTCAGTGCCGGATGGGCCAAGAACCCACATAATCTTCATTTCTTTAGAAACCTGTCTGAGGTCCTACTTGACCAGGGGGCAGGGCAGATGCTGTTGGTACCCCCACCAGTCCCCCTTTCCCCAGCCGGTGCCTCTCCCCACTGTGGGAGTGATGACTGCAAATGCTCAGGGCCGCCCTTATGGCAAATTGCCCCTAGCAGATGACAGCCATCTCCCCAGGAAGTTCACACCCTGCCCCTCTGCATAGCGAATGACAGGCTGCTACAGGGATACAGAAGGTTGGTCTCCTGGCCTCAGGGGGACAGCTCAGCAATGCAGGCAGGCTCTAGAGTCCCCTGGCTCAGACCACATCTAGATGCCACCTGAGATCCCATTTTATTCTGGTCCTCCCCTCCCCTCCCCTTCCCTCTTCTCCCTCTTGTGTGTGTCTCTCTAGTCAATTGCATAGTCCTGAATTCCGTCTCCAGCTCTGCTGCTGGGGAACCTGACCCGAGACAGGGGACAGACCTGCAAACAGAAGGACGGAGCACGTGGTACTGTTATGGTCGAGGACACTCAGGAGGCATGGGGTCTTAAGCCCAGGGAGCTGGGTCTGGGGTGGGCAGAATCCCCCGAACCAAGCAACACTGCAGCTCACCTGTGGGGAGAAAGCCTCCCAAGTGGTAGGCACTGCCTGCACAGGGCACGGAGGCAGGAGACGGCCTGGCATGTCTGGGGCGTACCATGAGCTCTGTGTGGGGACGGGACAGGCCCCCCGAAAGGTTAGCCAGGGCCAGACAAGAGGAGCCTCGGCTACTTCAGGGAAGGGTCTGGACTTAACACCAAGGTAACAGCGCACAACAAATCGTCTTGAAAAACGTCCCCCGGCTGCTGCGACACAGACCAGGCATTGGAGGCAGGCTGAGCGGCCGCAACTGTCAGCCACAAGGGCGACAAGGGTCCACTGGGGGTGACGGGGGTGGATTCCAGAAGCTTTCAGGACAGAAGGCTGACAGGCCCTCGTGGCTGATGTGGGGGCTGTGCGAATGGGAAGGGTTTTCACGGTGCCAGGCAGAGGGAAGACAAAACATCAGGCCTGGGACAGGGGTGACTGTATGTGGCCAAGTGTGGGGAGAAAGGAGGACTTAATGAGCTGTCCAGGACAGGGGTCTGCATCCCCCTGTGCTGCTCCAAGGCAGCCACGGCCAGCCAGAGCCTTGACCGGAGGCCTCTGGGACGGCAGGTGCTGCCGTGAGTGGTGGCACAGCCAGGGGGATCCTGGGGAGGCTGGGAGCTGCTCCCTGCATGGGGGGAGACCCACAGGGCCCCTGGAGTGGTTCACCCCGCTCTCCTCTAGCTCTTCTATTCATGAGCACAGGAGTAAAAACCACACTGGATTACCAGCTGGTAACACAGGAGGCAGGCATGCGTTGGGCCCAGGGAAGGGGGTTACCCTCCACTGGGGCAGGGGCCGGGGGTGGGGAGGTAGGTCGTTGCCATGGCAAACTCATGCCTGGATAGGCAGAACCTGACCTCCACACAGACAATGCCCTTATCTCAGACCTGCTCTGCCTTAATTCCTTAATTCTCTAGGACATTGCTGGGCACCCGCTCGGTGCTAGAAGCACAGGCAGGTGGGCCCCAGGCTGAGCTCAACGCTCTGGAGACTGGGGGCACGCAGAGGTGGCTGTGAGTTGGTAGGAGTCCCAGGAGGGGTCAGGAAAGGAGCCTGGGGAGGGGAAGGGGGCAAGGAGAGTGAGGGGTGTTTGTGGGGTTGGGGGGGCAGTGTGTAGGCTGAGGACTGAGGGTGCACGATGCTTGGACTTCAGCCCCGGTGAGCTCGCTCACCTGCCCGTTCCTACATAGCTCTGTCACTGTCTCTGCACAGAGCCCCCCTCCAGGCTGACAGTCGCTGATGCAGGGGAGGGCTCCTGTCTGCGTTTGCTGGATGGTGAACTGGAAGTTTTAGTCACTCTGGAGCCATGAGGAGGATACCCTGGGGAGGCTGGTGCAGGACACAGGCAGGAGACGCTGGTGACGGGAGGGGGCTGCCAGGCACTCATGGGCTGGCTGGAAAGACGGGCAGGGCCAAGGTCACGGTGTGGAATCACACCCTGGCGGGGTCCCACCCCTGTCTCCCCGCCCATCTCACCCTTGGTTCTTGGCCATGTATTTGGCATTTATTCAGAGGGCTCCCTGCCATGGCTTGACTACTCCAATTCCCCAGTGCAGCCCACCCACCAGCTCTTGCCACCCACCAGGGGACCCATGGGGTCTTTTCCCCAAGCTTCTGCAGCCAGGGACTCCCACATTCCTGGCTACACTGGCGTTGGCCTCAGTTCCTTTGGGAAAGGGCAGGCAGAAGGCTCCCACGGTGGGATTTTATCTCTCCCTTCCCTCCCCTGCCCCAGGGCTGTGCTGGGAGGAGGGGAAGGCCACCTCCACTCCAAACCCCCCCCCCCACCCCGCTGTGTCCTCCCAGTGCCTCGCACCGGCCAGGCCACTGAATGCATCAGCAATCCCAGCTTCTCTTGCCCTCACCTCCTCCTCCTGTGTCTCTGTCTCGCCAAGGGCCCCACTGTATGTTCAGCCACCTCGTGGATTTCCTGGCTGGGTGATGGGGAGGGTGGGGACCAAGGCAAGGGATCTTAGTGCTAGGTTAGGTTAGGAGGTTAGGTTAGTGCTAGATCCTAGGTTAGGAGGCCATGCTGGTGCCTGGGGTGCAGGTCAGGCCTCGTGCGTGGAGGTGAAGAAGGAAGGGAGCGGAACATATCCGGAAACATTAGGAGGACGGGGAAACCCTGGTGGGTTCCGAGGGGCTACAGGATGCCTCTAAGTTTCCAGTGTGGGGGTCCTTTTTGCCGAGACAAAGAAAGAGGGGAGGCACAAGCTTGGAGGGAAGCCAGCAGATACCCTGGAGGAGATGGTGTCTCATTTGTCCGCTGCCCCTTCCCAGCTTGGGGGGCTGGGGTATCCTCGGCAGGCCCTCTAGTGCAAGGTCAGGGGGTCTGCCCAAGACATACCACTCCACTACAGTTTAGGGTTCTTCCCAGAGCCATGGGGAAGGGGCCGGCTCATCGTCCCGGTCGCCTCCTGCCTCCCAGAGGCCCAGTTCTGTCTGGGCAGCTGGTGGAGGCCCTGCATGGCCCTGCTGTCCCTCGTTTCCTGGCCTGGCACCTCCCAGGCAGCTGCTCCACCGCCAACCCCCAATTTGAGCTGTGCGGTGTGTCTTCATCCTTCCTCCTCTCTCCCTGGTCACTGCAGGCTTCCTGCCCCACTGCCCTCCCCCTCTCCTCCCCCAAACCTCCTCCTTCTCCTTTTCCATAATTAGGAAAAGACCTGATAGGGCCCACTGTATCCCGGACTCAAACTGGCAGCAAGAGAAAAAGTCATTTCCCCCACCTTGAGGGCTTATGACTTCGACATTCCAGGGCCAGGCACATGGCACTCCCAGGAAGAGGCAGGAGATGTCTACATTCTGCCCTGGGGAGGGTGACACCCCCCCCCCCCACCCAGGAATGGGCTGAGTGACTCTTAATTCAGGGGGAAATAAAGACCAAAAAAAGAAGTCTTTGTGCCAAAAACAAATAGAAGTTTCGAAAACTGCCCTGTCTGGTTTATCTGAATTTACAAGTTAATTCATTGACCAAAGCTAAGGTCATGGGAATGAAGAGGCATCCCAAGGAGTTTGTGTGGTGTAAAAAGGAAGCTGGGGACATTTAGGGTGAGAACCAAGGAAGAAGAGGCATTGAAGGAGAAGCAGAGAGATGTGCTCAGAGGAGCAACAGGGCTGGGTGGGCAGAGGGGGGTGGGGGGAGGTGGCAGGGGGCAAGGGGCCTGGGAGAGGAAGAGAGAGATGCCGGTCTAGACAAGGGAAAGGAAGTCTCCAGGAGACCCAGGGAAGCCATAGGGGAGGCCTTGGCTTTGCTGACCTGGAGAGAAGGCAGGACACCCCTTTACTAGGGCCAACGAGGCTGGGCTGAAACAGGGGGTGTGGGGAGTAGGGGGTCTGTGGTGGTGGTGGTGGGGAAGCAGGGAGGAAACAAAGGCAGATGAAGAAGAGAGTTCCAAAGAGGGCTGGGGGTCTGGGACCCAGGCCTGAGGGAGGAGGGGTGGGAAGAGGGGAATGGCCTGGAAGGCCCCAGAAGCTGAGCACCTGTAGGGGTGGCCAGGGGCGGGGGGGTGGGGGTGGCAGGAAGCAGAAAGGGCTTCTACCTGCTGGTCTGGGCCTCTGGTGCCCCATGGCAGGGGAGGATGAGAGGTAAGGTGGGGATGGAAGGATACTTAGAGAAGGCCAAGGGGAAATGCAGAGGCTCGACCATGGCAGAGACACCATAGTTTGAAGGTGGGGGCAAAACCGTGGCTCACAGGGTTTATCCAGGGCTGTAAGCATGGGTTGGGGGAGGGAGGGGAGACCAGGCAGAGTAGGGATTGGGTGCTCCTGGACCCAGGTTCCTGGATGAAAAGAAATTTAGGATCAGCAGCAGCAGAAGCACGACAGTGCCCTCCCAAGTTACCGCACCTGGTTACGTATATTACAAAGCGTGGCTTCTCCTCTTCGTCTTGCAGCAGCGGAAAAAAGAAAGAGAAAATCACCCATTTTCAATGAGGAAGACAAGAAACAATGGAGGAAAACGTGAATGTTTGGGAGCAACCCAACTGGCGTTTTCCCGGGCCCTTCCACCCGGTCGGTGTCACCAGCCTGCCCCCTGCCCGGCTTGTTTCTCACGGTGCTGGCAAACATCTCCTACTCTTCAGTTTCCAACGTGTTGACCCAAGTCGGCTGTGCGTTCTCTGTTAGTAGCTGTGATCAGTTAAATACAGCCTGTTGTCATTTTCCCCCAGGAATCTCGAGGCTGCCCCGATGATTAAGTGATGGTATGCACTTTTCCAGAGTCACGGACACCTGGGGCCCAAGTCCAAGGGCGTGAGGGCGTGCGGCCGTTCTGAGCCGGGTGCCGCTTCCTGAGTGAATGCTGGCCGATCTAACCCAGCAAAAAACACAAGTTTTGTGCAAATTATAGGATTTTTTCAGAGTCTTGGTAATGAGAGAGATTTTGCGTTTTGTGACTTTTGCCGGCGGGTCGACCATAGTAGGAATGAGCTGTGGGAAAGCTGGGAAGTTTACCGGAAAGAGAACATGCCTCTGTCAGTCTTTTTGTGAAGGCAGCAGTAGCGGGTTGCCAGAGATCGGAAAAAGAACTCAGGGAGAAGAAGTCTTTTCACCGGTAAGGACGAGTGCTGGGATCTACAAGAGTGTGCCGATTCTAAGTAAATTGCTAGGAAAAATAAAAACAAATGTCACAGTTTTGAGACAATCAAGGTTTTCTTGGCTTTTTGGGGGGGAAAAATGAGTAACGAACCTTAGATTTGGATCCACAGAGATTCCTTGTGCCTTCCCTCTCTTGCAGTGTGTGTTTAGAAGTTTCCGTAATAAAAGATTTTTTTTTTTAATTAAAAAAAAGAGAGAAAGAAAGGATGGAACAAGTGACAATAAACACTGGTCATTCCTCTTTTCCCTTCCCATTTTGGAAGCTCCACTCTAGGTCATCCTCTGCGCGTGCTGACCTTCCCCTTTTCTGTTTTTTTCTGGAATTCCAGAAAGTTCTATTTTGCACTTTTAGCTGCAAGCTACCAGGCAGTGTTACTACATCTCTCTTTTATGTGTGTGTGTATTTTTTTTTTTTTCATTAGAGCTTATTTGGTGCTTATGCTGCAAACTCCGTCGCTAACTACACATGAATTGGCAGGCTCTCAGCTTGCTGTTGGGTGACGGTCTCCTCTTTTCTTCATCTCCCTTGCCTGCAATCAGATTCAATGATTGCCCAATTAGGTTCCTTTATCTGATGTTTCCCTCTGTCCAGGGAGCCTTGCTCGAACCGGGCATCTTTTGTGTCCCCATGAGGCAAATGACACCTTGGCTGGCCATAGGCTGCTTTACTCTTTTCTCGCTTTGTCAAGGAGATGTGTGGCTTCTGTCTGATTCTCTTTTCCTCCCTGGAACGTGTTTCTTCCTTCGAGAAGCTTGTAAGAGTTTTCCCTTTAATCATGGAATTCAGGACTCTTCCCAGGCTATGCCTAGATGTCTGCTTTTTTCCATCACTCCTGCCTGGAACTCCTTGAGCCCTTGCAAACCAGAGTCTTTCTTTGAACCACGGAAAATCTTCTTTCTTGTTTTAAAGTTATTGCTTCTCCTCCGTTTCCTGGGTTTTCTCTCCCCTTGTAGGCTTTTTTAGGCTTCGCATATCATGTCTCCTGGATCTCTTCCCTCCTAGGCTCTGGTTTTCCTCCACATGTGGTCTGTCTTCTTCCATTTTTTTTAAAACATTTTTTTAAAAAAGATCTTATTTATTTATTTCACAGAGAGAGATCACAAGTAGGCAGGCAGAGAGAGGGGGGGAGGGAAGCAGGCTCCCTGCTGAGCAGAGACACCACCCCACCCCACCCCCCCAACGCAGGGCTTGATCCCAGGACCCTGAGATCAGGACCTGAGCTGAAGGCAGAGGCTTTAACCCACAGAGCCACCCAGGCACCCCATGTCTTCTTCCATTTTTGCTTGGGTTTTGTTTGATCTATTTCACCCGCTCCCAGCTCTCCTTCAGTTCGTGCTAAATTTAAAATCATGCTTTCCTGTTTGGAAAGTATTTTCTTTTGCATCTGATTTAAAAAGAAAAGAAAAGAAAAAAAAGCCCTGATTGTTTCCTTTGTGTCATTGTGTGCAGGCTGTGGTCTGTCTCCTCCCTCGGCTCTGACGGGATCGATCGCGGGCTTTCTCCGGACTGCTGGTTCTCTCTGGCGCTCACTCTCTTCTCTGCATCTTTTCTCCCCCCAGCATGTCCATATGCATCTTACTAAGTTCCCGCGTTTCCCCAGCTTTAGCGGGGTATAATTGACAGGTAAGACTGGTACCCGTATAAGTGCACGAGGTGATGTTCTGGTCGTGGCAGAGGGATCGCCGCAATCAGGCTGATGGACACGTCCGTCTCTTGACAGGTGTTTGTGGGTTCTTTGTGGAGAGCACTCGGGATCGACCCCCTCAGCCAAGGTCAAGTATACGATATGGGGTTATTAATCACAGTGGCCGCGCTGTGCGCCAGGTCTGCAGCGCTCATCCGTGCTGTATAACCGAAACTTTGTACTCTTTGACCAGCCTCTCCCCTTGCCCCCAGCCCCTGACAAGCCCTGCTCTCCTCTCAGCTTTGAGGAGTTCGACTTTTTTTAGATTCCACGTACACGTGAAATCGTGCTGCGTTTGTCTTTCTGAGTCTGGCTTATTTCCCTTAGCACGACACTCTCAGGGCTCATCTATGTTGTTGCAAATGGCAGGATCTCCTCCTTTCTCGTGGCTGAGTGATACTCCACGGTACATCTATATACCACGTTTTCTTTATCCGCTCATCTGAAATCATTCCAAGTATCTTTTCCAAGCACAGTGAAATGGAGCTAGAAATCATTAACAGTAGGAAAATGAGAAAATCCACAAGTAGGTGGGGACCAGCTAGTACGCTTATGAAAAGACCGCTGGGTCAAACAGGAAAGCGGAACGGAATTTGAAGAACATCCTGAGACAAGTGATAATGAGAACACAACGTCAGGGGACACAACTTAGGGGACGCAGCCAAAGCTGTGGAGAGAGGGAAGTCTGTCCCTACGCATTCTTGTATCTTGAACCGGCTGGAGGCTGAGGCTGAGCGGACAGGCTGGCTGTGCCTACAGGTACCCCAGGGGGGTGGGCTCTGTATCCCCATCTCCTGGGGACAGGGAAGGATTCTGCAGGTCCTTCCAGACCACCCGAGGCTGCTGGCCCCAGCTCCCTGGTGGCTCCTTGCACCAAGCTCTACCCTGGATTTGGGCAGATCTGAGTCTCACCCAAGTCGCTCTCTGCTGCCGGCCCCTCCTGTCTGGCCGGGGTTGGGCGAGGGGGGGGGGTGGGGGGGACCAGCGCCTTCAGTCTAGGGCCCTTCCCCCCGCCGCCGCAGGGAGCCTTGCTGTAGGAGCACACTTGTAGTTGGGAAGCAGAGAGGGCAGTTCTCCAGGAGGTTTTATTAAAGAAGAGGTTCTTGGATCTCATGGATGCTGATGGGCTGACTGGGATCGATGGTCTCCTGCAGGGTCATAAAAATACACCTGCAAAAAAAAAAAAAAAAAAAAAAGGCAGCAAAGTGGAATTGAGTTGAACGTGCTACCAAGTCTCTGACTGTATCTGGAAGGTACCAGTGTCCTGAGTGGCACTGAGGGCCGTTTGAGGAGGTGGGCGTCTTTCGGTTCAGGTAATAGCAAAGCTCTGTAAGGAGAAGGATGACCTCAAATGGCCTCTGTTATGTTCTTGGCACGACACAGTGCACCCCCTGAAGGAATTTCCCTGCGCTCTGGAAGTAGGGTGCAGAGGAAGTGTGCGGGAGCTGAGATGATTTCTCTAGAACCCCCGTGGCTGGAAGGAAGAATGTTCCAAGGCCAGGAGGCCACAGCCTATCGTCATAAAAGGCCCTCCTCACCCTGTGGCTCTCAGGGGGTCCGGTGGATGGCCCTGTTCCCGAATTTGAACTTATCTCGTGTTTAAAATTTCTTTACCGCATGGTAAGTGTCCCAGGAATTTTTTTCTGAAGAGCTTCAAAGTGAAAGTATAGATGCTTTCTTTGTCTCTAAAATCCAAAAAAGATCATCATCTGAGAGAAATTAGGAACATTTCAAAGCCGCTTGGGACAGAGTGGATAAATTATGCCAAAAAACAATTCCTAAGGACTTCAAAGTTGAAAAGTACTTCTTTCAGAAGGAAGGAACTCGGAAAAAAAGTGAATGGTGGTGATTCGGATGGTGCGTTTGTGTGGCTTCCTTAGAACAGTATTAAATCAGTATCTATTATAAAGGAGGGACTCCTGGATTATGAGAGTGAAATGTAGCCTTTCCTAGAAGTGTTTGTGACAAAGTGAAAGAAACTTCCGAACTTCCCTACTCAGATGGAACAAAACAACAAACAGAAATGGTCAAACATATGCGCGACTTGCGTAGCCTGGGAGCACTTAGGGTCCCTCCGTTCAGGGTGGTTTTTCTAACCCCCCCAAAGCACCCATTCTGCTGGGATCACATTGGGCTGATTGATCTCAGTGGCCCCGTCTCTTGGTCTCCGAGGTCATGCCAGGCAGGGCAGAAAGCTCATTTTCTACTCTCTGTGGCCTAGAAACCCACTTTTGCTGCCCTATCATGAGAGAGGCTCTGGTTTTTGATGGCGGCCCAGTGGGACAAATTCTTCCTGAGTCCTCACTTTTTCCAGCCACTGGAAACACACTGAACTTACGAGTTCATTCCATCTTCAAGCAACGCTTACAGAAGGGATTATTAGCCTCACTTCCTGGGTGAAGGAAACAATCCTTCCCGGGTGAAGGAAATGAGGCTCAGAGAGCTCCAGGGACTTGCCCAAGATCACACAGCAAGTAAGACTCGAATTCAGAGCCCTTTGCACCAAACCCACTATGATCACTACCTAATTTGTAACCAAAAGGTTGAGATCCCTCTGACGTCCTGGATTTGCCTGCATCCGCTGAGATAAAAATAATGTGCTACTACTTTAATCTCCTAGTTAAGAACTCATTTTGGGAAGTACAATGAATCTTATATACATTTTAGGATGATTAGACGTTCAAGTGTAGTTCTGGAGCTGCCCATTGAGTGGGGCTGGCAGTCCGCTCTGTCACTGGGATGACACAAAAGACAGACAGTAGAGTGAAATGTTTTGTTTTGTTTCAAAGATTTTATTTATTTGACACAGAGAGAGAGATCACAAGTAGGCAAAGAGGCAGGCAGAGAGAGGGGGAAGCAGGCTCCCCCCCGAGCAGAGAGCCCAATGTGGGGCTCGATCCCAGGACCCTGAGAGCATGACCTGAGCTGAAGGCAGAGGCTTAACCCACTGAGCCACCCAGGCACCCCTAGAGGGAAATGTTCTTAAACAATTCTGTTAAAAAATAAACTGCCTTGGCTAAACCAACTGTGGGATACTTAGATCACAGAATACTACTCAGGTATGAAAAAGGAACACGGTCCTGATTCATGTAGCGACAAGATGGATGCTGGGCCAACTAAGCCAGACACAAGGAATACCTAGTGTATGATTTTATTTATATGAAATTCTAGAAAAGGTAAACCTGGCCTGTTCTTTTGCTCCAGGGGCCACAGACAAAGCGGCTGGAGCAACAGAAACTTACTTTCTCATAGCCCTGGAGACCAGAAGTCTGAGCTCGAGGACCCAGCAGCGGTCTCTCTCCTTGGCTTGTAGAAGGCTGTCTTCTCCCGTGTCTTCACGCGGTCTTTCCTCCCATGTGTGTGCACATCTGTGTCCCACTCTCTTCTTAGGAGGACACCAGTCATACTGCATTAGGGCTCACCCATAGAGCCTCATTTTAGCTTCCCTCTTCAAGGAAACCGTCTCCAAATACAGCCGCATTCTGTGGTCCTGGGGTCCGGATTTCAACATACGAATTTTGGGAGAACACTCGTCAGTCCAAACTACCTAGTGTACGGTGAAAATAGCCAGCGTGGTGGCTGCCTCTGGGACGACTGGGTGGTGGGGGGTGACTAGGAAGGAGTGTGGTGGACTTTCTGGGGTTGATGGTAAATTGTACCCACTGATGGGGGTATGGGTCCCAGAGGTACCAGCCTTACCGGAATAGTACACTTAAAACTTCCACGTTTCATCGTATGTCAATATCACCTGAAAGAAAATCAGAAACAAACATTGAATTCTAGTTAGTTGTTTGCATGCGCAGTGTTTAGGGGTGAAATATAGTGACATCTGCATCAGGGGTGAACAGAAGGGTAGTTTCAGCAGCGTGCTGACAACTGCAGGATTTAGGTGGTGGCTTTACATGGGTGTTCACTGTACAATTCTTGCAACTTTCCACATGCTTGAAATTTTTCATCACAAAATGTTGGGGGGAATTATATATATATATATGTGTGTGTGCGTGTGTGTGTGTGTGTGTATACATACATATATATATATATATATATATATATTTAAAATTTCCATTTCAAAATGTTCACCAGACATTTCTCATAAAGCCTCTTCAGTGCTAGATCAAGGTCCACCCATAGAACCACCATGACCCCATGCCAAAGTCATCAGTACCTAAGTGACCTCCGGAGTTTTGGTCGGGTGGGGGGAAGGTGGAAAGACAATTCACAGACAGGGGTCTGAAGATCCTAGGGAGTTCCAGGGACTGGCTAAAGTGTCAAAGGAAACTGAGGGACAGAGTTGTTCAAGCATTGCTGTTTGGAATCCAGGACACACCGCGATCTGTTTTTTTAAGCCATGACAGGGTCATTAAGGCATGAAGGGTTGGGGGTGGGCATATAACAGTAAGGACTTGGCAGCAGACAGTAGGTGCACCAGGGCTGAATAAATATTTGAATGACGTTGGAGAGGGGCCTCCTGAGCACGTGGCCCTCAGGAGCCAGTCAAGTATCCGGTCTGGTAAAGGGAGTCTGTCCCCGCCTCTGCCCTGGCCCACCTCTGGTCTGGCCCGAGTCACCTCGACAAATGGGCCCAGGAGAGGTGGCCTGGGCTCTGGGTTCCTGGACAGCCAGAGTGAGGGCGCTTTGCCACATTCTTAGGAGAGAGCACATCCAAAACAATTTCTTTTTCTAAAAACTCAGTGCTAACGGGTTCCAGATGTCCATTTGTTATATAATGGGGTTTGTTTTAATAGCGTCAACTTCCAGATGTGCAGCCTGGAATCAAGAAGCCCATTGGCCCCCTGAGGACACCACGAGCCAAGCCGAGAGCTGCCCGGGGGGGAGAGGCAGACGTACGTGCAGAACCGGGCACGGGAGAGGAGCCGGTGGTCCCTGCCCGCCACCTCCTGGGCTGTTCACCTGCCTAGCGCGCTGCCCCCTGACCAGGGAGTGGAGAGGGCGGTCCCTCCAGCTGCCTGATGGCCAGCCCTGTCCCTGAACAGGGGCTCTTAGGGGACAATCACGACAACCTGAGGGGTGTGTACCTTGGGGTTTGAGGTGCCCCGATGCTACTGGGTGACCCTGATTGGGTCCCTTGGCTTTGCTGAGCTGCACTGTCCTCCCACCTGAAGTGGGTCAGCACCTCTCCACCCTCAGGGCCATGGGAGAGGCGGGGTGGGGAAAGGGCACAGAGGAGATACCGGGAAGCCTTGGGCCTTTTCCTTTGGTTACAGCACAGGGACCAGGCCTTCGTAACCCACCACTCCCCCCACTCTCTCACCAAGCTGGGGAACCCCTGGCCAGCCCCAGTGACATGTTTCCCCCGGAACACTGGAGAAGTACCACTGCTAGGCTCTCACCAGCTCCCCCTGAGGCTGGGTTCGTGGCCCTGTGGCTATTCTCCCCTGAGGTGAGATTTCGGCTCTCTGGCGCCTTGCTGAGCACGTCACTCCCCGTGTACCTGAGGGAGACAGGGCCTCAGACCCCCAGGCCCTCTCCTGCGGGGTGGCTGCCGCTGTAACAGAGATGGACACAGGCTTAGGTGCCCTGAGGAGGGATGTCCAAGATCCTGGACAAGAAAGATCACACAACCTGGAGGTAGTCACAAGACACACACACACACACACCCCCCCCTTTATCCCCAGAAGAAAACTTCACTACCGTGAAGAAGATAATCATCCCCAAATTAATCCATAAAAATAATGTGAGTCCACCAAAATTCCAATCAAACGGGGGGGGAGGGGCCTACGATATCAATGGAAATTATTGAAAATGAAATGGCAAATTGATTTATTGAAATTGCAAATTATTGAAAATGAAAAAATGAACAATTGAAATGGAAAATAAATACAGTTACTAATTGCTAGGGACTGAATGTTCGTGTCCACCCCCCCCCCACCAATTCATATGCTGGAATCCTAAACCCCAAAGGGGATGGTATCAGGAGGTGAGGCCTTTGGGAGGTGATGAAGACGGAAGGCAGAGCCTGCATACATGGGATTCGAGCCCTCGTGGAAGGGTCCCACAGAGCGCTCTGGCCCCTCTTCTGTGGCCTGAGGACACAGCGGGAAGCCTACAGCCTGCTACCTGGAGGAGGGCCCTGTCCAGAGCCCAGGGGTGCGGGCTCCCTGATCTCAGACTTCGGCCTCTAGAACCGGGAGAAACACGGCTGTTCACACACTGCCCAGTCTGTGGCGCTTGGTCCAGCGGCCTGAATGGAGACCCAAGAGCACTGAGGTGGGACTGCCCCCAGCAAGCCGTCACAACACGGGCTCAAACTCCAGTACTTTGTGCAGGACCAGCCTCGTACCGATGGGACCAGCACCGGCACGGCAGGCAGAGAAATGGCACAGCAAACTGGAAGCCCAGAAATGGGCCCATCTACAGCACAAGAGGTAGAATGTGGTGAGAAAATGCATTTCAGGGGCGCCTGGGTGGCTCAGTGGGTTAAAGCCTCTGCCTTCGGCTCAGGTCATGATCTCAGGGTCCGGGGATCAAGCCCTGCATCGGGCTCTCTACTCAGCGGGGAGCCTGCTTCCCTTCCTCTCTCTCTCTCTCTCTGCCTGCCTCTCTGCCTACTTGTGATCTCTGTCTGTCAAATAAATAAATAAAGCTTTTAAAAAAAATGCATTTCAGATCGAAGTCAGTGGGAAGGGTTGCCCGGTTCCCTTTGTGGAGAAGGACTTGGCAGTAAGAGAGGAGGGCTTGGTTTTCATGTTGTCTCTTTCAGGACTGTTGACTTTTCTGACACTGGATATGTAGTACGTGTGTGTGTGTGTGTGTGTGTGTGTGTGTGTGAAGCTATTTTTATGTCAATGATGTGTTCTCTGGAGATCTTTGTTCCTTTTAGGTTTTTCCCCTTTGTATATCTCTGTATTTAAGAGAAACCTAATAGATGTTGTGACGCTAACAATAAAAGGTCGTAGAACAAGCTGCTGGGGGCTGTTATCTCAGGGAGCTAGGCCCGGGGAAGGTACTCTCACCTTCTGAGTCATCTATGTCTATGACAATTGGATTACTTCTCTCCCATCCCGTCCTACTCCTGCTTCTGCTTCTCTTTCTTCTCCTTCCTCTCCTTCTCTCTCTCTCTTTTTTTTTTTTTTTGTTTAGGTTGCAGGTATGACTTTAAAAAACGAAAAGATGAGAGATGGATTTTGAACAAAATAAACCAGTTCGGAAATGATGGATTACTCACTGAACGGGACTGGACAGCTGGCTAACAATTTGGAAAAAACGAAGTTAGATTCCTGCCTTACACCAAAATAAACCTAAGATGGCTTAAAGATTTACATGTTAGAAGTTAAACCATAAGGGGGGGGGGAAAAGAAGTTAAACCATAAATTATCCTATTGCCTCTACAATTTTATGATAAACAACAGTTTTCTAAGAAAACGTCAAATGAACATAGATAGAACCAGACAACAAAAATATATAAGGCTCCTTTCCATCAAAACAAAATAAAATTAAAGTCAAACTGCAAAAATAGAGAAAGAGAGGGGAGAAAGACAAGATAGCTATGTGACAAAGCATCAAGAATTTCTATATATAAAGAGCTCTTCCAAAAATTCCTGCCCACAATTTTTCTCTTCGAAGCCAAGAACAGAGGGGACCGTGAGCACAATGAAAGCCGAGTTTCCTAGGGCAGGCTGCAGGTGGGGCGGGCGGGGCTGGGCCAGAGGGTTCAGAATGGGAGTGAATAGCTCAGTAGGGCAGCTCCAGGGCTGGGTGCCCTCCATGTGGCAGGGGTTCCCCAGTCTCCCTGGCATCCATAGTCCCATCTGGTGCCAGCTTCTCCAGCCCAGCCTGACATACACCCCGCCCCAGCACATCTAACATTTCCCATTGCTTCACACACATCAGACACTTCCCATTCCCATGACTTTTCTAAATGCTGGTCCCTCTGCTGAGCTCACCCTCTCTCATCTCTCCCAGAAGAAAAAAAAAAAAAAAAAATCCAGCTGCTCTTTGAAAGCTCAGCTCAAATGTCCCTTGTTGTACAAAACCATCTCTGAGCTGCCCCGGATAGAGGAGCTCCCTCCAGGCTCCCGCAGCACCTGCCCAGCCTTCTACCCACCGAAGCACACTTTTCTACTTACCTGTCCCAGTCCCCTGCTGGACTCTTCTTCTGGATCTCTCCATACAGGGCTCTCTGTGGGATTCCCCCCAGTACCCCACCGCCCCAGGTCCGGCAGGGAGCAAGTGTGCGAACATGACATGCACAAATGAACCCTACCGTGAGTGACAGAGCTGAGTGCTTGGACTTGCTTGGTGGAGCTTGAGGGTCAATCAGAGTGTTTCCTAAAATAGTACAGTTTTATTAACAGTAAGGATAGGTGAATTATTGGACTGTCACGCAATTGTGAGAAATACGCGAAAGGAGAGGTGTCAAGTCACCATAAGAGCAAAAGAAGGAAACCCGCCGAGGGGCAGGGGTGGCCAAATGCCCTTGAACTTCTGTGAGCCACTGCTGGGTCTGGCAGTCATGGGCTCCTACGGGGCGTTGAACCGGGCGTGCCCTGCCCTCGAGAGCTACCCCAGGGGGGCGGGGAGGAAGAGCTATGAGAGTGACATTCACAGGCTTCGTGGTGACCCCAGGAGGGAAGCAATGGCCATGCTTGCAGGATGCTGGTGCGGGGAACCCTGTCTGAGGACGCACGAGACGCCCCCCAGCAGCGTGTGGGGTGGCGATGGGGACTGGAGCCCGCACGGCCAGAGGATTTGCTCTACCGTTTCCCTGCTGAATGTCCAGCATTGGAATCGTGTCTAATGCACAGCAGGCCTTCAGGAAGTGTGTTGACAGAACGCCTGGAAACGGTCCTGGAGCTGCCTGGGGATGGTGCAGAAGTCCACCGGGAGGGTGTCCCCAGACTGAATCCTCTTGGGCTAGAAAACGGGACTGTTCTCACTGGCGGTTTGGCCCACAGAAGATTTGGCTCTGAGGGAGCCAAGGGTGGGCCTGGCCTATTGCAGGGGAGAGGCAGAGCAGGGTGGGGGGCACCAGGGCAAGGACCCAGAGGGAGGAAAGGGACCGAAGGGAGGAGGGGAGTTGCAGGGGTGGGAGATGGATGGGTCTGGGCTCCCCCCCTCTCCCTGTGACCAGAGCAGCAGGAGACAGCGGGGCACTCCCGAAGCTCCACTATGCCCGGGGGACAGCCTGCTCGGAGAGGAGGCTACCGTGGGCTCGGTAAAGAGGCGGGCCTCCATCTGGGCTTTGAGCACGTCACAGGGGCTCAAAAGAACACAGGGCTCAGAAAGGCCGGGTCTGTTCTCAAAGTCACCCAGCTAGTGACAGAGCCAGGATTCAGTGTCACAGCTTTCTAATTCCAGAGCCTGACCTTTTTTCACTGCTAAAAAAAGCGAGGCCGCTGGCCCAAGGCAGGCGTGGAGCCCCGCGGCCAGCTCCACAGCCACAGCCAGCCACCAGGGCCACGGTTAGAAGCACGGGTCACTCTGGGGACAGGGCCAGGCACAACTGCGCAGCCCGCAGAAGAGAGTGTCCCGGGGTGAGGGCAGGGCCTGCTGGAGCCCCTGGTGCTCTCTCCACCACCCTCCACCCCAGCCCCGGCCCGGCCTGATCTTCCTACCCAGAAGCCAGGAACCGGCCTGTCTCCCGGCCTGGAGGGGGCCACAGCTGCTCCCGCAGCCCCGGTCCCAGCAGACAAAGGCGCTTTCTTTCCCAGCAAGGGTCTTGATCTCGGGCTGCCTAGGATTCAAAAGTTCTTAGGAAGTAAGTGATTCTCTCCCAGGGTGTGCATACGTGCGTGCGTGCGTGCGTGCTTGCGTGCGTGTGTGTGCACGTGCGTACATGCACGTGCACGGGTGGACGGGTGTGTGGGTCCGGGGGAGCCGGGCTGTGAGGGTGGTCACGTCCCCTCTCGACCTCCCGGGTCTGGCTTGATGTTTCTCTCTGTGCGTCCTTTGTGCGCGTCTTCAGCGGTGTGTTCGCTGGGCGGACGTGCCGGGTGGGTCTGTACATGCGGGCGTGTCCCCACAGCTCCGTGTGGGCCTGTTTGCTACAGGGGACCTGCGCAGGTCTCTGTGTACACCAGCACGCGTCTCTACATGCTTCCAGGCCTGTGTATCTGTGTAACTGGGTCCAGACCCAAGTGCTTCTGGGGTCCGTGTAGGTCTCGTGTGTGAGTCTGCAGGAGACACCTGGTCCCAGCCCTCCTACCCCTCTGGCTCTGGCCATGCCTCCTTACCCTGGCCCAGCCCTGGCTGGGGCTCTGCAGTGCGCCAGGCCTCCTAAAGGAACCCCCTTCCTCCTCCCCGCCCCTCCGCCCCCGGCTCTGCATTTGTCTGGGAACAACCTGGCCCCTTTCAGCTCTGGGAGGAAGACAGGTTTGTACAGCTTGGCTTGGCCCATACACTTACCAAAAGTTCCCTGGCTCCCAGCCGACTCTTTATAAAAAGGCTTGTGGGGAAGAGCCCAACAGGAAGGTGGGGACCTCACGAGGGGGCTCAGGACCCCCGCTCCTCCCCCCAAGATGAATTGGGAGCATGGGTCAGCTGAACGTCAGCTAGGGAGAGGACCCTGGGTCCTGAGGTTGTGCTTGGTCTGAGGACACCCCACTCTCAAGGAAGGGACACAGCAACTCAGGGTCTCATACCCAGGCTGGCAGAGGGGGCCGAGCACAGAGAAGGGAAGACCCAGAGAGGTGCCCCACACCATTCAGGGAGCTGAGCCCCTTCCAGGCATCCTGTTGGGCAGGTCCGTGGTGAGCCTTCTGTAGGTAACCCTGGGTCTGCCTACCTTCAGGGAGGGTGGGTGCTGCTGCCAGTCTCTGACAGCCTTAGTGGGAGGCTCCGAGGCCTGGCTGCCCCTTGCTCCTGGCCTGCAGGGCCTCCGGATTCCAAATCAGAAGGTTCGTGTTTGCACTGTGCTGGTATCTCGGGGTGGATTTTACCCTGCACCCCCCTGCTTGGACTGATTTCTCCCAGCCCCACCAAAGCCCAGGAGTGGGGGCTTCTGCTCCGTTCTCCCCACACTGATATGGGGGGCACCATCCTCTAATGGCACAGGGGTCCTGGGGGCCCTAAGATGTTGGAAGGAGGGTTGTCCAATGGGGTGGGATCTGATCCCGAGTGGAGCTCAGAGCACAGAGGGCTGCCACTCTCCGTGGCTGTCTGTGGGGACACGTGAGCTGGTGCTGAAGGAGGTACCACAGCCACAGGGAAGGGCAGGCCGGGGCCACCCAGAAGAGGGGCCCAGTAGGCTCCCAGATGTCCGTGGTGAGGACTCGGCTCCAGGAGGCTCCTGGGTCCTGGAGTTGGAAAGAACATGCTTGAAGAGGTTCCTTTGTCCAATCCCCATGGCCCCTACCCCAGCGGCCCCTCTCCTCTTGCCTTCAGGAATCTTTCCCTAGAATGGGGGAGGGTGCTGTCCTGGGAAGCTCTGCTCAGACCTGTCGTGTGTCCGGGCCGGGACTGTGTTTGCAACGTAAGAGCCAGGCAGAGTCTCTATCCTCGGGGCCCGTTGCCGTATCTCTTCTCTGAGAAATGAGCACAGACGGGCTGCCTCGCTTAGCGCCAGAGGGAGCGTGGCACCAAGGATCCAGGGGGAACTGAAAACTAATGCCAGCAAGGTCAGGGTTTCGAGAACATGGTGCATCCCCAGTTAACTCTGCAAAGTACCGCTTTGGACGGATGTTTGATGTCTTTCCAGTCCCACTGGGGGGCGGGGAGTAGCGAGGTCCAGGCAGTGGAACATGGCCCCTGTGCCCTGGGCTTGTTTTGGGGTCCTGGGCTGTGCACTAAGAGTGCCCCTTCCGTTCTCTTCCTCCATGGGACACAAATCCCCCGATTTGTCTGGGGGAGGGAAGCAAGTGACTGTGGGTGCTTAGTCAGCAAGTCTACCTGCTGCTGGGCCACTGTCCTCCACCCCTCGGTCTATCTGTCCCTGCCTCAGGCGCACACCAACACTGGGACCACTGGAGTCCGGGCCCTCGTCCTTATACACATATATTCTGCCTCCTGACGGGGACGTTGACAAGGGACTGAGTCAGAGCAGGAGGGTCCTCCAACCTGGGGGGTCCTCCAGAAGCCGGGGTTGGGGCCTTCCTCAGGCCCCTGTGATCCACCTGACAGGCCCGCACGTGCGACCCACACTCCTCCCCAAAGGCATTCATCCGGGCCTTGGCAGCCCCTCTGGCTCTTCGCTGGCCTGGAAAGTTTGGGATCTGTGAATGGAAAAGCCTGGCTCAGAGCTGGAGTGGGGATGGGGGTGGGCGGGGTGGGTGGGAGCGGTGTCTAGAGTTTTCCTGGTCTGGCTTCCTCCTGGTCAGAGCCAGGAAAGAGGTTTAACACCTCAGCCGTCCTGAGTCACTGCCTGCCCTCCTCAACCCGGACCACCCTCACCCCTGCCTCCCTCTACTCGCACCTGCAGGGTGGCCCTGGGTGCTGTCACCCCCTCTTCAGAAGTCCCTGAGGACTTGCGGTGAACCCAAGTGCATGGGGGAGAGTGGTGGGGGAGGCCCAAGCATCCTCCTGAGGGGGGCAGGGGAACAACGAGCCACACACCCAGCAGGATCATGGAGTCCGGGGGCCTCATAATGAGACTGAGGAGGTCTGGCCGTCGGGCCTCCTGTCTGCTGCTGGCCAGTGCCTGTCTCCATGGTGTGGGTCGCCCCCGGGGTGGAGGGCTCTCCCCTCTGGGGTCCGCCGGCCGTGGGCGTTGCATTGACTTGGGCTCTGCATGCATTCCTGGCATCCCGGCTCTGAGCGCCAGGGGTGACGCGACAGTGCCCTCCCTAAGGTGACAGCACCACCAGCGCTGCCCTTCTGCGTCTCGCAGGTCAGCGCTGGTGGTGCGGGGAGCCCCCCGGTGCCCGGAGGAGCCCCAACTCCTCACGCAGGGAACGTGTGCTCTGGGCGCCGGATCCAACCTGCACACACGTCTCTGGCGGCCCCGGGGGCTTTTGTTTTCTGAAAACCGAGCTGACTCATACATTTACAAATCAGGGGTTTTTAAATATCTGAATTTTCATCCTCTGTTGGAGAAAAAAACCAAAAACCCAGTCAGGGTACCGGGGACACACAGCCACCCTCCCGCGTGGCATCCTTGGGCTCTCCCTTTCGGTCAGGACAAGAGGTTTCTGGTTTCCAGAATCCACACCCCTTCCTGTTGCCTGACATCCGGCCCCCGGCCCTCACATTCGTCAGCTGCCTCGGCCGCTGGGGGTGGGAGTCCATAAACACAGCCACAGTTTCTTAGTCCTCTTCGGGCTTGGCCGTCAGGCAGGGACAGGCATGGCCACAGCTCTGCACTCTGCCCGCACAGAGCTGCTCCCCTCGCCCAAAGGGGATGGAGAGAAGTGTGGCTTGACAAGTTCTTCACGAACCCCTGGCACATCTTGCACATCTTTAAAAATCCCTCCAACAATGCTGCCCACTAGGGTTGATGTCACACGGAGGTAGCGGGATCGCCCACCTTCCTTTCCTGAAAACGTCCTCTGCCCCCGCCCACGACTGCTGGCGCCCCATGACGGCCGGCCCATCGCGGCTCCTTCTGGCTCCCTGGGCGTAATCCCACTAGAGGTTGGGAGACCGCGACGTCTGGCAGATGTAGCGGTTCCTCGGGCCAGTGCTGTCCTCCCGACCAGACTCTGGGGTCCCCAACCGCAGAATGCTGTCTGATCTGTCTCCCCAGGCCCCGCCTCGCTCAGTGCACGGCAGAAGAGGTCGGGAGTCAGGCAGTGTTCAGGGCCCCCCAGCTGTCAGTCAAATGAAGGCGGAGCTGGCCACGGGCTGGGGCCAGATGAGGTGTGTCTGCTGCCCTTGGTCACAGGTGTGGGAGGCGGAGAGATGGAAACTCACTCATCCCTGTACAGATGTGGTCCCAGCTGCTCTTTCCTGTGTTGCTCTCGCCTCTGCTTCCACGCCACGGAGGGCTCCCAGCCACGGTGCCCTGCACTCCGCGCTCCCGCGTCGGGCCTTCCTGCTGCCCGGCTCCAGGTGAAGGTGACCAACGAGGGCTCCTCCCCAGGCCTGTCTTCCTGGAGGCTTCCCCTCTGGCCACGTTGCAGGTAGAGAGCTCACAGCCACTGGCTGAGGCCTGTGTCACCGGCCCCTTCCCAAGGCACGGGGGGCGGGGGGGTTGCCTCCTGGTCCTCAGGCCATGTCACACGTCTCCCTCTGGCCGTGTCCTCCCGACTCTGCCCCTCCTGTCGTTGCTGGGTCCTCTCTCTAAAACCTGCCTAGCTCCTGATCTGGCCTCCGGCCCTTTCGAGGGGGAGGTGGCCCCTCAGGACGCATGCCCACGGTCCCGTGCTACTTTGAAGTCTGTTTTATCTTAAAAGTAGATGTCACTCTTACAAACTACTGTATGATTCATATTTAGGCAAAACCATGTTCAAATAAATAAAATACTTTAAATGACTTAGTTTTTGGACTGAATCTGTGAATAAAACTGATGCTCTATGACAGGTCGCCGGTGGTTTCCATGAAGGGCCAGACGGTGCGGACTTCTGGCTTTGTAGGCCTGCGCTTCTGTGCGACAATCCACAAACGGCCACGGAAAGGACAGAAAGGAATGGGTGTGGTCCGGGCTCCGGGCTCTGAAACTAGAATTTGGTGTGATTTTCACATGTCATGAAATAGTCTTCATCTTTTGATTTTTCCATTATTGACAAACGTCAGGTCCGCTCTTGGCCTGGGGGCCGGGCAGAAGCAGACGACGGCTGTGCTCCGTGGACTCGGCGCTGGGACGGGGCTGGGCCTGGGTCCCGCCGTCAGACTCACCTCGGAATTCCCGCTGACAGCAGGTGACGGCCGACACGAGCCTTGTCCTCATGTGGAGGACACGCTGTGGGATTAGCTCCCGCATGTCAGGGCCAAGCACAGTGGGCAGAACCGAACGGACGCCAGGAGGCAGTGCTGAAGCCGCCATGGGGTGAGGGTCATGGCCAGGCCCCCGGGGGGTGAGGAGCTGTTTCACCTCCCGCTCTTTGCCGGCGGCTCCTGTGGCACCCAGTACGGTGGTGGCAGGCAACCCACGGACAGACACCCTGGAGTGAGGGATGAGCAGACTACACACCGAAAAGCTGGATCAGAGCTCTCCCAGCTGGGGTCTCGGGTCCTGCGTACTCCAGCCTTGTCGCAGACCCTCGGCTCCAGCCTTGAGAGATGGGCTGCGTCACTGGCGAGCTGCCCCTCCTCTCAGCCCCGGACTTCCCTCTGGCCCTTCCGGCGGGGAAGTTACACACCCCCTTCCATTTCTCACTAAGACCGGCTGCTGCTTCTCACGTGGGCCCTTTCACCTGGGCTGGTGAGTCCGAGCGCCATGAATGAGACTCCAAGATCGCCCTTAGGCTAGCAGAGCGGGATGGGAAGGAGACCCCTTCCCCCAGGATAACTGGGCTCAGGGTGTCTGGCACCAGAATAGCCCCTTCCCCCCCGCTCATCATTCCTTTCACCCTCTTTCCCAAAGCTGCCTTGGAGGGGCGGCTTGCTCCAGGCCTCAGTCTAGATCCCGATCTGCTCAGCTAATGGCTCTGGAATCTTCCTGGGCCCCCAAATCCCAGCTTTGCCAGGTACTGGTTGGGGGAACAAGTTATTTCACCTCTCTGGGCCTCAGTGCTCTCATCTGTAAATTGGGGATTTTCGAATTTTCGAGGGGATTGAGAATTATCGAGGGGATTGAGAATATGGCCACAAAGCCCTCAGAGTGAGCCCCAACCCGAGGAAGTGCCTAGGAAACACTGTGGGAGTGCACTATGACACTGAGGGAGGTTATCGGAGGAAATACGGGCTGATTGGTTAAATTCAAATTCCAGATAAAAGTTTTTATTAAGTGCGTACTGAATACTGCATGGGATATACTATACGAAGAACATCAGTGTATCTGAAATTAAAACTAACTGGGTGTCATTTCCTCCATCTGGCAACTCTGTGCTCAAGGAGGCCCCACAGATCCAGGAGGGGCCCGGAGCTTGGAGCAAGCCCTTCCTTTTCCGTGATTTCCCCGCAACATCCTTGATTCCATTGCCCTCTTTCCAGGGGACCGGTGCTCCTTCCCTCACCGGCTACTCAAAAGCAGTAAAGACACACAGCTCAGGTACAAGCCTACTTTTCAGCACTGGACGTTGGTCATTGCCATCAACCCCATCGACGACTCTTTGGGTGCGAGTTAAAATTCTCCCTTTTCCCTCCTTCTACAGATGAAGAAACAGGCTTGGAGAAGTAGGGATGTGGCCCTCATCCCCTCCCCCAGAAGCCATCCGTTTCCCCCTCACCCCCATCTCCATCCTGGGGGCCCCTTCGTCCTCAGACAAGGGCTGAGAGCCAGAACTGACAACAGGACAGTCTCCACAGGGCCAGCTTCAGTCACGTCCAAACTGCTCACCCACAACACCCTCCTCGCGGGGCTGGACTTAGCTCACCCCTTTCCCTTACTTCCCAGCTCACCCCACAGACCCCGCCGAGTCTGGATTAGGAGAGGGGCCTGGTGCCGGTCCCTGGGCAGCGTGTGAGCTGGGGCTCTAAGCAGCCACGGTCTAGAACCAAGGTGCTTGTCACTGGGCTCGGTGAACCCCACTGCTGACCTAAGAAAGAGATCCTTCTCTGACCAGCAATTCTTGCAAGAAACCATTTTAAGGAATTTGCTATAAATGCATCAAGCATAGAGGTTTCCAGAGGGTGTGGCACAACTATTCCATTTTCCCTGGTGCCCATATTTCTGAGTGCCATTCAGTCCTATCTGGTCTCTGAGGTGGAGGGGGTCCCAGATGGGCATCACGAAGGCTGGCCTATCCCAACCTCAGGCCGGTGGGACCTAGCCCCAGCTCTGCTCTCTGTGCTTGGTGACATAGCTGTGGCCTTTTGTTGGCTTTCATCCGGCAGCCTGGATGCCAGCGTCCCACTACCCAGCAACCAAGATGCTCCGAAGACAAATGAGGTCACTCACAGCAGACACACACACAAAACACCGCAACACGAGCCCAGCGTGCTCTGCTAATTGCACTCCTTTGCCCTCATGGAGGGAGAATCTATTGGGGCAGGCTCCTAGGTCAAGAGTGAACCCAAGCCTCTTTCCTGCTCATGCTGCATCAATGATCACCCTGCCCAGAATGAGGGCTCCGTGCATCTGGATTGGAGGTCTAGAAAGGCTGTGGTACATCCTTCCTTGAAAAACTGCCGCAGAAAACTCCAAGGCCTTGGTGAACCATCCCTCGGGCATCCTCCCTGCTCTTCAGCCACCATCTGTTGGTGGGAGGCACCTAGTAGGGACCCGGCAAGGGCGAAACTGGTGGGTCTCCTGCTCCCAGTCTGGGACTTTGGCTAAGGACCACCAAATCCTTAATGAGCCTCAAGGACCCCAGCTACTGAGGCATTCCTGTGTTCTCGAGCCAGTTCTGAGCCCACGGAGGTACCCCGCCCCCACCCCCAAGTCCCAGGTGTGTGATTTGAGGGGCGGGCTTCTAGAAAGGGGTTTAAGAAAGTGGCACAGTTGAGGCATCAGCTGTGAGTGCTCAGGCCCCAAGCCTGGGAAGCGGAACTTGGCTGCGCTCCCTTCCGGGCATGGGTCTTAAGCAGTGTTCTGGTGAGGAGATCCGGCCAATCCACCCCCATGAGTGAATACTTAACGAGCCCCAACAGTGTGCCCAGAACAAACTGGGCACCTCGGGAAGATCGTGGACTGCTGTGTGCATAGGGTATATTCACACGAGGCCCAGGCAGCAAGAGACATCCAAGTGCCACTGAATTTGACTTTTAAAATTGTTTTTTTTTTTTTTTTTTTAAATCCAGGATCAAGACCACAGACAATTTATTATGTGAGACACGGGGGTGAAGAATGACCAAGGAAAGTTATGGCTGTGAGTGACATGGAATTTAGATGAAAAGGCTCAAGTTTGCTGAAGAGAGTTTTAGATTTGGCTTTTGCTCTTGGAAACGTCAAAATAATCATAAGCAGCACTTATGCCTTACAGAGCAAATAATCCACAGAGTGTCATTTTCATTTTGCAAACAGGGACACAAAAGCAGTCAAAGATAAGCCTAAACACCCAGAGAGTTAACATACAGGTTCGGTAAGATATAACAAGGGATTCAGCATGCTGGTGGGTTTTTAAATCAAATCCATATTGAACCCTGTGACCTACGGGAGGTTCTAAGCGGAACCTGGGGAAAGCAGCTTTTCCATACAAAACAACGCCGACGCCGACAAAGGGAAACCCAGGCTCTGCTGGATGTCTATAATACTCATTTGCAGTAAGGCTTTCAAGATACATGAATTTTTATAGCATTTGTATTTTAAGGATTTAGGGCAAATACATTTTTTTTTCTACTTGATAAAAAGAAAATTAGTACTTAAAAGGTTCAAAAATATATCGATTGAGTGATTTTTTTTTTACATAAATAAATTATATTGATTTTTAGGATTTAACAGCTGAAAAAACCCTTTCTGCTTCCACTGGAGGCAAAACTGAACAAAATGTTAGTTAAATAGAGAGCAGCATTTCTAAGAAATCTGTTGTCAGCATTTAGACCATCTATGCTACAAAGATGTCATTAAATAGGATTTGCTCATTCGCTGGATTCTTTCTTCATACTCATGTGATCAGCTACAGAATTCCTTATTTTTATCCGATTCATAACGCTGGGACTCCACGGTCTGAAAATACATCTGATTTTTTTTTTTTTCCGGTCACAATTTAACAGACTTCTTTGAGATGCTCATTTTAACATTTACATAATTTATAATCCCAAATGTATAAAAGACAATGACAAAAGCATCATAAATAAATAATGCAAACTGAAATAGTTATGTCGAACTTTTGGACCTTCTGATAAATTAGCAAAACTGTAACAGAAAAAGTAAAAAATACAGTAAATTGTGACAACACAAAGTGAAACTGGTACTAGTAACACTTCCAACATTTCCAACGGTCCTGCACAGCCCCATGCCCCCCGAGTCCTGAACCATGAGCTTATTTCAAGTCTCAGAGCGTGAACTATCGATAAAAGTAAGACCCTCAGGAAGGATGGAGCATGAGTGGGGAGGGACAAAAGGTGGGGTGAGCGCCCCTCAGGTAGGTGCTTCCCGAGTGAGGAAGAAGGGAAAATGATGTTAATTTGCAACGGTCTTGGCTAACTTGATTTGGAATCTGGGTCCAACTGCAAAATGGAAACCGGAGAGAGGGAGAGAAAAAAAAAAAAAAACAGAGAGAAGAAACAAACGTTCACAGTCATTTTATAAAAGGTGGCACACATGTTCTGACAACCTCAAATAATTTTGACAAAGGGACCTAGCAAGTGTAAAAAGTGTTGAGTGATGCTACTCTCCCAGGCTCCAGAAAGAGCCTTATTCTTGGTAAAGGGAAGCACAAGGTAAAAACCCGTGCCGGCCCTGGTAGCGGCCGGAGCGACTCTTGAGAACGAGGGGACCAGATGAGCCGCGTGTGGTCCCCCCCGAGGGCGAGCCCCTCGCCAGCCCCCCACGGCCGGCAAGAACTCTGGGGGTGTAAAGCTTTCTCATCCTGAGAGTGAGCCTCCGACCTGGGGGAGAGTGCACGCGTGTGCATGACGATGCCTGGTCAGCGTTTCTCCTCGCTGCACGTGTCTGAGATACCATGAAGGGGGATGTCCTATTGCTACCAGTAAGGTTTCTGTTTTATAAAGAAATGAATATATATGCATTTTCAACCGTTAGTTATATATTTCTGTCTACACTACTCATTTAGTCATCATGATAATAGGGAAATATCGGAACGAAAAAATATGCACCAGCATTTCCTGTTTCTGTGCTTTTCGGTTTCCCCATTACACGCTTCCCATTCAACACAGCTCAGGGAAAAGAGGAGCTCCTCGCGGTCTCCATTCTTGCGCCCTCCGGCGGCGAGTCCCTAGACAGCTTTCTTTTGCCATTGTCCCTCCTCAAATAAGGGGGAAACTTGGAGGAGAGGGGGAGGGGGCGTGTCACCAAGTACTGTATCAGCTACGGCTGCTGGAATGAACGAGTGGGTAACAGAACGAGAATTCTGTGCCTCCTACACTAGGTCGACAACACTCAGCTAATGAAGTGGCAAGACCCTGCGACTATTAACATCCGTGACCACAGTTCTCAGAAAATTAGGTAGATAGTCTTACTTATGGAAACACAGGTTCTTATGAAGGTGAAGTGAGGAAGTAACAAACCTTTATGGGATAAGAAACTTACAAGTCACAATCATTTCTTAAATGAAAAAGTTCTAATTGGTGTCACTGTTAGAGTCTTTGAGGCCCCCCTCCCTGGCCTGGGCTGCGTGTTCTCTATCCGGGGGCCCGGGGGCCCTGGATTCGGGGCAGTTCTGATCGCTGCCTGGCTCCTTTTCGGACCCGGCAGCGGGCTCTGGGTTGGGGTTCAGACTGTCCCCTTTTGTTTTCTTCTTCTTCCTCTTCTGGCTCTCCAGACCTATCACCTCAGAGTGTCTGGCCTGCTGCATCGCCGGCAGAGCCATGCCCATGCCCGGGGAGAGAAACATGGATGGGTAAATGAGTCCAGGAGACACTCCTGGGATGAGAAATGGGTTAAAAGCCACAGGACTACTGGTAGTTATTGCCGGTTCGGACTGATCAGAAAACGGACCAGGGCCAGGCTTGTCCTCAGCCAATGTGTCCGTTTTTACATCATGGCTACTTGGCTTGTCCTCTACAGTCTTCTCGGTCGCCGCGGTCCCACTCTTCGTTGTGCTTGGCGGAGGCGCAGGAGCGGCGGAGGTGCAGGCGGCGGCCATGGGCGCGTTGAGGAGGCCCCCGACTCCGAACATCTGGGGCACCGCGGCCATTCCCGGCAGCATCATGGGCAGCATGCTCAAGGTGCTCTTGACCTCTTCGCCTGTGGGCATCGCGGCAAAGCCAGCCGGGAAGCCCACCAGGCCCGTGAGGGGGATGCCCGGCATGTTTCTCATGTTCTGGAGTCCTACCAGGTCCATCCCAGCGATGAGGCCGTTCATGAACAGGGGCCCCATCCCCGCTGGAGAGTCCGCCACGATAGCCGGAGCCTTCAGGAGCTCGCTCCGAGGCCGCCTCCCCCTTCTGCGGGGGCCCGCATCTCGAAGAACAGGCTCAGCCAGGGTGTGATTGAACTTGTTTTCTGGGAGAAACCCCTGAAAAAGGACAAAGAAACACAGGATGCAGAAGGTTACCGGGTGGCACGTGACGGGCTGGGGACAAAGACCAGGGTTCTGCACCAGCCTGGCCTGTCCCTGCTGCACGACGGACCCAGGCGGGAGTCGCCCTACCTGCCTACCTTGCCAGCTCTTGCCTGCCTGCCTGAAGTCGCTCTCTCCGAGGCCGACAGCCACCAACCAGCACACGCAGGCGGCATCTGCTCTGGAGAAGCCTGTCAGGGCACTGGGAGCTGGAGCCCCGGTAAGGACACCCAGGTCTTAGTTGAGACTTGCTCCTGGGAGCCCTTGACCAAAGCGAGCATTCCTCTTCCTCGTGACACAGGAAGCTTTTTTTTTTTTTTTTTTAAGATTTTTTTTTTTTTATTTGACACAGAGAGAGATCACAAGTAGGCAGAGAGGCAGGTAGAGAGGAGGAAGCAGGCTCCCTGCTGAGCAGAGATCCCGATGCGGGGCTCAATCTCAGGACCCTGAGATCATGACCTGAGCCGAAGGCAGAGGCTTAACCCACTGAGCCACCCAGGTGCCCCGACACAGGAAGCTTTTTAATGGAAGCAACAGCAACAAAGCAGAGGAGGGGAGACAGAGCTTTGCAGCCGTCGGACCTGGAACTTGGTCCCAACTCCGTAACAAGCTGTGGGACTTGAGCCACAGCGGTTAGCCTCTCAGAGTTCTGGGGAGAAAGGTCCACGACAGCTGTCTGGCAGTTACTGAAAACCAAGTGTGCAAGACGTTATCTGGCCCACGGGAAGTACTCACTGAAGGGATGCCAGTATCTGCGTGCATCCCACTCCCTCTGGGTCCTAAGCTCCTGGAGGACCACCGCTCAGATGCTGAACAGGATGCCTACACGGGTGCCGGGACGAGGGCACTCTTGCACATTGCTGGGGAAAGGCATCGGATCAAAGTGACGTTCTGGGTGGCCTCAAGGGAGACAATCTAGTTTTGCTCTGATCAGAGGGCTGGGTTGTGTTTGTTTTCCTGCTGAGCGAAGACCCCCAGGACCAAGTGCCTGCAGCCTGAACTGTGACTGCGCCATGGACGTGCAGCCATGCCGGCACCCGGGTCACCAGCCCTGCTCATGGGACACCCCGCCGCTGCCTCCGTGGACGCTTGCTAGAGAGGCAGGGAGCTGCAGGGCAAGTGTGAACCTGGCAGTGGGCTTGCTGCAGCCACACGCGCTCCTTCCTCTGTGCCTGTGGCCCAGGAGCCCCGTGGGGCAACGAGGACGCACCAGTCCCTGCTGGGGAACCTGCTGTGCCAGGGCTCACTGCCTGCCTGTGGGGAGAACGGAACTACTGCTGCAATTACCATGCATCTAACTCGAATCTGCTTCCAAAATAGCCTGAATAATCTCTGTATCCAGAGAAATGTTTTCCCCCAGGAAGCCCCACCCCTTCTCCTCCCTGCGGTCATCCGGCTCATCTAGGAGGCACATGTCCACGGACGGCACTGGGGGTGCACAGGCACAGCTGCGGCTGCCATGCAATCTGTCTTCTCTGTACAGAGGAGCATAAAGAAAACGCCCTTCCCTGTGGGTCCCTGAAGTCGTTATCTCCTCCTCCTTGTGGTTCCTGTCACAAAGCTGGTATCATTCTACCACCTTCTCTTTGATCACAGCCACAGTGAGCCCCCAGATGTTCAGAGTGGCCCTGAGGGATCTATAACCCTGGGTCTGTCCTGGGGAGGCATACTGCCATTGGGGCTGGAACGCGGAAGCGGGGACGGGGCCCTGCACAGAGGCAGAGGTGGGAGTGAGGCTCCCGGCGCTGCTGAGGCTGGAGGAGCCCACGCTTCTCCAGAGCCACCTCGGCTGCCTTTGCAGGATTCTCAGCCGTCTGTATCAATACCTTCCCTTCCTGCAAGTTGGGGGGAGTTGGGGGTGGGGACGTGGCAAGACACAGCTGAGAGTCCACCAGTCTACTTGGAGGCTCGGACTCAGGGACCCAGCTGCAGGTCACACCAAGAGACGTGAGAAGGGCCAGAGAAACACTTTTATTAGGGCTGGAGTGCTAAAGGAGACAGGACAAGAAGGCAAGGAGCCCACAGATGCTTAAGGGCTGAGACTGGCAGCCAGGTGTGCAGGCAGGAGGGCTCCTCACACCCTGCCTGAGGACGCCCACTTGGACTTGATTCCAGGAGCTCTGGTGTCCCCGTTCAGCTCACTGCCTAACTGCTAAAGAAGTCAATCCCTCGAAAATCCAACACATCTCTGCTCAAAGGGGCAGCTGCGGAGACGAGGCTGGTGGGTAACATGGGTTCAGGTTCCCTGGGAGCACACGTGTGGGGCAGCAGCTGGGAAGGGAGGCATAAGGCCCATGGGTCATGCGGGCGTGGGCAGTAAGGGAAACTGGCCACGGCGGCCACCCCAGGGGGCTGGCAGGGAAAGAAAGAGCAGCAGTAGGAGTAGCGACACCACTCAACATGCTTGTACCCGAGTCAGGCAGATGCTAAGGGCTCTGTGTGCATTATCTCAATTAGCAATCCCACCAACCCTGGAGCATCAGCACAATCATCACAGCCATTTTATAAAGAACTTAAAGAATTGTAGACATGTGAAAAACATGTACTTGAATGTTCCCAAATCCCCAGGAATTATGTCATTTTTGAAGTTTTATATCCGTCCTTCAAAGTCTTAAAGAATATTCAAGAAAAACCAGATCATGAGCAAAACGCTTTATGATGGTTGACTCTAAGAAAACTCTTCTCAAAAAGCCTTGGTTTAGGGGCTCCTGGGTGGCTCAGTGGGTTAAAGCCTCTGCCTTCGGCTCAGGTCATGATCCCAGGGTCCTGGGACCGAGCCCTGCATCGGGCTCTCTGCTCAGCAGGGAGCCTGCCTTCTCCTCTCTCTCTGCCTGCCTCTCTGCCTACTTGTGATCTTGGTCAAATAAACAAATAAAATCTTTAAAAAAAAAAAAAAGCCTTGGTTTAGAATAGCAGAGGGAAATGTGATTGTTATGCTCTGCGCCCCTTCTTTCTCACACAGTAAGAGAAACGGGTCCTGCTCCCCAGGGCACAGCTGGGCAGGGAGACCCAGCAGCAGACCCTGGGGCTCCTGGCCTAAGCTGCCGCACACGCCACACCGTCTTGTATCCCCACTCGGGACGACTGGTGCCTGCTCTTTGTGGGGCAGCCGCTCACTCTGGCTCTGGGGGCGATCACTTGGGGAGCAATTCCTGCCTGGTTCCTATTTCCGGAGACAGAGAGTAGGGCTTCATGGACCAGGGCCAGACTAAAAGCAGGACTTCTGATGCACGCCACCTCAGCCGACGGCCCTGGCCAGGGGAGCCACAACGGGACCACTGGGCATTTCCAAGACCTCTTCCCTGAAGCCCACCCACAGCCAAGAGCCAGGGAAAGGTGCCAAGGTGTGTCTTTTTCCTTTACACCCACGAAGTTCCTTCGTAACTCTCCAGCGGGGAGGGTGTGTACAGAAGTCTGAGGTTGGGAAGCAAACCCAGAGCTTGCCGTAAATCAGATGCTCTTTACCATACTCTGAGTTCAACCGGGCATCTAGGGCCAGACAGCTCATCCAGACCAGCCTGCATCCCGCAGGAATCTACCACACACTCCTCAGGTATCGGGATGTCCAGAAGCATCCCTCTGTTGCCCTTGTTGTGAGCCTCTGATGTAGAGAGAGTGCTGAGCCCTCTCGGAACTGGGACCCTGCCAAGGAGGCAAGTCCGGGTTGCCTTCTCCCGCTGGGGTCGGAAGAGCAGCAGCAGAAAGGCCCCAGGGGTGAAGAGAACAGCTCCTCGTCCACAGGGACGCCGAGAGGGGTGCTGGCACAGGAAGTCAGACCTCACCACTTCCTGTGGGAGCGAGAGTCCCTCTAGCCGCCCAGCTGCTGCCCACCCCTTCAGGTGCCCCTCCCAGCCGCTCAGCGACCACACACAGCGGCCAAGCTGGGATTTGGCAGCTCTCCCTCCTGGTAATTATACCCTGAGAGCAAACCTGCTTCCTCTTCCAGGGGAAGCCTGGGGAGAAGGCAAGGAGAGTCAGATGTTAAGCAACACTGGAGGCAAATGTGCTTTTCCAGATGGTACATGGGCATTCCAACTCAAGACATCTTCACCAATACAGGTAGCGTTTACTCCAAAGCCTATGGCTTACAGCTCTCGAGCTGAACTCCTGGGTAGAGGCGGAGAGGAAGGTGGTGACCAAGACGTCCCTACTCTTCCCAGCAAGGCCAGGAGATTTAGCCAACAAACATTCACTGAGTGGAGAGAGACCTGACAACCAAAGAAGGAGGTACATGTGGAAATAAAGTTAAAATTCCTAAACACACAATAATACAAAACAAAAACTGGCTCTAAAAGATATTTTTTGCGGGGGAGTGCCTGAGTGGCTCAGTTGGTTGAGGGTTGGTTGTTGGCTTGGGTCATGATCCTGGAGTTCCTGGATGGAGCCCTGCGTTGGGCTCCCTGCTCAGCGGGGAGTCTGCTTCTCCCTCTGACCCTTCCCGCTCTCATGCTCTCTCTCTGTCTTGCTCACTCTCTAAAATACAAGAACAAAATCTAAAAAAAAAAAAAAAAGACATTTTGGGGACAACTTGGGGAAATCAGAATGTGGACTAAATATTATTAACATTCCCGTGCGTGGTAATGGTAATAGGCAGGAAAATATTCTTAGGAGGCACACGCTGAAGTGTTTAGGGGTGACGGATTATCTCTGCAAGTTACTGTCCAATGACTCAACAAGAAACAAGCAGAAAACCCTACACACACATCTATGAGACAAAGGTAACTTCCACCTACATGTGCACGTGCCCATGCACCTCTCACGAGCGACTACCACGTACCGGCCGTCCTGGGAGCTGAATCCCAGGTGCAGCCCGTGGCGCTCGCCCAGACGAGCTACAATGCACACAGCAGAAGGGGCTGAGGGAAGGGAGAGGTTTCCTGATCTGAATCTATTTCCAGAAGCAGGGGGTCTCCACGGGAAAGAATGAGCGCAGCACACCCGAGAGGACTCCTGTCCCAGCAGGAGCTGAGGGAGACGGGCCCTCCTGGAATCAGGCAGAGTGTCCGGTCTGCACCGTGCTGGCTCGTCCCCACTGGGGAGGCTGGGCAGCCCTGGGGACCAGGTACACGAGGGCTTCCTTCACCTCGCCTTCCTGCAGGACAAGGGCCTCTGAGGCAGGGACTTGTGTTTATTTCACGAAGGAGGGAAAACGCGTCTCTGGTAAAAGGCTGGCTTGCAAGAACAGCTTAGCAATGGGTTTTCTGGCATCAGTGTCTGTAGGAGCGTGAACATTAATTTCCAGAGAACACGAGGGGAACTGTTAGACATGTAGAAAGAAATGGGAAAGCCAAGGAGGAAACCATGTGGTTTTTCTGATGTGTGTCTACAGCAAGAGCTAAGAGGCACAACAAAGCAAGGACCAGAGTCTGTCCTGGATGACTTTCACGTGACGCCGCGTGTGGAAGCGCCGGGAGAGAGGGCAGCAGCCTGCGGGCTGGAGAAAGGCCGTTGGGCTAAGGACTACAGCTGCACCAGTGTGCACAGCACAAGCGGGTCTAAGCAAAGGGGTGCTAGAGACACCCTCAGACAAGAGAGCAAGAGAGGGGCCAAAGGGCACCTGCCCAGCATGATGACTTTTCTAACAAGCAGCCAACCTCGGGACGGGGCCCTGGCCCCATTCTTGCAGCGGCTGTGGTTGGGGACAGAGGTGAGGGAGTGCGGTTCTGTCTGCAGAGCTGCTGGAACCATCTACCAGGTGACAACATCAGTCACAGACTCCTTGAAAACATTAAGTTACAACTTTCTTTTGCAAAAGGAGGAAATGACTAGGGTGGGTGGTCTTCTGGAGCTGAAAGAAGAAATCACATCCAGGCCATCCCACTAAGAAGGGAATTCATACCCAGGGAAAGCTGCAGCTGGCGGAGCTTCAAGAAGGCATTCGGGGAAGCCTGTGCGTCTGGGGGGACAACCCGAGAAGAGCAGATGCCCACGACGCTCTTCGGACGCTCCCTGTTCGGGGGCGACGCACTTTGTGGAGGTTAAAAGCACAGTTACGGATCATATGCCCAAGCCTGACGCATTTTCAGGTTGGAATGTTATTACTGCCCCCTAGAGGTATGACTTTTCTATTCCAAATTGGTCCTCCTCTGTGAGCTATAATTAACTCAGATGCGTTAGACTACAACTATTTCACAGATGTCTTTTGAAGTCTCTTCCAGGCTCAGGATTCTATATGAGGAAAAGGGCAGTGCTTGGAGTCAGCTGCTTTTCATTGCCAGTGGGGATGGACTAGGAGGAAATGTTTTAAATGGAAATTTCCAATAATGACATTTGTTAACACTAGAAAGAGATTCCTGATAGGGGTTAAGGTCTTTTTCCCTGAACGCTCTACACTGTACTGGGATGGGGGTGACGGATATCAAATTTTGAAAATAGTTTTACAAATTTAAACCAAAAGTTTTGGTGGTTGAAAACAAATGATCACGGGAAGTCCTACTGCTGCTCAAGAGGCCCCGGTACCACTTATCACGACTTATCAGCTTCCCGTGCCAGCCTCTCGTCCTCTGAGAAGATGTTCCCTGGCTCCCCACTTCCCAGCTGGAGCTTTCCCCGAGTCTGCAAGGCTTGGCTTCACTGGGACACGTCCCTCTTCCTTACCCGAAGTCCTGGCTCCTTGGGGACAGCAGGAACCCTCTCTTCCCCACTCAGGGAGTTGATGTCTAATTTTCCAGGTTCCTTACAGCGTGGCCTCCTCTGCTTTGGTTTGTCTGAAAAATTCTAGGAGGCAAATGGAAACCAACATTACAAACCGTCCTGTCACAGATTCTTCTGCTGAGGGTGGTGTTTTTCAGCTGGTTTTGCTCTTCTCTCATTGATGGACCTCTGTACAGGACCCCGTCGGGTTAGGTTGACAAAGGAAAGAGCCACCAGGCCCTCACCCAGGCTTTCTTTGAAACAATGGCGTTCCTGCAGGGAGCTGGAGAACAGGCTGTGGGGGCCTCTTGGGTCAGACTGGAGCCGACCCTGCGCGCTCCGTGTGCTGCTTACTCCCTGGCCTTCTCCTCCTCCTCATTCCCCAGATCCTCTCTCCACGGCTGCCTCTCTGGTGGGCTTTGTCTCTTTGGGGGGTGTGCGTCTGTGAATGCGTTCTCCTCCTTCTTGTGAGCTCTCTACCATCCACATCTTATTAGTCAGATGTACCCAGGACAAAATGGCGGTGGGATATGCGAGCATGTGAGAAAAGAACACCAAGAAGAGACATCAGCGCTCAGGGGCCCTCTCCTACAGACTTCGAATCTGGAGGATCTTGGGCAAAGGCAGTTTGGAGGACTTGAAGGAAGAGTGGCAAAGTTGTGACTCAAACAAAGAACGCACACCCCCTACCCACCAAGGTGGTGATGTGTTAACTCAGAAAGAACACCGAGGAACACATTCCTGCACTGGCAGTGTTTATGCAACCTAAAGATTTCTCTGTGCACTTAGATCTTGCGTGGTAATTCTGGGGGAAGGGGGTGCTAAGCTTAGGCAAGTCCTGTCCTTGTAAGATTCTGCGCAATGACCTGGCATAGCATTTGGACAGGGGCTGTGATTTCTGTTACTAGAAAACTTCATCAAAATTTAAACTTAGAGGGGCGCCTGGGTGGCTCAGTGGGTTAAGCCTCTGCCTTCGGCTCAGGTCATGATCTCAGGGTCCTGGGATCGAGCCCCACATCGGGCTCTCTGCTCAGTGGGGAGCCTGCTCCCCCCCCCCCCCGCCTGTCTCTCTGCCTACTTGTGATCTCTCTCTCTGTCAAATAAATAAATAAAATCTTTTAAAAAAAAATTTAAACTTAGAAACAAAACCCAAACTTGAAAATGATGTTCTCTGTTGATACAGAGATCTCTGTCAAACTTCCTGGTCTCCCTGAGCACGCTCCTTATCAAACGCGGCAGCAAATCAGCAGGAAGGAAACGGCAGTGTCGGAGCACCGACAGCACTTACTGCTCCAAAGCCAGGAACCTCTAAGGAGTAGTCCGCCTGCTGCCTCAGCCAGTCAAGCAGACTCTTGCTGGGAATGGCTTTCTCGGTCTGGCTGCCGGCTGCTGGGGCTGGCTCGGGGGCCGAAGCGGCAGGCACCAGCCCTTCAGGGTGTGAGGTGCTCGGCGGGGCCTGCCCTGGGTCTTCATGGACTTCCTGGACGAAGGAGAAACAAGTGTGTGAAGTTAAGCATGACAGAATGAAAACTGGTTTCTGAAAGGAAAATGCGCCTTGTATCTTCCCATCCTTTTCCACCCGAGTTTTACTGTGCTGGGTGCTTCGGCAAGAATCCTCCACAACGCTGACCCACGCGTGGGCTGCTGCACGCGCTGGCTTTCCCTCTGATGCTCCTCACCTTCCCGTCTGCTCAGGTTGTGCTACCTCCTCTGCCACCGTCAGGGACAGTCCAAGGCCACTCTACTTCCCGCACACTGCCTCCCACCCCCAACCTCGCAGCACCGCTCACAGATTTTCCAATACCAGGAAATGCCACACTGCAATTCACTTACCTGTTTCTCCCTCTATGGGTGGAATGCCTGTCTCACTCATCTCTGTATTCCCAATGCCCATAACGGGTCTAAAAGTACAATGTGGCGCTCAAGAAATGTCTGCATGATACATTTAAAAAATACTCTGATCATGACAGAAGAAACTATGGCTTTGCACTTCTAAAAAATGAGACAACTGTCTTAAAAGCTTGCAGGATTGGGCAGGGAAAGAACCTGTCACATCAGTCTCCCAAATTATATAGAAAGTCTAGAAGACAAAACTTTAAAATACACCAAACAACAGAGCTTAATAATAAAGCTCACAGGCGCTAGTGAATGACATCTTTGGCTTGGTTCCCTGACCTGCCACCTTACTGGATAATCTTGGGCAAATTATTCAAACCTTGTTAGCCTCAGTTTCATCTATAAAATGGGAGTAATAACAACATCTTCACAGAGTTGTGAAGATCAAATAGGACAGTTACACGAACACCCGAACACAGTGCCTGGCACAGAGCAAACACTCAGTGAATACTGGTTATTATTATTCCTTTTAAAATAAGAAAACATGGAATGTGATTCCTGCTTTGGAGCCTGAAATTCAATAAATGGGAAAAACCAAAACACAAAGGGAAGTCAGTTGTCTTTGACACACTAAGCAAAGTCTAAGGTGAGCTCTCTTGGCCAGGCATACAGCTTCGAACCTTATCTGTTGTTTACAAGGATCTCCTCTGGGTTTAGGCCGTCTTGGTGTGATGCTGGTGAACCCTCACAGCAGCTCTCTGGGGGAGATGCGACTGGCCCACTTCACAGAGGAGCAAGTGAGGCACCGTGGTGTGCCCCACGGAGCCCAGTAGGTCAAGTAGAAGAGCCAGGATCAACACAGAGAGCAGAGTCAGGATCCTGACCCCTGTTCCTCCCCTGAACCCCAGCTCCTGGAAAACCCGCTAACCCAGAGCACCACTGGCACAAACTCAACCCCGCTGTTCTGCTTCACTCAGTCACCAGCAGCTCTTCTGAAACACTGGGGGGGGGGGGGTCTGGGCTGTGCGTGTTTGAAATGGCAAGACCCCTGGCTCCTATCTTCAGGTTGCATGCAGGTGAAGGGTCTGCAGTGGGTTAAATGTGTTTCTAGAAAAGACTGAGGGCAACCTGTAACAAGAGAAACTAACCAGGATATTTGAAATGGGATAAAAGATCCACAAATTAAAAAATCGTGTGTCTGGGGAAGGGTTTATTACTCAGGGTGGAAAGGTCAAGGTTTTTACTTAATGGTCTCATATACCCACCAAGATTCCTGCCTGAAGCGTCTGCTCCTTCAGAAAGATGAGGTCCATCCCTCCTTCCACGTGTTTCCGTCTCCCTCTCCGCCTCCTTGTGGCAGCGTCGTCTCTTCTGAGGCTTCCGTTGACAATCTGTCCCGTCACTGGATGGATCAGGCCGGCTTGCAGAATCCCAGACAAGTCCATGCCGAGGGCTCCTTGAAGTGAACCGATAGCCCCAATCTTAGGGGTGCTGGCGCTCACCGGGAAAGGAGACGTGGCTCCTGGGGACCCCTCTGACGTGCAGGAGAGATCTATTGCAGACTCCCCGTGCCAGCCATTGAGGACGATGGGGGGGTGCCCGTGGGTGGCAGAGAAGTGTTCCAGGCTCCGGGACTTTACATCCCTCTCCACCTCAAACTCGTAGGGACGTCTGTGCTTCTGTTCGTCCTTTGTGAATACTGGAGCCAGGAAGCTCTCCTGCAAACACACACATGTGGCAAGAGAGGTCTGAATGCCACTTCTGCGGCTGAATGGCAGCTCCTTCTCCAGGCCTACTAGGGTTCCTAATCAACTTCTGAGAAGTTCTTTCCACTTGAGCCTTTTCAGACTTTAGCACCAAATAACCTGAATAGCTTATTTTTAATTTTTTTTTTTAAAGATTTTATTTATTTGAGAGAGAGAGAGCGCGCGAGCGAGCGCGCACGCGCAAGTGCACGCTCAGCAGAGGTAAAGGCAGCAGCAGACTTCCCTGTGAGCAGGGAGCCCGATGCAGGACTCGATCCTAGGACCCTGGGATCATGACCTGAGCTGAAGGCAGATGCTTAACCACTGAGCCACCCTGGCACCCTCGCCCAGACAGCTTGTTGAAATGTCAATTCCCTTCAGTGGGCCTGAGATTCTGTAGGTCTAACAGGTTTCCAGGTGCTGCAAACGCCGCTGGCCTATGAATTACCCCCGGAGGTGCAAGACCGTAATCCGGGGAATCAACCTCAACTGTACATTAGAATCCACTGGAAAATTAAAAAAATTCCAACGCTCAGTCCACAGCCCCGACGAATTAAATCAAAACCAGCAGCTTTTCAAGGTCCCCACAGGTTCACATGTGCACTTGGGAGAGCGTGAGCCCGTGTGCTAACAATGTACCTCAAATTAAACCTGAGTTATAAGCCTGAGTTTATAAAAACCGTTCTCTGATTTCCCTAATTTCTATCAGCTGCCATCATTCTCGTGGTCTTCCAAGTGTGGAACACACTGGTCCATTCACGCCTCCCTCTCTTAGTATGTTCGCCAGTCATTGGGTCATGCCTGCCAACATCCGCCCCCTTGTTAGTACCCAATCTGCCACCAGTCTGGTCGAAGACCTCATCTCTTCCTCAGATCCCCACTCGGCCTCCCAGCCTCTGGCCCTCTTCTTTCCTGACCCTCCTCTCCCAAGAACCTGCACACCACTTACTCCTGCCGAGCTGTAAAGCCCTGCTTTCACCATGCACTTCCTGGAGCTGAAACTTCCGTAGCTCCCTGCTGCCTACAGGATAAAATCTAAATTCTTCAGTGAATACCAGTGACTTTATAGAAGGAAAAGGAAGAAATCAAAGAGAAAAACCAAAAGCAAAAAGAGAAAGAAGTCTCTCCACTCAGTAAGTATTTGCTGAACGAATGACTCAAGTGCGAAGTGCCAAGCGGCCCTCACCTTTTGGATCTGGGCCACCAGTGCCGCACTACTGCTGAAGCTGTGTTCCGAGGCCTCTGGCTCCGAGGCGCTGCTCCGAGAACCAGCACTGCTGCTTAAGGCTGGCGTGGGCAGTGCGCCTGAGGGCTCGTATGGCTGGCTGGAAGGCCACTTCCCCTTTAACACCACGTGGCAGATATTATCCAGGCGGTTGATTATCACACGATCCTATAAAAAAAGACCAAAAGCTCTGAGGAGTGAGCACCAAGCTACCCAAGTTCACAGAGTCCCTAGAGATAACGTGTCATGTTTTTCTAACCAGGAGGAGTTGATCAGGAAAATAGCACACTCAGATGTACTCACTTCCCAAGTCTTAAAATATTTAAGTTCTATGGTCTGGACAGTGAAAATTAAAGCCATAGTGCTTTAAATACGAAGACAGTTTTATCTTCTGGTCTCATTAGCCAAGTGTCTCTTTCTTTAATGTTTAAATGTGACATTATTAATACTTTTTCAAGACATTACACATTTCTCTGAGTTTATACTCAGAAATACTCTACAAGCTGAGAATGCTTTGGGTAGAGAACACACACTCTGGGGAGTACCTTTGGCCACTCGGAGAAGGAAAAGAGGGTCTTCTCCTGGAGCAGCTGAGCAATGGTGGGAGCCCGAGCCTCTTGCAGGTCATCCCCAAGGTCTCCTGCGATGCCTGAGGTCGAGCTTTTGCTCTCCTCCTCAGAGTACTTCCCTGGGTAATCTGCAAAGAAGGGTTTAGAAAATTAATCCGGTACTCGGGAGACAGTAATGAGCTGAATGATTAGGCCACCTGATCTGTCTTTTCAAAAACTTAACCCACTTTGTGCTTATTTGAAATTGAACAGTAATTACCATGCTATTTCCGGCAGAACCCTATCAGTTAAGCCATACATGCAGATCCTTTCTCTAGGGCTACCCGTGCAAGTTATGTGGTAACTCTGCATGCACACACCAACGGAAACAACCAAAGAAAACAGGAGATTGTCCTCTGTACCCAAGAGTGAGAGTGGAATGAGCACCAAGAGGCTTGTACACGTAGTGCGGCTGACAAGACGAAACTGAATACTGTAATACTCTTGTCCATTTGAAGTCACAGTCTTTGAAATGTAACACAGCAAGATGCTGATATTAATGACAATAGATGAAAGGTCCTGAAACTTCCAACAAAGGTAAAATAGACCTGCTTCATGTAAAAAATGATGCAAAGAAACCTAAACGCTTACATTACTTCACTGATGGGAAGAAATGGAAATGCAGCTCATTCTTTTAAGTTTCAGTGGTGAAAATTTATTATCAGTGTGAAATGGATCTTTAAAGACCCACTTACCACTAAGGGAGGGAATGATAGGGAATGAGCACAGGGTAGCAAAACATCCAGCGCAGAAAAAGTTATGAGCCTCTTTTCTGGCGAAATGACATGGAATTTGATCCTCTGAAATGTGGAGATTTCACTTGTGACTGTGCACCACGTCTAGGGAGCTGCAGGGACCTCGCACCACGAACAGGACCTTGCTAGGCCAGTGGATTCAAGGATATATGAGACAGATGTGGCCCTGACCCTCAGACTGTTAAGGTTTCATGGGGGACAGACAGTCAGGAAAACAGTAATAATAAATGAACACAATTATAAACAGCGACAAGTGCTACAAAAAGAAACTAGCTGCCATGATAGGGAGTAAGAGTGGGCGGAAGGGAGGGCTTCTCAAAGGAGAGAACCCCCAGGAAGAGGAGGACAATGGTTATTCTGGACGTGCTGAGGAACTTTCCTGGGGGAAAGTACAAAGATGAGGGTAGAAGGGTAGAATCATTTAGATAACGCTGAATTCTGTAATGGTAGAAAATTTGAATTTTATTCTCAATCTGATGGGAAGCATCACTGAAAGGTTTTAAGCAGAGAGGTTGGATTTGAGTTTTAAGAAAAAGTAATGATGGGGGTGCCTGGGTGGCTCAGTGGGTTAAAGCCTCTGCCTTCAGCTCAGGTCATGATCCCAGGGTCCGGGGATCGAGCCCTGCATCGGGCTCTCTGCTCTGCAGGGAGCCTGCTTCCTCCTCTCTCTCTCTGCCTGCCTCTCTGCCGACTTGTGATCTCTGTCTGTCAAATAAATAAATAAAATCTTTAAAAAAAAAAGAAAAAGAAAAAGTAATGATGTGTGAGAGAAAACCCTGGAAACATAGCCAGGAGATCTGGGGCTGGCCCTGACAGCCATACCAGTCACTGCTCCTTTACGGTAGACTTACAGGTGCAGAAACAGACCGATCCCTTCTGCCTGACCTGTTCCATGTCTACTGTGTGTGGAAGACCCCTTCTGAGGTCTGCAAAAGCATTCAGAAAAGCACTGGTGCAAGGGGGCCCACCCATGGGTGTGTGTGCCGCTCACCGAAGCTACAGCAGACGGCGTTGGTGGACAGATGCTTCTCCTCTAACCCATACTCTTCTACACTCTGTACTCAGTTCACTGCCTGGATTTCCACAGACTGTTTGGTGATTTCCCCCACAACAAGGTTAAAAAAACAATGTGCATTTTATAATCTAACACATGGCAGCGATCCTCTGTGGCCTAGGCTGAGGACAGACAAGGTCAGAGACGCCTCCCGCCCCCGTGTCAGCTGGGGCTACAAGTCGATTAAATTCCTTTCAGTAGCCTCTCTTCATTATCCTAGCTAGCGTGTAAATTTTAACTTGAGTTTGGAACCCGTCTCAAGGGAGTCACTAATCACAAGGACTGAGACCAAGGGTGAGCTTCCCAAAAAAAGGAAAGTTAGATCATGCAGGCAGGGGAGCTCGCCTGAGCTCCCCTCCCTTTCCTTCTGCGATATAAAAGTCACTGTCACAGGAGGAGACGGCTGTCTGTCTAAATCCCTGAGTACCAGACCCGGCATCAGGCCAGAGGTGAACAGGGATTTTGGGGTTTTTTGAAAGTAGTAAGGATAAACAGAATGAACTTTCTTTACTATAATATGCCCTCTTGGGTCCGAAGAAGTAAAAACTACAGTAAAAAAAAGTTAAAAACCATTTCTTGTTGCTCAGAATCTCTAATCAATGTATTTAAATCCTTTGCGGCACAGAAATATCTGTCATTTAGACTCTTAACATTTAAAAAGTCCCCTTAACTTAAAGCCTTATCTAAGACTTCCCTATTTAAAAAGCTCAAATCTATTTGTATTTTTGTTACTTGTTATTTTTATCCCTGCTGAGTTATTAAAATGAATCTAAACCAAATGCACCAATATCGAATCATAAGGTTTGGATAATGATACGAATAAACAGCACTATCTTTGCTCACCTAAATGAGATCACATTTACTTGCATTTTTGTGGAGTTCCTGAAAAATTAACTCTCCCTCTAGAAAACTGTAGGTTCTTGATGTTCCCAGGCTTTTCTACTTTAACTGGTTTGAAGGCCCTCACCTGGTAGAAGAACAAGTTCCTTCCCCTTCACGCGGCACCTAGTGTCTACCATGGAAAAAGCAGCTTGTAAGCCCCACCCAAGTCACCTGGCTGATGCGACAAAGGTGCTACCACTGTTCACAATCTTCCTCAGTGTTCTAGAATGATTAGCGTTAAGCTACTCTGTCTCACCTTCAGACAAGGCCTGGTCTTAGACCACAAGGAACATGGGCAGGTGTGACTCAGAAGCCGCTCGTCTCCTGACACGTCCTCCACCCCCCACCCCTCCAAGTGAGGACTGGCTCACCGAAAATACCACAGACATCACCGACTGTACCTTGAGCGTGGCCGTTCCCCTCTCTGTCATAATCATCTTTGCTCTCAAAATCCACGTCTTCGGACTTGAGCTCACTGGCTTCCGGATACACAGGGAAAGCTTTCTTCCCCTCTGCACTGTCCTTCCAAGGCTCTTTCAACAGCTCGTGCTTCCCCTGGGTGGGCTCTGCGGAAGGAGCGGGGGGCTCAGCCTCCACTGGGATGCTACTGGTTTTGCTTTTGTACGCGTCTGCGTTATAACCCTTGGGTTTCTCCACTTCAAACTCCTCGTTCTCGAGGCCACGCGTCCACCTCCCCGTGTGCTTGCAGTGACACTGACAGGCTGCTTGAGGAAGCGCCCCCCGCGGTGCAGGATTCTGGCTGATGGCCTCCAGGGTTCCTCCCTTGGCCTCCTCCACAGGGAAGCCTCGGCTCTTCTCCCTCAGGATATCAGCTGTGGGATTGCCTAGATGCACAACCTCGGGCCTTTCCCTCAGGCCTGCGGCCGTGCCCACATTCTCCTCTTCGTTCTCCTCCTCTTCCTCCTCCTCATCGCTGTGGTTCTGACTCAAAACCAATTTACTTTCTAAACTTTTGTTTTCTAATAAATCAATTAATTGCTGATCTGATGACAGGCTTCTTCTGGAGTCACAGACACTAAGATTGCACATATCTACAAACCCACTTTCATTTCCTTGATCCAAGGAAGGGGAAGCTAAGCACTTGGCTTCTAGCTGCCCGATGCTTTCAGGTCTCTGCCCTGTCTCACTGCAGAGGTCCCCTTCCCTGGAAAGGGAGAGCAACAGATGTTTTCCATTTTTGATGTTCATCTGAGCTACTCCTGCTTCTAAGCTGCCCAGAAAAGAGGGGCCCGCAGGTAGTTCTGCCTCTCGGCCACCAGGCTGGCAGTTCCCATCCTCGCTTGCTGAGAGGGCCAGCGCATCCTTTCTGGGTTCTGTCCTGGCACTGGGGCTCTCCTGGAAAGAGCCTGGCTCCCGACTCAGGGCCTTCTTACCATACATCATGCCCTCCAAGCACTCGGGCAGCAGACTTTCGTCGTGGGTGACGGACATGACATCCTGAACTTTAGAAATAAAGTTTTCACAAGTCATGTCAGATAAACTGCCCCCAGGTGGAGCGGGGTGACCATCTCTACTTTCTATTTTCACTAGGTTCTCAGGCTCATTTTCAAGGGGCTCTGAAGTCCTGCTCATCTGAGTGTACGTGAGAGATTCGTATAGTTTGGAGTTGGTCTGGTAAAGGCAACAGAGACTTTCTGGGGCCTGGGTGTCTGTTCTCTTGTGCTGGGCGTAGTTCCTGTAGGCGTCCAGGAAGGACAGCTGGGGGTCGGTCATGATGTAATAGTCAGTGCGGTTCAGGCCGTGTTTGGCGGTGCCGACGAGCAGGTCTCGGTCATGCTTCCCGCACTCCCACCAGACCGGGAGGTAGAGGCTGGGCCTGCAGAGCTGGAGGCGCTCGTGCAGCTGCGGACACCTCAGCACCTGCTCGCGGACTTTCCGCAGCAGTTCGATGCGGTACAGAGTTCTCGCGGCCCGCTCCTCAGTGATGGGTTCCACGTAGATGCTGGGATCTGGGGGACCTGGAAAGGCCAACACAGAGCCTATCACTGAAGGCAGCCCCAGGACACCTGCCACCCACCTGAGCCCCCGTGTCTCCGGTCTAAGTGCTTCACTCCCTGGCATATAGTCTTTGGTGTGTGTGCCCCTGCCACCATGAAAAGCTACGAGAAGGGAAGGTTTCTATGAAACTAGGACAGACCCAGTGAGGGTGAGGGAGGAGCACATGAGTGACTGTACACATGTCACTGAGTTCTCACGGCAATGCTAGGCTGTAGCATCATTACCCCCATTTGAAGGATGAGGAAGGAAGCTCAGATATACTCCAAGCGCCAGAACCAGGATTCGAGGCCAGGTCTTGTCAGTGGGGCTGCAAGGCCCAGCTCCTTACAATCTATCCAGCTCCCTGGTTTTAATGAAAACACCCTAACCATGTCACACGGGGCACATGCTGCTGTCAGCCCAGGACCCACACTGGCTGGACTCCAGGGTTGTTTTAGCTTTTCCACAGCACAGTCAGATGGGCCATATCTAGTTCACCTACAAGCGCGAGGCGGGAGAGGGACGAGGAGGAAGCTGCTGCATCCCAGCCAGGAAGCAATTTCTCAGAAGGGGTCTCTACTGGATCGGGGCATGTAGAAAAGACAGCCATTTACTTTCTGTAGCTACAAGTCAATACACGGGAAACGAGTTAAAGTTCTTACGATACAATGTACAGCAGAAGCAAAGTTCACCAGAGTAAACCTCTGAGACTTAACAATACGCTGGAGAAGATAATTAACCCTAGCCTCTCAATACTTCCATGCGGTGTTAACCTCAATATCTTTTTTTTTTTTAAAGATTTTATTTTTATTTATTTATTTGACAGAAATCACAAGTAGGCAGAGAAGCAGGCTCCCTGCTGAGCAGAGAGTCTGACGTGGGGCTCCATCCCAGAACCCTGGGATCATGACCTGAGCGGAAGACAGAGGCTTTAACCCACTGAGCCACCCAGGCGCCCTGTTAACCTCAATTTCAATTTCTGTTGACATGGCATCATTTTGGGAGAGAGATTTCATTTTATGAGAGTGGACCTAATGAGCAGTTCACGAATTTGTGAAAACCCATTTGTCTTTCCCTAAATTCTTCAGGTAGACTCTAATCCTAGAACTGAGACTACCTGAAGTGATTCTGTACCTTGAAAATACACATGCCCTCTCCCTGTCTCATCGGGGGACACACGGACAGAGAGCGTTCTCACCGCCATCCTTCCACGTGGGCAGACGACACACGTTCCGGCACATAGCCACAAAACTATAGAAGTAGTGCTCCAGGCTCTCATCTGACTTCTTGTCCAAACGGGAAATGATGCGGAACTGTGTCCAGTCAAAAGTTTTCTTTTCTTGATCATAGACGACGCCGAAGGAGGACACCGCTCTGTAGAAGTCTGCTTGCTCTCTCCTCGTCCACCTTGGGATTTAATCAGAAAGGGAGAGTGAGCTGTTTTCCCTTAAGGAAAAAAAAAAAGCCAACAACTACTTACTTACTTAGAGCCTATTAGGAGAGTCCGTGGACTCAAGAAAGGAGATAGGCCTGGTCTGCCTATTTTATTACTTTTATTTAAGTTAAATTGGGGTGAGAAGCTTATAATGAAAACAGCCCGTTATCCTACCACCATTTTCAAATCTCTCAACTTTTTCTCCCAGTATTTATCTATTTTTAAGTCATGTGTGCAGACTTGCCATCTCTTCATTCATTAATTTTAGAGACTACCTAGTCTGTTTCCACTGATGGGAGATGAAGATCTTAAAATACTATGTATGTATGACAACACAAAATCACAGAATCCTGGAGGGACCAGAAATCCACCCCCTTTCTCTTCCTGATGAAGACACTGGTCCAGAGAAGGAAGCAACTCCCCGAGCCACACAACTCTCCCCACCCCTAGTTCATGTTGGCTTTGTTCTAGGTTTTATGTAGGCAGGTAGCCCATATCTGGGACGCTAAGGTTCTCCAGCCTCTACATTCTTCAAGGTTGAGATAATGACAGGAAGTGGCTGGATTATTATACGCTACCCACAGTCTTCATGAGGGGCTCCTGGGCACGGTACTCTCCATCCCCAGAGCGAGTCAGGCCAGGAGTGTGGGGTGAGGGGCTCAGTGGAGGAGTGAGAAGCAGGGAAGATGGGCTCGAGTTCTTCTCTTTGGAGTTGTGAAAGGCAGTAGATTCTCTGAATTACCAAATTTCATAAAGTCAGAAGGTGTACACAGAAGTGGTTTTGCTTTTTTTTTCTTTTTGGTATTCTTTTAATTCACTGGATGGTACATGAAAAGGGTGGACAGACAGACTCTTAGAACTACAGCTTTGCTGATTTTTCCTGGTGGCATCGTTCCTAGCTTGTGCTGGCCTTCTGCAGCCATTTTTGGTGTGACTCTCAGATGGGCAAGTAACTCCTGATAATTTATCTCCTCGTTCTGGGCTGGCATTTTATAGTACTTTCTGCTCTCACAGGCTACCAATAAGGATTGGTAGCTATAATATGGCAGCTTCAATGCACACTATTTACTTGGCTGCTAAAAGAATGTGATCTGATATATACGCTAATTTTAAACTACATTTCCAGGGAATGGGGTCCAACTTAAGGAAGAGGGTCAAGTTGGAGAATCATTAAAGTCTGGGGATTGTGAACAAAGGGTTTCCTAGATCTCATCAACTCCCCAGCCAACACCATCATTGGAGGCTGGACTGAGTTAGTTCTGGAGATCACCAAACTCCAAGATGAGAACACTAAATGCATTTGGTCTCTAGCTGTATCAGCATCCCCTTGTCACCTTTACTCATCGGCAGCTCCATATGCCCTTTTGGCCCCTGACTTTTACCTCTTTTGAGCTTCCTTGTTGATGAGATCCATTTCTGAGGTTCTCCTGAACATTTCTTCCTGGACCCAGTATCCTTGGTTACCTGGTCCCAGAATTTCCGGTCGGCAGAGTTCTTTGCGGTTACAGCGCTGGTACACGGTGACCAGACGTCGGAGGCGAGCCGTGAGAGCAGACGAAACTGGCCAGGGTGATTTGTCTGGGTCGGAGCCATCCTGGGCTTCAAACATCAGTGAGGATATTAGTATTTACAAACGGAACCAAAACAAAGGCGGCTATTTTCTTGTTTTGTTTAAATAAAACCACAGCTGACTCAAGGACCAGATCAACTCGCTCAGGAACCCGGTGGGGCCGGAAGGTCTGCGATTCTGCTTTAGAAACAGCTTTCGCTGCGGCTGGCTCGGTCATCTCTCATATACGGATGTGTCCGTCCATGGGGCCAGAACCGATTCGAGGACCTTGCTCTGAGGCATGGGAACAAGCAGACCCTCTATGGCCTTCTCCATAACAGAACTACGGGCTTTTGTGTAGCTGGGTCTCCCAACTGCAGAAGACTTTATTGAGTTCAAATTCAGAAAAAAACAAAACGAGAGAACAAACCCTCTCTAACATTTCTCTCCCTAAATTAATTAAATAAATAATAAATCAATGAAACCACAATTCCTTTTTCTCTCCCTGACTCCATCCTGACCTCAGATACCACAGATCTCACTTCTGAACTTCAAGGACGGTGGCGGGAGCTTGCCAGAGCTACATTAAAGCTCCGTGTGTGACTCCAGGAGAGTCTGAGAAGGTCAACTTGGCTTTTTAAAAGAGCCTCCTTAAAAAAGCCTATTTTTACTACATGTAAACTGCAAGATGACTACAATCTGCGACCTTACTTTTCTTTGCCTTCAGAGGGACACAGTCTCACCTGCCCGGCTGTCATCCTTCTTTTCGCCAAAAATGCCATCACCTCCATCACTGGAACTCTCCTAAGGGATAAAGGAAGCCACACCATCAGCAAAAGCCGCAGCCCAGGACAAACTAGCTCAGACAGCCCTCACAGAGCAGGAGATCTTTCCTGCCCATGAACACCTCAAAGACCTCAATCGTCCCCGGTCAATAAAGCTTACTTGTGCAGTTTTAAAAGAACCAGAAAGCAGTTTATTTCAAATAAGCATTTTTAACTGGGACTGTACGAATGATTCTGTCTACAGAGAATTAGCTGAAAGAACGATGAGCTGGCGTGCTCTCCCCGGCAATTACATTTTACAAGCACGACTTTAGCTGTGAATTTAAATATTTGCATTACCATCATCTCTTGCAATTTAATACTGTCACTTCACAAAGGTGGTGCCTGCATTCTGGTTTCTTTCTTTTTTTTTTCCCCTTTGCTGTGGAAAAGTATCATGTTCATGTTCATTACGGTTAGCTTACTTCACAGCAACAGATGCTCTTGTCCTAAAACGTGACTGCTCCAGACATGAGACCTGATGGTGCAAAACCCCCAGGAACTTAAAATTAAAATCACAACTGAGGCTCCAAGTGAATCTGGAGTAATTTTACAGGCACAGAGCTTATCCAAGCTGGAGCGTTTGTCAAACTAGCTCTAATGGATCCCTTTACAAGCCCTTTCTTGGTCTCAGAAGGGAACTCTGAAAGTTCTTTATATATGGTGTGTGGGAGAGTTTGGGGATGGGAGAAGAGAGAGTGCTATTTTTCAACTGGACCCCATTTTTAACATGAAAACTTACTGTCTTTTGACCTGAATGATGGAAGAGAGTAACCCCAGGATTTGAGACTCTAGCCATGTTAGGGAGGGTCATATTAGAGTAAAGGTCAGGAATCTGTGTGGTCTGTAGAGTCTTTATATGTCCCTCAAGCTACAAAGAGTTTTTACACCTTGGAAGGGAAGAAGAAAAAGAAGGGGGAGGGGGAAGAAAAAAATGGGGCCATGGGAGAGGCAGAAGAATATGCAACAGACTGAATGTGGCTCCCACACCTAAGATACTCACTACCTGGTCCTTTACCGGAAATGTCCGCGGCCTCCTGGAGGAGTGCACACAGCACAGACCAGGAATCTAGGCTCGGTAGGAACGGACTGACACCTGTGATTGGAAACAGTCAAAATTCTATCCATTCTCCTACGTTCCTAATACCATGGAAGAGGCTGAAAAGAGAAAACTGAAAAGGCAGAGAGGAGCAGGGGCGCATTTTCTCCATTACAAAATAGGGATAACAGCTAACATCATGGAGCACGTGTGAAACCCTTTACGTGGCTTATCTCCTTTAGTTCTCAGAAGTGCTTCGTGAGGTAGAAACTACAACTCTCCTCCTTTTACAGATGCAGAAAACAAGCCCTAGAAAGGTTCTGTAACTTGCCCAAGGTCACACAGCTGGGTTTCAAACACAGTAGTCTGATGACAACCACTCCAACCATCCAAAAAAAAAGGGAAAACGAGAGTCTGGGTTGAAGGTTTGTTCTGGAGCGTGAACGTACTTAGAGCTGGAGGACATCACTTCAAACTCTCTCACTTGGCCCACACGGCTTCTGGCCATCTAAGTGGAGAGAGGGCGGCCTCAGGCTCATCTGCTGTACTGTTCTGGAGTGGTACTTAAATATGCTACCTCATCCTTTCCCGCTCCTTGGGTGGGTACAAAACAAGCAAAACACTACCAACCATGTCCTGTACCCTTTCCTGCCACGGAGCACGTGTCTGAGTATCCTCACAGAACCCGCAAAGATCCTCTGAACGCTCACATTTATAATTATAGATGTTTCCAGACTGAGAAACGTCCTACAGCCTACAAAATGTGGGAGTGAGGCACCAGAGCCACCATGCTCCTTATTACGTCAACGGGTGGCTAACTTGGGCTTCCCCAAACCCCAGATCTGCACGGGGGCTCCCAGCTTGGGGTGAGGCAGACACACAGGCCGTGCACATTTCCCTTCAGGTCCCACTCGCGGCTTCTGCAGGTGCACAGTTAGGAACGTGAACAGCCTCAGGCGGACTCTCGAGTAAGGCAAGACTGTGGGATTGGCAAGTGCCTGTCTCTGTACCCTGCCCTGTCCTGGAGGCACTTCCTCCCTCTGGAAATGACAGGACGGAGTCCTGGCTCAGCAGCAGCCCGAGTGGGAAAGACGTCATGACTTCAGCTAGCGGCTGCAGAGTGAAGGACACAGGTTAGAGTTGAGCCTTTCAACGTGTGCTCTCTCAGACTGTGAATTGATCTGAATTTAGTATTCATTTTCAAGGAGGTGTGAATCTGTCATTTCAGCATGAAGGATCCAGACTGCTGACCGCAAGAACTGCAAAATAAAGGAAACTGGAAACACAACAACAGCAAACAACACAAAGGAAACAGGTCACACCATGTGCTGTCCCCATCTGGAGCGTGCGTGTGGTTTGCAGTCTGACGGTCCCCAGCCCCTTGGCCACGCAGTTTCAGTCTCTCCAGCTCGTTTCTTCATTTGCAAAGTGGAGGTAATAATACTTTATAGGGTGACTGTGGGGCATAAACGAGTCGATTACGTCCTGTGTCGAACCAAATGCTAGCCCGAAGCAAACGCCTCACGAGTGGTGGTGGGGGCTGTAAAATGCTGATAAACAGTCCCCACTACCAGACAGAACCTCCCTGGTCCTGTCTTTCACCTGCGCTGTGTTCTGTGAGGCTGGCTGGAGGACGCAAAGCAGCAGCAGCCACGGAGGTCTTCTGGGACCCGGGTCAGTGAGTCTCCAGACACTATGGTACCTCTGACGCAGTTTCCGTTCATTCATTATTCCATTTAGACAGGAGGAAACTGGAATGGGGAGGATGATTATTCTCACCTAAGATCATACACAGTTATTAAGCGGTGAAGGTGGAATTGAAACCCTGAAGATCTGACTTCAGAGGATGAGCTCTAACTACTGGGCAGGACTGCTCTGGCCAGTGGAAGCCAGAGGGGGCCGAATCCAGAGCAGTGTTCATGAACTAAGTCCAAACACGTCACTTCTCCACGGAGGGCAGTGACATACACGGACTCCTAGTTACTGAGAACAGAAGGTCCAGTTTCCCTTGTTTGTGGCCGGCCCCTTCGGGCCTGGCTGCCTGCCCTATTTGGCCTTGATGTGGATGGAGGCGGTGGCAGCAGCACAGACCCTGTGGGACCTGCAGACCCAGGGAATGTCTCCTGTGTTCTAACAAAACCCTAGGATCAACACAACAGGCAAGGAGCTGTCCTCTTACACTGAGCAAACAAGTGTCTCGAGTGCCAGGAACTGCACTGGATCCAAGGGCTGTAATAGTGGGAAAAATGGAACCTTTGTCCTTCCAGGGCCCAGAGTCTGGAGGTCATGAGAGACATGCTGAAAAATACTGGCCACGCTGTGTGATCAGTGCTCCTAAACACAGTGGGAAAGTAAGACAGAGTCACCAACTCTACCAGACCCAAATCAAATAGGGGGAAAGACATACGCAAGGTTTTTGAGCTTCCTACTGAAGGACACAAAGAGGAGGTGGCCAGAAGTTAAGAGCTGTATGAGAGGTAACAGGATAAACAGAGGCAGAATTAAAAAGATCCCACTGTGGCTTTCATTTCACAGGAAAACAAATCCAGCATTCTCCTCTTGCATAAACTTCATGTGGAAAGTAGATGCACACCAAATGTCATTAATGTGACTCACGGATTTTAACAGGGAAAGAGGCAAGGTGCAGAAAAAGACTGAGTAGGAGAGACACAGCTCTTGTGCCCTCTAGACAGCAGGACTTTTTTTTGAAGCTGATGAAAACTATTTCAGCTTCCTCCTCTCTCTAGAACCGGATAAGAATAACGCCTAACTGGAGGGGAAACACGCTGTTAGCTGGGAAGTACTTCACATTCAGACATTACTACCGAGTGCAGAGAACCCTCAATGTCTGAACTTGGAAGAACAGAATAATTACTACTTCCTAACTGACTTTTTCTTACGATGGAATTTAGACCATTTAGGCATTAAGTTTCTCACAAGTGTTTTTCCAAGCTCACTCTGGCTCTGACTTCCTCTTCCAGTTACAGACCTTCTGTTTCAGAGAGCACCTGTAGCGGGCACAGCTGCAGAGCGAGGACAAGACACGCTCATTAGAAAATGTGACTATATCAGTGGGCTGCTACTTGTCACTGTTTTAGTTAAAAGAGCTGTTACTCTCCTTATATCATACCGTGTTTGATAAAGAGAGATTCTGTTTACAGTTCGAAGGTCCAGACCATTCCAAACACAAGTAAACTTTCAGCCTAACTGCTGCAGAAAGTCTCTGCATGTTCACTGATTCCAGACGTGTGGGAAATCTGTAACTGTTTACCAATCAAGTTCTGTTGGTATTAAAGCAGAGCGAGCATGGGGGAAAGGGAGTAAACTAGATCTCCAATGTCCCTTCTAACATTGACATCCTGACTCTCTGACCCTCTGACATCTTAAGGGGGCTGTACCTATAGTGTGCTCTGGAAGGCACCAGAACAGCGAAGGTCTGGAGACGACACAATATAAAGAAAGCAGAGAACTAGGGGCACTTCACCTGAAGAGACATTTAAAGACATGAAGGTTAGTAGTTAGCTGGCCTCCAAGAATTTAAGATCCTGGGGCGCCTGGGTGGCTCAGTGGGTTAAAGCCTCTGCTTTCGGCTCAGGTCATGATCTCAGGGTCCTGGAATCGAGCCCTGCATCGGGCTCTCTGCTCAGTGGGGAGCCTGCTTCCCCCCTGCCCTCTCTGCCTGCCTCTCTGCCTACTTATGATTTCTGTCAAATAAATAAATAATTAAATAATAATTTAAAAAAAATTTAAAATCCTGTCAGAGAGGAGAGAAAGAACAGTTTTGTTCTTTGCAGCACCAGAAGAAAACTAACAGAATGCAGGGAACTAACCAGGAGCCAGATTTCTGGGACGGTATAAGGAAGTCTCCTTGGAAGTCAGTTTTTTCTTTCTTTCTTCTTCCTATGGACTCCGAGAATTACCTAAACCTACCTGGAATGACCTGACGGCAAGGCTGCAGAGGGGACAGAACATTCAGAAACCACTCACACACGAGTTAGGGCTCCTTGTGATACTGGGATTGTACCAATCTACTAACTGTCGTCCCCTGTGCCCATGTGTATTTAATTCAGAGGAATTCCCCTAGTTATAGACGATACAGGCTCTTTGGGCAGCTTTAGCCCTGCCTGCTGATCTGCCTGTGAACAGAACTGGGAGAAGGAAACACCCAGCCAGTGTCTTTGGGGTTGGGGCAGGAGGTATGGGAAGGGAAGGAAGCAAGGGTGGGAGAGCAGACTGGGTTCAGACGTTGTCTCTCCCTCTACATCTGTTATGTTAGCACATGGACCAGAGGTGAGCTTAATCTATTTATAATCTGTCCACCTCAGAATCTGGGAGAAGCCGTGCCCCATTCTATCTGCTTTTGATTATATTCTATAGCTCAGATTTTAGGGTTTTCACAAGCAAAATAAACAATAGAGGTGTTAATTTAAAAAATGAATAAAATGTAGTTCCAGAGAAGTTTAACTCCGCTGTAAGGAAACTTGAGTTATTTTACAATTTTGCCACAAGGCCTTCGGTGGTGCCCAGATGTCTCCACAATCAAAGACGGATCAGCTCAGCATGTAAGCCTGACCGTGAACATCTTTCAGAGCCGGGCTGGCTGTGGCAGCCTTTCCACAGAAGCAGTAGGTATGGCAGCTGAAATACTTTCTGCTTTCTTGGCTATGAAAACAATACTTGATTAGGGAACACGAGACGAGAATATCCAGAAAATATTTAGTCTGAACTCTATCCCCTGGTAGCTGTACGAATTTGGCAAAGTGCTTTAAAGCTCCTGGGCCTAAATGTCCACAGCCCTCGAATGAGGGCAGTAACATCGGAAGTGCTTATGTCCTCAGCCGAGGTAAGGATCGATGGCAACAAATGGAAAAAGTATTTTGGAAAAAGCGAAGTTCCATGAAGTGTAAGGCATTACTTGCATTTCTCTGGTACTTGAATTGCTTCTACGGAAAAACACATCCTAAATTCCAGACAAAAGGAGTAACAGGAGAAGCCAGGGACCGGAACGGCAGAACCCGGATCTCAACTGTTGACAACAGAACCCAACTTCCTTTAGGTCAGGGTCAGAAGTTTCATGCTGATGTGCTTCAGTCCACTGCTTCTCAGACCGTAGGGAGATATGGAAACAAAACTTCGAACAATAATTATTTCCTACTTTGGGGAAGTGATGTCATTGTTACTGTTACAGGAATTAGAGCTGATGGAAGCCAAAGTAAATACCACACATTCTCCCAACCAGAACCGAAAGAACAGAACTGGTAACCTCTGTGTGGTGGTGAAGAGAAGATGAGAGACTATCCTGGCAACGCACTCAGTTGGGGACAACTGTACAGTAACCTCTGAGATTCAGAATCCATGAAATTCTACCAGATTCATCCGCTCTCTAACTCAAACCCAGGGAACACGTGGGGTCAAATGGTGCTGGGGCCCTGGTAAGGTCTCAGTCTGCTTATGAAAAGCCCCAGAAACTCATTTCTAAAATGCAACGCAGACTTCTGGGAAAATGCACGTTTCCCATTGCTCACTCTAAGCCATGTTAAGACCCAGGACTGTGTATATGAAACAAACGTAAGAGAACTCTGAAGGGTGAGAGAAGGCAAACCAGCTAGGGACTTTGGGACCCAAGGAATGACACAGTGGTGAGTTCCATGGTTTTCTTTCTGACCTTTTATTACTAGATTTGGGGAGAAAGAAGCTGCCTACCTAGAAATGCCAAAGGGTGCAGACAAAACAAAAACAAAACAAACAAAAGCCTCAACAAAAGTAGGTTAGGAGTACACAAAATGTTAAGGCAATACCTGCTACCTTCCAGCCCCAAGATCACAAAAAAACTGGCTCAACACATCCATGGCCAAACATCCAAAGGCCAAGTGGAGAATCTTGACCTCCACCCTCACCAGGCTGTAATAGGACACCCCATACTCCTGCTGGGGTGGTGTCAAAAAGCCAAGTAGGAGCTGGGACTTTCATCTCTGAGAAGGAGTAATAAGGTCCCCATCCTCACCCACAGCATTAGCAAAAACCATAGGCAGAGCTGAACTTCCACTCCTGTGTAGCAATAATGAGAAACATCCCCCTCAGGTTTCATTGGGGGCTGGCTGGGAATGTGCTTCAACTCCTACCTGGCAGCAATAAGGTAGTACCCATCCCCCACCCGGCTCCCCTGCAAGACAGGAGTCAGAGGCAGTCAGCTAAAACAGAAGTTTTAATAAGATCCCAAGTCTTATAATACAATACCAAAATGTCCAGATTTCAGCAAAAAATCTTATCATTTCATACCAAGAAACAGGAAGATCTCAAACTGAATGAAAAAGGACAATAAATGTTACCACTGAAATGACAGAAATCTTAGAATTTGACACAAGAATTTAAAGCAGTTGGGGTGCCTGGCTGGCTCAGTGGGGTAAAGCCTCTGCCTTCGGCTCAGGACATGATCCCAGCGTCTTGGGATTGAGCCCCGCATCAGGCTCCCTGCTCAGCAGTGAGCCTGCTTCCCCCCCTCTCTCTGCCTGCCTCTCTGCCTACTTGTGATCTCTGTCTGTCAAATAAATAAATAAAACCTTTAAAAAAACCCCTAATAATTAGAAAAAAAAAAAAAAAAAAAGAATTTAAACCAGTCATCAAATGAGCAATTCTGAACATGCGTGCCACAAATGAAAAAAATCTCTGCAAAGAAACAAAAATCTAAAGAAGAACCAAAAAGAAATTTTAGATTTGAAAAATTCAATAACCAAACCCTAAAAAACAAAACAAAACAATGACAATGGACAGTCTCAACAGCAGAATGCAGGAGAAAAAGAAAAAAAATCACGGAACTCAAAGACAGAAAACCATAAAGTACCGGATCTGAAAAAAAGAAAAATAGATTAAAAAAAAAAAAAAAGAGCATTAGGGGCCTGTGGGATTGTAACAAAAAAACTTTTTTAAAAAAGACTTATTTATTTATTTGAGAGAGAGAGAGGGAGCGTGCACACACAGAGGGGGAGAGAGAGAGAGAGAGGCTCCCCACTGAACAGGGAGCCTGACATGGGGCTCCTCGCTGAAGGCAGATGCCCAACTGACTGAGCCACCAGGCTCCTGTGATCAGTGAAATTAAGAGAAGACAAAGAGCTGGAATAAAGAGCTGATTATTGAAGAAGATAACGCAGACAAATCTCTAGTAAGACAGATAAAGAAAAGAAGGGAGAAGACACAAATTACCAGTATCAGGAAGAAAACAGGGAAAAGCTCTATAATTCAAAAGGATAAAAGAATACGATGAACACCATGCAGATTTGACAACTTAAATGAAATAAATCAAATTCCTTAAAAAACACCAATGATTATAACTTACTCAATATAAAATAGAGTAGGATTCATAATTTTAAAACTCCCTCAAAAAGGAACCTCCAGGATGGTTTCATGAGAGGATGCTACTAAACATTTAAAAAAAATTAATACCAATTCCAGACAACCTCTATCAGAAAACAGTTGGAGGCAACACCCAATTCATTTATAAAGTTAACATTACACTGGTATCAAAAGCAGACAAAGATGGTACTGAAAGACAACTACAGACCAATATTCCTCATGCATATAGATGCAAAAATCCTTAACAAAATATTAGCAATTAGAATTTAACAATAAGAAAAAAAAAGAATTTAACAAATAAGAATCATACACCATGACTGAATGGCTTTATCCCAGTTTATCCAGGGATGCAAGCTTATTTAATATTTGAAAATCAGCCGATGTAATCTACCACAGTAAAAGCTAAATAAGAAAAATCACACGATCATATTAATCGGTGCGAAAAATTTATCTGACAAAATTCAACATCTATTCATGATAAAAATTCTCAGAAAACTAGGGATACAGGGAAATGCCTCATATTCAATAAAGACTACCTCCAAAAAGCCTAGACCTAGCATTATACTTAATGATGAAAGACTGAATGTCTTCCTCCTTAATATTAGGAACAAGGTCAAGAGCGTCTGCTCTCAGCATTCATTCAGCACAGTCCCAGAAGTTTCAGACAGTGTAATATGGCAAGAAAGAGAAATGTAAAGCATATAGGTCAGAAAGAAGAAATAACACTACCCTTATTTGCAGATGACAGGACTGTTGACATAGAAAATCACGAAATACCTTAAATTGAAATAGTGCTGATAAGTTTGCGGGATACAAGATAAACATAAATATCCCATTTACAATCACACCAAAGGAAATCAAATACTTAGATGTAAATCTACAAACATGTACAGAAATTGTTCTCTGTAAAACTATAAAATAGTGATGAGAGAAATCAGAGCTTGAAATCAATGGGGAGATATACAGTAAGATTCAATACAGTAAAGGTCAATTCTGAAAGTGATATATGGGTTTAATGCAATTCCTAGCAAGATTCCGGCAAGAACTTTGTAGATATAGATAAGAGTATTCTAAAATTTATATAAAAAGGCAAAAGAATAAGAAAAGCCAAAACAATTTTGAAAAAGAAGTGGGAGGAATCAGTCTATCCAATTTTAAGATTTACGATATAGCTACAATAATTGATACTACATACTACCGGCAGAGGAGCAGACAAATACAACAATGGAGCAGAACAGAGAAGCCTGAAATAGATCCACACAAATCTGCTCAACTGATACTTCAACAAAGGTGTAAAAGCAATGCAATGTAGAAAAGATTTTTTTTTTTTTTAAGATAGCTCTTTAAACAAATGGTTCTAGAGCAACTGGCCAGCAACAGGTTAAAAAAAAAGAACCTGAGGGACGCCTGGGTAGCTCAGTTGGTTAAGCAGCTGCCTTCGGCTCAGGTCATGATCCCAGTGTTCTAGGATCGAGTCCCACATTGGGCTCCTTGCTCGGCAGGGAGCCTGTTTCTCCCTCTGCCTCCGTCTGCCAGTGCTCACTCTGACAAATAAATAAATAAAATCTTAAAAAAAAAACAAAACAAAACCTGAATCTAATGCTCTCCATTTACATGAAAACTAACTTAATATGGACCACAGAATTACATGTTAAACCTAAGGAACTTTTAGTAGAAAGCATAGAAGAAAACCTTTGAGATCCACAGAAAGGCAGAATTCTTACTGAATTCTTACTTAAAACCAAAAGCATGATTCATAAAAAGAAAAATTGATAAGTTGGACTTCCTCAAAATTAAAAACTGTTACTCTGTGAAAGAATGTAAACAGGATAAAAAGACAAACTACAGGTGGGAGAAAGTACTTGCCAACCACATGTCTGACAAAAGCCTGGTATGTGGATTACATAAAGAGCTCTCAAATACCAACAGGAAAACAAAGAAACAAACAATGCAATTAGAAAATGGGCAAACTGGGAGGGGGGGTGGGGTTATGGACATTGGGGAGGGTATGTGCTATGGTGAGGGCTGTGAAGTGTGTAACCTGGCGATTCACAGACCTGTACCCTGGGGATAAAAATACATTATATGTTTATAAAAAATAAAAAAAATTAAATTAAAAAAAAGACAATGGGCAAAAGACATGATGAAACATTTCACTGAAAAGGCTTACAGATGGCAATTAAACCTATAAAAAGACATTAAACATCATCGGTTATTAGGGAAATGTAAATTAAACTACAACCAGATATCACCATATACCTATTAGAATGTCTCAATTACAATGATGACAACACCAAAAGCCAACAAAAGATAAGGAGAAAGTGGACCAACCGCTCCCGCGGGGCTGGCAGCAATGTGAAGGGGTATGGCCACGCTGGAAACAGCTTGGCAGTTTATCTTACTTTATTTTATTTTTCAAGATTTTATTTGTTTATTTGACAGAAATCACAAGCAGGCAGAGAGGCAGGCAGAGAGAGAGGGGGAAGCAAACTCCCTGCCAAGCAGAGAGCCAAGACCCTGAGCTGAAGGCAGAGGCTTTAACCCACTGAGCCACCCAGGCAACCCCAACTTGGCAGTTTAAAAAAACAACTAAATATGCAGTAAATGTATCATACAGAAACTGTACTTATGGACTTTTATCCCACAGAAATGGGAATGTGTGGTCATGCAAAATCTGTGTGCAGATGCTTCTAAAGGTATTTCTAACAGTCAGAAACTGAAACAATGCAGACTCCTGCACTCGGACATCCAGGCCACGGACTGCTACACAGCAATGAAGAGGAGGGCAGTACTGTTACAGAAACCAACCTGCAGGAGTCTACAGGCGATTATGATGAGTGACAAAAGCTAGCCCCCTAGGGCCCCTTATTGTTATGATTCCATTTAATAATATATGTTCTTAAATTCTTAGTACATATCTTAAGAAATAATCTTAAAGTAACGAATTACAGAAATGGAGAACAAGTTAGTGGTCGCCACCAATTACAAAGGCGGGGGAAGGCAGGAGGGAAGGTAATGTGGCCATCAAGGGCAGCACGAAGGATCTCTGTGGTCATAGAAACGTCCTGTATCTTGACTAACAACGTCAGCATCCTGGCTGTGATGCTGGATTACGGTTTTGCAAGATGTTCCCATGGGGGAACCTGGATAAAAAGGACACGGGATCACCCTGTATTGTATCTTACAGTGCATCTAAAATCTATAGTTTTATCAAAATCAACTAGATTAAAAGTCAATGCAGTCTGTATGTTGATGATTTCTATACTAAAATGCTGGGTGGAATGCAATGCAATTGCAGCGTTGCAACCAAGCGCTCCAAGCCTGCTGCCGAGACGAGGATGCGTCTCGACCCTGAACACCGTGTGGATTACAACACAGCAGCGGGACTCACCGTTTGCTTCTGCAGGCCGTCTGACTTGTCTTCAGTGTTGTCTTCTTTATCCATGTTGCCTCTGAATGAAAGTAAAATAAAAAGCATCATGTACCACCAGGAGCTATTTTGCAACCAGAATGTTTACGAGAAACCCCCCTAAATCACTGACTGAAAGGAAAATTAGTGGATCCCTTTGCACAGGCCTCAAAATCTTGGTTTCTACCAGTGTCATAACTGCTACGGGCCAAGGACCCCCACTCAGTTGAAACTACAGCATGAGATGATCTCCTCAGACACACGGGTGTCCTGCCCTCAGGTGCTCTGTGCTTGACAAGGGCATGAAGCAGGCCAGGTTCTTCCGGCAGCCTACCACCTGGCTGTGGTCTACTACAAGTTCAGAGGCCAGCTGTCTGACAGTGATACTGTCACAAACAAGGTCATGACTGCCCATCGAGAGTTACCTGAACATGGGCCTTAAATAAGAGAACAGACTCCAGAGACTGAAGCCTGTGCAAATCTAGCGAGTCCGGAAGCGCTCCCAACCCTCTTCCCCCACAGCGGGGTGAAGCCTCAGGCAGAATCCCTTATGTGGTGGCAGCCACTTCCTCAGGAGGGAGTGGGGCCGCTCCTGCTAGGAGGGAAGGACATTTTGCCCTCTCAGCAGCAGACACCTACCTCGAGCTCAGCTGCCTCAAGTCTTCTGTTTTGTGAGCTTAACCGCTGCTGATGCCCAATCTTACATAGACTTTGAAGTGTTCCTGTCTCAAAGATTCTCATCGATGCTGCTCAGGTCCTGGAGGCAGGAGAATCTCACCTACCCTAACTACCTCTCAGACGCCCGACAAAAATGTAAGCTTTCTGCCACGTTCAGGTACCTCACCCACGAAGCATTTTCCCCCACATCTACAATCAGTGTCACCGCTCACTTGGGCTTCTGCACAGAGGAAATTTCTCTTTGGAGCAGAGAATGTTCTAGTAGCTAAAGTGTTCATCATGGGTTAAGGACAGATGGAAAATCCATTTCACCCTTTTCTTGGCCTTAGCTAGTGGTCAGGAGCTCCTGGCAGTGCAGGCCCCCCTGCCTGGGCCTGGCCACAGCCCTAAGCAATGCAAAGCAGTATCTGCTACTTTTGGGGAGAAGATCAATTCAAAGCTTACCAAACACAAGCTAAGAGATAACATAAAATGTTTTCCCAAAATACACACACACACACACACACACACACACACACACACACACGTGTGGGTATATGTATGTGCATATGTATAGATGCACCGCAGTTTATGGCCGTTTATTTAGCTTTCCAACAAATTTACACATTTGGGGGCTATGCCAACAGTAAGTAAAACTCAGCCAAAGAAGATGCTTCTATGCTTTTCTGCACACAACCCATAAATAAGGCCTAGATGCCACAGCCATGAAGCAGTGGCTCCTAAATTCACCGTATGCATGAACAATACATCCTGAAATAATGCCAGGATTTCATCTGAGGAATTTCAAGGTCATGAAGCCTGTACTCGCAGTGCCTCTTAGCTTTTTGCCAGGTATGAGAGGTCTGAATTCTTCCTCAAGAATCCTCTGACCAGATAAGAGACGAGTAGGGTAGGATGGTGGACAGCCTGAGGAACCCAGGAAGAACAGAACTCGTATTTGGTTCAAAATGCTTAGAAGTCAAAGAAAAGGTCTGAGATGTAACAGGATCTAGCGAATGCGGCAGTTCTGGAAAGTGGTTCCAGCACGGCAAGATTTAAGGGACATGCTGGGCTGTGAGAAGAAACTGTGAGAATGCTGGATATCCAAAGAGGAGGTCAGAGAGTCATGGCATAACATGTCACATCACGGACGGCTCACCTTTCAGGAATGTCTGAGGTCCCATCTGTAACACCCTGTTCTGCAGAAAGGGACTTCTCATCTGGCATCCCAACTTTCTCCAGGAAGCAAAGTGCTGGGTCTGCTCGCATGGCATTGTACCTCTCATACCCTGATCAGGGGTAACGAGAAATGTCAGAAGTCATGTCAGAACTCACCAACTCTCTCCTGAGCCCTGCACAATCATTGTTTCCCTTATTGAGTGAAAAATAAAACAATTAGAAACACTACTTAAGATTAACTGAATCCTGTAAGATTTCCTATCAGAAGAAGATCCTTGAGCTAAAGTAGATAGCTATGAGTAAGTGTTTGACCAAAAATAAAAGCTGACGTAAATGTTCTGTGTCCGTGAAGAGACACAAGGTACAGATGTAATGCTCACTTGTTTACTTCTTTTGGATAGCAAAGAGGACCAGGCAAGTTGGTTTTGCCTCTCAACCCCCAACTCTGGACACGCTGTTACCTCCTGATGGGCTTGTTTTCTGACAGTCCGATTTTCTCCCATGTCTTAGAAACAGAAACTGAACCAAGTGAGGGATGTAGGGGATAAAATACAAGGAGGCCTACGGTGCTTGTTAATCAGATTAAAAGTGATTTATTGCCTCCATATTCACCAACTCAGTATGAAATCCTAATCCACTGGCCAGGGCTTTGGAATTACCTCTCACCACATCCCCAAAGTCAAACAGAGAATGAGCATATTTCACTCAGAAAAGACCCCTGAAAGGGAACCAAAACAATGAAATAACATCACTTTTACTTTGATAATCCCAGGCAGAATGAGAATTTTTGTGTGTGTGTGTGTGTGTGTTTTTTTAACTGAATGGAATGTAATTTGATAACAGGACAGGATTTGGTCACAGAAAAGATCCAAGTCTATTGTTATAGCAAACTATCTTGAGGGAAACACTTTCGAGACGGTCAAAACCCTTTCCGCATCGCTCCCAGGAAACAATGTCCATTTCCAGCTCTGCAGCATGTACAGAGAGGGCCCATCGCAGGTGACGGAGAACCTGCATGGGTGCTAATAACAGACTCGGGTTTACTTTGCTGGGTGTGTGGCCTCCATGCTGGCTTTTGTTCCCTCATCCCTGTGGCTGGAGCTCTGTCTTCCACCCCGCAGGCAGCACCTGGTTTTCTCTCCAATGAGCCGCAGGTACTTCATCTTTTAATCCGAAGTGACTCTTCTGCCGTCTCAATGACAGGTGCTGCCCGCATGAGGCATGTGGCAGGAGAAACTGTGAGGCCTTATGTTCTTTATTTGCTATTCCTTAGGGCGATTACTGGATTATTGTCAGTCTCTCTCATGAGATTGTGGGCTCCTTAGGGAAAGAATCTGGCCCTGTTTTCTCAGCATTACACATTCTGTATCTAGTGCGGGGCCTAACATCACACACGCACAACGGAAGATCGAATGAGGTCAGTTTTGCCCAGATTTTCTCCAATAATCATTGTAAAAGAGCCATTCGCACCCTCTCCTCATGGTCTACCACAGTTCGTGGCAAAACAGGAACGTCCTCAATGCTCCTGCTGCCCTGAGGAAAGTCCTGCTATCTCCACCTGCTGCTAAAGAGGGGTACTTCCTCTGATAGGTGAGTGGCTGAAAGCTTTCGCCGCCAGCCTTTACACCCGAGGGAGGCTCACTGTCTGTGTGTCCCGCCCTCAGGTGCTCTGTGCTTGACAGAGGCAGGCCAGGTTCTTCCGGCCGCCCACCACCTGGCTGCGGTGCACTCCGCACTCCTCCTCTTGTCTTGCACGGGTCTGAAGGCCGGACAGACTCTGCACTCCTATCTCTCACTGAGCTATGAGGCTGGAGGCAAGGAAGAGTCATGGATTCAGTGTCCTAAAAAACCCCAACAACTGCCCTGCGAGTTGCAGGCCTTCTAAGAGCAATGCTGGTAAACAGAGAGTAGGTGACAGCCTTTGAGGGGTATGGGTTGCTTGTCTCTTCAGTCTAGAAGCTCCTTTCTAAGAAAGTCAACAGAAATGCTAAACTTCGTATCCTAATACAATGCAGGCTGCCTTAGAGGGCACAGAGAGCTACCGAGAGCATCATTCAGAACAGGTTTGCTGCAGGGCCCTTCTTGCTGCAAACAATCAAAGGTGCAGGCAATTCTCTCACGGGGGTTAGTTCGGACACGGAACCATGGCTCTACCCCTCTGATCTGATCATAGCAGGGTGTGTCTGGGGTGGCCTGCAGGAGCCATGGAACTTCAGACAATGGACGGCTGTGTTTCTTCACAAAGAAAATGGTGGCAGCATCACAGCTCATACTTAGGTCTCCATGAGATGGAAACAGAGGCAGAGGGGTTCCCGACACAAATTCCTGAAAAGTGAACACCACACAGCTTGGCTTTCTGAGAATGTCATACCTCTACCAGCTGCTGGGTATCTGGGGACTCGACTGTCACCTGGTAAGACCTGTTGTGTGGGCTAAGTTACACAGGGGTGGTCAGGTGCGTTGTCTAGATGAGGATGGGTATAAGCCTACACTCACGGAATGTTTGATGGGCAGCATCCAGTCAGGGGGAGCTTACATGTAATCTGGATTCTGGAAGACTCCAAGGAGGATGAGTCCATGAAGCCAGCCATAGGCATCTGCCCCATGTAGTCTGGGTAGATCCAATATCAACATTCAACTGAACAGGGCTGAGTGCACATGTGTGGCTTAGGTCCAGTCCCCTGGTGCTGGGTACACCTTACAGTGTCTGAAGTTGTCATACGCCACAACCAGCCACTTCAGGCATCATGCACCTGCCCTCAGCCCTAAGACTACTGAGTTCACCTCAACTGGCAATCTGGGGGAATCTGAATGGAAAGGGTGATGCATCATCTTAGGACCTCAGGAAAATGATCAGGTTGGGAATGATTCACTTAGACCCTCCCAAACGGCTTTAGGAAGCAGAGGAGTTTTAGGTACGGAAGTGACCTCTGACACCATCTGGCTGACCCCTGAACATTCCTAATGTAAGACTAAGAGAGATCAACTGCTTAATCCTACTACCCTAAACCTGGCTCAGGGATGAAAAAGTTAGCAGGTACAGGGCCAGTGCTAACTTGCCTTTCCTACGAGAGAAACGGTCTTGAGCCCCCTTGGAGTCCTGTCCTCTGACGTATTCTGAGGCCACACTGTTGGCCACATCTTCCTCATGAACTACACCCACCATCACTGGGCAAAGACCCTCTTTATCCCAAACTATCCTTCCTTCCTTAAAGATCTTTGGTAGGATACGGACTTCGCCATACCAGGTCTTCTAGGTCTTCCGTGCTCGGTTTCTGGCTGTTGTTAGTATCTGCCTGGCACACCTTGCTTTACCCTCACATGGCAACTGCCTTCTCACTTCCACCTCATCTTCTCTTTCACGTCTCCATCTGTCTCTCAGGAGTATGTTCTTCCATCTCTGCTTCCCTGCGCCAAAGAGCCTTTTCTTGCCCTCTTTTCCCGGAGGGGCCTGTTTCCTTTTTCTGTGTGGGCATCGGAAACCCAGTTCCTCTGGTTTGCTGTCCTAGCCGTGAGCCTTCAGCTCTGGCTTTAAGTGACCTCTCCATTCGGGGATTTCCCTTTATTTGTTTCATGTGCAGCTAGGTAGTTTCACGTTATTGTCCTAACCGACCCAGGCCTTCTGTGTGTCTGTGGCGTGTGTGTGTGGGGTCAGGAGGACGGACGGAGGGGAAGTGTGTAGATTCTGTCTGCCGTCCTGCTGGGGGTCCACGTTGTGTCCCCTTTCCACCTCACGTTCTCTCTTCCAAGGGTGTGGCCATGTGCCCTAAAACTACCACTGAAATGAAACACAGGGTCAACAGACTTTCTAGCACACCAAGTTCAGATGCTCTAATTTGGCTGCTTCCAGCAACTGGTCTTTGGGTTCTTTCCCAAATTAGATAAACCAAGTTTTGGCTGCACTGTGGTTCCCTGAGCTCCACAGAGAGGTCATGTGTTTCTTCCCACTTCAGAGCTGAGTTCCTGCACAGCCCTGCACTGTCCCAAAGAGGAACCACATGTGGTTATTTAAATTTCAATTAATTAAAATTACATAAAATTAGGAATACAGCTGCTCAAATGTATCAATCGTATTTCAAGTATTCAACAGTCACGTGTGGCCGGTGGATGCCACAGTGAACAGTGCAGAGACAGGACATTTCTTCCATCATCACAGGTAGGTCTAATGGACAGCACTGCTCATCCTAACCCCAGTGGTTTGACAAAGGGCTCTGGGCAGCACTGGGCCTTCCACTCTAACACCAGAATCCAAGTGTTGATGGGATTCCTCATTAAAATAAGCATAGGCATAGTTGTATGTGATTGGCTGGCCTCCAAATGTTGAATTCCACTGACTGCGCATACCTGAGAAAGTTAACTTTCCAAGGGGAGAGGAATAAGTAACAGCAGAATAGTACTAAACATCTCCTCCGCTTCTATCTACTGCTTAGCCCTGCCCTACGTGGTCTACAGACCTGCTCTCACTGAATCTTCAAACAACCCTCTCTAGGTATGCTGCTTTGATACTATCCCCATGGTACAGGTGAGGAAACTGGTCAGAGAAATTTATGATTTGTTCAAGGTCTTAAATTTAGTAAGTGGTGAACTGACAGTGAAAGTCAGATATGACCAACTCTCCCTACTCTGAATCCTTCTCTCCAGTTTAAGATTTCAGTTATTCACCAGGCAGGGAAGGGATCTACCAGGCACATTACACGGACTGTCACATGGCACTTCCATCATTGACCCTGACCGCTGGCTGAGGGCAGGAACAGGTGCTTAGGACAGTGCCAGAAGTGAGGAAAGGAGGTACTTACTTCAGTTCTTCCAAGATATTCAAAACCTCCCTCAGTCTTCTGGACTCTTGGTTACCATATTTAAAAAAAGATGTTCGTACCATCTTGTATTCTTATATTGTTACACCAATGAGGCAAAAAGATACACGCTAGAAACATGTAGATTATCTAGAATGACTTTAGAATTCTATATACATATGAAACGCTAAAACCTAACATTTTCCCTATTTACTCCTTCACTCAAGAAATGTTACGTGCCTACTTATGCCAGGAACCAGGCCAGGCACTGGGACTCCAAGGGTGAGGGAGAACGAGGCAGGCCAAGGCCCAACAGGCTCTTTGCTGCCACAGCAGCTCTTGGGAAGCTCCTCACCCATCCTACAAACATTCACCATATTTTCATGACTCACACGTTCATCTGAGAGGACAGAGGTGAAGCTACTTTCTAGCAGAGATGTGCACAGGTTATGGAGTTTTTCAGGAAGGGGAGAGCATGTACTGAAATACACACCGTGTTTGAACACGCCTATCAGAAGGGACTTATCGGCCTCGGCGTCCCACCAATCCACTGGGATCTCCACGTAGTCAATGTCAGGCAGAGGCACTTCTAGTTCCCTGTGAAAGGAAGGGCGTGGACTCAGAGTTCCTTCAATGCAGACAGAAAACAATGCAAGAACTACTGGCTGAACCCTGTATCGAGCCACATCCCTAGTCACATGCTAAGAGGCTGAAGTTATAAGGACTTAGAAGGCTGTGGGCCACGGTTTCCTAACCAGGACCTCCCATCACCCTCATCCAGGAAGCTATTCCCACATATGTACTTGCTTCCCAGGCTTCTTAGACTGGAAGGCTGACTGACACAGAACCCTGAAGCACCTCTTGGAGAACCCATCAGTACGTCTGAAATTGGGGTCCACATGTAAAATGTAGACACCCATCTTCAATTGAGAACCACAGCAAAAGTCATCAATGTATTGGTCAACTGAAGGTAGAACCTCCCCCACATGGTCAAATTCACACATAATCAAATGCTGAAAACTCCCTGAATTATCTTGGTTCAATAAGTAGAGATCTTGAGCACTGAGAATAAGACAGGCACATGCTGGGAGGTGAAGACAGCCTTTCAGAGTCCCACAGTAGGTGGCACCTCCTGGCAGTGGTCTGCTGGGTCAAAACTGATCACTAACTCCACTACTCCTGGCCAAAGGGATGAACGTAACTTGATCTCAGGAGCAGGCCTATAACACTAGCAGGCCTGTACCATCAGCCCCTCACTGAATTCTGTCCGTGTTCTGAAAGCTCACATGGACCCTTAGCTCACTGGCTTCATTTGAGCACCATCCTTACTCTTTAAGGCTTTGGGTCTGGGGGTGAAAAATCCACCTGATGGCTCCTCTCTCCTACCTCCCAGCTGTCTGGGATGGCTCCTCTGTAGCATCTTAAGTTTCTTCTTCCAACAGGCTCTTCTTGTGACACAAGGCTAACTGCCCCTCCCCAGGCCCAGCTCCCTCGGTGGGAATGGCAGTCCAGGGTCCTACCTTTCCAGGCAGTGCTCCCTATCTGGGTCCACTGTAGGGCCCACTGCTCTGCCAGGGTGCGACCATGAGCTGAATGACTTTTCTGGGATGAACGCTTTTTATTCCTCATGGCACAATAAGGGCCAGTGACAGCCAAGATTGAGGAGAGTAGAAAGGAGGGAAGGGCGTGGGTAATGGACTCTCCATGTTCTATCCAGATCCCTCCATCTATGTGTTCTAAGAAAGCATGGCGGGATGAGAAAATTCAGGTAGATTACTTCTGCCAGATAACACCTCATAGAAATCATCAGGTTGAATTCTGTTGCATTTCTACGGCCCATAAATTGAATCTTTTTACCAAAGCACTCAACCTCCTTATTCCCATTAGAAATGACTACAGTAACCCAGAAAACATTATCAGGTAATGATGGTCATTGTAATGGTTGCTCCCCATTACAAACTGCCCCGTGGGTAGGATGGTCAATGTCCTTTACTGCTCTTCTTCTTTACTATCCTCCCTCCCACCCTGTGACCACTAAAGCCATCAGCATTGCCCAATGGACAGAAAGAAGAAGAAACTATGGCCACAGGTAATCTCAAAGCAAAGATGAAATCCCACCCCCTGTGGTTTTCTCCAGCAACGATAAGTATTGTAGAGGACTAGAGCAAGAGCCTATCTGGGGAAGGTGAAGGAGGCTGTCTGGCTTTATCTAGTGGTAACTGGGAGCATGGTGGCCTCATTCTCTGAAATCCTGGGGAGTTCCGTAGGATTCTACAGCTTTAGAAACACTTATTTACAAAACTAAGGTGCAAACAACCAAACAGGGCACCAGGTCTTATTAGTATGATTAGCACATACAGAGAACTGCCCAAATGTGGAAGAGCACTGTGGCCAAGAGTGGGATTCTGACCAAAACGCCCAGCGCACACCCATCGCACCAAACTTATCAGGGTATGAATACTTGTACCTCAGTGACAAGCTAAAGCAGAGAAATGACTGTTCAATGTTACACTACCACTGGGAAAAGCAAACCAACTCAAAACTTGCCAAGAGCTGTGCTTCGGGGAAACGGTTTCTCCTTCATTTCACGTGGAGGGGCCTGCCTGCCCTACCGTGCAGGTAACTGACCCCGGGCTGGGTGTGAACACGGGCCTCCAGGAGCATGGGCGGCTTTGTCCATCGCCACAAACAGGCCCCGTGTGGCAGCTCTGTAGCACTGAGAGCTCGGAGAGCTCCAGCTGACTTGGTTTACCTGGCAGGGGTTCCTTCAAATGCTTTCTCAGCTGCCTCTCCCAGTATTTCAGCTTTTAGGTAGTAGAGCATCCGGACTCGCAAAAGTACCCTGTGGAAGGTGAACACATGAACGCACAGGTGTCAGAGCCACGAGCTGCCTGTAAGCTGCCACCCCAGGTGGATGCCGGGAAATTCCAGGTGTTCCCATGTTATTAGTGATGGGAAGTAATATATGAGAAAGTGCTAGAAAAATGAAACCCAAGGTACTGATGACAGATGCTACTGGGATTATCCCCACTTTACATGGAAAAATGCATCTCACCATCACCTGCTGGGTCACCCTGTGAGCCCCGGGCGGCAGCAGAAACACAGTTCCCCGGGCTCTATGAAAGCGTACTCCACCCTCCCACAGGGACCTCCCGGGCAGCGCCGTCCCAAGAGAGGCTGGTTAATGTTTTCTCATTTACTGAAGAGCAGGTCAGGCCGAATGGTGCTGCCTTCAGTTTCACCTGCACACAGTTAAGCTGGATATTTAGGTCTCTTTTTCACGGCAACTGCCAGGACATACCACGTCTTCTCTCCTGAGGGGCTCAGTTCCCTGGATTCTGCCTGGAGCACATTCAAGCTCCGAGGGCAGGCACCAAACAAGTTCGAGACAAGGCGATTAAGCATTAAGTATTGGTTGGGCAACTACTGTGTGCCGGGCTCCATGCTGGGTTCCGTGAGGCACACAATGAAAGTAAGGGATTTGGCTCTGTTCTGGATGCGTCTACAGCATCTAACTGTGAGATGAGACCAACCAGGAGACAATCACAGCACAGAAGAGGAGCAGCGGGCGGCGGGGCGGGGGGCGAGGGTGGGGAAGGCTCTACGGACACAGAACCAGGCTGAAGGGGAGGGCAGGCACGGAGACGTCGCCTGCAGCAAGGAGATACTTCACATTCGCAGCAGAGGGGTTTCAAAGGGGACTTGTAACCTGTTCAAAACCAGGCAGGAGTAAAGGCCGGCTACTGTTAAAAATAAATTTACATACACAGGAACTGACCTCCACAGAAGTTATTTTAAAAAGAGAGAGAAAGAGGGCACAGAGCACAAATAGTATGTAAAATGCATGTTATTTTAGGGAAGATAAAAGAAGGCTGTGCATTCACCTAAGCTGGTCCATACCCAGAATATCTCTGGAAGAACCAGGTTAGCAGTGGTTGCCTCTGGGGGGGCAGGGAATGGGAACTGGAGGAGGGAGGAAAGGTTATTTTTGACAATTAAAAAAATATATATAAAGTGCCACTGTGGGCTCGAATTGTAGGTGGCAAAAGACAAAGTAGAAGTTTCAGAATGGAAAAAACCCACTTATCTTTCTGGTATGCCATTCCTTACCTCAGCTGTCAGTTAACTCAAATGATTTTGAGATTTATTTTTTTAAAGTTCAGATAGTAACAACTCTGAAGAACTTACAACAGTCACTGACCCTTCTACCTTGCTGACAGCAGCTGCTGGCCTCCTCAGTAAGAGCCGGAACGAGGAGGCCTTGGGAATGGAATTCCTGCCTGGTTAGAGCCAGCCCAATAGGAGGAAGCTTCTTCTGAAAATGAAAGAGCTGTCTCTATTTTTTTAAACAGAGATGTGTTGATACTTGAAAATATCTACAGCACGAGGGAATAGAATTCAAAGTAAATAGTATTCACTTTTCGCTAAATGAGAAGCAAATCAATTCGGAAGACGGATGGGGCAACCCTCCCCAAGTGAGCGGATAATCCCAGTTGACATCTAAACTCAAAGGGAAGGAGAACTGGGGTAGGTCTGTAATACCCTCACTTGAGTCCAACAAAACCCATTAATATTTGGGTGGCATCATTGCTCTTTCCTTCATCTCTTTCTTGAAAACAAAAACAAAAACTCTGTAACATTTTGTTGATATGAACTATATTTCCAGAAAGTGCACTTTAGGTAAACGTAGAGCTTGATGAATTTCCACAAACTGAACACAAACTGTGACTCTAGGACCGCAATCAGGAAGCAGAACATGTCAGCAGAAGGCTCCCTGGGTCCCCTTCCAGTCACTACTTCCACCCCCAAATGGATAACCACTCTCCTGACTTACAGCTTGGATCTGAAGCAGTTGTTCTTTTAACTTTTTAAAATTCTCTTGATGACAATTTCCTGTCCCTAAATACTATGCTTCCACTGCTACTGAACAACGCTTTGGGCGCTGACTATTGGCAGCGTGTGTTAGCTCCCTTAATCCAAACAGCAGTGCTAAGGGATGGGGGACTGTTACCGTCTTCATTTTCTAGATGAAAGAAAAAGAAGGCACAAAGGGGTTAAGTCATGTACCTGCTGATAGGTAAGAGGGCTGGAGTTTAAATCCAAGCAGCACAGATCTCACAGCCTGTCTTAACCTTTATCAGGTGTTGGAATGGCAATACATTTGCTAACAGAGCCCACAATTCTAAAAGCACACAGTCCAGTTTTGCTGAAAAAAGTCTGCCTGTTCTCCAAGGTGGTTCAGGTCAGAACGAGGACCCCAGACCAATGGGTGGAAGTCTCAAGGAAGCAGATTTTAGATTCGATATACAAAGGACGATTAATTAGAATCATCTGGTAATTAAATGAGCCTTGCTGAGAAATGGTACGCAAGGAGCCTTCCCATCAGCAGGAAGGCTCAAGCACAGGCTGAAGGTTCCCTGTGGGGGCCGCCCACAGTACTCCCATGCTGAGTGGGAATTGCTGCAAGGTCCCTTCCCGCTCAGAGTCTCGGGCTCTTCCCGAGCCAGAACTGAAGAGGACAGCCATCTCCGTAAGGCTCACTGTAATAAATAATACTCAGCATCTCTGAACGCAGAGAAATGCTTTACTGCATTCCTTTTTAAAAAGTAATCTACACCCAACCTGGGGCTTCAACTCACAACCCCTAGATCAAGGTCGCACGCCCTGTGGACGGAGCCAGCCAGGCGCCCCTACCGCATTCCTCAATTCCCAGGGTCAGGCATGCACTCAGGAGACGTCTTGGGGGTGGTGGTTAGAAATGTTAAGGCCTTCCTCAAAAAGGTTCTGGTCACCTTCTGTGATCATCGCCGAGCTGCCCAGGGAAGTTCTCCATCAACCTCTCCGGTTCAGCCTATTTTCAGCGCTCCACACCCACACGTACAGCTGTGAATACAACCGCCAAATGCTGCTGCTGCTAACTTAGCAGAGCAGAAAGACCCCAGTCCTTCGTTTTGCTTTTCATCGGTCAGTGAGTGTAAGGATCCTGATTCTGTCCTGGCCCAAGCGCCGTTAGCCCCCCAGCCAGCGAAGCTCGTGATCAGAGAGTTAGCTGCTTATGTGTCCCTCATCACACCTTACGTGTTATTCCTTGGTCATGTCTCTCACAGTTGACCCTTTCTCCCCAACTCACCCTCCTCTAGGTCCTCAAGATCAATATGTATGTTATGACAGAACACTCCTAGATGGCTATCCAGCTCTAGGTTGACCTACTCCATCTTGCTGTTGTCAGATTAATCTTTCTCCTCAAACATCATTTTTTTACCGTTTGTCCCATTTATTCAAGAAAGATGGCCGCTCAGAGTAGCAGATCACCCTCAGTTAGCCTGCAGTGCGAGGTCTCCTGTGAGTCCTCTTACCGAGGCTGCCTCCTCTGCGCGTCCATCTGTGGTGACTCTGAGTCAGTCACGTGGAGCCTGCCACCAGGTCCTGCCACAGGCAGGTCCCACCATCGAGCACGTGCCCTTGGATTCTCCGTCCCAAAGAGCCTGTACTTCTGTGAAGATTTTTACAGTTTGGGACACGAGGCCTCTCTTTAATGGTTCGGTGAGATGAAGGGAAAGGACCAGATTTCATTCATAAAAGATAAAGAATACAACCCGGCAACAACCACAGGACCATTAGGTTGATGTCAAAGGGAGGAAAGTAAAACCTATCAAAACATAGTAATTTGGAAGTTAAACTCTTACTCATCACTCAAATTCTATGGTTCTAACCAGAGGTGCAGCGGCAGAGGCCTGCTCACTGCTGAGTAGGAGTGCCGGGGAGATTACCCTCACCAGGCCTAGAAAGCTGGAATTGGGGGGTGGGGGTGGGGCATCTCCAAGGGCCCTTTAAGTTCTGACGGATCCCCTGTACCGTGACGCGAGTATCCGGCTCCATCACTGTTCGGCGGTTGGGTGCCCTACCTCCCCAAACTCAACTGCACAAGGGCAGTTTCATCTTCTGTCACTGTTTCCTTTGCATCCCTCCCTCTGCACGGGGCTAGTCTAGGACCCAGGGATACTGGGATACACTCAAATGCGTGTCTGTCAAACACCTCAAACACCTGGAGACACAAGCAGCAACAGCGAATTAGGAGAGGAAGGAACTTGGCACGGGGGAGGGAAGAGGCTGAGAGCAGTGGCCACTAAGGTCCGTCTTCTGCTCTCCCTAACGTGACCTCAGAGGCAGAAGGAGAGAACAACGAAATCCCCAGTGTCCTAACTGGATTTAGAGAGTTGAGTCAGAAAACCCTCAGTCATACAGGCTGCATTAGTAGAGAATCAAGGCCCTGGGGGGAGAGGAGATGTTGCTAAAGGATTAAGACAGGCTTTAGGTGAGGGGATCCTGACCCAACCTAGACCACACATCCTACCTTTCCAGACCATGCATGGAGGTAAGGATCAGCAGGAGTCCCCCACAGGCCCACGGGGATCCCAGGAGTATGGACAGCCTGAGTGGAGCTGCCGCCAGGGGCAGGGGGGCAGGGGCACACTCACTTGTTGCAGTGCTGTTTGAGGTGTTTCTTATAGCCGTCATCATGGAGGACTACCTCGGGGTTGCAGGTGGCCAGCCAGTCCGCATTCTTTAACTCTGGGAGCAGCAGTTGGTTCTTTGTCTTCTTCCCCTTCCTCCCTCTGGGGACTGGAGCAGACAATCCTGGAACAGAAAGGCAGGTGGATGAGCCTAGGCAGCTTAAACAGGGGGCAGAACAGAGCTGGGCTGGGGCTGCAAAGAGGCAGCCAGGCTGTGCGTGGTGGCCCAGGATGACAGACCCCACTCCTCGGTCCACCAAGCAGTGCCGATTGTGAGAAACACCTGGGCCCCAGCTCAGTCAACTCCAGGACCGCTCAGTCACACAGTAAGATGTACCCATGCGGATCAAGAACATCACCTGTGTCCCCTGGGGACCTTACCACCTGGCGAGAAGAAAAGGCACCCTTGACCTGAAACATGAGGGTGAGCTACAGCCAGACACAGGGAAGGAGAAGCACAGCACAAGGGAAGGCACAGGCAGCTGGGACTGTGAGGACAGAGAATGGCACAAGAAAAGCCACAGCGCCCATGGTGGCCCCGGTTCAGAGGAGGGGCCCTGTGATGCTCAGGTTGGTGCATGGGACGGGCATGTAGGCAACCTCGAGAGGGCCCCACTGGACTTCCACAGCACAGTGTGGGTGACACTGGAGGATTCTGCAGGAGAACTGTAGGACTCGTCTTCCTCTCCCACAGCTAACATTCTCTAGTGCATCTGAGAAAGAGAAGTCTGCAAAGCACAGTGACCTGGGGCAACACGGGAGGAGGAATGGGAGCCCACAGCAGCTCCCACCACGCAGGCACAGCCCTGCCACTGCTCACCTGAGTGGTTCTGGAGGGTCTGGGCCTGCCCATCTTTGGTAGGTGTGATCAGTTCCCAAATGAAACTCTTGATCTTCTCGTCCCCCTTGTAATGCTTGACACAGTATACCAGCAGGGCCCGGCAAATCATCTCCATGTCCTTCTCATTCAGATGCCACTTGAATCGCCCATGAGTCAGGATGTCCTTCCACCGGCCCCAGCTGAGAGTGGAAATACAGAAGGGCGTTGGAGGGAGGAAGGGCACGTGTGCCCTCAACACTGCAGGATAAACAGGAACCCAGGGTGCTTCTTGTCCTCTGTCAGGTCTACTAATCACCCTGAGGGCTTTGCCCTGAAAGGTCTTCAAGGACCACATGCTGTAGCACACCAAATGTCACTAAGGTGACCTGGACACTGAGAGCTTCCTATGGCCACCAGGATGTTAACAAGGGAGGAATGCAACTATCTGGAGCAGGGAATAAATCTGGAATTAAGAGAGTCCAGCTGCACTATTCAAAAGCAATGGTAAAGTCCCAGAAGGTTTATTCTACTTCTACCAGAACCAGAGCCCTGCACAAATCACGCCTAACTGCAACATCTATAGCATGGACTCCTCACACGTCCCTGGGGGGGGAAAGCAGGAAATCAGTACCAGGCAGCGAATTAGTAAGAGAGATTTGCTGTGACAAGCACATGAGAAAACGATGGCACGTCTACAATAGGACAGCAGAGTGTACAATGCCTGAGGAGGCCATGGGCAAAAAGCACAGTTCTCTTCTGCTCTCACAGACCGTCCATCAGCCCAGAGCTCTTAGAGGTGACTGGGGAGACAAGCTGGACACATCTCAGGGACTGGAGAACAGTCACACACAGGCAAAGCCAATACCCACCCAAAGATGAGCAGGTTCTTCTCCACCCGGAAGCACTCAGCTCGGAGGTAGCGCCTAGTTTTGTCATTGAGGCGTCTGGACCTCGTGGGCCTTTCATCCGAGTCACTGTCTAGCTCGGAGAACTCCATGAGCTCATCCTCCTCAAAGGAATTGTAGTGTTTGGTCTGCTTTCTCACTCGAGGCCGGTCGATCACTAAGCTCTCCTAGAAACAGACAGGGCAGCTGGTGACAGAGGCCTTCTTTGCTCTATCCCCATCACAATACACACGCATATCCTGTGGCCAGTCCTGGGTCCTGAGGACACATCCGGTAGAAAACCACACTCGGCCTCACCCTCCAGCAGGAAAGGCTCTTCCCAGTACATCTGTGATGCCCATGACAAGCAGAGGGGATTCTCGGAGACTCACTGGAGATGGCAGGTTCCCCCAAACTGCCAGCGCTGTCGACCACCACCTGCTGTTTCTGCAGCCCTGCTAGCAGAGCAGGTATGGCGAGCAAGGCCCCCCCAGTGCCCAGAGTGGCGGTCTGCTCTTGCCAAGAAAGGCTGCATGACACACCCCAGCTGTTCGGCCCAGCATGCAGAGGCAGCCTGCACTCTGCAGACAGGAGGAGCTGGACCAGTCACCTGCTCAGCAGCTTTCTAAAGACACACACATTTCCCTTCCATGGGCACGAACTGCTACCCTTCTGTCTTTCACTGAAGACATGATGTCCAGCCCAGGATCCTCTCTCTGCTCATTCCTGCGGCTCCCCTGCCAGAACCATCGCCTCTTTTAACAGTTCCCATTAGCTCCTGCTCCTTATCCTTCCCCCCGTCCCCTGCACCTCTTCCCAAAGCTCAGCTCAGCTCCCGAATACGTGTCTGTGTAAGCCCTGATACACTGTAGCGTCATCCCTGCTTCAGTAACCTTGCTCCCCGTCCTGCATGCTCTGGCTGCTTCTAAACGTCTCTAGGACGAGCTTTTGCTCCCCGCCCTTCCCCACCGTCCAGCACACAAGGTATCTTCTTGATTGTGACCTGGTACAACAGGTGTTACTGAACAGGTTACTCAAGGGACTTCAGACTCCTCCTACTGAAGAGAAGAGGGTGGACCGGGCCAGCTCCGGTGACCCCACGGCGGGGTTAAGGCTGGGTGCTGGTTACCGAATCAGCTAGCTATGCTTGGGGACTGTCTCCCGGGCTTGTGGATCTACAGTTCAACAGCCACCAGCGAAGACAAGTAGAAAGGGATGTGTGTGCATCCTGGCGTGAGGTGACAGGGCCAGGGATGGAGGAAAGGGATGAGACAAACATGTACGGGGTGCCTCCCCATAGGCTGGTCAGGTGTGTTCACAAGTATTATGCCAACTCTGCAAGGGGACATCACCACCTCCCTTTGTCCCGTGTCTTGCTCACTTATCTCAGTGGGGCCAAGTGCCTTGCCCAGAGGCACACAGTCAGAGGCACACAGATATCAGACTCTGGTTTTGTTCCGGGGCTAGTCTCTTTCTCATGTTCAGAAGCAGAAGAACTCAAGCTACTGGGAGAATGGAGGGGAGACCAACAAACCCCTTCCTCCTGCTTTGTCTCCTCCAGAGTATCTGTCATAGGCGAAGTTTCCTTTACAGAAAGTGTGGAAGCGGAGGTGAGACAGTCACACGCCAAGGATGGGATGCTGGCTTGGGTCAGAGCTAAACTTGACCTGTGTGTGGCCAGTTCCAGTTCTAACTGCCTTTGTCAAACTTCCCGGGTGCCCAGCCGACTGCATGGTCATTTAAAAATTTTAACAGTGAACATCCATCAGGCTCTGTCTATGCGTCAGGCATATTTTAAGTATGCTACATACAGCAGCTCACGTATGACCTAAGGCTCAGGACTGAATAATGACTTGAGCTGTTTGGGAATTTATGGTCCTATGAGACACACAGAAATTGTGATGGAATAGAACATTCTCGGTACCGTACCTTTTCATTCTTTGCTTCAGTGTCCAATTCAGCTATTTTGGCCCATTTCTGCCAAAAGTTTGGGTCATCTAAGGAAATATCTGTCCTGTTTCCTGAAGCCACAAAGCTAGCCTGTGGAGATGACAAAAGTCAATAAACTGCACTTGAACAGAGTACAAACTGGTAACACCACCTATGTTACTGCAAACGTACCAGAATCTCAAGTATGCTCTAGCTGCCTTCGAAACCAAAACCCCTAACAGAGCCTCCCAAATGAACTTGAAAATCTCAAGTCTGATCTTTTCTGCGGGCGCCTGGGTGGCTCAGTGGGTTAAGCTTGTGCCTTTGACTCAGGTCATGATCCCAGGATCCTGGGATTGAGTCCCGCATCAGGCTTGTGCTTGGTGGGGAGCCTGTTTCTCCTTCTGCCCCTCCCCGGGCTTGTGTCCTCAGTCTTGCAAATAAATAAAATCTTAAAAAAAAACTGTTCTTTTCTAAAGATTGGGTATGGAAATTACAAATTCAATGATAGCATTTTTTGGAACTGAAACTTGGAAGCAAGAGAAAGCCCCTGGAACACAATGGCAATGTGTCACTTGATGTCCAGTTCCCTGCGAAAAGGCTGCTTCTTCCAGCTTCCCTAGATAGGATCTTTCTTTCAGCTCACCACTTTCCAAGTGATTGCTACAGGAAGGGCACCGAGTTGGGCAGTGTGAGGTGCACTGAGATGAGGGGCACCTGTAACGAACGCACAGGCTGTCCCACTGAAGAAGTCCGATGTAAGTCAATCACACAGGCCACAAAGCTCCTGAGCCTGTGGTCAGAGACCTGAGAGTGATCTGGTGTGTGGTCTCATTAGTTAAATCCGAAATCCAGTGAGCTGAAGGGCAGAGGAAAGGGGCATGTAGACTAGCAGATGGGAATCTAGACTAACAGCTCTTTTCTCATGGAATGAGCAAAAACACTTGCTTCAGTTTGGAGAATGGAATGTTCATCGGAATTGCAGGGCTTGGACAGGGGTCAAGGAGGGCTCTACGAGGAAATGCAGAGGAGCACTCAAAGATGTCAGAGCTGTCTTTGTGAAGAGTGAACAGTGCAAAACTGTAAACCAAGGTGTCTTTCCTGTCTGCTGAAGATCAGCTCCCGAAGTCAGGAGTGCTGTTTTCTTTCTATATAGCTTGTAGATAATCTCAATGGTTTGATAGAGAGAAAACAAAGCCTGGCCAGTGAAGATCAAAGAATAGCTTTCTCTCTGCTCCCACTCCAAACACATGGACTCTGGACAGAAGGTGTCATACCTTGGCGAAAGTAGACCCTTTCCCTTCGGACTGGATGGTGATGGTGTGGGTTCTTCTCTGCAGAATCTGGTCTATGTCTTCTTCACAGAACTTGGAGCCTTCATCTTCCTCATCCATCAAAGCTCCGTAAGCGCCTTTCCGGAGCAAGTCCTCCACCTCCATTTTTGAGAGCTGTTGTACCTGGACAGGTCACCAAAGGCTACTCACAAAGCGGAAAATGCACAGGAGAGAAACAGCCTCAAATCTGGCCTTCATGATTCAGTACACACTTCCTCCATTAACCGCACATGTCAGAATAAAGATAGGGGCTACAAGTTTTAGAAAATTAAAGCCCAGGGCGCCTGGGTGGCTCAGTGGGTTAAGCCTCTGCCTTCGGCTCAGGTCATGATCTCGGGGTCCCGGGATCGAGCCCTGCATCGGTTGGCGGGGGGATGCCTCTGCTCAGCAGGGAGCCTGCTTCCCTCTGCCCGCCTGACTGCTTCTCTGCCTACTTGCGATTTCTCTCTGTTAAATAAATAAATAAAATCTTAAAAAAAAAGAAAGAGAGAAAGAAAGAAAGAAAATTGAAGCCCAGATAAAGACCCTCAAGAAAACCTTGGGGAAGGCAGGCAGATAATCCCCGATGGGGAGCTCTGGAATAAAAAGCCAGTACATGACCCAGTGGCTCTAACATTCCTCAGGACATTAGTTACTATCAAATGTCACAAGTCATTGAAACTAAGTACCATGAAGAGGATATATTTAATGTTTTGAGTCTGTATCTTTAAAAACCTCCAGATGTACTAAACGAGCTAAAGAATGATGACTTATTCATTATTAAATAAATACATGAGTATTGGAAATGATGTCATTTCTCAACTAAAGAAAGGATCCTGTGCCAAGTGTGATCCTCTCAACTGCTTGTTGAAAACAGGAAATGGGAGTTCAAAACAACCTTTCCTGGTTCTCATTAAGAATCTGGTTCTCTTTCTATCAATCACAAGAGGGAATTCCATGACTCCCAGCACTGGTAACTTGCAGTATTATACTTAGCAACATATGCACGGCTAAGAGGATATAAAACATCTGGGCTGAAGATAACTCATTTAGAAGGTTTTAATTCCCAACCTTTGATGCCCTGAGTCCAGAGATTAAGGACATACTCTGCTTTGTTGGCCTAAAATTTAATACGATTTAGGAATCTTAGATGCAATTTTTCATCCCCGTGGAGGGGGAAAGAGATTTTATTAACTGCCATATTGCAAGCTGCTAATTTATTCATTCATTTTTTTCACAGACCATCATGCATTGAACATCTTTAATATGCCAAGTGCTGTTAAGGGCCATGTGGGATACAGATAAAATAGGTCCCACTATACCCTCAGGAGGCTCAAAGTCTGGAGCATATGGTGACAAGAGATATTTAGAGTGTTAAGTGTTAAGATCTACTGACTTCTAACGGGCACGGTTGGAAACTCTGCTCACTGAAACGTTGCTGCACGTTGGGCGATCCTACCCCATCACTGCGCCTACAGATTTCCTTTATGCCCCTGTAAAATGTGGACCACTGACCCGGAATTACTTTCTGCTGTGGGGAATGACTCAACAAAGACATGTGACCTGACTCCATTTAGTGAACTTGAATCTCCAAACAGCTGGAGGAAGGAAGATTCCAGAGGGGCCCCGCTGTGTGATGAGTGCTTCTTGGGGACCCTGAGTAGGTACTGTCATACTCACTCCATTGGTGCTGCCCTTTCGGTTTATGTCCTGAAGAACAGCCTTGTCCAGGCCCAGCTTCAGGCTGGCCTTGTCAAACATTTCCCGCTCGTAGGAGTTCCGAGTAATGAGACGATACACCTTCACGGCCTTGCTCTGGCCTATCCGGTGACATCGGGCCTGAGCCTGGGAAGGAGGGAAGGTCATACACATCATGTTACCAGATATAATGGCAGCAGCCCAAGGAACAGGGAAACACTTAAATACCACGTGGTGTGAGTGGCTGGCTCTCACAGTTATGAGTCATGGGACGAGTTTTGGAACAAAATTCACCCAGATGTCAGCTGCCCCTTCAAACTCACTCATTTCTTCACACCATTATTTACTAAGTGACTACCATATGCTGGGATAAAGTGATGAGAAGGACAAGGCTTCCCACCCTCCCCAGCTTGCCGTCTGAGCGTAGGCGCTCATTCCCAGGATCCTGTCCCTCTCTCTGGGCAAATGCTTCAGAGCTAGCAGCAGCACTCTCTCATTTTACTAGAAATAAATTCTCACACAGAGACAACAGTAGAGAAAAGTAGAAAGATCTCTTATGGACAATCATTTCTCATCTCTACCATGCCTCCACCCTCTAAGACTATTATGAAACAAATCCTAGTGATCCTAGGGTTTCATCTTTATGTACTTAACGTATAATTTGAAAGATAAGGACTCTGGTCTTTGCCACTGCCACACTTCAAAACATGAACACTTGGCAGGAACCATCTCATCATCCCTGCTTATCTCACAGGCATATTAAGTGTGTTTGTTTGGATCAGGATGTAAATAGGGCCCATATGTTGTAGCGGGTTGATAGGTCTCAAGTCTCTTTCAATCTATAGACACTCCTTGCTTTTTGACCTCTCCCTTTTTCAGATACAACTTTGAAAAAAAAAGCTTTTATTTATTTGAGAGGGGGAGAGAGAGCACGAGAGTGCTAGAGGGGGGAGGAGCAGAGGGAGAGGGACAAGCAGACTCTGTACTGAGTGGCTAGAGCCACTATTTCATGACCTTGAGATCATGATCTGAGCCGAAATCAAGAGTCGGACGTTCAAATGACTGAGCCACCCAGGCGCCCCTCAAATGCAACTTTTTTGTTGGAGAGACCAGGTTTCTGTCCTCTAGTTTCTAACCATCCACATTTTGCCACCTGCATTCTGGCTGTGTCACTGAACAAGTTCCTATGTTCCCTGTATTTCCTCTAAACTGGGAGCTGGACATCTTGAGACTTGATCAGGTTAAGATTTGACTCTTGGCAAGTGTTTCTTGGTGGTGTTTGAATTTCCATCAGGAGGCATATGATGTCCGGTTGTCTTTCTCTGAGTGATAATCATTGGCTAGATCCACTATTTCATTAGGGGTTATAATCCCTCATGAATTTTTTGGTTCCCCTGATGTTCAGTTCCTGCAGAAAAGACAAGCTACATGCCCGATTCTTTATTTATTTTTTAAAGATTTATCTATTTTAGAGAGAGACAGTGAGAGAATGTACGAGTGGGGGGAGGGGCAGAGGGAGAGAATATCCAACCAGACTCCAGCTGGGTGTGGAGCCCAACGCGGGGCTCGATCCCATGAGTCACGAGATCAGGACCTGAGCTAAAACCAAGAGTCGGACATGTAAGTGGCTAAGCCACCCAGGTGCTCCTTCTTTCTCTTCGTTTAAATCAGTTTCCAAAATAATATCCTCTGAAAGCGACCAATGAAGACTTTTCTATTTATTTTTTAAACACCACAATGAGGTTATGCACTTAAATAAACATGCTATGTTTTATCCCACTGCCGTTATTCTTTTTCCTGCGGGAAATTTCAAGTTGGCTCCTGAATTCTTGTGACATGATCCAGTTGAATACAAAAAGGAGCATGATGAGAATAAACTCTGGTGTTAAAATGGATTTGGAGGTATCCATATAAGTCCATGGTTACAGGTGGGTGTGAGCGCGTGCACGCGCGCGCACACACACACACACACACACATATACACGTAGAAAGAAATAGATATGGACAGGCTATTTGTGTTTGCTTTCTGGTATGACATGTTCCATGTTCCTACTGTAGATTTCCTGCCCAGACCTGGAGTCGGCCATGTTCTTCCTGGGAGTCCTGATTTCTTTCAGTGAGAGTCTGGATGCTCCAGAGGTGCTCCTTGTTATTAGGTAGGTCATTGTTTCTAGGCTGATTCAGAAGTGTGTGTGTGTGTGTGTGTGTGTGTGTGTATAGTGTATACAACCATGTGCATATATAAGACAAAATACATAAGATCATACCATTATTTGTAATCCAAACCTAAAAGCATGGGATTCTAACTTTACCAACCACACACCTGTATCTCTTTCTAACCAAGTCAAAAGGCTCAATTCATAACCATACCAGTATCATTGTTCATTTGATTTATCCCACAATTTATGTAACAGTCTCAGAAAAACTGTATTATGATGATCTCCTCAAAACATAATTACTAAAAACAGTGCAAGATTTTTGTTTTCCTCCTCTCAGGGTTATATCCCACCAAGTATGTACGCTCAAATTACAGTGTTTTAAATACACAGTGGCAGGTAGGTTTCTTTTTTTGCCCAGTGGTAGGGTCAGAAAATGTGAAACTACTTTCTATGTAATACAAGATTGAGGAAATGGGTAAATATACTGAGGAAATAGGAATTAGGGTTTTCACTGTTGAAGAAGGAAGTTATAAATCCATAAAGAAAAAAAAACCTAGAGTAACTGTGGTATTAGAACGGATCTGGAGAGGTTTCAGCATTAACTCGTGGCTAGGTGTATGTCCGTGTGGATATAAACATACACATACGTACAGGTCTAGAAACAGATATGGATATATGTGTGTTTATAGGTTTATTATACATGTGTATATATACACATACAAATGAATGCATATTATGTATCTACGTGCATATATTCTCTGTGTGTCTGTATTCTAGGTATGTCCACCAAATGTGCCTAGGAGCAACAGTATCTCAGTAGCAAAGGCCATAACTCACTCCCAGATCTTGGTTTCTAAATATATTCTCCATTAAGACAAAACCTAGGCATGTGAGAGAAGTAGTTAATCCCAGGGCTGGGGGCAGAAAAAGTACAGGACGAGCCCCAAATATATTATTGTGATAGAACATAAGGAAGTGGGCAAAGAAGGATGGAGACGTACCCAAATAACACCATCGACTTGAAGAGGTTTACCACTGGCTACGTCCAGGATGATCTGAGTATCAAAATAAACATAGTAGTGGAATATAACCCACTGAATGAAAAAAGAACCCATGAGTACATGATGACATAAATAAATGGGAGAAAAAAGGGAAAACTTTCTTATAGTAGAATATGACTAACAGAGTTCGAGTAACAAAGCTTAGAAAAATATTTATTTATACAGTCTCGAAGTATCTCTCCAAAATTGCTTATTAGTTTCAAAGGAAAAACAGCAACTTTATAGTGGAGACATCTGGTAGATACCCATTAACTAAGATATCCAAGTGCCTATTAACACACAAACAGACATCATGTTTCTCCTGATGTGATATACTGAGAAGGACATATCACTTCAGTGGTTATTACTCAGCCCGAATCCAATCCTGAGGAAATAAGAAACACAGAAGGAGGGATAATATTTAAGACTGGCCTGTACTCCTTAAAAAAAAAAAAAAAAAAGGGTTGTAAAAGAAAATGAAAGACTGAGGAACTCTTCTGACTCAAGAAGACTAAAGATATGGGCAGTAAGGTGATGGGTGCTCCTGGACTGGATGGGCTTCAGGCTGGGGGAAGAGTGCCTATAAAGGACACTGAAATAAATGATAAATCTGAATACGGACTGTGGATTGAAGACCATTTTCTTATTTCCTGATTCTGAGAACTAAACTGTGGTTAAAGAAGAGAATGTCCTTGTACTTAGGAAATACACATCAGAGTACTTGGGGGGTCAACTTACTCTCAAATGGTTCAGACCAAAAATGGTGTGTGCACACATCTGTTTAAGTCTACGTATGTACTCAGAGAGGCAGGGGAGCAAGAGGGCAAAATTATAAAGCAAATGGGGCAAAATGTAAAGAGTTTGTGAATCTGGATAAAGGCTATACTGAATCTGCAAACTGAAATTATATCAAAATGAAAATGTCAAAAATATTAAATAAAACATTTGAAATAATTTCTCCCTTGGGGTTACACTGTCCCCTTGATATACAGCTAGATTTAATAGTTTCATTTTGCTTCTGCATTTTAAGGACTGATTCCCACCCCCCTACACATTAATTTAACCATAATGAAGGGAATGGGAAAGAAGAAAACCAAACCAAGTAACTTTGGAAAATGGTATTTTGATTATATACCGCAAGACTAATGACAAACATACAAAAAAAACCAACCCACTACTACCGTCCATTATATGGTGGTAAATTTATTTATGTTTCACAGAATATGGGTTAGGAATTCTGCAATGACTTTATGTACATACTAGGATTGAACAAATGAGTAAATATACTGTGTTATTATGAGACTGAAACTTCTCACAGTCAGAGAAAGGAGTTAAAAGGAAGGAAGAGGGGAAGGCTGGAGTGAATCCTGTGTTGTTGGACTGGAATCAGCACCCACTGAGGGTAGACAGATAGGAAGAAGTAAAGATGTGTGGCGTAAGTGCTTGTGTCAAGTACATATACGTGCATATCCTAGCTCTGTCTGCTCAGAGAGTCTAGAAGCTAGCAGCAATGGGCACGCCTAGTAGCCAGATCTTGGTGGCTAAATGCCATTCATTTTTTTTTGTTTGTTTGTTTTAAAGATTTATTTATTTGAGAGCGAGCGAGTGAGCAGGGGGAGGGAGATAAGCAAACTCACCACTGAGCAGGACACCCATCCCAACACGGGACTTGATACCAGGACGCTGAGATCATGACCTGGGTTAGACGCTTAGCTGACTGAGCCACCCAGGTGCCCCTACATGCCATTCTCGCATGAAAGGAATCCGTGATCCTTGGAAGAACTGTCAGTTTTACGGCTGTGGCAGGAAAAATGCAACAGGAGCCTGAACGTCGTGTGGGGCCAGAAAGGAAGTGCTCAAAAACTGATGAGGGCATGTTGAAAGGACACAGGAGCCAACCGGAAGGAGCTCCTAATGACCAAGTATGAACAATAAAATAAATAAGGAGAGTAAGAGATTATAAGCCATAAATAAAATGAGTCCATACTGGTATAAGGAGATAAAGAGGGAGAAGGAGCTGTTCTCTATAGGATTCCAATTAATAAGTGTAAAGGAAATGACAGAAATAGAAAATAACGAGGAGCCAAACCCCATGGTAGTAACTGTTGAAGGCAAAACCACTAATGGATGCTAAAATTAACAGGCAAAAGTATGGTGAGAAACAGGATATTTACAGAGTCTCAAGATATCCCCTCCCAAGATACTAATTAAGTTTCAAAGTAAAAATAAAATAGTTCCTTTACAGTGAAAAAACCTGGCAGATACCACCTTGACCAAGTAATCAAGGTTAATATCACAAGCAATAAGATGTATTAACCCATATACCCCCGAAATGATGCACTGAGAAGGACAGGACATCACTTCTATGATATTCTTGCTGAAAATGCATAACCTCAAATCCGATCATGAGAAAACACTGGGTAGACACAAACTGAAATACAGCTGGTCAGAATGCTTCAAAAGTGTCAAGGTCATGAAAGGTAAGGAAAGACAGGCTCTGTCCCAACTGAAGGAGGCTAAGGAGTCAGGATTTCTAAAGGAAATAGGAGAACGTGCATTGGATCCCTGACCAGAAAAATAACATTTCTAGGAAACTGAAGGAATATGAATATGGTCTATAGATTATTGCGTCAATGTTAATGTTCTGGTTTCAATAATTAGGCTATGATAACATGAAATGTTAACATTAAGGAGAGCTAGGTGAAGGGTCCTAGAACTCTGCAGTATTCTGCAACCTTTTTAAAGTTTAAAATGATTTCAGAATAAAAACTTTTTAACTTTTTTTTTTTTAATTGTTTCTAATTTTCTGAACGCTCCCAGTGTGGAGCCCAGCATGGGGTCTCAACTCAGGACCCTGAAATCAAGACCTGAGCTGAGACTAAGAGTCGCATGCTTAACTGATTGAACCACTCAGGCACCCCAGACACTAAAGTTTTTAAAAATTAATTTTGTTTTATAATGTTATAAAATACTTAGGGTGCTTCCACAGTCAAATATACAAAAAGACTTGTTTGAAAAAAGTAGCTTTTATCCCTGTCACTTCCATGCTGTTCCCTCACTCCCCCTATAGGTAACAATTTAAAAATAAAGCGTTTTTTGTTTGTTTTATCTTTCTTTGGGAGGCAGGGCAGAAAGAGACAAGACACACACACAGCTTTTTTTAGATAAATGCTAGCATGCTATACATACTTTTTCCACCTTATCCCCCCCAACCCAAAAACATACTCAAGAGACTAGACACATTCCTCATTCTTTTATGAAAGTTGAACATAACATGGCTTAGTCAATCAGTCTTCTATTGCTAAACAGATAAGTTGTTGAGCCTTTGGCTATTATAATTAGTTGTCACATCTCCTTTCAGTATCTTTAGTGGCAGCAGATCTATTAGAAGATTTGATGGGAGTGATCAAGGTAATAATATGGCACGTGGAACGTGTAAAGCATTATTAATATGTGGCCACAAGTACGGACATTGATTTTCTTTCTCTGGTTCATCTGATGTTGAAGGTAAATTACAAGAGGGAGTTTAAGAAATGTTCTGAGCACAGGTCCAATACAGGAGTGCTGCCGACACCACTAATTACCTTCCTGGTATCTACATTCCCTTTATACCTCACTCCCAGAACCCTGATCCTTGCAGAGGGCAGCAGCCTGTCCACTGGAAACCATTTCCAGCCTCCCAGGGATGATGAGGCACACCCTGGACGGTAAGACACAGCAGAAGTCTATGGGGATATCTGGGAAAGTTCTGCTCTCCTGAGGAATGCATCACAAGCTCCTTCCCTACCCTTCCTGCAGTATCCATCTCGGAACAAAGAGGATATAATTCACATTCCCTGAGGATGCTGGAGCAGAAAGACAGAAGGAATGTGGGGCTCTGATGACATCGTAAAGCCACCTTACCTTGGACTACCCATCTCTAGATTCCTCGTTAACGGAGAAAATCATACCTGTTTTGGGGGGGTGGGGGACACTGTCACAAGCAGCTAAATGACACCAGAAGATACATATATGCTCTCCCAAGAGGACTTACCTGAACGATAAGAGGAGGAGTCCTGTCACATTTAAGATACTCATCCTTCCACAGTTAACCCCCAATGGCAGTCCTTACTTCCCTAACCAGAACTCACACACAAAACAACATGGTAAACGGAGGAACGCTCAGAACCAGGGCAGCAGCTGAGATGACGTGCAAACACGACCCTCAGCAAAGGCCCCAAGGATGGGGCGGGGAGCACCATGGGAAAATTCTAGAGCGCTCGTGCTCTCCCGCATGATGTGCCGGCTCAGGGTTTGTTCTTTACGATTTAATATGTTTGAAGTGAACAAAGACAGGCCTACAAGAAACAAGCAGTGACGTTCAGAAAATTAGAAACAAACAAGCAGGCACAGATCCCGGTGACTGCAACGGGAAGAGGTCCGGGGAGCAGCTGAACTGAACAGCAACAGATTTCAAACCCGTACCAGCCCTCGACTTAGCTATTGTCGATTCCAAATCCAGAATGTGGAATAACCTTGTATGATCACCTAAAAATTAAAGAGCTCATACAAAGAACCAAGCATAATGTTGACTCCTCTCCTGACCCTTATTTACTTTTTCAAATCATGACCTACATTTTAAAAGTACGTTTTCTCTAATACTTTATTTACAATGCTACTTAGTCCTCAGTGAACATCTGTGTCTCAGAGAAGACAAAAACAGCGGCCTGAGCCTGACCCCATCTAGCGTGCTGGCATGGCTTCCCAGCCCACCTTCTTTGCCCCAATATTTTATTTCAGATCCAGCAATTTTACATCTCTCCTGGCACTCTAAAAGTCTGCATCCACTGGCCAACTATTGTTGCAAAAGAGGGCCCAGCGGCTCTCCCTGCAGTAGGAATCAGGGTGGGCTGGGTGCCCTCCCTTAACCATCTCTTCAGGCCTGCTTTGGAACAGAAGTTTCTGGCTCCAAATTTGTTCCTTTGGGAAAGGCATGATCCTCTCTTAAAATGTAAACATTTTTGGGAAATAGCACAGATACCTGCCCTCTCCATTTCTACTGTGTGACTCAGTTTATCACCCAAACCAAAGTCCTGAGCACTGCTCTCTCCCCAGGGCCTGGCCTCTGTCTAGGGCTCAGACAGTCAGAAAGTCAGCCAAGAGCAGGCTGAGCGCAGGAGAGAAGCGTTAGTAGCATGGGGAAAGGGTGCTTTGGGGCAGCCAAAAAAATGGGGAGTGAAAAGAAGAGGACGTTGGAAGGAGAGGCAGGACTCACTACCTGCAGCCGGTGGTGCGTCCTCAGTGCCCTCTCCAGCTGCCCCAGGGGCGCCACCTATGCTTATTTCCACCCTCTGTTCCCTTGGTCTGGAACATTCTTCCTTCTGATCTCAGATTTGAGATGCTACCCCTCACTTGGGTCTCTGCTCAGATGTCACCTTCTTAAAGAAGGCTTCCTAGACCACGCTCTAGGACAGGGCACCGACCGCCACCATTCTTATCCTTTGAGTCGGTTTAACTTCTTCGTAATGAGGATGGCGATCTGCAACTAGCTCATCTAGTTTTCCTTGTCAGCCCACTGAAACGAAAGCTCCATGAGAGCACTAACCACTGGTCTTGCTCACTGCTGTGTCTCTAGCTCTGTGAACAGCGCCTGGCATGCCCCGGTGTTCGGCAAATACTGAATGCACAGACCATGAAACAGAACATTCAGATTCCCAACCTTCTTCCAGCAAAAGCAAAGCCAGTGGAGTCTAGCCCTCCGAGGTCCGGGCCTACATACTGTTAACAGGGTCGGTGCCGGCAATGCGCGGCCATGGAGGAAGAGGCTAAGGAGACTGCCAAGTTTCCCTTCTTGGAGCAGTGTGTCAGGTCCCTGGGAGCGGACTGTGGAAGGGGCTCTGGCTCCTCAGGGGGGATTCCCTCTCCCTTCCCAAATGCTGTGGACAGGCAGCTGTCGCACTCCCCTGGGGCTGTGTCCTCTGCCAGCAGCTCTGCTCCCATGCTTTCTGAACCCTCCTACCAGGGACCTCATCAACAGGAGGGACAGGGAACCGTACGGCCCTACCACGGTGTCCCTGAGCCCTTTCCGGCCCTCAGGAACTCTGGCAAGACCAAAAAGTTCCCAGAGGAGCATCTGAGGTATCAGAGGGCCATAAGAAAGTAAGGTGTTGGTGGCCTCTGTGAGGGGACGCGTGGTAGCCTACTACTCCCACAAGGCCGGTCTCTGCCCTCACAGCTAGCAGTACTGCTGGCTTCCTGCAAACCAGAAGAAAAGAAACCCGCTTTTCACTGCTCGTTTTCATGCTCAGGCTACAGTCAATACCCTTTACTATTTCTTAACCTTGGTGCTCCGGGAAACCTGACGTACAAGAACTGGCTCACAGCCATGCCTCCCGAATGAAGGCGAGAAAGGGCGAACTTACGCTCTGGATTGTCTTATATGCACTGAAGCTAACACAGACACATTCAAGGTCTGAGGGAAGACGTGGCATTTACCGGATACCTCTAGGGAAGATGTGCCTGTTAAAGGGACCTTGAATTAGTTCACCTCTGAGACGGGTGTGGTCCTTTGGTGCCCCCTGATTCTCTCTTTATCCCTGAGTAGTGCCTGGTTCCTATCCCAGATCCTAATGAACTTCACTGTTCTGGAACGGGGGACAGGGAGCTGTGGGAGGGAAGTGCTGCCAGGCTCACAGAGCAGAAGTCCGAGGTCCTCATCTTCGTGCTTCCAGAGGGAGTGTCTGTCTCAACCCTCCTTCTCCCTGTCCATCTTCCAAATGGAGGAGATGGACTGATCAGTGAAACCGAAGTGAGCGCCTGTAGACTCGCCCCTTCCCCTCCTCTCTTGAGGAGTGCAGACGCTCTTCTATGAGTGGCAGCCCTGGTCAGTGGTGGCCTCTGTCCGCAGACAGCCGCCAGCAGCTCTCTGTGGGTCCCCTCAACCTTGGAGTGGGGGCGGGGGCAGCCTCTGTCCGCAGATGGCGGCCAGCAGCTCTCTGTGGGTCCAGTCAACCTTGGGGTGAGGGGGGCGGCCTCTGTCCGTAGACGGCCGCCAGCAGCTCTCTGTGGGTTGGGTCAATCTTGGGGTGAGGGGGGGCAGCCTCTGTCCACAGACGGCCGCCAGCAGCTTGCTGTGGGTCTGGTCAACCTTAAGGGGAGGGTGTGTAAGTACAGGAGTCTGAGCGAGCCTCATTCTGGCTACAGGTCAAGCTGTGTCATCTAATCCACCTTCACGGTTGATTAGAGCTATCTTTTTTTTTTTTTAAGGATTTTATTTATTTATTTATTTATTTTAGCGAGAAAGGGAGGGAGAGAAAGATCTCAAGCAGACTCTGCACTGACTGTGGAGCCCAACAGATCTCATGACCTTCAGATCACGACCCGAGTCAAAATCAAGAGTCAAGACACTTAACCGACTGAGCCACCCAGGCACCCCTACAGATCATCTTCTGATCCTCTGTTGTACATGTGTCTATTTCTTAAATGGCTCAGATCTAGGCATGGGAGAGGGACAGAATTTACTGGAGTCCTCAGGCTCTAATGAGACCAAAGGAAAGAGCATAAGACACCTGATATCATTTGTTTTATGAAGACCTAGATTAAAAAAAAAAATCTTAGTGATTCCTAAGCCTAATTCTATCCCCAAAGCACAGAGAATCCCAGCCATATGATCAGAAGAAAACGATGAATTTGGACTGACATTTCAAAAAATAAAAGACAGCTGCTTCTAAGCTACAAAACTTTTACATAAAAATGACAACAGTGTACAACAGTAACAATAGTGAAAAAGCACCAGAAAAGGTGTAACAGTGCTGTCTGACTTTCAGCTGAGTTCTCAGAGAAAGGAGCTATGTTCTCCAGCCATGGAAGCTCATTTGTCTGCAGACCTGCCTCAGGGACTCAGGCCTACTTAGCTGAGCACAGCCTCCCCTAATCAGATTGGCTTCACTTTCAAGGCCCTGAGAGGGTCTGCCTTCAATCAGTCAAGAAACAGCTTCCCAGCACTGGCACTGCTTGCCCATGCGGGCCTCCCTGGGGATATCCATGGACTGTACCAGATCTTTTCAGGCTGTCTGAGACCAGAGTGAACACTCACATCTTCTACCATCTGAACTGAGGCCTCTGGAGCATTGCTGAAATCCCACTAGGGTAGGGCGTAAGACCCTGTTCATAACGAGATTCATTTTTCTGTGGTCCTGATATTTACATCAGGCAGAACACACCTCAATCTACACACAGATAAATGTTCTGTGCCAAGGCCACCTCCCAAAAGAAATACAATCATCTTCTATCAGAGCAAGACTTGTGGTTCTTTAATAACCATAGAGAATACAGATAACTAAAAGCTTTCACTCGTTTTATGGAAAACATTAGATTTTGTACATACGTCTGAACAACTATGTGTAAGTAAACATGATGTAACTAAAGAAGGACAGTACCAGGGAACAGTCCGGTTAAGTTTTCTCTTAGGGTTAGGAATACATTTCACGGATGTTCACAGCTGAATTTAGCTGAAGTGCTGGGGACCACACGATGGTCTCATGGTCCCAGTGTCCAGACTCTCTCCCCCACATCGTATTTACGGCACATGGCATGAGATACGTGGCAGGGAGAGCATGTGCACTGAATGTGCACGGTTCTGGGGACAGCCTCCAGCCCTCACGCTCCTCCCCAGGCCAAACAAGTACGCGACCTTGCTCCGTCTCTGTGGGTGACTCAGAACCACACTGTCCTTTCTCTATCGTGTCCTCTTCACAGCCCACCAATCCCACTCCCCATTAACACTGCACTGATCTGACTTCCTTGCCCTAACATTACTCTTCCCAATTCTTTCATTTCTACCCAGTCTGGCTGACATTTCAAAAAAAAGGGGACAGTTCCCTCTAAGCCACAAAACTTTTACATAAAAACAACAACAATAACAACAGAGCAAAAGGCAGGAGATCTAGAAGACTCGGTGGACAGTCTGGGGGCCCACGAGTTGAGGAATTTTCACTCTAGCTTGGACGGGGACTGCTACTGCAGTCATTTACCTTCTCTCATTTGCCTTCTGCCACATTCCTGGTTCAAGTTCCCACCCTGGACGGCCCGGGGTGCTGGTGGTCTTTGTTTCTCCACCGAAGCTAAGCATTACGGCAAGTTCAGAAACTGACTCAGCAGACTGAAAGCCTCACACAGTCCAATTTCCGTCTGACTTTGCTGCTATTCCTGTTATTCATCTCGTGCCAGCTCCCCAGCAGTGGACATTAAAAACAGCTTTGGCAAAGCTTCTTCCTTCTTCCCAGACCCCGATTCCGGAGAGCCCCACCCTCCCTCTCTGGCTGCTGTGCCTACAGAGCCATCACCTCCGATGACTTAACCTTCCCCACCAGGCTCCACCATTCTCGTCCTTGCCAGATCCATCTCTTGGCCCGGGCACCTATTCGCAACTGGTCACGTCCAGGATTTCACCAGGTGAAGCGCGGTGATCCCCAAATCCTTGTCGTGACCATGACCTGCCTCCACATGCCAGGTACGTGCTTCCGATATCCATCCTGGAAATTCCTCCAGGCATGCCTTGCCATCATGGGCTCAAACTGGCCACCTAATTTCGGCTTCCCATTCTCCCAGGTACCAAGGCTCATAGTCAGGGGAGCACGGCAAAGGAGCACAGAGCTTCACAGGTTTTGGCAAGGACTTAAGGGAGCATCTGCTATAGTAAATATTTTAGAGGTTGTGGGCTATGGTCTCTTGTGATAGTCAACTCTGCCACTGTAACAGGACAGGCACCTGTTTGGGTGTGGCTGTATTCCAGTAAAACTACTTCAAACCGCTTGCCAACAGGTGATAGCTTCCCACCACGTGGTCAATAACACCATCCTAATTAGGTTCTCGCTAGTTACCTAGTCAAATATTAGTTTTTGCTTATTTTTAGGCCAGTGTTAAGTACATTATTCTTTTAAAAAGTGGTTATTTATTATATCTAGCAACTCACCTTTGACCCAAATATCCCTTCACCAGTAGAGAGGCCTGACGGGGAACTAGTCGTGTCCACTGATTTTCTCTGAAGCTGGACGCTGAACACAGTGCCGCACAGTTTGTTTTACAAATGATTTTTACCCCCTGAATTTTAGCCAACTGTCACCAATTTAATAATTTAATTACTGCCATTTTTTCAATAGTAGACTGCTTTCTTCAAACAAAATCTTATTTGGAAACTCATTAAATGAAAAAGGCAAAGCAGAACGACTGTGTGAAGTGGTGGGCCAGGCAACAGCTCAAACGCCCCCAGCTGAGCTCCTCTGCTTGGCTTGCCGTCCCTCACAGGGTCCCCTGGGGGGGAATCTCCTTCAGGTTTGTGACACAGCAGCCTCTCCACATCTTTCATCAGCCCCCTGTATCATGGAAAAGGTTTTGAGCTACCCACCCCCTCCCCACTATACACTCATAATCCTAGTATTGGCAAATATCCCACGATACAATACATACTTAGGGTGAATTCATCATTCATGAAAACGGATGTCAATCTAGAAACGGTATTCTTGACAAGTCAGAATCTTTCTGGCTGACATAGTGTCCAATGTGGCCAGAATGCCATTGTTTTTACTGTGAAGCAGGGTAGACGGAGAACTCTAACCCGGAGAACTGTTAGCTCTGTCATTTTCTTGCTTGTGTATGCTTACTTTTAAAACTGTATTAACTCCAATCTTTACAATAATCTTAAAGCCAACAATTATTTAATTTGGTTAAAACTAAAAAACATGTCAGCAAATTCTCTCGATCGGGCACACATAAACTCTAGCATGCAGCACTGAGTTGAGAGCAAATGGAGGAGGGAGGGTGCCTGTCACCCGGGCCAGGCAATGGAATTTTGGGTTATCTGTCTCCTTTACTATACAAGATGTATGACCATCTAAGAAACCAACCAGTGAAAATGCCTGAATCACTCTATTACCGAGAATTAGAGAACTAGTTAGGCTTAACATTTTTCTTTATGTCGGTTAATAAAAATAAACAGTAGTTCTATTCTATATTTGGAGGCTACCACTGTGAAAAACTATGTGGCTTAAAGCAAAATGAAAGAACCACTCCCTGATTAGTGGGAAAGGTCAACATTGACTTTCATTCAGTTGACCCCTGCCCGAGGCCCTAAGCCTGCTGTCCTGCTGACAGCACAGTGCGAGGAGGGCAGATGCTCTACAGCAAGCCGGGCCCCGTCGGGATGTTCTCAGACACAGGGGCAGCTAAGGCAAACAGCAATCATCCTAGTGGTTACCTGCAAGTCATTTTGTGGGTTCCAGTCTGAATCAAATATGATGCAGGTATCGGCGGCTGTGAGATTGATGCCCAGGCCTCCCGCTCTGGTGCACAGAAGAAAGACAAAGCGGTCTGAGTCTGGCTTACAGAACCGGTCGATGGCTGCCTGGCGCAGGTTTCCCCGTACTCGCCCATCAATTCGCTCATAGGTGTATCTGAGGGGACCCAAACGAACGAAAGCCCAGGTGTTAATCATACTTCAATGGAGAGCAGCAAACAACTCAGGAAGCTGTTGACCCGCGGCCTTACATCCCTCACTTCTAAATTTGGACTAACCGACAGCGGTCTGCGAGGAATCCCTCCCGTCCGTACGGGCAGCAGGGTGGGTGCCTAAGACTGCACTGTAAAACGTGCCCCACCCCCCAAAGACAAGCAAACAAAAAACCAAACCAAACCAAAAATAACAGCCATGAACCCACAGCATGAGCAACTTAATCTCCAGTATTTCCCAGTTATTATTTGTACTGAATCTAATCATAAGACCAGGAAAAGCAAGTAAGAGCCTCAAATGTCTACTTTAAGTACTGCTCTTAAACAAGGACTTGAAGTTCAAGTCAGTGCGTAGCTGCTCTGGGGTGCCGTGAAAATATAAGCAGACTGCACCAACAGGCAGGCCTTGTGCACCTGGGCTGGTCATTTCTGGCCCATCCGTTCTCCCGGGCAGCACACTGCCATGCGCAGAAGCCACAGGAAGGTTTCTGAGCTGTGTTGGGGGCGGGGGGACAACAACTGAGGACTTTTTAGAGGGAAATAAGATGGGGAAATGAAGCGGACTATCATTAAGAAGGCACATACCTGTGTGGAAACAAGGGCGAAAAGCATGGTGGGGGAGAGGGTAAAACGAAGGAGAATAAAACTAAAACTGCTATGGGAACGTACTACTATCTGTCCATTCAACTGAAGTACACAGACGGTAGCTTTATCAAGGAATCATGTGATTAAAACAGAATTGAAACAGAGTAGCAACACGGAGAGCTGTAGACATCGTATTTTCTTATTTACCCTAACGATGAACAGATTCACAAGGGGATGTTACCCTCGGCCCAATCTGACCACCAAGCAGGAACTGGTTGGTAAAGTAGAACTAAAAGGAACATTGTGAGTAAAGGACCAAGTCGTCCTGGACCCAACGGCAGTCAAGAACATGGATCCTGACAAAAACCTTATCAGTAGCCCACAGTTTGGGAAATCAGATTCCTAAGACTTCAGATAAATAACTGGTAAGAGAATAAGGACAGACACTCTAAGGGTAGATGACTATGATGCGAATGGCTCTAGAAAACAGAGTGTGGCAGTATAATCTTGATTTCCTCGAGAAAAAGGAAAATCCATGTAAAGAAACCAAGGAAATAACATGGAGAGAAACAAGACCAACTCAGGCTCAAAAGGGACATGTACAAAGCCAAGAACCAAGTCCGAAAAAACACTGTCTTTTATAAAGCCACAGTGCATCAACACCTGGAATTACAGGTGTAGATTTCCCCCTTTTCTTCTTTTTTAAATGCAATAAGCTCAAGCATAATAATGTGGGACTACAGTAGCATGTAAACCAGGAGGCAGTGACTTAGAAAGGAGACTAGAATGAACTTGTGTCATGAGACAAAAGCGAAGGGCTGTATGTCTGGATTCCATAAAACCAGAAGGGTAGTTAGAGACAATGGTCATTATCATTACCAAGAGCCACAGCAGTAACATCAGCAGCAAGCTCTTCGGCGTCAAGCTCTGTGCCAAGGCACTGTGAGACACGCTTGATATGCACCATCCCATTTCCGTCTCATGATGACTCTACGGGCTGGTTTTATTGTTATCCCCACCGTACATTCGAGGAAACCTCAAAACCAAAAACAAAAGCTCCACAAGCAAACTAACTTGCCCAGCCACCGAGCAGGTGAATGAGTTAAACTGAGACCCATCTGACTCCAAGTTCACATTCTTAGCCAGTCTGCTGTACGGCCTTCATACCGTACCCTACACTTCAATGTAGGAGGATGGAAAGACTCCCCTAAAAACTTAAGAGAAAACTAAAGATAAACAAGAGACATCGGTAAATTTAGGAAGCTGTCAGTCTAGTGGAAGCTGGAAGAAACTATAGGCACCGACACGGTTTTGGTAAGCCAGTACACTGAGATCTGTACTGGGCACTCAGGAGTTTGGGCACGTGGGCGATGGCATGGAAGCAGCACAGGATTTGGAGTCAGGGGACAAGGCTGAGATTCCATTAAACAGGAGCTGCCACCACCCCCACCATCACACGTGCGAACAATTAATGCTAAAGGCGCAGAGGACCCAGCAGCCATCACACAGGAGCTGGATGCCCACGGCTCGAGGGAGGCAGGGAATCAGCACAGCTTTAGGGAGGAGGAGAAATCAATGAATAGTGATGCTAGAGCTCAACCCAGGGAAAAAGTTCCCATACAATCAGAGGGTTTTGCCAGCTATGATACAACAGTTTTAGAAACTGCAGGATGACTAAAGCATTAATTCTCATTTCTATTACTTGTTCAGTTTTGAGGGAGTGCTCTCAAAGAACACAAAATCCATCCCATTATGTGAATTCTTTTAAAATGTTCCTCACCCCCTCCTTTCTGAGCCAAATCCCTTGGCTATGCCCTCACCCCAGTATGAGAATATGGCATGAAATTAAACAGGAACAAAACCAAACTGACAGCTGGAGAGGCAACGGGGCTCAAGAACAAAGAAAATCTTGAGGGCTAGTAAGTCTGAATGAAGAAATCAGACATCAAAAAATTCTCCACACCACACATCAGTGCAGCAATTAACCCTCTGCGTCAACTACATTTTGAACAAAGTCCCTGGGAGTTTATGTGGCTCATCAAACTGTAATTCTCAGTCACTGTCAAATTTCAACAAGAAGCAGGTGGCAGTCTGGAAAACCTGTGTGCTTTGTTTTGGGGAGGGGGGCGGTGACGCGCTTTTGGCACAACAGGAAATGCTAACCTCAGAAGGCCTGAAGGGAAATGAAAGCTTTTTCATCTCTCAGCAATAACTAGCTGGAAAACATAAAGAATTAAACAAATAAAATACCACTCACAACAGCCAGACACAGACAGAATACTTAGGATTAGGCTCAGAGTAAGAACTATGCTGGACTCGGAACATGACTCTAGGTACCATGCTGCCTTGCTCACTGTGTCCCTAACACCTACAAGGTTCTAGGCCCAAGCAGATACTTCATAAGAATTTACTGAGTCAACAGTGTATGTAAAAGATCTGAATATGTGCAGTGAATATATCAGGTTCTTCAGTTTGGCAAAGATGTCGGTCCTGTCCTACTAAATGTGAAAAAGCCCATCAAAATCCCAACAAGTGGATATATGTACGTACAAATATGCATATGTGTGTATACACACGTATTTTTTTCTGTAGTTAGGGACTATAGTCAGGGAGAGATTAAAAAAGAGTAATTCTGAAGTTTATCCTCAATAATATAAGAGCAAAGGAATAGAAATACTGATCAAAAGAAGACAAAGGTTAATAAACACACACCAACATAGATAGTAACTATATTTTATGGATAGTGTTTTATATGAATGGAGGAAAAGATGTACTATTTAATAAAAAATCAGACACATTTGGAAATAAATTAGATCCCCATTATATATCACTTACCAAAATTGCAGAAAGACTACAGACTGAAATGTAAAATAAAAGGCAATCAAAGAAATCCAGTTAAAGATTCTCAGGTCAGAAAAACTTATTATTCAAGGGGTGCTTCGGTAGCTTGGTTGGTTAAGAATCTGACTTGATCTCAGGGTCGTGAGTTCAAGCACCGTGTTGGGCTCCATGCTGGGCATGGAGCCTACTTAAAAATTTAAAAAAAGAAAGAAAGAAAGAAAAAAAGAAAGAAAGAACGAACGAACTTAATTCAATACTGCAGTATATCCAAAAGGATCAGGCATTGGTGGTACCAGGTAATCCTGAAAATGGGGATGCAAAGAGTCTGAAACAGAGGAACTGGCTGAAGGTCAAGTATCAGCCTATAGATTCCCCCACCCCAGCCTCAAAGAGGGTAGAAATAGAAGACCTGTACTGTGCTGTACCCCATGAGATACCAACTACAGCTATTTCTCTCCAGCGCTTTCCCAACAATCGGCTCCCAGTACAATCAAGTTCCCATCCTCCATGCAGAAGAGAGGGAGAGACGCCCTGACATACAGACATGGTGGTCCAGCTAAACGGACAGTGTTCACGCACAGGAGGGAAGCCTCTGACCCGAGTCACGGGGGCTCTGCTTCGGGGACAGAGTGGGCAGGTCCTCACACGCCAGCCCTCTAGCAAGTAACAACCACAAATGGACAAAATACAAAAAACCGAAAACCAAAAAACAAAAAAGCCACGAATGAAGAGAAAAATCAATCTGAGGGCACTGGAGAGTTGAGGCAAGAAGGCTGATTATGGAGAGGTCCAGACACATGCAGGTCCAGCCAGAGGGGATGCCACTGTCACGGCGGCAGAAGCGCAGGGTGGCTGCCCTTCGGATAAACAGCCACTGTCTTTCGGACCAGACGTGCCAGAGGAAGGAGTCTGGGGCAACCAGGACTACCAGCGGGGAGAAGGGATCTACAGAAAGCAGAGACACGGAGATGGTACACCCCAAACTCTGGCTCTAGACTCTATCGAAGACTGGCTGACGTCTCCCACTCGCACATGACAGAAGGCTGCCTCAGCTCAGGCCGGAGCTGCTGCTGACCAGACACTGACAGGAAGAGCATGCTGAGTCTCACCTAGTTAACTGCCTCCAAGTAAAATTCACCCTCTTTGCAACAGCAGAACAGAATCCTGAACGTCCACAAGAAAATATTCACAATGTTCAGGGGAAACCCCAAAATTATGCAATGAAATTGTGTGAAGAAACAGGAGAAATGTGACCCATTACTGAGGGAAAAGACAATCAACAGGTGTCACATCTAAAATGTTATAATTAAAGCAGCTATTATAATTACACTCAGTGAAGGAATGTACGTAATAAAGAAAAGACAGGAAATCACAGCAAAGGAACACAAAGGTCAGAAACACGAGGAAAGCTTAGAACTAGAATACAAGCTTTAAAATACGGAAAGCACTGAAGGGGTGTAGTAACAAGCAGGGCAGAAATGACTTGAGAACAGAGTCGGAGTGCCGGAAGACAGAAGAAACAGACTGAGACAAATAAAAGAAAAAAAGAGCTTATGGAAAGTGGAACAATATGAGAAGGTCAAACATACAGGTGATTGGTGGCTCACGAAGAAATAAAAGAATGGGACAAAAGGGAAAAAGAACCTGAAGGAATACTGACCAAACCCTTCAAAGCTGGATGAAACATAAACATGTACAAATTTAAGCAGCTCACTGAAATCTGCACAGGGTGAAGGCCACACATTACAGTCAAACTGATTTAAGATAAAATCATAGTAAAAAAAAAATCATAGTAAAACAACATATTACGTACAGGAGAAAGAGGGACATAAATGCCGGCAGACCTTTCTTGTCAGAAACCATGGGGCCTGAACACAGTGGAGTAACATTTTAAAGTGCTGAAAGGAGAAAAAAGGCAAACCTAGAATTCTATCATGAAGGGGACACAAACAAAAAGAAAAAAAAAAATGACTTGGAGAAAACAGACACTGTAGGAAGATTAAAAAAAAAACCAAACAACCCTCTATAATGATATCTCAGGCAGACAATGCATCTATGCATCTGTGAAACAACCACTTAAATGCTATGAAAATTGGAAATTTAGAGAAGAAATGTTCTAGGAAATTAAAAATATAATTACATAATGAAAACTTAGGGGTTAAAGGGGGAGGCCAGAGTACAAGAAAGAATTCCACCAGAGGTGTAGCAAAACATAGTGAGATGGAAAGGAAAGAAAATCAGGTGACTGGTCCAGAAGGTCTGACATATAAACAACAGGAGATCCATAAACAGAAACAGAACAAAAAGTTTTTAAATGGAACATAAAATACAAATTCCCCAGAACCGAAGGAACACAGATTTCAGATGAGAAAGACCTGCTCAGTATCGAGTTCAATGGATCCCATACAAAGGACAGTTCAGTGCAGAATTCCACAGCACTGGAAAAAAGAGGAAAAATCAAAGCTTCTGAACAGAAAAACATGTCACGTGCACAGACCATGAAGCACAAGGGCTTTGAACTTCTAAGCAGCAACCGTGGAAGCTAGAAGACAGTGGACCAAACCCTTTAAATTCTGTGGGGAAATTATTTCTAGCCTAGACTCCCAAACCCAGCCAAACTGTTACTCAAGGAGAGCAGCCTGAAAACATTCCAGGGACTGTCCACATTCCCTTATCATCTACCCTTCCTCAGAAGCTCCCTGAAACCGTCCATGGAATCCACCAGAGATTTCATTCAAGTGGGAAGGGAAGACACCTGCCAGTGTGATGAAGGCAGGGAGAGGTGGCAGCGTGTACGAGGAGGGGAGAGCACCTGGCAGGAAAGGGGCCGTATGGGAGGGGTGGCCCTGAGCAGATGCAGCGGACATGCCAGACCATGACAAGAGGAGACTGAGACAACCAGGGTATGTTTGGGAGCTGAAATTGTAATAAGGAATTAGGAAAAAAAAAAAAAAAAACAACAAACAGGCAATCAAATAAAAAGATAATTTTTAGGGAAAACTAAAAGGAAACTAAAAATTGTTTGAGAAAAAAATCATAAATAGCACACTAGATGGCGGGGCTGTCGCTCAGTATTTGCCCAAGTCACGAGGCAGTGAGGAGGGGCAAGGAGAGAAGACCCGTGCTCGTCTCCACACTGGGAACAGGTAATACCTAAAACTAAAAATCATCACGAAATTACAACTGCTAACATTATTTAGGTATGGCCATAAATACTCAAAGAAAGAGCATAAAAAGAATTTAAAATAAGAGTTTCTGGGGCCGGGAGGGAAGGGTGCTATCCAGAAAGGCACTTTCTCGAAGTCTAACAAAACAGTTTGGCTCTTTAAAATATGTGCGTGTATAACTTTGCTGGAAATAAAAACTAAATTAAAAAGAGAAAAGTAATGACGATATTAAGGCCAGAACACTGCTGGATGCAGCTAGGGTGAAGAAACCATACGAAAAAGGTGTAAAGAAAATACTTAGGAATATTTATACGAGTGTGCGGTTCAGGGATAGGCGAAGCCTTTTTAAGCCTATTAGTTTACGCATTTAACTTTAAATTTAAACATAAATAAGCATTTAAGTTAATTTAAAGCTGTTGTAAGAATGCGAGTTTTGACTATTACAAAACTTGAAACTTCTAAAAAAAAAAGATAAACAAACCCCATACCCATAAACAAAAAGTCAAAAACAACACTGGGGAAGTACTTATGCTATATTCTTAAGTAAACAAGTTATTCTTATATTAAAAAGGCAAAGAGCAACAGAAAATGGAGGAAAAGCATGAATAAGCAGTTCATGCACACACAACTGTAAACAGCTAATATATATGGAAAATATTTACTTTCATTATTACTCAGAAATACAACTTAAAACAGGAGACCATAATTTTGGCTCACTGGATGAGCTAAGATTAAGTGGCAAAAACATTACTGATCAGAGTATGGGGAGGGGGAAGCACTGCTGAAAGGCATAAAAGTAGCAATATCTTTCTAGAGGGTGTTTTGGAAATAGGCATCAAGTGCTTTTAAAACTGTACATCAGAATTTATCTTAAGGAAATAACTGGGAACATTCACAATGACCCTGAAGGGATAACCACAGAGTTCCTTAAAATCCTGAAAAACCGGGGAACAACCTATGAGACGGAGAATCATCAAAATTATGTTGTAGAAAATGAGTTAAAAAAATCATGATATATTAAATAAAAAGGTGAACTACAAAGTAGAATGTAGAATATAAACTAATGGACAACAAAACTAAATGCTTGTTTGCACAAAATGAAAAAGACACCCCCCCCCCCAGTATGAGTGGAAGCCTGGAGATACTGTACTTTCAAGAGACATTTAATGCTTAAAATATCTGAAAACAAAATAAGCAATAGATGGTAAGGACAAATAGGATAAAAAGGAGCTAAACTGAGACATTTGTACTTAGCAGAAGTCTGTTAATTACACTGTAGCTCATTTGGGGGGGTTCTTTAAAAAAACAAACTGCAAACTAGTAGTTCTATATATTTTGAAGAGAAAGATGATGTATTTATAAGAAGCAAGTGTTCTGGCAATGTGGGTTTCTAATTTATAGTGAATTTATAAAATATGAAACTGCTTTAACTAGTTTTGACTTACTCATTATACCTTCCTCAAGGTAAAAAATAATGTAAGTCTCAAGAATTCTCTACCCAAAGACCTTCACTATAGGACTCTTGAGAAAGTCTTTAATTGTCTAATTTGATTTTGGAAATGTATTTATGTAACACTGACTATCAGCATTTCCCATAATTGAACGTCACCTCTTTTAATACTCTTTCTATAAATTATATGTTAGAATAGCAAACAGAATTTTCAAGGATCAGAATATTTAAGACAACTGTGATTTGCTGTGATTACTTTATGAAACCAAAGCTTTCCTTTAAACTTAGCGATGCCTAAACTAACAGTTCCTAGGACCTTGAAAAGTCTTTTACCATTGCATAAATTCTTAAAAATCCCTTTATCATCTTGGGATCATTGATGTATCCCAGCAACGGGAAACATAAGGCCCACTGTATAAAGTAACAAACGTAGTGCCCACACAGAATCCCAACAGCCCATATAACATAACACCACACACTTTCCACTTGCGTGAGTGATGGAATTTATAGGAGTATGAGCAAGAACACAGATCGGAATGCCATAGCTAGTGTATCATAAACCTTGGAGGGTTTGCTGACAAGGGACATAAAGTATCCCCAATTCTCTTTTTGTGAACTATCAGCTTACACTTTTTTAGCAACTTGATACAGTGATGCTTTCCAGGATGTATTTCTCTCATCATTATTAAGAGGAAAAAAAAGAAAGGAAAAAAAAAAGCAAATGCATTGTTTTCTTAACCTTCTTTTCTCTAATGCTTTTGAATTCTGTTTCTTACAACTAAAGAGAATACAAATAAACATGGAGAATTTCCTTTTTAAGCAAAGCAAGGGCTCCACGTCATAGCCCGTGCAATTCACTTTAGGCAGTTAAAATTCGGCCTATTTGGTCACAGATTTAACTCTGAGTTTCAGTCCATCTTTAGGAGATTACTCTTCTCCATGTTTGAATGTTTAGTTGTTGTTAAAGCATAGTTTTTAGATGAATCAAAAAGGTACCCAAAGAACTGCCTGCAGCATCTGATGCATGGCTTTGAGACAAGTTCTCACCTTCGCTGGATGAGATAATCTTCCAGGATATCGAGACAGCGCACCATCTGGGAGAAGATGAGGACTTTGTGACCACCTGCGATCAGCTTAGGGAGCAGTTTATCAATCAGCACTAGCTTCCCTGCTGCTTGGATCATGGCCTGCAGCTGAAAGTCAGGGGCATCAGGGCTGTGGGTTTTTCGGAAATCTTCCAGAATTTTCTCCTCTGCCCCTGCAAAGGAATGCAACAAAACTATTCCTTGAACAAACTCTGAGGGTAAAAGTTGCTCTCTGCTTTACAGATCCTGAAAAAAGAATTAAAGTGAACTGCTAGAGCCATACCAACAGTCCAGCGAGGCGACACGGTGTGTGCACACTTGGTCCATGCCCTCAGCAGAGGGCTCTGCGGCGGGAGAGGAGCCATTGTGCAGAGACCACAAGTGCTCTGCCTTCCTGGGAAACCTCACCAAGTAGAGGAAGAATTGGAGATACCAAGCTGACTCATTCAAGTAAAGAAACCTCCACAGAAAGGCAACAAAAAGCCATACTGTTGACATCATAAAAATTAGCTATTAGCGAATCCAAGCCCCATTCTGAGTTAAAATTTTATCAGAAAGCTTTATCAACAAAAAAGCTTCTGACAGGGCGCGGGTGGCTCAGTGGGTTAAACCCTCTGCCTTCGGCTCAGGTCATGATCCCAGGGTCCTGGGATCGAGCCCCGCATCAGGCTCTCTGCTTGGCGGGGAGCCTGCTTCCCCCCTCTCTCTGCCTGCCTCTCTGCCTACTTGTGATCTGTCAAATAAATAAATAAAATCTTAAAAAAAAAAAAAAAGCTTCTGCCATGTTCTCTGGTTACTACAGTTAACTATTAATTTACCTGTGGATCGCACCACGATCATTTATTCAGCTAAGTAATACAACTCCCTGTCCCAAAGGGCACGGTGTGGGCCAGACTGCAGGTCAACAAAGGGCAGCATACTGGTGAGTGCTGTCCGTCTTCTGACGGCAGAGAGCTGGTAGAGAGCTGAGCTCAGCACACTCACTACGAGATGGCATACCCAGATCCGCCAACCTCTCTGACACTCAGCTTCATACATCATAAGAAGGCGAGCATCCGCACATCCTCACATTTAATGAACTCAATACGCAGGCAGGACTGGTGGTTATCATGGGTTTTTGGCCGAGGACCCAGCAGACCCGAGCGGCCCCCTGCTTCCCGGACTCACCGTTGATCAGGTAAGGATGGTTGCAGCACTTTCTCAGCTCCATCATGGTGTTGATGAGATTGGGCATGTTGTGCTGATTTGCCCCCTTGGTCAGGAAGGAAAAGTTCTTCTCCAAGATGGCGCGGTAGTATTTTTTCTGGATATTGGTCAGCTCTACTTCAATGATCGTCTCTTGTTTGGGAGCAAGGTTCTTTTCCACATCATCTTTCAGCCGCCGAAGCATCATGGGTTTTAGGATAGACTGCAGTTTCTTCACCTGTCCGGGGAAACGAGAGCTGTTCACCTACCCATATCTGATTTTAAGGACTGGTTACCGGGGTAGTCCAACCTTCACTATACTGTATCTCCTGAGCAGCTAATCACAGTGCTATGGTAGTAGACTGAATAAAAGATCATGATTAATCCCCGAACATGGGGAGTTTGTAATGAGACCCCAAGGAAAGAAGGATCTGGTTTTAATTCCCGAGTAGTCACTGAGAACCTAGGTGGCAACCTTACAAGAGATAAAGGGAGAAAGATATAAAAGACAGTACCTACTCTCTAGGAGGGAGAAAACAAATCCTTCTCACTCTATCACGTATGCATGGTGCAGCAATTGACCTGAGGACGACTGTAGCTGTGTGAGGAGGGACAAGTGACACATTGCAAAGGGGAGACTTAGATACTGAGAGAACAAACTAAAAAGCAGAGGCAATCTGGGGTAGGCGAAATGTGTGAAGGCGAAATGTGTGGGGTAGGCTCAAAAGGGGTGAAAACTTCCAGTTATAAAATAAGTCAGTCCCAGGAATGTAATTCAGAACATAAGGACTATAGTAAATAATACTGTATATCTGAAAGCTGCTAAGAGAGGAGATCTTAAAAGTTCTCATCACCAAAGAAAAAAACTATACTGTGGGTGTGACCGATATTTAACTACACTTAGTATGGTGATCATTTCATAACATGTACATATACTGAATCATTATCACACACACGTGAAACTAAAGTTATATGTCAATCATATATCAGGTTAAGAAAAAAAAAGTAGGGGCAATCTGGAGGCAGACCCCTCCTCCAGCTTTTAAGTAATGGCAGCAAACATGTTTGGAGTAGCAGCATGTAGAGAGTTAATGCTGTAAGACGGTGTCTCCCATGCCATCATGCAAGCTGTTGAATCAGGGGCACTTTGAGCTGACAGCAGTCTTTGCTATGATTTGTCTGTTCTTCTCCTAACAGCCCGGACCTGGACAGCAGATCTCCACTCACCTGACTGCACTGGCAAGGTGACCTGCTCCCTGTCCCAAAAAGACAACGACAGAGAAGGGATTCAAAAATCAAGGCACCTGACTTAACCCTGAGCTTTAAAATGGTATCAATAAGATTAATCCTGGGGGGAAAATAAAATAAGGAAGGGCAAGTGCAAAAGATTGAGTTTTAAGTTCATAAAGGGCTGTTCAAAATGTTTCAGGGCGCCTGGGAGGCTCAGTCGGTTAAGTGTCTGCCTTTGGCTCAGATCATGGTCCAGGTGTCCTGGGATTGAGCCCCGTGTCAGGCTCCCTACTCAGCGGGGAGCCTGCTTCTCCCTCTCCCTCTGCCCCTCCCCCTTGCTCGTGCTTTTTCTCTTGCTAGCTCTCTTTCAAATAAATAAAATCTTTGAAAAAAATGTTTTAAAAGGGGGTACATTCTGCATAAATAAGCTGTGAGTGGTATCAATGCTTCCTGGAAAAAATATAAAGTGACTTATAGACAGTGATTTAGTAGAGTTATCAGAGCAGATTTTAAACACTGACGAATATGCTTTGCTTTGGAAGCTGATGCCTTCTGGGACTTCTATTTCCTATGATTTAAAATATAAACATTTGATGCCATTTTTGTGGTTTTCTCCTAACTAACCCCAATCTTAAATTTAACCCATTCATGGAGCGTTGATTTCACCAACCATGGTACTTAGGAATCTATCCCCCAAGTGGATCAGGAATTACTGTGTAAGATCCCAAAGAGAAAAGATACAACTCGATAATTTTAAAGATATGGACAAATGCCAATCTGCCACATGCTGGGTTCAGCTTTGCCCTTCACTTGGTTCCTACCTTGAATCATTTAGAGTATACTACATGCCAGACACTGTGCTGGTCAATACAACAAACACAACTTTGGAGAAGAGGTGGGCCTTGTCCTCAAGGAGGTCATTGTCTAGGAAGAAGAAAAAATGCATACCACAAAATAAGTGCAATGGGAGAAGAGGACACCTTGCAAATGGTCCAAAAATGGAGAGAGGGTTGGGAGCTGGCTTTTGAAAGATCAAGAGATACTGCAAACATAGAGATGTGGAATGAAGTTTGATTACTCACTGCTCTGAAAGTCTGACTTGCCACAGAAGTACAAACAAACAGACTTGAACCACAGAGTGTACTCCTGACATCTGTTAGTGAAATCCCCAAACCTTCTTAGTCCCCCAAGTCTCTGCCCCAACCCACTCTCACACCATTGGTAGCTTAATTCAGCAGAACTAATTATGTCATTCCTGCAATCAAAGCCTTGCGTTGCTTCCCTAAGACCTTCCAAATTCTTCAAACCATCTTCCAAGGCCTTCCCACAATATAACTCTCACCCCCTCTAGCCTCATACTTCACAATTCATCGACCCTGTTTCCAGCTCAACCAGATGATTCCCTATAACTGAATAAATTCTATAGCTGATTATGCCAGGTGTTTTTTAATTCATTGCAAAGCAGTCATCATCCTTTCTCTCCACAACTGAAAATATACCCACCTTTCAAAGTCCATTTCCAAACTGTTCTCTTTCCATGAAGGCTTTCCTGATTCCTAAACAGAGGTGACCTTCTCTCTTCTAATTCTATTACTTGTCCTTCTTACAGCATTTAAACTTGTCTGGCTTACTTCTGTAATTTCTAGTCAAGATTTCTACCCAACACAGATAGACACTTATTAATGTTGGCTGTTCTGAATTAGATTTTAGTCCAATAAGCTTAGACTCAAGACTAGATCTTTGAAAACCGAGGAAATCTGGGTGATCTGGACAAAACTAGACTTACCAATTAGTATATGACTGCCTTCTTTTCCTTACTACCTGTGTAGGTTGTCATACTCGAGAAGATGAGCCTGGGATGGGACGGTTAACTGAGCCTGGGTGGCTCAGTTAGTTAAGTTGCTGCCTTCGGCTCAGGTCATGATCCCAGCGTCCTGGGATCGAGTTCCACATCGGGCTCCTTGCTCGGCAGGGAGCCTGCTTCTCCCTCTGCCTCTGCCTGCTACTCTGCCTGCCTGTGCTCTCTCTCTCCCAATCTCTGACAAATAAATGGGTAAAATCTTTAAAAAAAAAAAAAAAAAAAGAAAGAAAAGAAAAAGAAAAAAAATGAGCCTGGGAACGTGTTGCAGATTATGCAGGAGGAAGGATGAAGGATAAAGAAAGCTGAGGAAGGCACCACGCTCCTGAGTTCAGGGCAGAACAAAATCACTGACCTCACACGTGAGATCAATGAAGGCAAGAGGCCTGACAGGCTAACACAGGCTATTTCGGATATCAATTCATTATACCTCCAGAGTAACAGGAACGCCTAATAATCAGTTTGCCCTCCTCAACATAAACAAATTAAATAAAGGCAGTAATGCTCATTCTAGCAGGGATGTGAGAACTTGCTGATGCCTGTCCCCACAATGATTTGTTCTGGCCTTAATGGTGAAGGTAATCATCACATTGTCTCCTCAGTCTTTCAGGCCGCTATTTACCTGTTCCTCTGTTTTCAGATCTCCAAATTCCTCCAAGAAAGCGGTCTCTGAAGGAAACTGGGATGGCTCCAGAAAATTCAGCAAGCTGAAGAGCTCCTCCACAGAGTTCTGCAAGGGTGTCCCAGTGAGCAGCACTTTGTGTTCCTGCACAAATCAACAGCACACGACAACAGTGTTGGAGCCAGCACGCAAGTATGCTTTTGAAGTCAGGGCATTCTGTGCTCACTTTGGGGCATTTCGGTTTTGCTTTTATGAAAAGACAGGACACCACCGTTCCAGGGCAGGTACAGTGAATTAACAGATCAATCTTCCTTTCACATCACTGATTCCAGCAGCAATTTCACGTTAGTGAAAGCGACATCCATCCATTCATCCATCCATCCATCATTACTACTCTCTACATACTGGGCACTGTGCCAAGGCCGTCATCCTTGGTACCAAGCTGAAACACCTTACGTTTACTGGTCACAAATTTCATGGTATTTAAGACTCCCCTGGGTACCCCTGGGAATCTATTTGTGGCAAAGGTCAAACTGTTGACCCAGTTTGTAACAACAAAACCTTCTGAGTCCTGCACTATCACAGATATAGATGGCAAAAAGAAAACCAAGAATACACAGACTATGCACAAGTAAGCTGCATGCAGAATGGCTACGGAATGCTTCCATCATGAGCAGACGGAACCTGTGTCAATGTAAAGAGCTTGCTAGCTCTCACCAGGGCCATGAGCTTTAGACCCTCCAGAAGTTTGCAGTTTCTGTTCTTCAATCTGTGGGCTTCATCAATTATCACACAGCTCCAGTGAATCTTTTTCAGCTCCGGGCAGTCTGCCAGGATCATCTCAAACGTTGTGATGACAACATGGAACTTGAAGACTCCTGAAAGGGGGTTTCCCTGAGGGTGACACAACGGAAGGTGAAGCTTTATGCCATGATTACAGAATTCAGCTGATGTGTTCCCAGAGGGAGCAGAGGAGGCAGCACCGAGAAATGCTAGGGCCTAGGTAAGAGAAGCCAGTAAGCACTGTACTTCCTCGTTTGGAAAAGAGAGAATAGAGGGATGAACCAGCTACTAAGACAAGAGAGAGACCTCGTTACATTGATGAAACAGAAGTTAAGAGACATGGGTCCTCACAATGGTGAGACATATGAGCAAATACAGAAGACAGAGCAAGGAAGCCTTTTATTTATTAATTGCCATGGTAAGGAAAGCAGATGGGTATTGATTCACACACTGCCAGCCAGGACTGGTCTCAACCACACAGAGCCTGAATACCCAAGGAGACCTTCTTTGCTCCTTTTCAGATATGGTTAATTTCACCTTGTAACTGGGGTTCTAGCATAGGTTCAAAGTATGCTTCCTGATTCACCAGGACAAGATCTACCAGGCAGACACATCTTTGTCTTTTACCTATCTTAGTGTTGTCATTAAAGAGCAGAGCTGCATCATGTTAGAGCACATCTTAAATTTCTTCTAAGTGTCTCCTTTTGCTATTAACGAAATCTCCGGGGGGAGAGCGCTGGCCCTCCTCTGGTTGGATTCATTTTTTACCTTGCTTGATTATAAAAACCAGTGCCCAGGACAAGCTTACAAGCATACTCAGTAAAGTGATTATAAGTAACAAAACCCAAAAAACCCCACAGTCTATTACGCTTTTAACAATTTAAATCCTGTCTTCTCTTTATCCTTCCCTGTTAGCCTCCTCTCCAAACTCCCTGGCTAAGAACCCATCCTCTGTACACTAATTCTTCCACTCAGTTTTTTTCACTGAGCATATAACAAGTCACATAAAGTCTTCTGCACATCAAAGCAACTTCATAAGCCAATGAAGAATTCAAGTTTTCAGTATCCTAAAAAGAGCCTCTGGCATATTTCAGAGAGTGGAAAGCATGCCCTACAAATCCTATGTTTTATCATAAACTAAACTATCAAGGAGGAGCAAGAAGTCTGCCTCCATAAACAGAAGACTCTACAAAATCAGTCAACGGTAACCCAGGGTACAGGGCATTAAAACTCCTGAAGGTAAGTGACAGGAAGGCTGTTCGGAACGATGACATCAGGCTGTCTCCAGGTCTCTGAGACTCACCTGGGCGTCTCTGTACACCATCTCATACTGCTGGATCATCTGCCTGCTGATCTGGCTGCCATGGTACACAATGGCATTCATCTCTGTCCACGTCCGGAACTCCCGCTCCCAGTTCGTGATGGTGGAGAGGGGGGCGATGATTAGGAACGGGCCATGGATCCCCCGGAGGAATATCTCTGAGAGAAATGTGATGGACTGGATGGTTTTTCCGAGGCCCATCTCATCAGCCAAAATACAGTTTTTTCTGAAGAGAGTAAGAAATACAGATAATTCATCATTGATACAGGAAAGCAGTAGAGGTTGGGTGTAACTAAAAGCATACTTCAGAGGCACACCTTGACCTGTAAGGTCATCAGTGAAAGGCCTTGTCTGCATTTTCTAGAGATGCAACTGAGACACATTTTTATTCTTATGATTCATACCCTGCCTACTTCCAAAAAGGAATTATGGCAACTTGAGAGAAAATACAGGAAAAGACGTCCATACACTATAAGCTGAAAATACTAAAAATTAAAATAACAGTGAGGCACAAGGAGAAAAAAAATATGCCTCAAACTTAAGCCAATTTCTATACCTGACAAGCTTCATGGAAGCCAAGGCAAAAATAAGAAGATAAGTTACGTGATATTCATTGTCTATTATTTGTGTCATCGAGGGTGAACTTTTAACCCACACAGTAAATTTCTTATCAGGGTAAAAATGTTGGTCTCTCCTGGTGATCCAGAATCCCAGACTACACAGAGCTGGGGCACTCAAAGGGTGTGGGCCCCCCCCCCCCCACAGTCTCACTCCTCACTGCACAGGTGGGCACTGGAAAGCTCAGGGGAGCAGTGCTCCAAGTGGCTCTGTGAGTAGGTGATACAGACTGCACTAGGGCACAGGTCACCAGGGCCCCATCTGGTGTGTTCTCCACTGCAGCATGCTGGCTTTAAACTCAGACTAGGGGTACACTCAAGAATGTTACAAAAATCTCAAATGCCACCTGTTTCATCTAGATTCTGATGGGAACTGAAGCATGCAGAGTCCAAAACTGAGTGGTACAGCCCAAGTCTAGAGGATCCAGGGCTCACTAACAAGTGGCAGAGTTGGGGCTATAATCCTGATCTGTTTCCTTTCTACAGCCAATCTTTGCTAAAGAATTAGAACAATCTTTTGGATTTTGTTTCATTGAGGTTGGGCCTAATCTTTTGGCTGGGATGGCAAAGAAAAAAGAAGCACAAAGTCAACGATGTCTAAAATCACCCCTGTAATTGGAGAATCACCTGGTGTAGAGTCTTGGCATGCCTCATATACAAAGATCAGTACCCTAAACCACGGCTAGGTTACACCCTCTCACCACCTTGCTAGCTACTGCTGCTCTAAGCAGGTACGACATTTGGGAGGGTAACTGCCTGTGCAGACAGCCCTGGTTCCGGCTCCTCACCTGTTATACCAGTTAAAAAGAAGCCAGTTCATCCCCTCCAGCTGGTACTCCCGGAGCTGGTTACTGTTCTTGTACTCTCGAGACTTCTCCAGCTTCTGCCAGGAGTCCGAAGCAGGCCTCTCCTAGCGGAAGAAGGCAGACAGAACAAAACACACAGAGAATGATGTCTGAGGAGCGTAACACGAATAGGGACACAAGATAATAATGGGGAAGGTGGCAAATCTCACAACACTGTCCTGAAGCTGGCTGGCTTCAAGCTGCAGTTACTATGATCTGACTAAGGCGTACACACACACACACACACACACACACACACACACCTGATATAAGGCAAGCCCCTACATTTTCTAGCTTTCACCAGACTGAACTAAGAACATCTCTATAAAATTCACAAGTAATTAACGAAGAAGGGAAACAGACCCACCTACGATCTTGATAAGTGTTACACTGTTTTACTCAGACTCCTGGATGCCACTCCCACTTACACTTCCATCTCCCTGCAAACCAACAGTAGTCAGGTGTTTTGGTTTCTACAGATAATTTTTCTGTGTGCATGTGGCATCAGCTCAGGAAAATACAGTGGGTCAAATATTTTGTTGATTAGTTCCTAGAGTCAATGTAAGGCAAAAAGCCTGTAAAATCAAAACTGCAAATTCCCTGAATATTCCAAAAACGTATTTTCCCATATGAAATACTGATTTCTAAACATAATTTATCTTTTCTCTACTGATAGAAATGTCCTATTTATCACATACTAAATTTCAATACATCCATGGAGCTCTAACTAGATTCTTCATTGTGTTCCACTAGACTATCTAGTACTACCACAAAACCCAGTTTTAAATTATTATAGCCTTTTATCTGATTAGGGAATTATTTTTTAAAAATGTCTCAGCTATTCTATCTTATTTGCTATTTGTACTATTCTCTAACTTTAGAATCAGTTTGTCAAGTTCTTTTAATTCCCATTGAGATTTCAATTAATCAGGGGAAATTTTTAAATCTTTAGGTGTGGAGATTTCCCACTCCAAAATTTTATTTAGGTTTTATATTATTTGGGCATAGACTTGGTTATTTCGCTTACAGACAAATTGACAGATTAAAAATTCCTAACTCTAGCTATAGTTACAAATGAGAACTTTAAGACTATAACTTTTCTAAACAGTTTTAGTCTTTGGTAATTCTGCTTTGGAGTACTACAATATAGTTTATACTTGAAACACTTTTTTTTTTTTAAAGGTTTTATTTATTTATTTGACAGAGACAGAGAGAGAAAGAGACAGAGAGAGTACAGGTGCACAGGTAGGCAGAATGGCAGGCAGAGGGGGAGGGAGAAGCAGACTCCCTGCTAAGCAGGGAGCTATATGTGGGAATGGATCCCAGGATCCTAGGATCATGATCTAAGCTGAAGGCAGATGCCCAACCAACTGAGGCATCCAGGTGCCCCTTGAAATACATCATTAACTAAAACGAAACAATTTGCATATGAAATTAACAAAATGGCCCCAATTACATAATTGATATTTGGAGGTATGTAAGTAGAATCCGTCTATGATCTTCCAGAAAAATATATATCACAGCTTACCTACAAAATTACTACAAGCTGTGGTTAGGCTAAGCCCCTTAACACAGGACTCTGTTGAAAATTATTACTAGTGTATTATTACTAATGTACATGTACAGGTGCTCAATTTTATGAGGGAGAAAATATTTCAGTATGTAAGAAAACAATGATTTTAAAGAAAAAGCTTTTAAGCAAAGATATTCCTATATAAACCCTCTTGTTCTGTTTCCTTAAAGAAGTTACATTCTTCTTAACCTACAGGAACCAGTCAGCATGGATCCCCCAAAGTCCACGTACCCCTTTAATCATGCACACTTCCCTACTTTACTAGATACTGTGCGGAGTCTTTCTGGAATGTGTTCCCAGTGACTTAAGTGGCTCACTCTCATCAAGTAAGAGCCGGAGGATGGCCTTTCACTGCAGATTTCTACTTTGCTGCCTTGGTAGCACTCCACAACAGAGTAATCACTCTCCAATCCAGTCACCCCTCTGTCTTTCCATCCCTCCCCAGTGCTAAAGGGTTTAGTTTAACATCACCCACTGGCCAGAAACTTCAGCCATCTGAGCACAAGACCTGAAATCAACTCGAAGTTTCTGGTGGTACAGACTACAGGAAACAACACACCCCAGGGTTCCACAACCGTCAATGGCTACTTAGTTAATCTCGAAGGAGGAGAAGTGATTCTTGGAGTTTCCATAGTGGCTCTGGTCTGTTAAAAGACTGCCCCGACTTTGCACAATCATCACGGACAATGTAACTTCTTGCTTTCTCACAGTTCTGTATTTTACCTATAGGTAACTAATTTTTACCAAAAGCTTTCAAGTATAGAACGTCCTGTTCATCAACTTCAAAGCACAGCATAGATCCTTTAAAAAATTATTCGGGTAAACTCCCGTTTGGAGCTGGTCCTTTTTTTAACACATAAAAAGACAACTTTAGTTATATTGTGAGCTACTATTCCAATTTAGAATTTTTGAGATAAAATTCCAGACTGTGCATTTTAAATGAGAGAACAAATAAGTCAAACAAAGAGACAAGTGTGAAATAATACGATGGTTCACTGAGAGACAAAAACAGCCGCATCACAATAGCAAAGAAGTAAAGGAAAAGTGAAATTGCCCGAAAACACTTGAGAATTCATATTCTTGTCAAATGCATGTAGTCAGTCTGAGGATATAAGTGGGATTCGGGTTGAGAGAGTAAGAATCCTGATTACTTTGAGATACTAACTTACAATTAGCTTCAGAATGGAAAGGCTCTCTACTCTCTGCCCCACAGTGATTTGTACCTGCCTTGTGCCACACACCCCCATTAGTCTGGTGCCGTGAGTGACCACACACACACACACACACACACACACCTCTCCCATTAACCTGTGAGCTCCTGGGGGCTGGGCGTGCACCTTCTTTGTTATTACGTCATTCAAGAGTCAGCCAACAGCAGATGATTAACAATGACTGACAAATTAACAACAGATAACAGTTGTAGGAGAGGTTGAAAGAGAAATTTATTAATCAGTCATGTAGACAAAAACACCACTAAAAATTATGTATATTTCTAATCACTGTTCTGTAGCTCAGGATTCCTCCATACACTTCATATGCCAAAAACCAAAAAAACAAAACACTGCTTTTCAGTAGATTCTGACAGAGATCTAAGTTCAATGTCAAGCTCTTGTCTCCTGAGTCCTGACTTTGCAGGGATGTAAAAAAAACAAATAATAAGGAATTGGATAAAGGTTCTTCATATACTTTTTATATATACTTTTACATGACTTTTTAAAAATAGAAACTCAACATTCTAGTCTATAGCCATACTCAACAACTCTGATTTTCTTCCCAAGTGAGCCACATCTTAATCAGGCTCTCCTAATTCTACATCTTTTAAATTATTGACATTTTATATACAATTACTTGTCAGGTATGCTGGGACATTTATGCAGCTTCGTGGGAATTATCCAGATTCAGAAAAACTGATTGAATAAATACATATTGAAAACCTATGTTCTCTCTGTGAAGCCCAGGATCTATAGAGATAAGATAGTTCTTCCCCTTAAGAATATCCCAGCTGGGGGAGCCTGGGTGGCTCAGGGGGTTAAAGCCTCTGCCTTCGGCTCAGGTCATGATCCCAGGGTCCTGGGATGAGCCCCGCATTGGGCTCTCTGCTCAGTGGGGAGCCTGCTTCCCCCCCTCTCTCTGCCTGCCTCTCTGCCTGCTTGTGATCTCTGTCTGTGAAATAAATAAATAAAATCTTAAAAAAAATAAAAATAAAAATAATTAAAAAAAAAAAAAAGAATATCCCAGCTGAGTAAAAGCAGAGGTCAAAAACAAAGAAAAAAGATCACTGGTGGAGCAAGAGGTAGTAGGAAACAAGAAAGACACTAACAATTTACTGAGCTTCTTTCCCATGCAGGCGTTTCTTCCATGTTCTACCTCACTGACTCCTTACAGCACCATACACCAAGACATCTAAGCTCATATTCAAGGTTCTTAAATGTCACACACACATCAAAATAAGAGTCTAGACCTAATGTTGACCGGAGTGCTAGCAAAGTCTGATCTGGGAGAAAAGCACACTGAACTGCAGTTCAACAGAGAGTGGCCAAAGGTAAGACACTAACACAGACCACTTCTTTTTTTTTTCTTTTAAACAAAGACCACTTCTGAGCAGAGCCCCACAGCCATCCAGGACTGCCAAGGTCATAAAGTTACATGTTACAACAGGTGCCAAACAGGGATACGTTACCACATGCTTAATTTCAGGGAGAACTTGGAGAGACTCGAATTCTTTAACCTTTGCAGGATCCACGTCTTCCTCTAGCTCCCACGTGCTTTCTTCGTAAGGCAGCGAGCACCACTTCACCAGGTAATGGGTCACTTCCTGGTGGGACACAGGAGAGGAGTTCATGTTCTACTAGATTAAAGGAGTCTGTCACACTCTGGCCAAGCTCTGAAAAACCCACCCTATCACACGCAAATACCATTAAAACAAGGACGGTGTGTTAACAAAACAAGCAAAATATGTAGTAAGGAGGGAAGGCTCTTCAAGGGAGTCAAAAGGACCGAATTCCCACCTCTCCTGTCTCTGCATCTTTGGTGTGGGCCACCTCCAGGACGCGATCCACTTCTACATAGTCTGGGTTGAACAAGTCTTCATCGGGCTAGTGCAAACAAAGGAGAAGAGTTAGAAAAGTGTCCCCCTCCCCTCAAAACTAACATCCAGGGGTTCATCTGTAAGTGACCCCCTACTCTGGGCTTACAGGGAAATACAGAATGGAAGGGGCACCTTGAGAATAAAAGTCACAGCACAGACATTTCTTCACTGTCCCCAAATCTTCTCTCTCTGACTGAAGTTATAGGTTACACCATGGCCAGTGTAAGACTCTCCTAGTGGTCATTATGGTACTGCACAAAATTCAGCACAAGGATTCCCCTTTCCTTACTGCTTCTTGTTCCAAAGAAACCTTGGAAACTCAGGAATTAGTTTCTTTTTCTTCTATATACCCACGATAGTAGCAAACATTGGAAGGGGGCAAAAGGGGAGCTTCTGGGGGACTGATAATGTTCCAGGTCCTGATCTAAGTGGTGGCTACACAGGTGTGTTTATTTCGTAAAAAATTCACTGAGCTGCACCCTCAGGATCTGTTTACCTTCATGTACATTACACTTCCCCAAAAAGTGTATTTACGAAATAATAAGCATCACTTGGAAATATTTAACCTGTGTCTGGAGTAATGCTAAATGCTGTAAGTCTCAAAATTACTTTACGGACTAGATACGATCATTACTTTACAGATGAGGAAACTGACAAAGCCACAGAGCTGTGTGAACTCAAATGTTTACCCAGGTCTTTCTTACCCAGAATCCTTCTCCTAGAGTGCTAGAGGTTCTTACTGCCCCTTTGGTCAGAAGGCACTTTAGGGGCTATCCAGTTTCACCTTCAACACAGGAATGCTTTTTATAACATCTCTGGCAACCCTCCCTCAGATTCCCTTATTCCCTGTTTGGGAATTCACTGCCCTCTATGACCGGATCCACTGCCAAGACAGCTTTACCTCTCCCTGCCCAGTGGTAGCACCATGATCTTTATTAAATTACAGCCCAGTCTCCCTCCTGTAACTGGGGCTTGCTGGTGTGACTGCTTCCTCCAAGGTAGCAGTAGCTAAGTTCATTCTCCTTCCATGCCGGCTCTTCAAAAAACCACCCAGTCTGGCTGAAACTACTCAAGGTGTTCAACTGTTCTTGGGGGTCCACATTTCCAGATCTCTTTGTGATGCAGAGAGCTAGCACTTATGAATAGTGGCCATGGGCCACCGTGCTAAGAACTTCTGTAAACCCTGTGTCATTTAATCCTCACAGGTGTTCTGTGAGGCTGATACTAATAGTAGTTCCGCTTTACACAGAGGACGACACTGGATCCGAAGGAGCTTATGCAAGTGGCCCAAGGCCACTGAATTCCGTATGTGTCTGCACACACGCACGCATGTGTGTGTGGCAGTGGTGGGAGTGGGGACAGGGGGGAGGAACGGAACCTGCAGCCTGGCAGGTTGGCTCCAGGGCCCAGGCTCCTAGCACCGTGCAGTCCAGTTTCCACGTTTGCTGACAAGCTCTCAACTGAGCTTCCTTCACCCCAGTTAAGAGTTGTCCTGCAGCTGCACTCAGGTCCACCAAGTCCCCCCGAACCTGATACTCAAATAAACAGAACACTGGGGAATGTTCTGATTGCTGTTACTTCTTAAGCAGCTGTACCCCCTCCTCCTGATCAATGGGAAACTTGTCATTTAAAGGGCACTATCTTTTCTCCTTAGGACTGCTAGTCCGTCATTTTCCCCACTCTGATGTTACAAAGATTTAAAAACTACAAATGTGTGACATCACCCACATTTACTGCCATTCTATTTCATTCATCCTAGCCTGTCCGGTAAACCCGAACATTGATTTTTGTCATCTATTTTCCCAGCATTGTGTCTGGTTTCCAGGAGTCTGCCTGCGGTCAGAAGGCCTCTACTCCTGCAGAGTTCCAGAAGCCTCTGCCTCTCGAGCCTGAGTCTCTTGCACACAGGTGTCCCTGGCTACTTCATAAAGCAGCTGGAAATAATGGATATGAAGAAGTTCCATCAAAAACTAAGTCATTATTGATCTCCTAAGACTATTATTTATCCAAGTCATTAATAAAAATGTTGTACAGGTCGAGACTGAAGACAGCATTATAGGAACTACTTGACACTCTCCCTCCTCCTCAATCTCAGGATGTCGTCCTCTGATCTTTTCGAAAGCCTTTCCTTCCCACAAGAGTTATGTGCTCCTGGTATGACCTGGCTTCAGCCCTCTATTTCCAACCCAGTAAAAATAACTTCCTTGGGGGCGCCTGGGTGGCTCAGTGGGTTAAAGCCTCTGCCTTCGCCTCGGTCATGATCCCAGGGTCCTGGGATCGAGTCCCCCGTCGGGCTCTCTGCTCGGTGGGGAGCCTGTTTCCCTTCCTCTGTCTCTGCCTACCTCTCTGCCTACTTGTGATGTCTAGCTGTAAAATAAATAAATAAAATCTTAAAAAAAAAATCACTTCCTTGGGAATAAAGTAGAAAACAGACACGTGGGGCTTTGTAGGCTCTGTGAACGGCTGTGGACTTTATTTCAAGAAAACATAAGGTGCTGAAGGGTCTGGAGCAGGCGAAGTGCGTAAGCAAACCCTGTCCCTCGTCAGGGGGCAGCCGAATAATTACCGAGCGCTGACCCTGTGCCTGGTACCAGGGACAGAAATACAAGGAGACATGTCCCTGTCTGTCTCCTAGGACTTAAAATGGAAGAAAGAGACATGTAAACAAGTTACTACACTGCAAATCCCTGCTAAAATAGAGGTGCAAATAAAATGTTCCAAGAACAGAGGGCGAGTATCCAGTGGGGCCTCATGACGGTCTTCCAATTCTACTTGTCATCTTCTTCCCCCAGTCCTCTATAACAAGAACAATGCCACGAGCAATAGCTTTCACATTCTTTGAAACAATCCCAGAGAGAGCTGAGGCCAAACACCAAGGCTAAAGATGAAGAACCCCACTCTGGGATGAGAAGAACACTTACTGACATTAACCTAAAATAACGTTCTGTCACTAGAGGAAAAGGTGCACAACATGAAGAACGAGTTGGTTAAATACTGCAGCAATGTCCTATAGCTTGATGGCACCTGAGTGCGCTCTTGAGGACCAGAGCTTGCAAACTACATTTTAAGAATAATTTTTAAGGGGGCGCCTGGGTGGCTCAGTGGGTTAAAGCCTCTGCCTTCGGCTCAGGTCGTGATCCCAGGGTCCTGGGATCGAGCCCCGCATCGGGCTCTCTGCTCAGCAGGGAGCCTGCTTGCCTTCCTTTCTCTCTGCCTGCCTCTCTGCCTACTTGTGATCTGTCTGTCAGATAAATTAAAAAAAAAAAAAAAAAAAAAAAATCTAAAAAAAAAAAAAAAGAATAATTTTTAAGGCTTCTCTTCGTTAAAGTCATCTGTATAAAATTTTAAAACTACATGCTATATAGAAAAGAAAAAATCAGCCACCACGATCCCATCAACCAGAGAAAATGACATCAGTGTTTTCATGTATATCCAAGATATTTTCCATGCATTATCACAGTGCCTCCTTTCTCCTGCACTCCCTGAAATGGAACTACCCCCATACTGTAAGAGGCTGACATCTGGCACTACAGCCTCTTCCTATGTCATTAATGACTGTTCTCCCACATCACTTTTACTAGAGCAGAGTATTCTAAGGGATATACACATAATTTAACAAATGTCTATTATCTAACAATGTGTTTGTTTGCAATTTTTTACCAATACAAATGACTGCCTATCGCAGCTACGTTGTACAAAGATTCAACAGTTTCCTTAAAATACATGGCAGAATTAGAACTGCTGGACAAAGGATGTGAACACTCTGAGACGTTACACATCTGATGCCATTCTGTTCTTCTGACAGGTCGTACTAGGTAATGTTCCCACCTGCTAGACACAAGACAGTCTCTGCCCTACACCCTCACCAGCAATGAGTAATACCTATTTTTAAAACCTTCAAGTATTTGGTAAATAAAAACTAGAAAATTCCTATTTTAGTTTGCATTTTTTTGACTACTAGTGAAAGTGGTCACATTTTTGTAAGATTAATAAGCATTTTTTATCATTAAAATTATTTGTTGTATGCACGTATGTGTATATAAATGGGAAGGCTCCCATACCAGATAAGAATGTATGCCACATATTTATGTATATGTATAAGCTATATTTTTAGGAAATATGTGTATGTATGTAATGCACATAGTTCCTAATTATTTACTTTAAGGTTTGTTTAGGAGTATTTTCTAATATACAGACACTGTAGATTCATTTAATGCCCCAATCCATCAATCCTTCCTCTCGCTGTAGGCACCATACTTAGAAATACCCAAGTTTATATAAAGTTCCTTATTTATTTACTCTCTAATATATTTAATAATAGTTTTTATTTTTTACATTCGAAGTTTACGTCTTTTTGGATTTCTGTTTCAGGGGGTGGTGGGAGGAAGGAATGAAAGAGTTCTGCAGATTTGTCTTGCCCTAGCTATTTACAGATATTCTGACCAAGATGCACATTCTCATGAGCTGACAGCTTGTAAGGTTCAATCTTTTAACCCGGTGGATAATTTTCTCCCTTTGGCTTAAATCTGGACTGGTTTTGCTGCAAATCAGTGCACATTCAGCAATGTGACTTGCACAATGGATCTGCACAGGACTTAAACTCAGAAACTTAAACTCAGCATTTAATACTGCAAGAAAAGCAGCAATCAATTAGTTGGTAAATATTGCTTCACCTCAGTAAAAATGTGCTTCATCTGGGCTTGTTTATTCCTAAAGCGCTTGATCTTCTGTGCGATGCGAGGATCCTTTTCCAGCTCTTCCATTGTGGCCCATTTACAATGTAAGTAGGAACTATCCAAAGACACATAAATGGTAAGACAAGTGCAAACTACCAAATCATTGAGCTTTAAAGTGTTTCAGTAAACAGGGTGACCATCTAACCCAGAGGCAGTGGTCTGTAGTGAAACTGCTAGAGACTGGACTGAGACAGGCCTTGCACTAAGGGCGAAGAGACAACAAAAACAGTGCTGGGATTCCAAACAACCAGACCCTCTACGGCTTCTACAGGAATGGCCTCAGAACAGAGCAAGGGCAGGCATAGGCAGGTTATCATTAATGCACATCAGGGAAAGTGGGCACGTAGCACAGAAAGAAAGAAAAATGCAAGGGGGAAAGTGTGGCCCACAGGACCATGGGTCTCCACCCTGAGTGCAAATGAGAATGGCACAGAGCATTTTTAATAAAGCACCGATCTTTGGGACTGACTCCCAGGGTCTGAGTGAGCTGGTCCTGAGTGGAGGAAGGGCTTCCCTGGTGACTGTGTAGCCAAAGGTGAGTCCATCATTGTCTAAGGTGAACTTGAGTCAGCTGGGATCTGTGGGTCAGGCCTCAGAGGCCATTCTTGGAAAATGCAGAAGATGATTTGATGAGGAAAAGGAAATCTTATTCATATAAATCCAAGCACAAATAATACAGGAAAAAGACGTACAAATTTCTATACTTAACGTAGAACAGCTCCAAGTCGAACGGGGGCTCTCCTGGGTGAACCTGTAACCAACAGCAAGCAGTTAATGGCAAGGCCATCAATCTTACATGCAGCATGAGAACACAGGTGAATCAAACACCCCGCCTGGTTTTAGTACCGATCTCTTGAGGACGTTCTCATCTTCCCAGTCCTTTTCCTGACAGCTATTGAGCAACTTTCCCAAAGGATAAATCCACAGCTAGCTAGAAAGTAAAAATGATCCTCCTGGTGTCCTTCCAGGGTCCAGGCTGGGACAGCGCTCGGCTGAGAAACGCAAACCAGCCCAGGGCTGAGAGCTGTCAGGACCAGAGCCTGCCATGCGAGTGAAAACCTGGGTCCCTGGCGTGCCCCGCAACCACCACCCTGAAATATCAGTGCTGTTCACTCGCAGAGTAAGGACGTTTGCTCTCATAAATACTCGAAGGCGAAACTGTGTTTTCAACCAGCACACATGCCCTCCACCCCAGGCATGCTCTCTAGAGGATCCCTACAATGGCCCCAGCAAGTCTAAAGAACCACCCCACCCCCAACCGGCAAAGGTTTTCAATAGGACTTTCCATGTCTTCTCTTTGGCCCACTGAGGACTTCCCATGGGCTACAGCAACTAAGGGACAGATACCTTTTGCCAGGAACACTATGGAGGAAAAAATTATTTGGGGCTCTACTCTTAAATGTTTAAGAATTTTATGACCTAAAATCTTCCATGGGGGTAAGTGTTCCTGCCTAGCTCTCACTCGGGCCAGTCACGACCATTCCAGGTTCTCCAGCCAAGTATCTCTTCACAGAGGGTTTATAGCCTGTGCTAGTGATAGGACGTGGGCACGTGGGGCACCGACCTCCTGGACGGTCTTAGACGCCAGGATCTTCTCAATGATGTTTGCGTCATCTTCTGGAGGCTCCTGGAGACAGAAAAGTTGAAAAGACAGAAAATTACTGGCACCACAGAATCCAAGAAATAAATGTGTAAGAAGTACTACAGCAGGTACTAGTTTGTCTGAAAGTTCACCTGTGAGCGCCGAGACCTCCCTTCTATCAGGCCACAGAGTGATTCAAAGATCACAAACATTGTAACCTCTGGGCACAACCCTAACACCTTCTTCTTCCACACGAGCAGAGAAGTCACTCTGCTTTTCAGACTCTTTTTTTTTTTTTTTTTTTGCTTTTCAGACTCTTAATCTCAGATCTGTCTTTAGTATCACTAAAATTGGTCCTAGGACTTCCCTTTTCTGCCAAACCTGCCTACATGCAGCGGCATAAAATTTGCAGCAAGGTGTAACATACAGGAGTCTGGGGGCCTTGGAATCGGAGAGTCCTAATTCTAACACCTACCAGCTACCGACTTTGGATAAGTCAATTAACACCTCTTAGTTTCCGTATCTATTAAAACAGGAGTTAAAAATACTTATCTCACTGGGTTACTGGGAGGATAAAATGGTATGTGAAAATATTTTTGGAACAGTAAGCACTATGCAAATGCAAAGTATAATTATTCTCTACTAAATGATACCATCTTTCCCCTCTGTGGCTGGAAATGGTTGTTTCACTGATCATTCTCTGACTATAAATCCTAACTGAAAACAAATTAATTTCTATCTTTCTATCCCAGATACACATTTCTAGGCTCCTGCACTCCATGAAATCTCTTTCTACAGAGTATCTATCAAACAATGGCAAACTTAAAAAGGGTGCGTTGAGTCAGAATGCTCTTGTGTTTGACATTCTTTCTAGGACTCTATTGGAGCCGTTCTATTTCTGAGGTTTCATATGCACTATGTGATCTTGTCAGATCTAGTACAACAGTATACGAGACGAACACTCATCATGATAGCCCTAACTCCCAAAATAACTTGGGTTCCTGATCAGAACTTTCCAAAAGAATGACTTATGCTACATCTCACTGTCTTCAGTCCTACCCATTCGAGGGCTCAGCTGTCCCAGAGCCGTACCATTACAGAAAACATATTTTCTAAGATCTTAAATCAAGCTTTCCCCCAGAAAAATAATACAGGAAAGGAAAAAAAAAAAAAAAGAGGAGGGCAGATGGTAGAAAAGAAGTATGGAGATCAGCAGGCGTTGACAGATGCTCCCAAAGGTTACAAATATTTATTACATTCCCCTAGACACATGGCATTGTGCTAGGTGCCATGCCAAAGTTAATCCAAAGTGACAAGAGTCTCTTCCCACTACTCCACATGAAGACAACCGAACTGTGCCTACCGTACAGCAGGAAGAAGGGATGGGAAGATAGACAAAGCTTTTGTTTTTCTGCTCAAGTGTTTTTCTGTGTTGTTTTTTTTTTTTAATTTAAAAATTTTAATTTTTCTGTTTTTTTGAGAGAGAAAGCGAGCACACACACCTGTGCACAAGTCGGGGGGTGGGAGTGGGGGAGGGGCAGAGGCAGAGGAAGAGGGAGAGGGGGTTCTAAGCCGGCTCCAGGTCAGTGCAGAGTTCAACACCGGGTTCAATCTTATGGCCTTGAGATCATGACCTGACCCAAAATCAAGAGTTGGATGCTTAACCATCTGAGCCACCCAGGTGCCCCATTCTGCTTGATTCTAAGCACAAGCAAGGAAAGGGGAACGAGGCAGTTGACTGTTGCCTGTCTTCTCTCATTACAGTATAAACCTTCTGAGGGCATGGATCCCTATTTGTTTTATCCACAGCTAATAGCTAATACCTTGAAGAGACCCAGCAGCAGTGGGTGACAAGAAATATTTGCTGAATGCTAAACACAAGCAAGAGGGAAAAAGAGGAGACCAATGAGGGAATAAAGCATCAAACTCACTGGGATCACAGACTGTAAATGGTTATTATTCTTAATCTACAACACTTAATTAAAAAGTCTCCCCCTTCTCCAGACATTCCGATCTACCTAATATTGTCAGGACGGCTAACTGCAAAGGGCCATAACTAAGCGTACTTTCTTAAACCAAAAGATCACTATCCCAACCTTCCAGCCAACAGAGCTCTGTATATGGCAAGTGGGCCGTGAGCAAAGGAACAGATGTTAGGTTAAGAGAAAGTAGATTAATGAACCAACTTCCTTCCTAGCTTCCTACTTCATTTCCTTCCTGAATTTCTTCCACATTATTTACTGAGTGTCTGAGTTATGTTTATTCACTGGTCTTACAGAAATAGATGAGCTATAGTCTTCATCAGTAAGGAACTACCAGATATGCTAACAGAACACTTTAAAAGTTATTGAGCTACAGCATTCGTAAAGTACATAGAGATCTCAAGTGTACAACAGAGGAATTTTTACATATACACATATCCACTCACATAAATACCACCCAGATCAAGTTACATAACATTTCCGACATTCTGGAAGACTCATGCCCCCACTGGAAGTAACCACTATTCAGACTTCTACTACCATTGATTAGTTTTGCCTATTACTAAACTTCATGTAAATGGAATTATATAGTATGTGGTTCATTCTTCTGTATTTCTGCATAGTATTTTGTTGCATAATTATACTACCATTTATTTATCCATTCTATTATAGAGGAATATTTGGGTCGCTCCCAACGTTCATATAAATTATATGTCTTCTGGTGGACAAATGTACTCATTTATCTTGGATATATACATAAAAGTAGAATTACTAGGTTATGAGGTAGGTTACACGTTTAGTTTTAATGAATATTGTCAAAATTTTTTCCAAAGTGATTGTAATTATTTTTACACCCATCAGCAAAGTATGGGAGGAGTTCCAGCTGACTTGATACAGTCAGTCTTTAAAATTTTAGCCACTCTCCTGGATATATAGTATTATCTCTCTAATTCACATCTCCCTGATAACTAAGGATGCCGAGGATATGCTTATTGGCAATGAAGGCAACCTCTCTGTGAAGGTCTTGAGCTCAAGTCATTTGCCTATTTTAAGAATTGTCTTTTTTTTTTTTTTTTTAAATTTGCAAGAGTTCTTTACACATTTTGGAATAAAAGTCCTGGCAGTTATATAGATCACAAGTATTATTTATAAATCTATGGTCTGTCTTTTGATTCCATAAATTTGTCTTCTGATGAACACAAGTTCTACATAATCCACCTTACCAATCTTTTCTCTTACTTATTCCTGTGTCCTGTTTAAAGACTCTTTCGCTGCCACCAAGGTCATTCATTAAGCCACAAAAATTAACTTAAAATTTTCTGGTAGCCGGGACGCCTGGGTGGCTCAGTTGGTTAAGCAGCTGCCTTCGGCTCAGGTCATGATCCCAGCGTCCTGGGATCGAGTCCCACATCGGGCTCCTTGCTTGGCAGGGAGCCTGCGTCTCCCTCTGCCTCTGCCTCTGCCTATGCTCGCTCACTCTCTCTCCCACTCTCTCTCTGACAAATAAATAAATAAAATTAAAAAAAAATTTTCTGGGAGCCACATTAAGATAGTAAAAACAGAGGAAATTAATTTTAATGAATATATTTTACTTAGGCCAATATATCTAAAAACTTATCATTCCACTATGGAATCAATGTAAAATTATTAATGAAATCTTTATATTATTTTTTTCACACTAAGTCCTTAAAATTCAATGTGTACTTCACACTTAAAACACACCTGAATTGAGACTAGCTGTATTTCAAGTGCTTCATAGCCACATGTGGCTAGTAGGAGCCTTACAATGTAGCTGTTTTGTTCCACTGGTCTACTACTTGTTCTTATGGAAACATGGCCATGTCTTCGTTTCTGTAGCTTGTTACAAGTCTGCATTATAACTTAGTTCTTTTTAAAGACTGCCTTGGCTATTTTAAGGTCTTTTGTGTTTCTATCATCAACATCTATCAAAAAAACACCCCACTTAGACTTTGATTGGGACTGAATTATAGACATCTTAACAATACTGAATACACGAACGACATGTATCGCTCCATTTGCTTAGGTCTCCTCTCATTTCTTTCAGCAATGTTTTTCATTATAGGGAGGGCCTGCGTATCTTTTGAGAGTTACTCCAGGATCTGATATGCTTGATGATGTTACAGAGGGCATTTTGCAGTTTTCCTTTTCTGATTTCATGTTGCTAGTTGGCAGAAATAAAATAGATGGTTTTATATATTGTCTTTGTGTCCCAACAATTTAGCTAAATCCACATTTCTTAATGCTAATGGTTTGCCAATTCTACTGAATTTTCTATACATAGTCATGTCATCCACAAATAATGAATCTTACTTTCCTTCTTTCCATTCTTTCAACTTTTTATTTCTTCGTTTTCCTTACTGCGGTAGTCAGGACCTCCAGTGCATTTCTGAATATAATGATAATAGTTGAATTTTTTTTCTTATTCCCAAATCCAAGGGAAAAGTATTCAGTATCCTATCATTTAATACAATGTTAGTACTCAGTTTTTATCTAGTGGTTTTTCACTCTTTGGTTTTCTACAGTTTCATATACACCTAGGTATGGTTTTCACTCTTGTGTTTTTCCTGCATGGGAGTTGTACCTGATGTTGAATCTATTGGTTGATATCCCCCATCAGTTTATGGAGTGGGGGGTGGGGGGTCTTGGCCATTAATATTATCTTCAACCACTCCTCTGCCCCCATCTCTCCTCCCTGCCTAGGACTCTAATCGGATATACACTACACCTTTTCACTGCACCCCAACTGTTTCTTATGTCTTGTTCTATTCTTTGCATTTTTTTTTTCCTATGCTTCAGGTTAGAAATTTTCTATTGATTGTCTTCAAAGTCACCAATCTTGTCTTCTGCTGTATCTAATCTGCTTTTAAAGTCATCCACTGTGTTCTAAGTTTTTTAAATTGGAATTTTCAGTTCCAGACTGTTGATCTGATTCTCTTGACAGATTCATTTCTCCTCTGGAATTTGTCACTTTAAAACTTTTTTGCCCATCTTTTCTTTCACAACACAATCAGAGTTATTCTAAAGTTCTTTTCTGCTAACTCCAATATCTGGATCATTTAGGGTCTATTTGTATTATACATATATTCTCTTGCTTTTTAGTCACATCTTTTCCAGCCTTTTCAAATGTCCAGTAGTTTTTTACTTATGGTAGATCTTGTGAATAAAGGAAAACATAGCAGCTCCAAACAATATTTTCCACAACTGTTCCCTATTTTCTCTTGGACAAACTATGAGAGGGGGTGGTCCCTTGAGTCCAGTCAGAGACTAAACTGAGTCAGGCCTGTGTTACCAGTAAAATTCAGTCCATCTCATTTTACCCTGTTTCTCAAGCATGAATGTCCAAGCTTACCACTGAATGAGACTGGCAGATCTTTTTACTCCTGAGCCCTGGAGTCTCCAATCCCAAGCAGGCTAAAAATCTCTCTTAAGAGAGAGTCTGTTTTTCTACACTAGGCCCATCCCTTTAGTGAGATTTTCCCTCTAAGTACCGTGAGACTGTGAGATTTCAATCTGCCTTCTGGATGAGCCACTAACTTCTTGGGCTACCCCAGAATTCAACAAGTCTCCTGGGGAAAGCCCCTTGCTTTGGGGATTCCTCTAGTTTCCAATCATCTCACCAATCCTGTATAATCCATCACCACAGGGTCAGATGGTTTCCCTTCAACCCAGAATAATCTGTTTGCACCAAGCCTGATCCTCAACTCATGCCCAGAATTGAGGAATGTTTCTAGAGATGAAACAGTCTGCAACTGTCAGCTCATCTAGGAATAGCTCTTTGCTGTCTGGAATTTTAGTTTGTCTAATTCTTGTTGCTTCCACAGGTATCAGATGTCTTTAAAAATACATTCTTTGAGGGGCACCTGGGTGGCTCAGTGGGTTAAAGCCTTTGCCTTCAGCTTGGGTCGTGGTCCCAGAGTCCTGGGATCGGGCCTGCACTGGGCTCTCTGCTCAGCGGGGAGCCTGCTTCCCCACCACCCCCAACCCTGCCTGCCTCTCTGCTTACTTGTGGTCTCTGTCAAATAAATAATAATAATAAAAAAAATTCATTCTTTGCAATTTACATTCTTTTTCCCCCTTGTAGTGAGTGTTACCCTGCTATGACCAACTGTATCTTCCCTGGAAGTATGACTCCCCCAACATCAACTCTAATTTTTGGAGCTCCCTAAGGCCTACTTTTTACTCTTTTCCATCTATACTCATTTACCTGATGATCTTGTCCAGTCAAGTGGCTTTAAATACGGGCTACATCATGACACCAGCCAAGAACTTCTCCTCAATTCACATACTCATGTATCTACTTGTTATTTGCCATCTCCACTTGATTACCTCAGAAGTATTTCACACTTAAAATGTCTAGAAGTAAACTCCTGCTATCCTGGCCAACCTCCCACCCTTACCCACCTGCAGTTTTCTCCCACCTGAGTGACAGAGAACTCTATCCTTCTTGGTGTTCAAACCAAAAATCTTGGTGTAATCTCTCTCTCTTTCTTTTTCTTTTTTTTTTTTTTTACAATTTTATTTATTTATTTGAGAGAGAGAGACAGCGCAAGCAGGGGTAGGGGTAGAGGAAGAAGAAGCCGATTCCCCACTGAGCAGGGATCTTGACGTGGGGCTCAATCCCAAGACCCTGGGATCATGACCTTAGCCGAAGGCAGCCACCCAATCAACCGAACCACCCAGATGCCCTTCTTGGTGTAATCCTTGATTCCTCTTTTCTATATACCATGCCTGATTAGCCAAGAATCATGCTGGCTCCATCTTCAAAATATACCCAGAATCCAACAATTTCTCACCATTTCCACTGCTTCTACCCTGGTCTAAACCACCTTCATTTCTCACCCAGATGATTTCCAAAAGCCTACTAACTAGTCTCCCTGATACTCCTGCTCAACTAGTCTATTTGTAATATAACATTCAAAATGGCCCTTTTTATTATGTCCCTCTTTTACTTAAACTCCTTAAAAGGGTTCCCTTTTAACTCCGAGTAGAACCAAGGATCTTTCAAAGACCTACAAACTCTGCTGGACCTCACCAAGCCTCCCATCTCCCATTACCTTTCCATCTCCCTGTGTTTTCATCAGACACGCCGGCAGCCCGGGTCTACCCCTGACACTGCACAGGCTAGTCCCTCTACCTGAAATGCTCTTTCCCTCATGACTCCCTCATTCCTTTACCCTCTTCTGATCTTTGCTCAGATGATACCCTTGTGAGGCCAAAACGGACCACCCTATTTAAAACTACAACCCTCTTTCATCAATTCCACATCACTCTTCTTCTGATTTTTTTTTCATAGTACTTAACCACCATGAAAAAACTACACAATTTTACTATTTTTTGGTTTATTCCCAGCCTTTCCCTTGTTATTTCCACGCTTTGGAAGCTCTGAGCTTCGCCCTTGGGCCTTCTACCGCACAAGGTTCAAAATGCAGCAAATGTGAAGGTGAGAACACGTGCACAGTTTCGCAGGCTTCCTCCTCCATTTGTGGTGGCTCCCTCTGCGAGAGCGGGGGTCCTTGTTCCTTCTGTTCCCTGAGATTACCTCCGGTATAAAACAGTCGGTGGCAGGTATCAGGTGCTCAGTAAGTATTTCTGAATAAAGAATGGTAAGAGATTTTGCAATACAACATGGTCGTAATGGTATAAAGCAAGTGCTATGGGAACACAGAAGACAGGGAACCGTGTGAGATCTCTGATAACCAGCATTAAACTTTTGTAATTGCTGACTACCTCTCCCACCTCCTCTCAAGTCTATGTAACCCACACTAGCCAGGGAGCATTCATACATCTACACACATGCTGAAAGGAACAACTACCTCTTCCTCACTACCAGACTATTTCAAACATTCTTATTCTTGTCTGCCATGAAGAATAGAAAAAGATGGTTTTTCGTGGTAGGATTCTGGTGGCTCTTTGGAGTTTTTAAGTAGGACCAGCCAAAGCCAAGGAAAGATTAACACATGGACAAGAAAGGACAGAACTTAACTCTGAGTAATAAAAGGGAAGAGGGCTTCAAAGATTCTTTACCATAGAACATTTTCAAGTAAAAAATTAAGGAATCTGAAATAAAGTTTCAATTTATCTTTTGGCACTGGTTAAAGAAAGAGGGATGAACACGAGTGTTTAAAAAAAAAAAAAGCAGCGGTTATGAAAATACTGTGAGCAGGTATTACCCTATCCTAATAAAAGGAAAAGGGAACAGCATTTCCAAAATACACATCAAAGTAGGAAGGAAACTAGAAAATCAGGACTTTTCTAAACAGAGATTGTGCATAAGCATGATCATATGTGTATAAACACTCAGTGTATACAGATACACACAGATATAAACTAAATCTGCTTGCCAAACACACTTCCATAACAACCATCTGTTCTCAGCTACTTGGAATTTTCTCAAATTATCCTTCAAAGAAGGCCATTTTAATTCATTCTCTTTCATGTCAGAGACTCAAATAATTTAAACTTTTTTCCCTTGGGGAAAATTTCAAAAATTTTCAACCCAAGTTGCCCCCAACCTCAACCAACCACCTGATTTATTTCTATTTAGTAGGCACATGGGAGAGGCTCTAGAAAGAAGCAAATCACTTTTCAAAAATCACCATGTATTTACTGAGTGCCACGGAGGGTACACAGGTAGCATCAAACAAGACGGCCAGTCTCAGGGGCTTACATGCATGCAGGGAAAGCAACATAAAACATTTTTCTTAGAAACATCCCAGGATAAATTCTAAGTGGTGTGACAGGAGCCCTAAGTCAAATAAGAACACAGAAGGCAAGAACAGCTTGGATTTCACAAAAGAGGTGAGGTTTGAGCCTACTTTAACGGTGGCTCCTAAGAAGACAACAAGCAGGGGGTGCCGGGGTGGCTCAGTGGGTTAAAGCCTCTGCCTTCAGCTCAGGTCACGATCTCAGGGTCCTGGGATCGAGCCATGCATTGGGCTCTCTGCTCAGCAGGGAGCCTGCTTCCCCCTCTCTCTCTGCCTGCCTCTCTGCCTACCTGTGATCTCTGTCTGTCAAATAAATAAATCTTTAAAGAAAAAGAAGAAGACAACAAGCAAAAGGAAAGCCGAAGTGAGCCCAAAGGATGAACGAATGAGTCCACCGGAAAGCAGGAAGCATATATGGAATACTAAGTAACAGTCTTAGTGGAGCAAAAGCACTACACAGAATGAGGAGGGGAATAAATGAGGGTAAACAGATAGTGTGTGGCTGTATTTTTTTTAAAAACCAGGCAGGGGTTGCCTGGGTGGCTCAGTCCGTTAAGCGTCAGACTCTTGATCTCAGCTCAGGTCTTAATCTTAGGGTTGTGAGAGTTCAAGCCCCGTGCTAGGCTCCGTGCCGGGCATGGAGCCTACTTAAAAAAAAAAAAAAATCAGGGAGGAATTCTTAATATAGGCGTTAAGAAGCAACCACCTTAGAGCGCAGAGCAGGGGTACTGCCCCCTCAGCTCGGGGAAACTGGGGGATTCCTAGGGAAGGAAACACCTGGGCTCAGCCTGCCAGGCCCAGCAAAAGGCCAGGCAAAACAGGGTGCTGGCTGCAGAGACAGAGTGAGGCCCAGGAGGACCCAGGGAACTGAAGCCTCATTCAAATTACAGTCCCCTGTTCTAAAAGGCAAATCATGCAAGCTGCGCAAATTCCTGGAGGCAGAAACCGAGAGAGCCTTGTAAAAATCTACACTGTAAATGTGCAGTGACTGCAGAAGCCGGTCCCTATTCCAGGCACCAACATCCGTTGGACAAAGACTAAGAAAGCAAAGAGTCACCGTCAGGATGGAAACTTCCTTCCTGCCCCAGAATCCCATACCCCAGTCAGGGGCCTGTCCTCCAGGCTCCGGAGCAGAGCTGTGCCACCATGCCCGTCCCGGGCTCCAGGGAAGCCCGTGTGAAGATGCTTCTCGCAACTCCCCACTGGCTAACTGACGCCGAGGCCGCAATCTGGGGCCGGGAGCCACAGGACCAGGCAGGGCATGCTGCTAACACACTGCCCAGAGGTGCAACGGGGGGGCAGCAGGGCTTCCCTGGTGGTGACTCACACCCTTCTCTGCCCCCAGCCAAAGCCAGCAAGCAGGTGCGACAGCCATCCAAAACGCCTCAGAAGGAGCTTCTTCAACTGGTTTTCTGTGCCACTGGGCACTGAGGGTTGTCTGGAATCCTAGATGAGACTCAGGGCTTTCAAACTCTGCATCAGCCTGGGAAATCTTTGTTCAAACCTCTCCAGGAAGCCCCAAATGTAAACCAGATGCCGCCGGGGGCTCCGTGAGGCACTGACCAAAACCCGCTCGCTGCCCCTGCAGGGCCACGTGCCCCGCCTGCTGGCCCAGACCCCCGGGATCGCCAAACCACGTACCAGGCCTCTTTCTGCCTAAGTTTAGTAACAATTTCTGAGGCATAATTAATGCAAATTCAGGTTTCATCTTATATTTCACCATAGATTAGTTCTCTCTGTTGTATCCTCAAGAGGATAAAAAGAGGCTTGTTAAGATACATAAAATTTCCTGAATTATTCCTGTCAGATCAGCTAATGCTGCCCTTTAGGTACCACAAAAGAAGTCATAACAATAGCTGAAATATGGCTAACGGTGGGCTAAATGGCTACCAGGAGAAAATAAATTCCCTCATAGTGTTTTAATGACCAAACCAACCGTAACATCTCCAAGGAAGGAAAATCCATTCTGGAGCAACAGAATCCTGTCGCCTCCCAGCAGTCTTCCAAGCACTACTCTTAACTGTCTGCTTGAAGAATACTGCGCTGACGGAACATCCAATTACTGTTCCTAGTAAGTGTTGTGTCCACTGCTTGGGTGACTCTTGGCACAGAGACCAGAAATCAGTTCTGACATGCTAGTCACGGGTCAGCTGCTGCTAGGTTATCCCATGACCTGGACAGTTCTGTGCCTGTTTCTTGCTTGTTAAAACGGGGACAATGACCCCCATTCCCGGCTACTTTCCACGCAAGCACAGAGGGAAAGGATATGTGAAAGCATATGAAAATGCTTTAAGCTGGAGGCAAGGTGGTTTAGAAAGATAAAGCATTACCGGCTTCAGGGAGCAACCCTCGCCCCCAGGTGCCCAGGAGGAAGGGCTGGAATTTGCGCTCTGCCGTGTACACAGAGCATGCCATCTGCCAAGTTGGCGACAGGGACCCCAGAACAAGAGCCAGGCTGGGTCCCAGAAGGTGCTGCTGGCAATGGTGCCCCTCCCATGTGCACAACCTGTTTCTTCTCTTGCTTCTAATGTCTTCTCTGTCAGCTCCTTGGCACAGACCTTTTCAACATTTACCTCTCTTCCTTCTAGCATCTGGATATCAGGTCCCTCTTCCTCCTTGGAATTGCTGCCAATGGAAATCCCAAAAGTGCAAATAGGGCCATTCTGTTTCTTCTCTGCTTGAACCCTGACCTCAATACCCTGCCCCCGACCATTTGATCTGCAGTATAAAGGCCAAATACTTTAGCCAGTATCTAGGCCCTACATGATGTGATTCTTCCTACCACTCAGGGCTGATCTCCCACTATGATGCCTCAGATCAGATCCCAACATCCAGCTGATCTCATCTGCCTATCACACTAGAACCCAAGGTACCATTCAGGTTGTGGGCTTTAGTTCATGTCAGAAATGCCTCTCCTAAAATCCTGACCTCCCCCCTCTTTCCTGTCCACTTCCCCTTCTGAGTGGTCTCTGTATCCAGCACGTTCTTCTTCTTTTTTCTTAACGAGAGAGAAAGCACGAGAGCAGTAGGAGAGGGGTAGAGAGAGGAAAGAGGACCTTAAGCAGGCTTCATACCCAGTGCCCAGCCCAACACAAGGCTCTGTCTCACTGCCCGGAGATCAGGACCTGAGCCGAAATCAAGAGTTGCTTAACTAACTGAGCCACCTAGGCTCAGTTTAAAGATTTTAACTAACCTCTAAACCCAACACGGGGCAAAATGACTGTCCAGCCAAGGCCAGCATCCCAACCCGAAGGCCATACCTCCGCCTGCCAAGCCAGCGTGGAAGCCGAGAGGGCGGAGGTGCGGCCAGCCCCGAGAACGGCGATCGTCTCCCCGTCGTCATCCACCACCTTGAAGTCCAAGTCCTCGTTGTATTTTCTGCGCTTCACCTGCCGTCCTGAGCGTCGCTTCTGCAGGGCAAACACACCGACCACAGACATGCTCTGTGAGTCAAAGGCAAAAGCCTGCACGAGAAAGAACACACTCATCGACGCTCACTAACATGCACGGGGGGCCCTGCCTGCTGTACACAAGCAACCTTCCTTAAACACAACTCTTTAAAGAATTAAATTCACTCCCAATGAAAGGTAGCTAAAGGAGAGTCTTCTCTTCCCTGCGAAGAAGGTCCACACAGTCTCCAAATCCAGTGACATGTGCTGTGGTCATGAATGACCGTGACTTTGTTTTTCTCCTTTCTGGAACCAATCTCTATTCCAGTAAAACAGGGATGGGAAGTAAACTCCGTCATCTTTCAGATCTCTCCCAGCACAGCTGGAAGCTCCTACTTTAGGGAGCTGTAACTGTTTTGGTTTTGGTCGAATTCACCGTACTTACCGTATTTCTTTAAACACTAAGTAATACCAATTTTATTAGGACTTACTTTGAGAATCTCATATCACTACTTGCAACGCAAGGAGACATCTTGCGTGTGACAAAACAAGATTCATGAGTCACCATCTGAGGACTCATCTATAATTAAGTAACTTGTGACCTTTTAGAGAGACAACATTCTACAACAAAGCAGCCCAGTGGCTTTCCTCAAACAGAAAAGCACATGGTTTGTCTCATGTACACATCATATCCAAGCAGCAGAAACAGTTCTGGGAACCATGCACCAGCTGGTTCTCTCTCCAACCTCAACTTTAAAGAGCAAAACCAAAAACCAAACACTATTTCCCTTATTTTTTAAAGAGCAAAACCAAAAACCAAACACTATATCCCTTATTTTTTAAAGCATACGTCCTGGGCCTCTGTGTTCCCACTGTGTTTCTTCACTAGGTCACCTCTATGACACTTAATTTTCCATGAGGGATTCCCCATGAAAACCTGCCCCCCCCAATCCGATGTACGGATTACCATCCTGGAAACACTCAAAACCCTGCCAACCCCCATCAGCCTGACATGCCTGCTGCTTGGCCCATCAGGACACCTGGCAGCCAACAGTCTGAGTTCATAGGCTGGGATGGAGAGGGCCGCTGCTCTGACACCCCAGACACTACTAATTGCCACTGTGACATTAGAAGCTGACACTTTCCTACAATGAGGACCATCTAGGAATCTGTGAGGGTTCAGAGGATATTTGAGGGTGCAGTAGTCAGATGACTTCACACGGTCCCCCTGCGGCAGCATAGCCCAGATAAACTGTTGTGTATATCAGAGGAAACAGCACTTCCAAATATCAGAAATGCTATCCAAGACAGGTGGCCTCAACTCAGGGAAGAAATTCCTACCAGTCATGGGCTCACTTTGGCAGTTTTAGAAATCTCATTCATGTGGGCAACTCCTTGTTTCCATGTTTGGCCCAACTTCCTTGACTATTTTGGCAAAATGAATACATTTGTCCCTGACTTTCCCAGCATCTGGGATTATGAAAATGTTCTTACACAGACTGGCCTAGCATTCTGAGCCCTAAAAGCATCACCTCCATGGCAAGTAGGCCCTCCAAGTCTTACCCAGAGTTCCCCAAAATTCTATTTCCCATGTTCATTCTTTCTGCAGCCTAATACCATGCCATTTCCCAAGAAGGAAGCAAACAGCACTAAAAAAAACTTGGGAGACCATCAGTATAAAGATCAAAATGTTAGGGGAAAAAGCCTGTGGTCTTCGGCGCTCACCCACCCAACAGTGAAAGCCCAGCCTGGGTCTGTGCGCAAGGGGTGTGGGCTGGAGACAGAGAGAGGAGGGCAACAGAACCGGCGTCAGCGAGATCTGTGCGGCAGCCGTAACCTCCAGCAGGGCTCCCGCTCACAGCTGTACCTGGCTGTCTGCAGACTCAGTGGACTCCTCGGGACTCCGCAGGGATGAGTTCGGCAGGCCCTGATCCAGCTCTAAACTCTCCACTGTGGTTTCACTTTTCCTCTTTCCTTTCTTCTTTCTCTCCACTGGGGTTGGTCCTTGCTCCTTGCTACAAGGAGAAATTCAGAATTAAAACTCTTGGGCAGTTTTTAAAACTAAGAGCTCTCAAGTGATGAAAGTTATGGTATCACATTCTGGAATTCTTGTCCTGGGGTAGGCTTTAATGGGGAATCTACAAGAGTTTCTTCCCAGAACTACACAGAAAGATGGGAAGAAATATGGCTTGAGGCAGAATTCACTTTTTAAAACCCCTATCATGACTACTTTGGCTATGATTAATGTGGTAAGAAGTAAAATAATATGAACATCCCCAAAACCTCACTTTCAGTTTATATAAATGTCTTCTCTAGTAACGTTAATTGCCAGATATTAAGATACTGAGAGTCAGTAAATTAATCTCCCTTTAAGTTACATGGGAAGAGACATTTCCCTAATCTGTCATCATCCTCTACTGAAAATGGTCTATATAAGACTCAGAGTAAGTACTAGGAATTCGGAAATGAAAACAATACTGTCCTTGCCCTTGAGGAGGTTACAATTCTGAAAATCCTACAGGCCACCGACAGCCACAGCCCAGAAGGGTAGTTGAATGCCTCCTGAGAGAGGTGAAGACAGGCAAAGTCTAGCCATCCTGAACAGTCCTAAGATGGCAACACCTCTTAAAAGCTTTTTCTGACCCTCCTAGCTGATAAACTCTCTTTTCCATATTCCCAAAGCACCTCGGCAATGCTTTGTCTAAGGTACACCAACTCTGTCTTTGACCAAAGTTAGTCCTTAACTGTGACATCAGTCTCAGAACCACTCAGTGCCTGGCTCCTGCGTAGCTGCTCCACAAACCTTTGTAAGTGGATAAATATTTCATACATCTCTGATCTCTCCTACCAGACTCTGAGTTCCTAGAGGACAGTATGTATCTGATTAAGGTTTGTATTCCCCACAGTGAGCAGTTTAATGTCTTCTACATTAGTAAGTTCCCAGTAGATGCTTACTGAATAGATGGATGCATCAAGGTCACTCGCCACTGGGGTGATACGGGAAAATGCAACTGAGCAGGGATGGACATGGAACAGAAATTATAATAGGAGCAGTAATAATAATTGTAGCTACTAGTTATAAAGCACCTATTACATACAGGTGCAGCTCCTTAAGTCTCTCACATGTACTACCTCACATGTATTACCTTCACATCCACCTTACAAGGCAGAGGGTACTACTATCCTCGTTTTATCAGGAAGCACGGTGAGGCTCAGTGAGATTTCCAGGGTCATAAGGCTGGTAAATGGTGAGGAAAGGATGTGAGCCCAGGCACGCTCTTAACCACCCTGGCACTCTTGGGGGGATGGAAGAGTGCTAAGCGCACATCTGTTAAAGGACAGCCTGCGTGGCTGGACGACAGGGCAAGTGAACAGAAGCACTAAGTAATGGGGCTGCAAGGAAACTGGTACATACCAAGCCAGAGAGTTCTGGCTTCATTCTGTGTGACAAAGGCCAGACGACAAGCCCAGGCAAGAGGAAATGAAGACCCAGGCTAAATATAATCAATGAAAACTCAAAGGTGAAAATGATTTAAAAGATCCAGGAGAAATAAAACCAGTTACGTGTGGGCAAGGGACAGAACATGGAAGATGAGGAAAAGAGCCAAAACCATGTTTTAGCAGGTAAGTTATCAGAAGGTGGGGTAAGAGAAGGAAACAGATGGCCTTGTTTAGAGGTGGGAGAGCTGGCACGATGAACTTTTGTCAGGAATACCAATCAGTGATGATTGCTGAAATCGGCCTGCCTCTCTCTTGAACACCCTTCACTGCTCATGGACCCTCAATCAGGTCAGCATAGATAGCACGTCCTTGAAGTCTCCTGGCTGAAGAACGGCTTGCTTACCGCCCAGGAAAGGTCTTTACGAAAATTATTCTGTCCAACCTGAGGAAATTAAACTCAAGGGGTCCTGCCATTTTGGAGGATTATACATTTTAATAAGGGACCTATATTCTCCAACACGGAGGAACAAACAAAGGTTCTACTTATCAGTTCAGAACAGGAGACACAAGTGAAATAATTTGTAAAGATTCTAAATTTTTGCAGGATATTCATGTCATGTTATATAGCTCCTCACTAAGAAAACTGTAGAGCAATTTACATTCTATGAAGCGCTTGTGTGTTCCACATCTCGTTTCACTACTAACAACCACAGTCTCATGAGGGAGTCAGGGCAGGTAAATAAACCTCAAATTCCAGATAAAGAAACAGGTTCAAAAGCAGCAAAGGTCACCAGCAGAGGCCCACACTCAGCTCATCTGACCCACAGCCTGTGGCTTTTAACACCGTATTTTGTTTTCTGCCTTCTTCTTAAACCCCCAGTCTCCCTTTTAATGTAAAAACTTCAAATCTCCTTTAATGTTATTTGAATCTCAAAATAATGACCAAAAGAAGTAGCAACAAAATATTCCAATGACCCAAATACAGAAAAATCCACAAATCCATAGTTGTTGACATTTTTTTATATGGATCTCTTAACAAAAGAAGGTTTGTGCTTAATTTTTTGGACACAAATTTAACAATAGCTGATTAATACACTAAGAGTCACCATAATACAATCACATGTTCAGGGCCCCGTTTAATCTTCAGTAAAATCTGAAATCCTTTCTCCCAACAACTGAAATCAATTTATCTGACTACTAACTATAACTTCATTATGTTACAAAACTCTGTCTACATGTTTACTCTTCATTATATGTATTTATCTGTATATATACTCAGAAGTACTCAACTCAAACTCAATCTCAAACCTAAACCATGATCAAGCCATAATTAAGGAAAAGAACCTCCTCAAAATATGCATCTTTACTACACGACCTGTATATATTTTATATTTGCCTTCCAGTTTTCAGAATGACATTAAATAATGAGTATAAGGACGAGTTACTGAGGCACTTTCAAAGTCAAGCCTGGGACACTACTAGATTTTCCTAGCCAGAAGCTGGGGCCAGGTGGAGTAGAGGGAACATCTTCTTAAATACATGTTGGTAAAACAGGAAAACAACTGGTGAAACCTGCTTGCTTATTTGTGGGTAAGTAAGAAAATACTCCAGCTGGGAAACCTTCTAAGTGATTCCTGTAGGGTTACCTTTGGCAACACAATCAATTCTGAGTTCCAAAAATTCTTCTTGGAGCTCTTCAGACAGTATCAGGAAGAAAAGACTCTTTGTAAGCTTATAAATGGGATTTTCAAATAGGACACAAGAAAATATCACCGAATTCACTCTCCAGGAAGAGTAGATGAAATGTGTTTTCTCCCTCTTTGGAATAACTTTTGAAAACTTAATGCTTGAGAGTTTTATCAAATGAAGACATTTAACCTCCAAATTGCTCTACCTATAGATGGATTCAGTCCATGGGAGCTGGTTTGCTCTCTGAAACCCTAGGCTCTTCAAAAATAGTGGTCAAATAATATGTAACAAAACTACACATGTATATACCCTTTGATCTAGCAATTGCATTTATAGGAATATACTCTAAATATATACCTCCAACAATATGAAAATATATACGAGTGAGGTTACGCACTGCAGCATTATTTAGTAACTGCAAGTTAATAGAAACTATCTGCATAAAGAAATGAGAGTGAACAAATTCAGACACCTACAGTAGAGTACTAGGCAGCTGTAAAAACAACTAAGAATCCCACACACTGATGTGGAATGATTTCTAAGATGCACTGCTAAGTGTGAAAAACTGAGTGCAAAATGGTGTATTATGCTACCTTTTGTGGAAGAAAAAAGGGAAAATAAGAAAATATGTCTATTTATATTTTAAAAAGAGGGGTACCTGGGTGGCTCAGTCAGTTAAGTGTCCAACTTGATTTCAGCTCAGGTCAAGATGTCAGGGCTGGGACATCAAGCCCACATGAGGCTTCATGCTGGACGTGGAGCCTGCTTGAGATTCTCTCTCTCCCAGGGCACCTAGGTGGCTCAGCTTGTTAAGCAGCTGACCCTTGATTTTGGATCAGGTCATGATCTCAGGGTCCTGGGATGGAGCCCCATGCCAGTCTCCACACTCAGCTTAAGGATTCTCTCCCTCTGCCCCTCTGCACCATGTTTTCTCTGTCTCTCAAATAAATAAATCTTAAAAAAAAAATTCTCTCCCTCTCCCTCTAAAAAATGTAAAATAAAACTAAAAAATAGGGATGCCTAGATGGCTCAGTTGGTTAAGCGTCTGCCTTCAGCTCAGGTCATGATCCCAGCGTCCTGGGATTGAGTTCTACATCAGGCTCCGTCTGCCTGCCACTCCCCCTGCTTGTGCATGCTCTCTCTCTCTCTGGCAAATAAACAAAATCTTAAAAAATAAAATAAAAGAATTACAGGAGGGATGTACCAAAAAACAATGATTATCCATAAGGGATAGGTGGAAAGAATGGGTTGGAACAGATACAGGAAACAAATGACTTCTCTTTGACGTCTCTGAAAGTATCTTTTTCTAAAGATTTGAGTTTTGGAAGCATACTGAAGTTCTACATAATAAAAAATTAAAAGTTAAAGGTGAAAACAACCTTAAATCAGTCCAAGTGTGTCCCTTCCTTCCCCCACATTGACTAGAGGGAGGAAATCTCATTAATTTATGAACACAGTAGTTGACCATTGAGCAATACAGGGGTTAGGGGAACCGACTCCCTAAATAATCAAAAATCCTTGTATAACATTTGACTCCTCAAAAACTTAGCTACTAGTAGCCTACTACTGACCAGAAGCCTTAATATAAACAGTCAATTAACACCTATTTTGTATATGTATTTTGTACTGTATTCTTACAACGAAGTGAGCTAATGTTACTAATAAAATTTTAAGGAAGAGAAAATCCATTTATAGTACTGTACTGTAATTATTAGGGAAAATCTGCATATAAGTGGATCCATTCAGTTCAAACCCGCGTTGTTCAAGGGTCAACTCTATTTGACTACATACCTTCAGTTTTTGGGGCAGTGAAAAAATCCTGGCCTTTTTGGTAGGCATATGGGTGAAGCAATTTTGAAGCCATTTGAGATGTGATATGGGATTAAGCAAATGAGTAAATGTGTTGATGTGAGGAGTCGTGGTTCTCAATGAGGAAGAGGGAGGATGTAAGTATGAAATGTTGTTAAGGCAAGGAAGATAACAGGGGATCTAAACTGCAGGCATTAGCATGGACTCGGGATTTCTAGAATAAGCACATGTATGAACACATGCATATAAATGCGACGCAGGTATTATGGATGTATCATGCATGTGTGCATATAGGTGTGTGTACATGCATGTAATCTGCACATGTATGTGTGTTCTCCCCCCTGCTCTGACAACTGAAAGAGCCAAAAAGTGGAGACGCCGCAGTTACAATGTGCGCACCCAGCACACACACCTTGGTCTGTAATACCAAAGTTCCTTCCAGAAATAGCCAATTCCAAGGCTGAGGTAGGAAGATATGAGATGAGCCTGAAACATTCTTGCTATGTCAGAGAGTAAAGGGGGTGCTCACGAAAACGAAGGCAGCTTGGCGAAAAGACACAGGAGTAAACCTGAAGAGCTCTTGTGGGTCAAAACCGGGGCCGTCTGAGCACCAAAGCAACTAAGGACCGTAATGAATTATGGGAGCTGAGGACAACAGGAATCCAAACCAGTAACGGACAGAGAGATAAATGATGAATGTGAAGGGGAGAAGGGAGAGCTCTAGCTTCCTGAAGAGCCCAAATGGTAAATGCAGAGGAAGGGTGGAGGTGGAAGATCATTCTGTAACCACTGGAGGAAAGATGAGTCCAGTCCAGAACCATCCAGGAATGCATGACAGCTGAGAACATGGGAAGGTGAGCAGGATTTTTGCACCATGCTGAAGTGTCTCCCCACAGAGTGCTTATTAGCTGCTAGTGAACAAAAGCAGTCAACCAGACAATGGTTAGGGAAGAAAATGGTCCTACTACTCTTAGGAAAAACTCACGGGAGTACTTAGGGATAAAAAGTCATGATACATGCACCTTATTCTCAAATAGTTCAAGAAAAAAACGTAATTATTTTCATATATACCTATTCCATGACTGGAGTGGATACTGTGTTTGTTCAGCATTGTTTTGCTGATAACCACTATGGACCTTCCAGACTACAAAAGTGGGCAGAAGGTCAGGCGGGACTACAGTATCCTATTCCTTTTACCACAGTGACTGATCTGGGGATGGATACATGACCCAGCCAGGCCAACTTGGGAGTCCTTCCTTTAAAAAAAAAAAAAAAAAAAAATGGCAGGCTTGCATAGGAAAATGAGTCTCTTTCCTCCTGCATTATACGGTGGTTAAGCTGTAGCCCACAGCTGCAGGCCGCCGCAGTTCAACCTCCAGAAGAAAAGCAGTTGCAAAGGATGGAGCCGACACCCAGAAAGATGCAAGGGAGGGTTGGAGGCAAAGAGTACTAGCGGAATCCTCAACTGCACTTCCCGGTTCTGCTCCTTAAAATCAGTGAACCCTCTGTTACTTTTTTTTTTTTTTAATTTAATTCAAGTTGGGTTTATGTCACTTGTAACCAAGGGAATTCTGTGTAACACAAAGACCTAATAATACTCTCACCACTTAATGGCACACAGGGCTAGAGCAAAGCAATTTCATTTTTATAATCCTCTTTTCTAGCTTTCAGGGTTAGAACAAACTAACTTGCAAGGACAGAAAGAAAAATGGCAGACAACATTTTTGAAGCTCAAAGCAGTTATTTTTAGTAACAGAAGTCAAACTTGATTTTACAATAAAACATGTATGTGCCACGCAAGTAGTTCGACTAACCCATGTAACTAACAACAGCTGATTAGCAGGCCTCACCCCAAAGCTCTCCGGATGTCTTCTACACAGCTTCATCAGCCAAGAAGACTTTCTACTTCTTTACCTTCTGCAGTTTGTATTAGGAAAATAAGTAATTTGGGGGCCTTCTGAATAGGAAACTACATTACAGTAGCTACTTAGAGAAAATTACATAAAAGCACTAGATAGACAAGACTTTCTCAAACTTTCCTCCCAGCCTCATCTCCAATTCCCAACCTCCAGGTTTCTTTGGTAGAACTGAGAGTTAGAAACTTAGCACCAGATCTGAATATGAGAAAGATCTGGGTATGTGTCACAACACTGTTCTACTAGGAGTCATTCATGACTCTGCCTCCATAGATTCCAGGTAGTAAGAATTTTTACCTATCAAACCCCATTATTTCAAAATAACTCATCATCCCATTTTTATTTTTTATTTTATTATTTTTTTTAAAGATCCTATTTATTTGACAGACAGAGATCACAAGCAGGCAGAGAGAGAGGAAAAGGCAGGCTCCCCGCTGAGCAGGGAACCCAAGGCGGGGCTGATCCCAGGACCCTGGGATCATGACCTGAGCCAAAGGCAGAGGCTTTAACCCACTGAGCCACCCAGGCGCCCCATCATCATCCCATTTTTAAATTAAAATATCCATTAAAGTCAGCAAGAAAAATCAGTTACTGCCATAGGGAGTTGCCATAATTCCCAAATTCAGAACTGAAAACAGCACATGATGCCGGTTACTGCCTTCACAGACACGCACGTGGCTGGGGAGTACACAGCCCAGGAACTACCTCCACTCCAGGAACAACCCTTCAAAGAAGCTTCCAGTCCAGGCCTTGCCATAGGCCCTGATCCTCCTCCCAGAAGGACATACTGTAAACATGGATATTACCTCCAAAGAGTCCCCCTGCACCCTTACTGCAACTTTTACTTAATGCCCATGTTGGTTCAGTCTATACACCGAGAACTGAGTTGGGCAGAGATCGCAAAAATACCGGTTAAATGAAAAAAAAAAAAAATACACAGAACTAACTGTTTTGGTATAGATACAGTCAACTGTACACAAAACGAGAAGCAAATCTACCCTGTCCTCTGTCCCTTTAACTGTTATCACTAGCACCATCAAAAACAAAGATTACAGGCACCTGGCTGAGTGGGTTAAGCCTCTGCCTTCAGGTCAGGTCATGGTCTCAGGGTCCTGGGATAGAGCCCCAGGGCAGGCTCTCTGCTGAGCAGGGAGCCTGCTTCCCCTTCTCTCTCTCTCTGCCTGCCTCTCTGCCTACTTGTGATCTGTCTCCCTGTCAAATAAATAAGTAAAATCTTAAAAAAAGGGGGGGGGGCTTAAAAAAAAAAAGATTACACTAGTTTGTGATATTATCCTAGCAAAAACATTACATACTTATAAGATGAAAAAGTACAGTTTTAATAAGCAATCTTATTAAAAGTTATAAAAGGGGTGTTACATGCAACTAATGAATCTGAACATGACATCAAAAACTTAGATGTACTATAATATGCTGGCTAACTGAACATTTTTAAAAAGTTATAAAAGCAAATAAAAATTTAAAAAAATGTAGGATTTCACATGACAAGCCATCCCTACTTCCACCAAATCCCACTTTCTAGAAAGAACTGCCTTTGAATGAGAGCACTCTAGCTCCAATGTGTTCATGCTTCTAGTTCTTTACCTGTCAACATTAAGCAACAGCTAGAGACATCCTGGTAGGAAAGTTGATTAATTTAGATCTTACATATCTCCCCTACTCTCTCCCCTACTCAATATTTTTGTTGAATTCTTTTAGTTTAGGCAATATGTTTTAAATTTTCATTAATTCTTTCTTGTTTTCTGACTGTTCTGTTTCATAACTCATCCTTGTTTTGCAGACAAAATACCATCTTAAATCTGAGAACACAAACCTAACATCTTCACAGATTTTTTTCCTGGACTTCTTTCTTCTGAGGACAATTGTTCTGCTCATTCCCTTCTCCTCTTCTTTGCTGCTTAAAATTTTCCTCTACGGTCTCATGATCTTTGGTGGATTGTTGTTCTTGTTCAAAATGAAGGAGGTTGAGGGGCCCCTGAGTGGCTCAGTCGGTTAAGTGCCTGCCTTCAGCTCAGGTCATGATCCCAGAGTCCTGGGATCCAGCGTCACATGGGGCTCCTGCCCCACATAGGGCTCCTTGCTAAACAGGGAGCCTGCTTCTCTCTCTCCCTCTCCCTGCCAATCCCCTTGCTTATGCTCTTTCTCTGTCAAATAAATGAAATCTTTAAAAAATAATAAAAAATAAAGTAAAATGAATGAGGTTGATAATACAGGTGGCTGGTGAGACTAAGTCTCACCCCTGAATGAGAAGCCTGGCTTAGTACTCTGTACACATACGTAGCTGCCCTCTTGCCCCTTTTAGGGTATTGGCAGGGAAAGGCAGAACAATAGCCTAAGTCCCTTTCTTATTGATGAGAGTCTCCACACGGGAGTCCCAGAGCATCCCCCGGGGCAAACTGCTCAATACCTTCAGAGTAACCACCCGATTTCAGCCTGGAGCTGACCAGCCATACAACCACTCACTCTACAGGAAGTCCCTTCAATCACCTCCACTTCTGGCCTGCTCCCACCCCTTCTCCAGGGCTGCCTGGTCCACTGTGAGGAAGCAGCATTTCTATCTCTACTACAAAGAGCTCCTGCATGCTGGGATCCCCCCACAGCATCTATCCACCAGTATGATACAGTGGCCTGCCTTGCCCAGAAATTCACATCTCTCATCTTTAAAGATGTATTCCCCTCTGTCCTTCCTGGCATTTCGTTATTATTTGGTTAAGAAGTAAAAATAAAAGTATGCTCAGTGGCCATCTTCAAACTAGTAGCACCCCTCCCCCAACCTGCTATGGATTCTCCCAGGAGCCATCATTCTTCCTCTTCCCGTGAGCAGCTTGTGGTGAGCTCTGAAAATGATCTGCTGTTCACCTGACCCAGAAAACCCTATGAAATCATGCAAATCAAGAGGTTCAAATCTTTGGTTCACTCTAAGAACACATGTGAAACTGCCAGGCCATCTAGGGTCCTCAGATCCCCAAAAGCCCCAAGTATGTGACGGCCACGCTGTGCAGAAGTGGGGTGTAGTGCTCGGGCGCTACTGCCTGGGGCTGGGAGGTGGGCCCAGGCTGAGGAGCAGGGCTGCATGTGGGGTGCGGGGCCCACGAGCAGTGCTGAAGTTTTACCACACAGGCTTAAAAATGCTGAGAATAATGCTGACTTAAGGGTTTAGATGCAGATTCTCTGGCCTTTGAGCATACCCAGGTGAACAAACCCCAAGACGCGGCACCGAATTTACACAGCTCACGGTCAGATTAACTCGTACACGAGCTCTCCCTGGACCACGAGATGAGCCTTCCTGAAAAAGAGCAGACCGTTCCGAAACCAGCAGAGGAGGCTACACAGAAGAAAAAGATACCCCCGAAGAAGCAAAAAACTTATGGCCTGGGAATCATTTCAGCATAAAATAAATGCAAGTGAAAGCAAATGCAGGAAAAAAACAAAACGAAACTGGAAAAGCACCCCCCCCCCACATTTATTTGAATGTCTTTTGGTCTTTTTGCTTTAAGTCTTTTCTTATCTATTAACTCCTTTAATACCTGGCTCTGTACTCGCCACTTCCAAGGCACTGACTCTGGCACAACTGGCACAGTCTTGGTCTGCCAAATCCTTCCAGTCATTCTGTATGCGGTTATACTAGGGTCTTCTGCTTGTTTATGTTTTTGCCTGATTTTGGAACCCTCGCAGGGCTGTTTCTCTAACCCGTGAAGCTCCTCTGAGGTAGGGAGGAGCACAGACGACGCGTCTATGACACCTTCCTCCCTCCACTACCCCACTCCCACCGAAGGTACTCATAAATAAAGCCAGGCACATAGGAGGCACTACAAGATACAGAAAAAAGAAAGAGGCAGGTATTCATCCAGCATTCTTATTTAGAAGTGTTTCTTTTCAGATTCAGTAAAAGCCCACTGTGTACCCAAGCCTAACGTAAAAAGCCCTGGGGACTACAGAGTAACAAGCACTCCAGGGGCTCCTAGAAAAACAGGGATGGAGACTTAATCCAAAACTTCAGAGGTGGGTCTCTGCCCCTGTCATTCGCAGTTCCTCCCTACTTCCCGTAAAGCCCAGTGGGTTCCGAGCACAGGTCTCTACTCAGAACTCGTTTGTCTTCACATTTGTCTTCTTCCTTCTAATAACTGTCAGAATATAAAAACAAGTCCCCCAACAGAAAGAATGCTGTCAACACACACTCTTGAGCCTAAGCCCGGCTCCACTCAGCGAAGATCTGCAGTCTCAACAAAGCTGGGTGATCGACCTTCAAGCAGTGACACGGAGCTGGGCTGAGATTTCACTGCCCTCCTGCATCACAGTGGCGGTCGACTCACAGCTCTAAGGGTTATGGAACCGGAAGGTCTGGGCTTAACTTCCTAGAAGCAACCCTTCAAGAAGGAAACCAGAAAAGGTAAAACCTTTCTTCCAGGATACTACTAGACTTACTGGATTTGGGAAATAATATTCTGTTCTGGGTTGACAAGCCAAAATAAATGGAGGTAAAAGCTGAGGCCCCCAACCTGGGGTATGTTTTGGAAAAACAAACACAGAAACAAAAACAACACAAACAAAACCCTCATCCAACAAGCAATTCTCAGGCACAGGGTGTCTGAGAATTCAACTCAACTCTGACACGATCTACCTGGAGACAGCATCAGATTCCAGAGGTTGCAGGCCCACGGCCACAACCCTGCCCCCACCTGGCCTCCCACTTCAGATGCCAGTCCCAAGTCCAGGTTCGCCTGTGCTTCTGACCAACTGCCATACACCAGAGGTTCCAGGGACCACTCCCCCACATCCACCCACTCCCACCCCAAGTTCCATTAATTTGCTAGAGCAGCTCACAGAACTCAGGGACATACTTACTTACATTTCCCAGTTTGTTAAAGGATATGACAAAAGATACAGACGGACAGCCAGATAAGGAGATCCACAGGGCGAAGCCTGGGAGGACCCTGAGCACAGGAGCTTCCGTCCCTGTAGAGTTGGGCTGTGCCACCCTCCTGGCACACGGATGTATTTACCCACCTAACATTCCCCAAACCTGCTACTATTGGGATTTTAGGGAGGCTTCCCCACATCGGCATGATCAATTATTAACCCCACTTCCAGCCTCCCTCTCTGGATAATCTCCCTTCTCTGGATAATTGGCAGCGGGTGGGGGGGGGCGGTGCTGAAAACTTCAAGCTTCTAGTCGTGGTTGGTCTTTCTCATGACCAGTTGCCATCTAGGAGTCAACTCAGAGTCACCTCACCAGAACAAAAGATGCTTCTAGTATTCTGATCACTTAGGAGTTTGGAAGGGTTTAGGTGCCTTGTGTCAGGGTCACAGACAAATGGTAGAACAAGGAATGCTCCTAGAGTTCTTATCACTGAGATTACAACAGTTTCGGGAGTCTTGTGTCAAGGATGGGTCGAAGACCAAATGTTAGAATAAGAGATAAGACTGGTATTTCCATCACTCAGGAATGTACAAAGGCTTCAGGAGCTCTGTGCCAGGAACCAGGGCAGAAACCAATACATGTAGTTCTTATTACTTCACGGGGCTCATCACACCATTCATCTCTTTTCCTCTTTTTGGTTTTCCATGCAGAGCAGATGTTAAATATAAAAATGTAAATATGCTCCATTTTCCCAGTGATCTTTTATCTGTTTCTCAAAGGATGGTCTAAGAACCAAGTACACTTTAATTATCTGGCAAGCTTTTCAATTTGTAGGTTCCTGGGTCCACCTCAGACCTAATAAATCACCCCCTCTGGCGAGGTAGTCTGGAATCTACTTTCCTAACAAGCTGTCCAGGTGATTCCTTAGGCACAGCAAAGTCTGGGCTTCAGAGATCCAAGCAGACGTTCCTCCACTTAGGCTAGTTCACTGTTCAGTTTCTTTCTTTTCTTTCTTTCTTCCTTTCCTGTCCTTTCCCTTCCTCTTCCCTCACCCCCACCTTTACCTTTTCTCCCTCCCTCCCTAGCTTTCTTTCTTTAAGATTTTGTTTATTTATTTGAGAGACAGCGAGAGAGAGCATGAGCTGGGAAAGAGGCAGACTCCCCGCCGAGCAAGGAGCCTGATGTAGGGCTCGATCCCGGACCCCGGGATCATGACCTGAGCCGAAGGCAGATGCCTAACCAACGGAGCCACCCCAGTGCCCCCACCGGTCAGTTTCTTGACTTTTGAGAGAGAGAATATAAACCATTCTGACATAAGTGGAAACTCCAAAGCTCTAACAAAATAAACACCAACACTCAAGACCCTGGCTTACAAAAACCACCTCTAGCTCCATCCAAATGTTCAGCTCCTGATTTGAGAAGACTGCAGCCTAAAGGGCCATCAACCTAGTCCTCGGGCACTCCTCCTAGATGTGGAGTAAGAACACCAGATGGCCTCACACACACTGGAATGGGTCGTCTTTCCTGCTCATCGAACCATGCTTTGATGCCATGAAGCTAACTTTTACTAAAGGCTATCTCAAGAAAGAGAAGTATGAAACTCACAGACACACAGAAGCAACTGATCCTAAAACCGTTGCTGAGGACAGAATCCATTACATCTTGGAAGGTTCCTTAGTGATAAATTTCTTTGGCCGCCCTAAGGAAGTGCCAACGTGCTTTCCTAATACTGAAGCATTTTCCCAAAGCCCTATCGACATTCTAAGGCCCCCAGGACTGGACTTGACGCCTGCCTACGATTTCTGATGCCCTTGCTGCAGCCAGACAGGCTCTGTGTGTCTACGTCTGGAAAGGTCTGTGTATGTGTTTGGGTGTACAGGTGCATGTGTATCTTTGTCTATACGTCTTCTTCCACCAGTGGCCCCTTCCTCTTTGGGAAAAGGTACTATAATTAAAAAGGTGTAAAAGCAATTAATCTATACTAAGTGAAATTTATGTATCAGAGTCAGGGAAATGACAGCCTTAACATGGCTTCTTCCTGGAAGAGCTTTTTTGCTTAAGTTTTATTCAATAAAGAAGTGCTCAAACTCCAAGATAGTTTGAAGGGAAAGGAAGAGATGGTAGTTGAAAGTCAGTTTCCCCCTTCTCTTACTCGGGCATCACTACTGACATCACCCTTGGAAAGGACAATCGGCTAGGCTCTGTCACCTGTTCAGAAGAGGAGACACGTTCGGTGATCTGCTTGCTGCCTCAAGTGCAGAAGAAGCAGCATGGGAAAAAGCTGGAGCCACCTTACAGTCTCTAGAGGATTCCAGGACACTGTGGGTGCGCAAACTGAAATTCTACAGAAGAAGGGCCATTTCCTACAAATAAAAAAAATAATTTCTCTGACACTGGAATCTCCCCACCATTTTCCTTTCCCAACATTTCTCCGTGAGGCATAAACAGGTGCGAAGCTGCGGGAGAAAAAAGGGGGAGCTGGAGTCAGATCCCAACAGTGCTGCCCATGAGTCTTGTGCCTTAGACAAGTTATTTTTAAGATGTTTATTTCTTTAGTTAAAGTCAAGACACCACCTACTATTATTTAACAATGAAAAAAAAATAATGGGAGTTATTATATCTTACATGGGTCTTATTTTCAGGGAAAGAGCTCTATTCGTTTGTTCTAGGAAAATAAATTATATACATAAGATATATAGTGTATAAATACATAAATTATATATAATATATAAATATGCAAAGCATGTAAATTATATATTATAATACATAAATACATAAACGTTCTTAATGTACTGAACATCTTGGCAAATCTCTCTGATGATTGACCCCCAAGAGCATACAAGACAAAGCACAGTGGTCTTGACCTCAGGCACTTAACTGATGTTGATGAGACAAGTCATACACAACGACAGTTTATGACTGAAAGGCACCATCTGCAAAGGGCAATGTCCAGGACTGGGGATCAGGAGGTCTGAGTTTATGACACACCCCTATACACAAGTCACTTCTCAGTGCATCTCCCTCTTCCTGGCTGCAGTATGACAGGTTAGACTTGCTCTCCTCAGTCTTCCCAGGGAAAAAGTCTCTGATTCACAACGCGGAGCAAGGCTCCAAGTGCTATGGAAGAGGGGACATGCCAGCCCACTGGTTTGGGGAAGCTCTATGGAGAACCAGGACTTGCACTCAGATCTGGAAATGGAAAGGACTTGGGATCCTAGGACAAGGACAAGGGCGTCATGTGGGAGGAATATAGCAAGAGCGATCCAGAAGAAACAAGACAAGTGTCTTCAGGGGCCAGTGACATCAGTCTAGCTGGTGAGGTCGCTTGTCAGAGATCAGAAATGGGGCTAGGGTCACACCCCAAAGGGTTTAAATAACAGAGAAAGGAGCCTGGACTTTGTCTTGGAAGCAGTAGCAACAAATCAGAAGTTGCACAGCAGACATAAACTGTTGGAGGAAATCTCATTTCCCGGTGCCCCAGTTTTACTCCTGAGGAGGGAGTAACACTGGCGACAGACTTTCAGCCCTTCTTCAAACTCCTCCCACGTCTCTGATCAGAGACCTCCCGGACTGGAGAGACTGGGAAAAGGAACAGCGCAGACATGGCCCAGCATGTGCTCCAGGCTTCAGTGCCTGCACTTCTGGGGGACAAACTCAACTGAGGGAGTAACAAGCAGCAGGCCCATTCCAGCCACGAGCTGGCGGAGGCTCTTCAACCCGGTTTATAATAACCGAGCTGATCACTCAACTCCATCTTAGTTGACTATTTCCAAACTGATCTGGAAGGAAGAGAGGATAAAGGCCTTTGATTCACCACCTTTTCCACCTACAAAAAGACATAAGACAGTAACAGTGCTTCTCAAAGATTCACCGGTGGAAGCTGGCAAGATGAACTGAAGGTGGAAAAGACCGGAAGCCTTAAATCAATTATAGAGCTCCCACGACAATCCAAGTGCCCAGTGAATGATCTGCAACTACCAATATACCAATTAATTCCTACTCAAATAAAAACATGCACCTGAGCCAATCTGGGAGAAAGCAAAAGAGAAGCATAAAAAACTGAGACTCAATTCCCAACATTTTCCTTCAATTAATGTCCTTTCATAACTAAAACTGCTTCTGTTGACCAGTGGGATCTTTAATTAAAGGAACCAGTGCAATTTGCTAAATATATAAAGGACAAGACACGAAAGGCTCACCAGGGCAAAATCCCACCAAGCTAAACAGAATTCTATCATGTTACAAGTCAATTTTACATAGGCCCCAAATCAAGAGAGAAAGCCTCATGTAACTTGCTCAAGTTGCTGAAGAGATAACCAGCCCTGCCAGCATCTTCTCAAAGGGTGTCTTCCGCTGCTAGAAGTCAGCAGCCCCTGAAAACACTACCAAGCACTTCTCCAGCTCACTTACTCTGTATACAGCTTACTAAGATCACGGACAGTGATAACAGTATTGCTACACATATACAGGACACCTAAAGCTGTTCTGTGAAATGCCTCCTCGTCGCCCCCAAATTATGGCACTGTCTATACGCTCATCTCTGTGTTTCATAGCTCACACAAAGTAAATGTGAAATGCTTTAAGCAGGTAAGTACCAGAGACCAGTGCTAGTGAGCTCAGATTCCTATGGCTTTCTAATCCCTTCTACAAACAGACCAAATCCTTAGCAGAGCTGTGAAAACTCTCCTCCAATGACCCTAATTCTAAAACACTATCCTCGGGGATTCCTCTGTTCTCTCAAAGTCACCCCACCAGCTCACATCTGCTGCTCCTTCACATGTGTTACTGCCCTGAAGAATCACTGCAGCTTCTCCAAAGTAACTTGGAGATGAGAGCTACAGCAGAAGACAGAGACTCACCTCTGCCACGCCACACACACATCAGAGATCAGAGTATGCCCACTCGCTTCACTAAGAAACGGAGCCCCCAAGTTTCCTCTTAGTGAGAATCCTGATTTTTACCTACCTCTCTTGACCTTCTATAAGGTACTTTAGGTCCACTGTCTTTAAACTACATTCCTAGGATCCTCCCACACCACAAGCGTCTATGATAGACGAAAGATGCAATCCCCTGCCATGGAGAAGGGAACGAATATTATAAGGCAGTTTTAACTTGGATTATGAAGTTATCCATCTGGTCCCAACAAAATCCTTTTGAAAACGAACGGAACTATATGGTAATTCTGAGTCATAGCATAAACCATCCAAAATGCTTTCCTTTCTTTAAAACTTACTTCCTCCATGCCTGACCCCATACAGGTCTGATGGTCTCATTACTTTATATCAACATTCCCATCAATCTCTGGGTTTTTATGGGGGCTCCTGCTCTACATTCTGCCTCTGCACTGTGATTTTAGAAACTTAAATTCCTCAACTTCCTTTTAACTATGTAGAGGTTACGTATTTTTTGCTTTACATTTCTGCACGAAGAATTTAGAGAAACAAAATAAAAAACATTCCATTTGCACACAACTGCAAATACGGAGTTTCCCCTGGTGAAGAGGACCTGTGGATGCTGACAGGATCTCTAGCCAGGACCCCTAATGCCTCCCACCCCATGCCCCCTGAACCCTCTACTGGGGTCTCCACTGGTCTCTATGCACCCCCCACCCCCTTCCTGAGCACTACTCAGGTGTCTGGCACTGTGGTAGATCCTGAACGAGAGAAACACACCAGGAGCGGCCCCATACTAGAGAGCTTGTGGCCAAGGGAAGCCGGGCAGTCCTCTCCTGTCTGCACATACCCACGGCTCTCCCAGACTGCCCAAACACTGATTCCTGGGACTGGGCACCGCCCTGGGAGCTGCCCCTCGACCACTCCACATTGCTGCTGTCCCCCAAACTACTGCCCTCCCTGTGTTGTACCCTGGATGTCCCCTCCCTTATACCCTGTGTGTGAGTGTTATCTTCGTTCTTCTTAATCCAAAAGGAATGTAAGAAACGGCAGGGCCAATACTGAGGTTATCCTTCTCTCATCAGGAGGTGAGAAAGTGGTTCATTTTGGATGAAGCAGGAGAGCTATGTCCAGGGGCTGGAGTAAGGCCAAAGGCAAACCATTCTGTGCACACAGAGCCAAGCGTGCCGGGGGCGGAAAGGGGCGCGTTGGGGGGGGTGGGGAGAGACGCACCTGGCCTTCTTGGACTTCGTCCTGGCTATGGAGTCTGCGCTGCTCCTCTTCTCTTTGGCCTCCTTGGTGCCCGAGGCCTCCCGGGGCTTCCGCGCTTTCTTGGCTCCGTCCTTCTGCTTAGGCTCCTTGGGCTCCTTGGCCCTTTTGGGCTCCTTGGCCTTGCGGGGTTCCTTTGGCTCTCTAGGTTCTCGCTTCCTCTTTGGCTTGGGCTCCCTGTCCTTGCTTCCCTTTGCCGTACCCTCCTGCTCTCCTGGATCCTTTTTCTTCCTTTTTTTCTTTACTCCAGTGCCTCCCCCTCCACTGTCCTCCATTCCATTATGGGATGTCATTTTCCTAGGAAAAAGGGTCTCGGCTTCCTCTTCTGCAGCATACAGGTCTTTCTGAGGCAGACAGTGACTGGCAACATCTTCGATTTTCTCTTCCTGATCAGTGCTACGGTCAAACGGGGAGGGGGATGTGTAGTCAAAATTGACAGAGGCATCAGACATTGGGGAGTGATTCAGAACTTTTAAATTTGACAACTGTAAAAGAGAGAGAAACAAGAACATTACTTTTCCACTGCATGCTTCCTACAAAAGTGTTACGACATCTGAATGCATGGACTTAGTCAACATTTACTGATTTCCTACTATGTGTTAGTTCTTCATGTGGTAGGTCTTGGAGAAATTGTGGCAACCAGGACACACTTTATTTGTGTTTGCCTCTGCCTTTGTGGACCTGCACCAAGCCACTGTTAGCATACCAAAAATTCATATGTTTGAAAAACAAAAACAAAAACAAAAACAAACCAAAACCCTACCACTCTGAAGGATTTCCATGCTATGCACCAAAATCTGAAACACCTTAGAAGTCCCACGTCTAGAACAGACAATGATGATGTCCCACAAGGTACCTTTGGATCCTAGGCACACTGTTGACCCAGAACGACATTTCTCACGTGAGCACACAAAAGTTCTACTTCAATGTGCTCTTAAATAAAAGCGGTATCACCGGATGGCAAGGACGCAGGGGCAAACTCAGCATGGTGCTGATTTCCCAAATCTTTGCTCTCACTTATCTTCAAGCTGCATCAATATTCAGCTGGTTTGATTTTCAACAAGAAAACCTGGATCATTCAAACCTACATCTTTTATTTTTCCTCTGTATGATCATCTAAGCCCCCAGATACAGCACCAAATAACCTTTGGCCACTTGCAAAACAAACAAACAAAAAACCCCACAAAAAACCCCCTGCCCATATAGGAGAAAGCTTTATTGTGACAGACACCATTAGAAGGAATGTGTCATAGAAGCTGAGGGCATCTTCCTAAAAAGGAAGTTCTGAAGCTGTTTTTGAGCACCATTAAATAAAGGTGCAGCTTTCCAAGGTGGCCACTTTCAGGAAACATCCCTTTGGAAGGAGAAGTCACATCTCAGACTTTCAGGTCTGGTTTCACAGAGTGTATCTGTCATTTCATAACCAAGCTAAGGTTGGCAATAATCCGATAATGTGGGTGCTGGTTTCAGGAAATAATTTAAGGAGAGCCTGGGAAGGACAAGCAGGCTTTCCAGGAAGCTGGCTACAATCATCTTGGCATGATGGCTTAGGAACAGCACCATTTGTGACTAGTCCACTCCCCTAACAAGAGGCTTGGTGTGTGCTCAAGGGCACAGACACTTGCCTAGGTGGCGTGGCTTCCTTCCAGTGTTACCCAATCTGTGCTCAGACTTCCTGGCCCACCCTGGGAGTGATGGAGTGCAAAATTCAGCTGCATGTTTCCCCTCCTGTGTTTTGCAGCTCCCTTCCCTCATCGAATACTCCCAAACATAACACTGAGAATCCCAGGAGAAAAAGATGAAAGAAAAGAAGGATTTTTTTGGATCTTTATCATAAATAAAGTCTAGTGCCATAAACAAGCCTAAGTCCAGAAAGAATTGGTCTTTTTGGCAGCATTTACTACTTGAAAGACAGAAGGAAAGAAAAAGAAAACAAAACAATACAGTTCAGTTTGACTACCTCACTGCTGACTCAGTGCTTAGGACGGCTTAGCAGAAGGAGAAGCTAAGCAAACTTAAAAGGAATTTAAAATCACCACAAGAAAGTGGTCCGGATGGTAGATTTTATGCTACACTTTTTACCACAATAAAAAGAAAAAAAAAACAAGGAATAAGAAACGTAAGGGTGCGTAACAGGTACCCTGGTGAAGCTCGAACCTGAGAGGACACAGCCATCCCTGGGATATTACTGAATTCTGTGCCAGGGACAGACACCCGACCCTCAGGAAACAAGATTTTGCTTAGTGTACAAGGGCGGAAACACTAAAAAAGCAAGAGATATAAATTAGTTTATTAAAGAGGCTTTCAAAGATGACAGCTCTCTGTAGTTTTTATAAAGTGGGACCCTCTTTTCAACTCGTACCCCATTTCAAGGTCTATCTTTTGAAGGCTCGGGCCTTCCAGAGCTGAGGCAGATGGAGGCAGGCGGTGGAAACTGGATATACCATCACTAGGCAGTAACAACAGCAACAGCTAACATTTGGATCATACGGATATACTCAGAATTATGCAAACATGCTTCCTGATATCTCTTATCTTTACAACAACCCTGAAAGGTCAGTATAAAGACACAAAAAGACGACTACTGATGCTCGGTGATGTACCCACAGACATACACCTAGTGAGAAGAGGAATTTGGATCTGGACCTTCCAGCCAAGAGCTAATGCTCACTTCACTGAGAACTTTATGACATACATCCCAGGAAACCACAATTGCTGGCCACAAGACCAGTGTGACTGAACTTCCTTAGAAATGTTAAATGGACTTGGCCTGTACAACCATTTTGGGAAAAGGTCAGGTAGTTCTTATAAACATAAACATAGAACTAGTTGACATCCCAGCAACTCTACTTTGAGGAATCACGAATAGTTACCTGCTTTCATTTTATAGAGAAGACAGGTCAGAGAGATGAAGCAACTTGTCAAAAGGTCAGATTCCAGGGCACCTAGGTGGCTCAGTCGAATAAGGTCTGCCTTTGGCTGAGGTCATGATCTCAGGGTTCTGGGATGGAGCGCTGCGTCAAGCTCCTGCTCAGCAGGGAGTCTGCTTCTCCTTCTGCCTCTGCCTCCCCGCCTCTCCCTGGCTTGTGATTTCTCTAATAATGAAATAAAATCTTAAAAAAAAAAAAAAAAGGTTGGGATGCCTGGGTGGCTCAATTGTTTAAGTGTCTGCTTTCAGCTCAGGGCATGATTCTGGGGTCCTGGGATCGAGTCCTGCATTGGGCTCCCTACTCAGCGCAAGCCTGCTACTCCCTCTGCCTGCTGCTTCCCTTGCTTGTGCTCTCTCTCTCTCCCCCGGCATATAAATAAATAATTTTTTAAAAAGGTTATATTCCTAAGGAGTGGCAGAGCAGGGACATCCTACAGGAAGAAGGGAACCCCAAGAAATGCCGCACAATTAGTCAATGTTAAAAAGGGAGAAGTATCCCAAGAGGAAGATATTAGTATTGAAAAAATAAAGCTAAATCCCCAAGTCAATAACCCACCAGAAATGTTTTAAGGCATCTTGTTGGGGAGCTTGGAAAAGACATCTGCTGAGGATTAAAAAATTTAACAAAAAATATTTCTTCCATGTGTCTCAGGGTCAATGGAAAAGAGTCAAAGGCCTCAATAAACTGTTTTCAGCCTCTGCCAAGAAAGACAGTAAATCACCACTTGGAAAATGGCCCTAAAGGGAACAGACTGGCAATGATGGACCACAGTACCAACAATATTTTACAGTATATTGACAATTTACTAAACAGAGATGAGCACCTAGAACACAGGATGAAATGGAGAGGCCAACTATAAAACAAACAAACAAACAAACAAAACAAAACAAAAAAACCACTCAACAACACTAGCTCATAAACTGTACTATTAGCACTAAAACCCACTTCTTTGACTCAAAATTAGCAACCTATGATATTCCTGGAAAAGACACTTAAAGATAGGAATCCAGATAAACTGGATTTGGGTCAGCTGTAAAGGATTTAAGAACTAATAGAGAGATTACGGCCTAGGTCAATGGTTCCCAAACAGAGGTCCAAAGACAAACCAGGGTTATTCCCCCAAGAATCACTCGAGTACTTGAAAGTCAAAACAGACTCTAATTAAGAAAATCACCCATGGTACAACATGGACAGACCTTGAAAACATGCTAAGTGGAAGAAGCCAGGTACAGAAGACTACATATTGTATAATTCCATTTATACAAAATGCCCAGAATAGGCATATCCAGAGAGACAAGAAGTAAATTAGTGGTTGCCAGGGCCTGAGGGAAGAGGAAATAAGGAGCGTCTGCTAATGGGCATATGGTTTCTTCTGGGGATGATGAAATGTTCTGGAATCAAATAGTGGTGATCTATATACAATCTTGTTACTATACTAAAAACCACTAAATTGCACAACTTAAAACTATAATAGAATTTACAGAAAGGGAATTATATCTCAATTTTTAAAAATCCAATATAAGAACAAATCGAAAATGGTCCTCTCAGACATCGCTGACAGCTCTGTCAACTATTAAAAAGACTTCTGCAGGGGAATATAGTAACAATACCAAAATTTTAATTATGGATATGCTTTTAAACTGAGTGATTTCTCTTTTACAGCACAAACTAAGGAAACATTTAGGTTCTCTGAAGTCTTAGAATATCTGATATATAATTTCTAATAGAGGGGGGAAACACTATAAATAACCTATCTGTCAACCTTTAGTAAAATGTTTAAATTAATAGCACATCCATTATATGGGATAGTATTATGCAGCCATTGTTACATTATCATATTGTATTATATTATTATTAATTATAAAGTTTTAGTTAACATAAAAAAAGTCCACAACATGTTGGAAAGTAGGGGGGGGAATCTACGTCTAATCCCATTTTTGTTTTTTAAAAATGCTATTTTTCAATGCTAGCTTTTTAAAATAAAATTAGGACACATACCAGATGTTAACCATCATTATGTCTGGGTGATAGGACTGTGGGTAACATTCACTTCTTTCTTTATAACTTTCTGAAAGTTATTATTTGTTTCCATCTGTCTCCCATGACAAGAATGTAAGCTTCAGTAACTGAGGTATTCCCCAATCTTTGTGGCTTATGATAAAACTCCATCATACAGTTATTGAATGAAATGAGTATTTTCAATTTGAAAAACAGAAAGAAGTCTATAAAATTGTACATGTAAATAAAAATAACAAACTCCTGTGTATAGAAGAAAGAATGGAAGAAAATCGACAAAAAGTTAACAGTCATCATTTGAGGCTGTGCAAATTTGGTTGTTTAATTTTTCTACAGAGACATCTACATTTTCAATAACAAAGATATTACTTTTGCAATGCCTGCAATAAAAATATTTTTATATATATATAACAGAAAAATCTTAAAAGACTTTAATAATGAACAGGAAAAGCTTTCTTGCCAGACAATTCATACTCCTCCAAATTACCATGATTCAGGAACTGAAGGCAGAATACGAGAGGCCGCAGCACTGCGCTCACGCTTGACTGAGTGCTGGGCAAAGAGAGTGCTCATTGCCCTCTGGTCGGAAAGTGCCCCACATGCCCTCCATCCCAAAGCGCTTCGGGGTGTCTCTGACCCAGGGGTGAGCGAGGCCCCGCTCCTGCTGCCGTTGTCTGCCTCACAGTCTACCATCTTTTCTAGCAGGAAGATGAAAATGTTCTATGTTTAGATTTACTTAATGTCAACAAATTAGCTTAGAATAGCTTATCTAAATTTGAGACCTTCTGACCTTTTTTAATGTCTAAATAATAAAAATGAAAATAAGATTCACTACTATTATTAATGATTCGGTTTGCAGACATTTTCAGGTGGCAAAAGTTATTTTCCAATTAAAATTCGGACTGTGTTACTCTTTCACCTTCACTTTCTTCTAAAAGAACATTTCCTATGGTTATCTGACCATGGGACAGACTAAAGGTGAAAACCCACATTCCCTCACCTTACTGCCGTTGCACTGGGCTCAGTCATTTGGCAAGCAAGCTGTGCTGGGTGAGCAAGACCCAGGAACAACGTCCAACTGTGTGTGTGTGTGTGTCCTTCTGTGTTTCCTCCTCCATTTAGAATATTCAACCCCTCTTTACCCAGGAGTGCTGTGCTCTGGATGACAGGGCAAGGATTCTGACCCTGATGTGGCTCCTCACGTAGTCACAGGTGGTCAGTGCCAGGAGGAGGTGAGGTCAGGCATCTAAGGATAATGCAGGTAGAGGTGTCCATTAGGCCCTTGGGCATAACTTCCAAAAGACATTTTTCCTTCCCCCTTTTTTTTTTTTTAAAGATTTTGTTTGTTTGAGAGGGAGAGCATGAGCAGGGACAGAGGGAGAGGGAGAAGCAGACTCCCCGCCTAGCAGGGAGCCTGATTCGGGGTCTCAATCCCAGGACCCTAAGATCATGACCCAAGCTGAAGGCAGATGCTTAACACCTGAGCCACCAGGGGCCCCCTCCAAAAGACATTTCTACAAGAATGAGTCAGAGAAGAATGGACAAAGACAGAACAGGACCAAACCCTGCCAAGCACTAATATTCAGGGTCCCCTAAGGAAGACCTACAGAGAGGGTGAGAAAGAGCGATCGCGTCGGTGATGTAGTCGGGAAAAAAATAAGAAAACGCGGTATCACAGAAGCCAGAAGATGAGAGCGCTTCCAGACAGAATGACTACCGCATCCAGTGCTGCTGAGAAGCTGGTAAATTAAGGACTGAAGAGTGGTGGACGGACGTGCGAACTTCCAACTCCCTCTTGCCAGAGTCCTAGAATCTGTCATTCTTAGTCCCCGCCTCTATTACCACACTTTGGCATTTAAAACCCAGGAGTGGGGGGCATTCTTCTCTCACAATGTTTCAAGAGTCTCAGAGATTTAACTTCTCCAGACCTGCAAAGTCAATCTAAACCTTGTTAATTCCGGGCGGTAACAAAACCCGGGGCAGGCAGATTATTGAATTCAGATGCAGACAGTGAAGAGTAAGAAGGAGAGAGAAAACAGTACTTCCCAAGCGCCTGCCCGCCCTCCAGTAATGCTCCCCATGTGACCATTCGCATCCACAGGCCCAGCGACAGAGACATTTAATTTCTTTTCTTCACAGGATGCTTTTAAGCCTTCCCCTCTTTAGGCTACGTAACCCTAGTTGCATCCATCATACTTGATATGAGATAAGCCGGCATTCTTCTACCGTCCTCACTGCTGTGCTCAGGCTTCTCAAGCATGTTTCAGAACACAGAACAAATTAGGGCGACAACAAAAAATCTGTCAAGGTATGTCAAAAGATAGAGAAAAACAGTCAATGCTCAGATTTCTTTCCTTTTTTCTTTTTGGAGGAGGAAGAATTTGGGTAAGGTCCATTTTAAGTCCTTTTGAAACATGACTCCAGGGTGAGGCTGTTTAAAAGCTTGCTTCTACTGAGAAATTTACTAACACTCCCTCTGTAGGCATGTTGAAAAGGCCTTCTAGTGACTGCTAAATGGAAGGTCTGGCTGGTATCAGCTCGTATCTTAAGACCCTCTGCAATATGACACTGAAAAGTCTAAGAAATGAATCATTTATTCATCCATATGATCAACTCTGCTACTCCTCTTTCACTGTTCTGAGCTGTGGTGATGTATATTGGTGGTACACACCATCTTAGGGAGGGGAGTTCTCACCTTCCCCCCACCACAGAGCACATCTGGGACTAATTTGTTTGGGAATCTGATGGCCAGCTCAATCCATCGTGCTTTTTTTTTTTTTAAGAGTTTATTTATTTAATTAGAGAGAGAGAGAGAGAGTGTGTGCAAGTCGGGGGGGGGGGCAGAAGGAAAATAGAGAGAATCCCAAGCAGACTCCGCGCTGAGCACAGAGCCCAATGCAGGGCTTGCTCTCACATCCTGAAGACCACAGCCTAAGCCAAAAGTCATATGCTTCCTCAACTGAGCCACCCAGGCACCCCAATCCAACATGTCTCTTACCTTAGTTTATCTTTGGTCACCACCCAAAATTTAGCACTCCACACTCCAGGCCCTTCCACTCTCCTTTACTCTCATATGCTTCACCTTCCCAAACCCAACCATATACTACTCTCTTCCCTCCCGAGCTTTCCTCCTAGATCCTCAGAAACAACCTGACTAAGCCTGGCTCTACCCAGAAGACTCCATCTCTTCGAAACCTTCTCAGATTCTCTGGTGGGGCTGACGTGCCCCAAATCTCCACACTCCCCAGTTCCACAGCATCACTCCTCCATCCACAGTGCAGAACCCTGGGTCTTCTGAGGCTTCTGCCACCCCTACTGTAACTGCCTGTTTGCAACCAGACTAAACTTCCTTAAGAAAAGAAAACCTAACTTTCTGTCAGTTTTGTAGCTGGCCCCACACAGACCCTCAAATATTTTCTGATGACTAACTGCTGGAAAAACTCAACAAATATTTGTTTCGTGAACAAATTACATCCATATTCACTCTAGAAAAGGAAACAGGGTCTAATAATCTTAAGGTTGTTGAGATTCCCACCATATATCTGAAGAAAACACTTTCCGCTGCACCTTTTCATTTTCTGGAAGTCTCAGAATAAGGGGCTCTACTGATCTGACTTTTGGTCATGGGGTCTGGAGAGAAGGTTCTCTCCTAACTACTGCAAGTCTAGGTTAACCTCCTGGTCAGGGCTCCAGGTTTTAATCCTACTCACAGTATTACCTATTCCTGCTGCACTCGCGCTCATGAACTTTCCTCTACATTGAAAATGTGCACCAAAAACCCGCTTACCACGTATCATATATCAAATGATATTAACCGTATCTTGTACTTCTCTCAGTGCCATGCAAGGAGCTGGGATGAATAACAATCAGTACTTCCTTACCATAGGTTTGTTACCGCTAACATGAACTACAGCTCTTCCCCTTACAAAGCAGTAGTTCTAGCTGTACTCCACAACAGTACTGGTGCAAGGGTTTTCAGTGATTAGAGTTCACATCTTATTCCTCTAGCAAAATGTTTCTCTGCCTAATACTGCTTGGTCTTCTTAGGGATCACAACGTACACATTTTTAGTAGAAGAAGTTTATTTTTGATATAGATAAAAGACTATAGCACCCGAGTGACTCATTTTTAAATAATTTATTAAAGTCTATTTTTCTTGCAACACTTCTTTAGATAATACAGAGTCGATCTCTAAACGCTTTGTCCTTGGCACACTACTCCTGTTATGCCCTTTCTGGTTAATAAGAAGTATGATTATTTATTATTAAGTTCTGATTAACTTGTAAAATCTTTCATCCCCGTTTAATTTACCTTGATAAAATTTTGGACAAGGAAATGAGGATTTTTCAAGATCAGAACACATTTAACATGTCGTTTTCCACCTCCAGAGAAGAAGAAAAATGAATTGATAGGAATGAGGGTTTTTAAAGAGTGGACATTTTATTTGCTGTTACTTCTAACACCTTAGAAACACAGTAAGGGAAAGGACAAAGTCTGATGGTTAATTTTCTCATTCTACTGGATGATTTCCTTGCCACTGACACTCTGAATGCCAAGTACTTGATAAGCCATCCTATTTAATCCAATACCTTAGAAGGCATGTATGATTGCTTCCATCTAAGTGATAGGAAAACAGGCTGAACCTGTCCAACGTCACACAGTGATATGGTAGTCAGTTTCAATCTCCTTCTACCAAAATCTCTGTCAGGCACTGAACTCTACACATGTGCTCAATCCCAGTACCTAGAGATTGCTTTGGCATGAACCTAAGTCTCTATTTTCACACCCTGTAGTTCAGTCATCAGTATGGTCTATCACCTGGAAAAGAAGCAGGATCAATTCCTCCTGAAAGTAACTCCACTGAATTAACTTGCTCCTCTACCATAGCTAATACTAATTTTTAAGGAGAAACCCTGCCCTATTGGTCAATACTATAGTTGAAATGAAAACTCATCTAACTCAGGCTGTGTGATAGCAGGCTGACAGGCTAAGGTCTTCATATGAACCAGTAAAATCTCAAGAGAAAGAAACATAAATTCATGTTGGTGTAATTCCGGTAAAGAGTTTTCTTAGGGAGAGGGGTGCCTGGCTGGCTCAGTTGGTTGAACATGAGACTCTTGATCTAGAGGTCATCAATTCAAGCCCCATGCTGAGTGCAGAGATCACACACACACACAAAAAAAAAAAGTGTTTTAACTGAAATAAAAGCTTACCTTAAAGAATGTTTAAAACATTAAATATGCAGAACGTTTTAAGAAACATACACCTGCCCATGTATCATAAATGATGATAGTTTTGAAGGCTTGGGGTTCTCTTCAATAATGTGTTCTTTTTTTTTTTTTTTTTTTAATGTGTTCTTTTTAACAGAAACTGTAATATTCCACTAGGTGGATATGCTGTGATATAAACAGTCCCCTGTTTGATGGACATGTACGTTCATTTCCATTTCTGTGCTATAAGCAAAGCAGCAGTGAAAATCTTTGTTCACCCAGTCGACACCTGTTTGAGTATCTCCATAGGATAAACTCCTGGCAGATGGGACTGCACTTGCTGTAGTGTTTGTCTACCAGCTGAGGACGCTCGAGAGCCAGGACGGGAAGAAATCAGTGTGGGGGACAGTGTTTAGTCATCGCTCTTCCTGTCGAGAACTGGCAGCAGATGTGTCGATTTTTTCCTAAAACCATTTGTTTTGGTTTGGTTTCACAAGGACCTAACCACTGGGACAGAGCAGAGAGTAATCCTTGTAACCATATCCCAGGTCACCCTGTATCTGACTAGTCAGTGCTCCCCAGACGCGGAGAGCAAAGTGGCTGATACCAACCAACCTCTTTGCACAGAGTCTCCGTGAAGGCCAGGGGTTCAGATATCCCCAGTTAGCAGACTGTCCTTCAATTCTGTAAAAGGAAAACCAGCCCTTCAGAGACAGTCTGTTTTTAAGAGACTAAGCACTCCTCCCGGAGCCACACTGGTTGGGGTCTCTTGGTTCCTCTGAATAGGGAACCAGAAGTCTCAAATAGGAAAAGATTTCAGCAGGATGAGTCACGCTGGCCAAATGTTTTTTTTTTTTTTTATCAATTCTCCTCCCCTTCACGAAATCAAATGCCAAATAGTTGGTGTTCACATCCTTCTAATTAGTTCACTATTTTGTCTAGGAGGAAACTTTCACAGGTCATTATGAGTATGAATTTTCTAAATGAGAATGCTTTTAGATTAACCAAACATCCAAAAAGATAGATACATAAACTATAAAGAATTGACCACATCTCAGAAAGTTGTTCCAGGGGAGGAAAAAATTTCTCTTCCATATAGCTAATTTTGAATAATATTTTGACTTACAGTTTTCATTATACTTATTCCCATATGGAGCTGACCTGAGCATAAGTAAAAATTAAGTCATTCAAAACACAGCCCTCAGTGACCAGGTGGAGAATGGGGAAAAGCAGCAGCAGGGTAACTGCCAGAGGCTAGGAGCTAAGCCCTAACTGCCAGCAACTATACGGGGTAATATGGGGGTAAAAAAGCATCGGGGAGCATAGGCTGGGTGCATTCACTTAAAGATACGTGACTGAAAAAAAAAAAGATATATGATCACTTACCTGCTTCTCTTTCTTTTGTATTTTCATTATCATCTATTGAAGGAAGATACTTGTATCTCTAAAAGATTAAAAAAAAAAAAGGCAAGGATTACGGTAAAATTCAAAATGAAACATTTAAGGTGACCTCAGGATTAACTGTGATACATTTAGAAAACACAGAAATGAGGTTGCTTCTACAGAACATTTACAATCGTGTAACAACAGTCAATAGCCACCCCTAGAGTATGTTTTTTTTGGTGTTTTTTTTTGTTTTGTTTTTTAAGATTTTACTTATTTAATTGGCAGAGAGAGGGAGAGAGGAAACACGCAAGGGAAGTGCCAGAGGGAGAAGCAGGCTCCCTGCTGAGCAGGGAGCACGATGTGGGGCTCAATCCCAGATCATGACCTGAATCGAAGGCAGATGCTTAACAGACTGAGCCACCCAGGTGTTGTGTCCCCCTACCCCCATGGTCCTAACCCTATCTAACCCTAACCCGAACCCTAATTTATTGCTTCAGATGGGTGGAGTCAAAAAAACTATCTTTGTAGGTAAAATAAGTTATAAAAGATGCTGGCATATTAAATTACAAAGTAAACTAAAAGAGGAATCTTAAAATAATGAAGTGACTATATTGAGAGGAGTGGAAGAGGAGGGTAAAAACAAGTCCTCATTTCTTCTGGAAGGAAATCAATAAATTATGTCACAACTGATAAATCAAGAAATAGAAATATACACTGTAAAAAAAAAAAAAAAAGAGAGAGAGAGAGAGAGAGCTAAAGGATTTAAAAGTGGTTCTCTTGAAGGCCAGAGAGGGAAGCTGGTATGAGATAGGACAGGTCAGACTGCCATGTCATCACATGCCCCCTTATATTATCTGATGTTTGAAACCACATACATAGGTTATTTGACAAAATAAGTTCCATTCCAATATTTGGTAATTTTAAATGACTGATTTTACTGTACCCAGATTTAAGCCCCCATCTCCGCCCCAACCATAATACTCATGATGACACTGAACTTTTTTTGTAAATGACTTTTGAGGACCACAGCAGTTAAGAGCCCAGCTTTAGAGGTCCAGAAGTGCTTTGGGACATCCCAGGAACCAGAAAGAACCCTAGTCTAAGAAATCTGGAATCTGGGGCTACCTGAATCACTAACTAGTAGTCCCTCAGGTCTAAAGTTCTCAGCTTCCTCATATACAAACAAGGGAGGGATCCCAGAATTTCAGCTCCCAGTTCTAGCCCAGATGCAGATACTGCCTTGTGTTTATTGTGTATTTTGATTTCCTGGATGTCCCACAGAGCTACAGAACACCACTCCCTCAGGAAACCATCCCGGAGGCACATAATTATCCTTATGTTCATAATTATTTCTTATATCCCAATGAGCATGATGTATAGGCAGTAGGCAGAACTTAAGATTAAAGTGTAAGGGATTGTTTTTTAAGTGAGTTCATGATGCTTGATGCAAACTGAGGAAAATGAAGGATCTGTGATTCCAAGCATCCTTGGAGCCACAATTATAGTTTATCGGTTTAATGTCTGTCCACTTGGGTTTTTTCCTCCAAGAGTCAGAGGGATTTCCTGTAAGAAGAACCATAGGGGGCACCAGGGTGGCTCAGTGGGTTAAGCCTCTGCCCTCGGCTCAGGTCATGATCTCAGGGTCCTGGGATTGAGCCCCACATTGGGCTCTCTGCTCAATGGAGAGCCTGCTTCCCCCTCTCTCTCTCTGCCTGCCTCTCTGCCTCCTTGTGATCTCTCTCTCTCTGTGTCAAATAAATACATAAAATCTTAAAAAAAAAAAAAGAAGAATGATAAAATGCTATCAGGATATTGCTGTTCCCGAACAACACAGCTTCCAAGGAGCTAACAAGCTGCAAAGTGGACAGAGTCGGGGGAAAGGGAAGAAGGCAGAGAAGAATCGGCCAAATCAGGGAAAGGGAAAGTCAACTGAGGAAATGATGATTCTAAGGACTAGCATTTGATGAAACAAGTATTCACTTCAAGAAAACCATGAAATCCAGAGAAATGGTAAGTGCTCTTAACCAGGGCAGTTAAAAGAATTTTACCCCTAATATTCATCATACTGGAGTCAGCTCTAGGTAAATTATGTTAGCACAAGTTTATCTCCTTTATCTGTTGTCAACTTCAAATCATCAACATTCTCACCCATCACAAATTGCCAGAAATTCTGAAATGAAGAAAGAAGCTGGAAAAATAAGTTCCAGCTAATAAAAAAGGAACAGGGGCGCCTGGGTGGCTCAGTCGGTTACACGTCTGCCTTCGGCTCAGGTCGGACTCCCAGCTCAGTGGGAAGCCTGCTTCTCCCTCTCCCACTCCCCCTGCTTGTGTTCCCGCTCTCACTGAGTCTCTCTCTGTCAAGTAAATACATAAAATCTTAAAAAGAAAAGGAATATTATCAATAATTGGACACGAGCACTCAAAATTCTGCCCAACAAAATTAAAATCATTTAAAAAACTACAGAAAACCCCACCAATGCCAATAAAAATTATTTTTTTAACATCTAAAGAATAAGTATACTGCAGTAGAGCCATCAGAAAACCGTTTCTGATTAAGTATGACTAACTAGCATGCACAAAAGCGGGGCCACAGCATTGCCAGGAACGTGTGGAAAACAGGTCCAACTTATCACCGCTAATGGCACTTCCCTAATTGTTTCAAGCTTTCTGAAGAGCACTCAGGCAAGGTGCCACTGGATCTATAAACTGTTGAGTCCTTTCATCTGCCGATTCCACTTTAAGGAATACATGGCAAGAAATAAGCCAGTAGGAAATAAAGCTGGGCCATGGAGGAAGGCCAAGGAGGAGGTGGGAAGTGTGAACGTGCCCATCACAGCGAAGCCCGGTTAATGGGGGGGTCACGAGGATCAAGGCCCACAGGCTCTTGGGCCTATGTCATCACCGGACCTGAGCCCACCAGAGAGGGAAAAGGACAAGCTGGAGAGACGAGGAAGAGGCGGGCTCACCCAGGTATGGCTTGAGTCTGATTACCCGACAAAGAGAAAGCTTGGAAAAAAAGAGGTGATGAAGGACTCTTCCCCAAATCTCCCAGCCACCAATTTGTTCACGGGCAAGATCCTACTGCCCCCTACTAGGTAACCCCATGCCATCCTCTGAGAGAGAGAGAGAGAGAACGCGGGTGTGAAATCCGAGTGCAGTTACTGTAAGAACAAGGGCTCTCCTTCCCTAGATGCGAGCTCTGAGAAACCTCACCTGACTACTGTGAAATCCTTTACAGCCCCCTGATGGACCACCACACACCAGCACATCACCCCCCTACAAAATGGCAAACATCGTCAACAACATCAGTAGCTGTTCAATAAGCACTTACTGACCTCTATTTCTCCCAATAGTATCTAAGACTTTATAAAGCACCGCCTCGAATTACCTCTACATTTTTACCCCCCTTGAATGGCACACATTTAAAAAATGTAAAACTAAAACTGTGTCATCTTTTTGCAAGGCTATACACAGCAGGAATGGACGGACAAACAGAAGCCAACGCGTGTCCTTCCACACAACGCTAGAAGTGGCTTCCCAGCTTCTGAGGCTGTGCTGCCCTCACTCTGGAGTGGTGAGCAGATCCTCTGGGCACAATAAAGAACAAAGTAACTTCGGCGTCCCACAACTCAATTAGAGAGAGAATACAGACATATTAAGAAACACCCAACTACGCGCGCAAACCAGGAAATTCATCCACAGGGAGGCAAATTACGTGTACGCCTTCTGAACTGTAAGAAAACTGGCTTTCCTCACTGCGTTGCAGTGTTTTTGTATGAACGTAGCCTTTAATTACCTCCACGAGATAACCTGCTAACAATGTAAAAAGCAAATGTAAAAACTCCTATTTCTTCTTACACTCACTCAACTAACAATGCTTCTGTTAAGAAAAATGGGTGCCAGGTTTCAGCAGTAACATTTCGAAAGCTACTCTGTTTTATTCCTTTCTCTCTCTCCAGTTCAAAAACCCTGCAAGTGCGCCTGTGCCATTTTGAAGTTCCTCTGTGCTGTTATGGACGCTTTGAAAAATAAATAAAACATCAGGTACACACTATTCCACCATTCGTTCAGAAATTATTTCTATTTACTCTACCTTGAGAATTCTGCCATCCCAACAATCCCCGCTCAGTCCTGGGGGTCTATTTCATTTCAAGAACATGGGTTTGACACACGCAGACAAGTGCACAGACAGCACACTGCTCCCACGGTCCTTTATATTCACAAGGGCAGCACGAGACACGTCTGACTGCAGGGAGAACAAGGACCTTTGCTGTCAACAGGCTCCCAGGCCTTGAACTCTGTCAGGCCCTTTGGAGCAAAGAGTACCTGGGAAGCAATTTTAAAAATCAGGCACACCTCAGAGTTTCCACAGCATCTATCTATGCCCACCCTCAGCCCTAAGTCTGGTCCCTAAGAACCGCTCTGACAACCACAGGCGCAGATGAGGTGGCCCCACACGATTACAGGGTGGGCATTTTAGAAGGCAAAGGAACAGAACGTGGGCAACAACTCACCTGGGGAGAGTTTATGAAAAGGGCAGAAAGGTCTTGGGTAATGCCCCCTTCCTTAGAGCCCTGTCCAAGGACCCCTTACCAAAGCACCTGACAGACATCTTAGACCACAAACAGGGTCCAATGGGTGAGACACCCCTCAACTTCTCACTTCACAACTCTTGGCACCGTCCACAAACTGCGTAAGTTTATTGTCTGTCGCTAGGCTTGGAGCAATCTGCAGGAGGACAACAGCAAGAGTGTGAAGTGCCAAAAAGCAGTGTCAATGATGAGCCAGGTAAAAGCTCTTCCGGTTTTATTGTGTCACCTGTAAAATGGTGACAATCCTTACCTCGTATGGATTCAGGAGAATTAAAAGGGATGAGAATCTCTAGTGTCTGTCACAGGGTGAACACGAACTATACAGCAGCCACCGGTGTTGCTTGCCCTTATGGGCTTCCCTCCAGCATCAGAGGAAGGTGGCTCTCTCTTGAGGACAACTAACCCTTCCATCAATACCTGGGCTCATCCTCTCCCACTTCGCAGCCTGAGCTCAGACTCTGCGCTCCTGCACAGTTAGTCCTTCCTCATTTCACTGAGGTCTCTCTCCTCAAATGTCAGTGATGCTCCCCCTAACCACTCCACAGAAAACACACCACTGTCCTCACCCCTGACTCTCTTATCTTTGTACGCTTCTTTCTGGCACTTGTCAGTTACTGCCTGACATTACGTCTAGTTGATTAGAAATGTCTTACCCATGAGACACGTGCACATGCACACAAACATGAGCCCTGTTTTTGTTCCTGCTGTACTCAGAGTCTGCACAGCAAGCTCCGGGCTGACAACAGGTGCTCCATCAACGTTTGCTGACTGAAGAATCATTTCTGCTCCTTATCACTAAACCTCTCTCTCTCCAGTTCTCTCCTCAACAAAGAGGCAGGTTAAACTTGAGTCTGGAGTAGTAACTATGCTAACCAACCCTCACCCACCTGTATTTTCTCTTCTTCCCATATTACTTCCCTAAGCTGCTCTCAGCTTAGGGAGCTAGGAGCTAGCTCCCTAGGAGCCAGATCCAATGGGCATTTTTAGACGCTATTCTGTCTTGCAGCATTTTAAACTATGGGCCATTTCCCCCTCTTAAAAGTCTCATCTCACTGGTTTCTTGGAGGGCATGCTCTGCTGATTTTCCTCTAATTGCAGGCTTCCAAAGCTCAGCTTCCTCCAGAGTCTTCTCCTATTATAAGGCCTATTAAATGTCAGTGTCCCCAGGGTATAACACTGTTACTAGCCCTGGGGCCTGCTGAGTTCTCTACTCAGCTCCTAAACTTCATCTCTCTGCACCATGACCACTGTGCACTCCTAAATCCAAGCCTTCCTCCTGTCTTCCAAGTGGACAAAGCCAACCATATCCTGGCCAGTTCCAATTAGGTGTTCAACAGATTGCACAAAAAACTCACAACTCTTTCCAAATCAAACTCCGTACTACCTTTGCACACATACACACCTGCTCCTATGCCCCCTCATCAGAAGCTAATGTCCCACAATCTGTCACCCAGCCCAGAATTCAGTCATCCTTAACTCTTTCCCTTTCCCCTAACTCCTTCAAAATTCCCGAGTCCCTTGGTTCTTCCCCAGGCCACTTTAATTTATTCCCACTCTTTTGGGGCCTTTTCTTTTTTTTTTTAACTTGAAATAGCCTCCTAAGTGCCTTTATCCTTCATGCCTCCTACCCTCATCCCATCCCTCATTGCACCAAGAGTACATTTTCCTAAAGTGTAAAGAAATTTAGATCGTATCTCTGTAGTGTCTGCAGAAATACAAATTCCCCACAGTAAAGGGCCCTGAATAAGCAATCAGGCCCCTGGTCCTGGCCTCCCGCTCCGACATTACCGTCCTGCATTCATCCGACTTTTCTGAACGCCTGCACGTTCTGAAACCAGCCCTGTTTGCTCAGATCTTTGTTCAGGCTAGGCCTCCACCTCCATCTGGAAAATCCTTCCACTGCCTTTCCTCTCCAGTCTCATCCTTCAAAACTCCACTCTGGTGTCATGTCTGACCTAACTTCCCTAAGCCCTGAAAACATCTTGTGAAAAGCACTAATAATTACAGTAACTCTATCACCATGATATCATCTCTTCCCGTTTTCCCTGTCTGCGGGTGCATCAGCTGTAAGTGCCTAAGCACCCTCCGGGAAGGAACTCTGTTCTGTCATACCGAGCTTCATATCTGGACTTCTGAATGATTATCTGTGGAATGAGTAAGTGAGTAAATGGGAAAACTAAAGAAAAGGCTCTGAGTCCCTGTTTTCCTCGCCGTAACTCTTTTTTCCCTTTCCTTTTCTGTTCCCCTAGTCCAATCAAATTTCTCAGTATTCTTCATTCATACTTCCTCAAAGTAACACAAGCACTTAGCTTAAGAATTCAATAATCTAGGGTCGCCTGGGTGGCTCAGTGGGTTAAGCGTCCCACTCTTGGTTTCGGCTCAGGTCATGATCTCAAGGTTATTAGATAAAGCCTTGTGTTGGGTGGGCTCCACGCTGAACAGGAATCTGCTGAAGATTCTCACTCTCTCTCCCCCTCTATCCCTCCCACCGCTTGTGCAGGCACACTCTCTCTAAAATAGATAAACAAAATCTTTTTTAAAAAAAAGAACTCAATAATCTAAACCTTAACACACAAAAGAAGTATTCCTGTAGAATCAGCTGGCTTAGGGGGTAGAGCATGTGACTTTTGATATCAGGGTTGTAAATTCAAGTCCCACTTTGGGTGTAGAGATTACTTGAAAATAAAAAATCTGGGGCGCCTGGGTGGCTCAGTCGGTTGGGCATCTGCCTTTGGTTCAGGTCATGATCCCAGAGTCCTGAGACTGAGCCCCATGTCAGACTCTCTGCTCAGTGGAGAGCCTGCTTCTCCCTCTCCCTCTGCCTGCTGCTCTGCCTACTTGTGCTCTCTGCTGAATAAATAAAAATATTTTTAAAAAATTATTTAAAAAAAAAAGAAAATAAAAAATCTGGGGTGCCTGGGTGGCTTAGTTGGGTAAGCGTCTGCCTTCAGCTCAGGTCATGATCCCAGGGTTCTGGGATGGGGCCCCACCTCAGGCTCCCTGCTCAGTGAGGAGCCTGCTTCTCCCTCTCCCTCTGCCACTCCCCCAGCTTGTGCTCTCTCAGTAGCTCACTCTCTACCAAATAAATAAAATCTTAAAAAAAAAAAAAAAAGGTAGTATTCCCCTACTTCACTCATCCCCATTCCTGATTCACTCTTCCCATGAGAAACCATTTGATCTACAGCCATTCTTTCTACTCCTTTCCATAATATTTCTGCAAAATATGCTGATACTGCTATTAGATAGTTTCCAAATTTACTTATTTATTTTTAGAGATTTTTCCATCAGAGAGAGAGAGAGAGCACAAGCAGGAGGAGTGGGAGAGGGAGAAGCAGCCTCCCCACTGAGCAGGAAGGCTGATGTGGGGTCCAGTCTCAGGACCCTGGGATCATGACCCAAGCCGAATACAGATGCTTGACAGACTGAACCACCCAGGTGCTCCGATTTTTCCAATTTTAAACATTATTTTAGGAGCTCGTGGGTGGCTCAGTTGGTTAAGCCTCTGGCTCTTGATATCCGTTCTGGTAGTGAGACCGAGCCCGGTCAGGCTCCGCACTCATTCTGCTTGAGAGTCTCTCTCCCTCCTGCTCATGTTCTCTCTCTCTCTCTTCCTCTCTCTCAAATAAATACATAAATAAATCTTTAAAAAATATAGTTTAAACGCTATCCTACTGACTTCTTCCTGAGGAATACAAGGTGGCAAATATCTTTATAAAGGCCAGATGATAAATCATTTATGCTCTGCAGGCCATATGATGTGATCTCTGTTGCAACAATTCAATTCTGCCTTGAAAATAGCCACAGACTATATGCAAATGAATGGGTCTGGCTGTGTGCCAATAAAACTTTACTTACAAAAACAGATAACCTCTTGTTATGGAAGATGGAAGTCTTAGCTTCCCAATATACTTATTATCACCATTATTTATTAAATCAATATCTAATTCACAGCTAAGCCATGAAGTATATTGTGCTAAGAAAATTCTGTGTAACTCATTTTATGTTTGTTTTTTTTTAAGATTTTATTTATTTGAGAGAGAGACAGAGAGAGAATGTGGGTGCACACACAGGGGCAGGGGCGATGGGGAGAAAGAGAGGAGGTGCAGAGGGGGAGGGAGACAGAAATCTCCAGCCGACTTCACCCTGACAGAATAGCCCAACCCAGGGCTCCATCCGGTGAGCACCACCTGAGCTGAAACCAAGAGTCAGACACTTAACCCAGCTAAGCCACCCAGACACCCCAGTAAGTATCTCATTTTAAAACCTGCATTGTAAAATTAATTAACTAATTAATTAATTAATTAAAAAAATTTTAAAAACCTGCATTTTTTCTCTGAATCATTGCCTTACCTCAAAATGCTCTCGTCAATCTGAGAAAATCATTTTAATTCCCAATCCTGTGACAAAAATCAACTTGTTTGATAAGGATCACCACTAAGGTCAGTAGCAGAAGCCAGGCCCTACCAGAGTTGTATCAAATATCGTACTGCGAAGTCAGTTTATCATTGTTTATCATTATTGTTTATCATTAGACCATATGCCATCGTGTCAACTGACCCAGAGCAGGAATGATCCCACCAGTGAACACAGGATTGAAGAAACCAATCTCCTGACAGTACAGCTCAAGGTTCAGAGCCCCGAAAACTCAAGCTATAACCTTTTGGGGGAAGACAAAGGGCTTAAGAAATAATACTCCATATGCACTCTCAACAGGCCTCACCAAGTAACACACGATCTTTTGACTTGTCACACTTAATGCATTTTTGTGGGCAAACAGTAACACCCACAGACCGGGGAGTGAAGATATTTAAGTTCTGAACACAAGGACGGTATGATTTGTGCAATTTATTCAATCTCCCTGGGTCTCAGTTTCTTCATTTGCAGAATAGGGACAAAAACCACCTTTTGGGAGAGGACAGGGATGGGTTCTACTTTGGACAGGCTAAGTTTGAAGGAACAGGGAGGGAACTTAAAAGTTTAGGCAAAGCAATCCTTTTATCTTAAGATAAGGAAAGGAAGGGTCAGAGGAGTGTGATTGCCCAACTGCTCACAATTATTCCAAAGCACGAGAACTGGATTTCCAGGGTTCCGATTCAGCTCTCAGCACTACATCGAGCTGCCTTGAGCAAATGAAAAGCAAATGAAAATAGCAAAAGTGAGAGGTCGGGATTTGGAGATGTTCTATTTGGGGTACTCAGAGAGTAGGCAGACGTTAGATGGATATTCCACAGATAAAGTACAACAGTCTGGAAGAGGAGAAAAGGAAAAAAGGAAAGCCCCGGCATGGCAGGGGGAAAAAAAAAAAAAAAGCAGGCTACAGCAGAGGGAGGTTTTGATCCATCCACCAGTGAAGAGGAAGCAATTAAAACAGCTTGATAAAACTATCTGTCAAGAAGACCGATTAAGCACGTTTTTAGAGAAGATGGATGGACCCTTCAGATAATATTACATACAAGGGAACAAAATATTTCATGAAGTAATTCTTACCATAAACATAGATAAAATCTTCAGGGATATAGAACTGTAAGTAATTGTTTAAATTCTTTATCTATTTTCATAACACCTTCCATCTGAATTCTGAACTGTTACACAAAATTACTTTGGAGTAATTTATAGAAAGGAATAAAGCCTATCTGATAGCTATCCAAGACAGCAGGGAAACAAAGTAAACATGTTAACAGAATTATAATACAGATGATCCTCAGTAGAGTTTCTACTCTGGGATAAATAATAAAAGAAAATTACATATTTATGATCATCCAGGCTAAGCATTCTTTATTCTATGGGAAACAGAGGAGCCAGTCCAAGAGTAAACCAATCTACAATCTGTAAACATCCCCATCACCTACATTTTGGAATTCCTAACACTAAGAAAATGGGCTTTCCCACTACTTCTACAACTCCGCTGTGTTCAAGTAAAATAAAGTGCCAACATGTTTCCAAAGAGATTTTTTCTGTTGTACAAAGACAATACAAATACAAATAATGGATTCTGATTCTGAATCTGACACAAACTTCCTTACATTCCATTTTTAAGGTAAAAATCCTGACACCTAACTTGCACATCCTCCGTGAACTCGCCAGCTGCAAAACCAGGAAGAGGCGGCAACCTGACGAGTCCACCCCGACTTCAGTACCTAAAACCTGTTCGACTCCGCATCTCCTGCCCTTCTAAGAATTCAATAGAAATTGAGAAGAATTTTACGAATTTTTAAAGAGATGAAACAGTTCTCCAAACCTCTCCCACCCTCAATTCCCCCATCCCAAAAATCCCCCCCCAGAAAGGAAGAGAGAGCTGTGATAAATGCAGAAGCAGTCTGCGGGGCGATACGGAAAGCAAGATGCTGTGTTACTGACACGTATGTAAACAGTTCTTGCAAAGGCACGCACGGACAACACTGGCCGAATGGCGAGGTGGGTGGCCACCAACAGAAAGCTCTCGTCAATAAAATGCCCTGGTTCTCTGAACCTGGCAGGAGGGCGCAAAGAGCAGAAACTGCAGGCAGTAAGCTGAACAGTCAAGAAGCCACCTACGGCAAAGGTAAGCCAACTGACTAACAGCTGTTGACACCATCTCCATTAGGCGTGGTTCACCTGACTACAGATTGGTAATCTGACGTAGTCACCTATTTTAAATCAACGTATTAGCAAACATCCATACTGTTAAAACTACTGACTTCTAACGCCTAACACCTAAGTAATTACTTACCTGTAAGTAAAACTCAGTGGTACTGAAGACTGGTCTAAGATGTCAGAATCATGATTGAATGAGCAAGAAAACCACACAGAAAAGCCTGTTAGTTTACTCGGCAAACAGTATCAATTCTCAGATCAAAGGACAACCATTTTTGAAATATAGACTTCCTAACACCCTTCATCTCATGCTTATACCACATTATGTTTGCATTGCCATTCCGATGCTCCCTTCTACCATCAGCACTGAGTACCAGCTGTAGTGATGTGATTTCAGACTGTTCTACATAAAGATGACCAGTTTGGAGGACAGAAAATTTCCAAACTGCCACTCTGGAGTACATGTGCACAATGAGATTCATGCCCTCAATCATGGGCCCCGTCTCCTTAAGATGCCAATTTTGCAAATGAAGCCCTTTATTAGTGGTACAGTATAAGCCCAGACTAGTAATAAAATTAAGTAAATAAATGTCAGGAAACTCATTTGCCTGGATATGAAATCCAAGTATCAGATCTCGAAGGCTCAAAAGAATCCTAAAGGAGTTGGTAACAAAGCTGTATATTACAGACAAGTAGAATAAAGGCAGCCCTTAAAGAGAAGAACACAAACAATGATTCTCCAGAGGGCCTAGGGACTGCATCGGATTCACCTCTGAGTCACCAGCACCTAGGACAGGGCCTATGATAAAGTAAATACCTATATACAGATTGGGTAAATACATGTACTGGATTTATGAATGAAAGGCCCACTGGCTAGTTTTACCAGTCACACTATTTTTCCCCTTTACCCTCAAATGACTGAAGGTCAAGAAATACAAGGAAACAATTTATGCAAGGGAATCAATCACTCTAGGTTCTCAGCCTTCTGTGTTACATGTTTGTGGCAACTCTTACCCTGGTCAAAGCCTCATTTGTAAGAGTACAACCAGCCATTCAAAGCATGAAAACAACCTCCCATCCTATCAATGTGGAGATACCAAGCTCCCTAGAGAAAAGTCGGTAATACCAATTCCATTGCAATTATTCACTTTAATTTGATTTAATAACAATCGGGCTTTAAACAGCTAGCTCCACTAAGTTCTATCCACAGGGAACTGCCAGAGTTTCTCAGCCACCTTTGCTTTCTGGGAATACGACTCCTATCTAGATTCCATATCCACCTCCTAGGCCCAGGTTCGACTCCCAACTTGTGGATTCCTTCCCTCCTGCACCCAGACTGACTCCTGAACAAACCATAGTACTAAGCTGCCTTTTTAGAGCTTTTAAACCCCTCCCCCCACTGAGTCTGTCCTATCACCACCAATTCCTGAACCAACCATCTACCGTTCCCACTGTCATTAACCCCCACATGGAAGTTACCGTGGTGGGCTTCCAAATCTCTCAGCCAGGAAAAAAGGGAGCCGGTGATCTGTCAGTGGCTGTAAGAGGAAGGGCATATCACGACAAAGATAAAAGCAAAGATAATGCCTACAGAGAACAACAGTGATATTTTATTTACACTGTATCTGAAACATTAAAAAAAAAATAAGAAGCTGCTGTTCAAAGACTTGGTAAGAAGAATGGCAACAAAAGGAAGTAGAAGCCACTCTACAGGTGGCCTCAGTTATTAACAATTTGATCCCAAATGAAAAGAAAGGTAGCCTGTCAATGAATATTTTTGCTGAATGAATTAGACACCTGGTTTTCGACTTCAAGATGTACAACCCTTGGGGCGCCTGGGTGGCTCAGTCGGTTGTGTCTGCCTTCTGCTCAGGTCATGATCCCAGAGTCGTGGGACTGAACCCTGAGTGCGGCTCCCTGCTCTGCGGGGAGTCTGCTTGTCCCTCTGCCTCTCCCCTGCTGGTGCTCTCTCTTTCTCAGATAAATAAGTACCTCAGATAAATAAATAAAATCTTAAAAAAAAAAAGAGAGAGAGATGTACAACCCTCAAATCAGTGTTTAAAAAGAAAAGAGTGAGATACCCAGGATTATTTCGTATTTCCCCTTTTCTAGACTGGATCCTCCTTTTAAGCTTTCACTTTTAGAATCAAACTATAGCACATTTTAACTTCTGTTGAAGCAGAATATGCACTAAGAAAACAAAACAAAACTAAACTAAAAGCAAAAACAAAAATCCCAGCACCCTGCACAAACCGAACACACCCACACACCCAGCATCCACATCCAGAAAAAGCACACTCTTACCACGGAAGGTCCATCCATGCTCTTCTCCGGTCACTACTACTTTCCTCCAAGGTTAACCACTAGCCTGACTTCTAACGGTAGAGTTCCCTTGTTTCTATACCTTATAAAAGCGGAACTACGTTGGAATTATATAGTAGCTGTGTCTGGCTCTGGTACTAGCTATCAACACACTGCCTCTCAACTCCAAATTCACCCTTCAGTACCTGCTCTGTGAGAAGAGACTGAGCTCTTGAAGCGTTTCTCCTCGACAGAGCACGATGGTAAGCTTGGCCAGTAGAGGGCGCTGGAGGGACGTCGCAGGAGGAAGGGAGCTTGTCTCCAGGCTCAAGAGTACAGTGCTTGTGTTTGTTCTTGCTCCTACGCGGGGTCGCGGTGAGAGTATACAGGAACACCGGCGGTATGTTCCGCCCCAGCCACATGCCCAGAGCATCAGACTATTTCTTCATTCTCAGAGATGATCTGGAAGATTTAACTGGCCAGCACAGGCCCTACCTGTAGTTGAGGATAATGAAATCATCCTACTGCCTTATACTTCTTTAAGATAAATTCTCCCAGGTACTTAATATTATTTAATACCTGATATATTTTCTGTTATCTCCTGAGTTTTCTATGTTCTGTATTTCCCTTAATTTGCAAAGTCAAAAGTGGAACTAAGTACTTTAGCTGGTTAAAGCAGTTATCATCCCTTAATAACATCCATTGGAAACCAAGTCAAATCTTACAGTGAAATGTCCAAAGCACTCCTATTAAAAAGTCAGGAAAAAGACAAGGATGCCCTCCATCAAGAGCTGCTCTGGACATTCTAGAGAATATGTGGAAAAGCTATGAGATGTGTAACTTGACAGAAAGATACAGAATTATTATTTATTTATGATGTGACTCCTTCATTTATAAGCCCAAGAAACAACTTAAAAATTATGAGAAGAAAAAGACGATTTTGCAAAATGGTCAGTAAAAAATGTATTTATACAAATGTCCATAACCCAGTGGGAAGAAGCCTCAAGCTTTCCTCATGTGTGCAGCTGCTGCTGTTCACATCCTACATACCAAGGGAAACCAGCTCTACCGCTCTGCCTCTGATTACCTATTGAAGGGACGAGGACCAGGGTAAAGGCCACTTACACAGGCCAGGCATGAAACGGCCAACCTCCTCCAGTTTAGCACCATAATGGAACTGACCCAATCAGCCGAAAGGCCATGCAAGGACAGCGCATGCTCAGCGTATCTTTATTAACCTAATTCTTTATGTCCAACATAATATTCATCTTGAAATTCTATTTTACCAAATTCAACCCCTTATCAATTTTCTCCCTCTCATTTTTGGGGTTTATTGTTTCTAAGTGAGGAGCAGCCTACCTCACTCAGGAACCAGCCAGAGAAGATATGCAGGACAGTCTCCAATGAAACTGAAGAAGTGACCATTTCTTCAACTGTAAAATGAAATTGTTTGACCTGAGATTTTGAAAATCCTTTCCTAGGGATCCTATGCTCTAAAATCCTATACTTCTACGACCTCTGTACACAGAATAACTACATAGCAAGAGAGAAAAAAAAAAACTATGTAATGGGAATCCTGCAAAAACATTACTATGTTCTCTATTTTACTGTGTTTTCCATTCTCTAGGGAATAAGAAAGCTGGGTAAGAAATTCTAACCACACCCCCCCCCGCCCCCAACCAAGAAAAACTTACTAAAAAGGAAGGGCTGCACTGAAGTCAAGAAGATGATTCAGAAAATGTTTCTGTTTTAGAAGCCATGAACGTTCTTTCTAAAACATGCTAAGTACTTTAAGAAATTCTCTAAATTTGGGAAAAATTAGTGACGCAACAATTACCAAAATTATATACAATGCCAACATTTGAATCTGTAAACAGAATAAATAAAATTAAGAAACATGTTGTCTTTAAGTCCATCCTCTCTCTCACTCCTAGAGAATCAGTCCCTTGAGGACTTTCCTATTAAATTTTACCAGTGGCACACAACTGCTTGAAGCTTCAAACGCAGAGTGAAAGACACTGGCTAGGGGCACCTGGGTGGCTCAGTGGGTTAAGGCCTCTGCCTTCAGCTCAGGTCATGATCCCAGGGTCCTGGGATCGAGCCCCGCATCGGGCTCTCTGCTCGGCGTGGGGCCTGCTTCCTCCTCTCTCTGTCTGCCTCTCTGCCTACTTGTGATCTTCGTCTGTCAAATAAATAAATAAAATCTTAAAAAAAAAAAAAAAAAAAAGAAAGAAAGACACTGGCTAAATCCTTCTCTTTTGGCTCCTGACTTGAGAAAGCTTCCTCATTAGTTCTGCATTAACACATCCCTGCCAATGATATCCAACTGTTCAAACCATAAGATTTTTTTTACAATATTCAGATTCTTGAGGATTTAGACATTTTCTTACCCAGATTAACCTCTTATCAAACTAATACAAAATAAGCACAGTTCAAACATAAAAACATAAAGGTAGAGATTTTCTTGTGAAAGAACATGATGCTCAAATTATTCATTGTTCTCATCTGAAATGACATTCGATAGAAATAAATTCACTTGCTAGAGTAACGACAGAAAGAAGGACAGAATAAGTGGAGAAAATTACTGAAATTTATTAAAATATGAGACACATTACCTCAATTTAAGAAAAAAATCACTTAGCAGTGACCAAAGATAAACTTGGGCAAGACAGTTTACACAGTGCCTCCTGACTCTTGGTTCTATAATCAATATCTATGACTGCTACTTACTGTGATTTGGAGAATTTGAAAAACTATTTCTATGGTATTGAATACTAGCTATATGGCGTTCTGCTCCAAAAATAACCTAAAATGTGTAGGTAAGATCCGGATGAATGGTTAGAATGCAAGCAACTTGAACTTCAGGCAAAAAGGGTCCAAAGGCCAGAGCAGTATCCTGTGTGAATCTGACTGTGACGGGAAGCTGTCTGCTAGGTTTCCCTTGGGACCTCGCCATCTATTCTGACCTCGTAAGTCCCTCTACCCAAGATGATATTATTAGAGTCAGGAGGCTGTTTCTACCTCCACCTAAAGTTAAGAGATTCAAAAAAGGTCTCAGAGTCAAAAGACCTTTAAAAAAAAAAAGATTTTTATTTATATATTTGACAGACAGAAGGATTTATTTATTTGACAGCTAGAGAAGGAACACGGCAGAGGGAGTGGCAGAGGGAGAAGCAGGTCCCCCACAGAGCAGGGAGCCCAACGCAGGAGTCAATCCCAGGACCCTGGGATCATGACCTCAGCCAAAGGCAGACATAGAGGCTTAGCTTAATGGCTTAACGATTGAGCCACCCAGGCGCCCCCCAGAAAGACCTTCTTAAGGGGAAAACTCTACATATTTGTTCTTCCATGTGGACATAGATGTTATCTTTCTCTCTCTATATATATACACACACACAAACAGGCAAACAAAATACATATATATGTAGATTATTTACATACAAATAGATTATCCTCCAGGACTAGTAGAGGACCATACACTTGAGATATTTTTCTAGTAACAGAGACACTACCTAACCCACTCCGTCCTTCTGTTACAGCAGAGCATAAATTCTACTACAGCAGAGCATAAATCCTACAACCAGACTATCTAGGTCCAAATCCAGGCCCTTGCCATTCATTAGCTGTATGACCAGGACAAATCATTTAATCTCTCTACCTCATTTTCCTCGTATGTAAAACGGCTGATAATCACGTGAGAACTGAATAAATTAGTATACACAAATTAAAAAGTATAGTGTCTGACACGCAGGAAATACTTTATAATGTCAACTATTTCTATTGATATTATAGAACAGCCTTCTAGGTAGGCTTACCAAAAAAAAAAAAAAAGAAAGAAAAAAAAATACCCCATAAAACAAAAACCAAAAAACATTGTGACCCCAACAGTGAGAAGAAATGACCTACATGGATTCAAGTGACCTATATGGATTCATGACCCATAATCCCCAAACAAAGTAATCTCAGAATTTTATTATCCTTGGAGCAAAACCCAGTGTAGATAAAAATACTTCACAAACACATAATAATCTGAAAGCAGGAATCTAACTCAAAATCTGTTCCCATAAAACCTTTTAAGGACAACTTATTCAAAAACAAATTTACTTAGCAATAAATTTTAGCTAAACACACAACTTTTAAACATTCTTTTCTACACATGTCCTTTACTAGCCATAATCAGAGAAAAAATATATTTTGCACAAGTTTCCAGACACCTCAGAGTTTACTTGCAGTTTTTTTCCAAAGTTCTTAATTAAAAATTTTCCTTTCCTTTTCTACAAGTTTCTCACATCTTCTTAAAATGTTAACAATAGTGAAACAAATGATGCAGGCCATAATCACCAATGAATGTTAAATGAAAACCATTAGCTGGAAGGTACAGACCTGGAAATCTGTAGGTTGTCACAATGTCACCCCATGGATTTTGTTGGTCAAATGGGGAGGAAAAACACCTGACAACAAAAGGCTAGGCCAACATGAGCCCACCAATCAATCTTAGTATACAAAGTAGGACAATCAACATGGTCTTTGAATGTGAAAGGCAGTTTAATACACCACGTACAAATAATAAAAAATACGAATGATTATAAAAAGTTAAGCCTCCAAATCTAACTAACTGTTTACAAGGAAACATGGGAAAAGAATAGCATGTTACACAACACGTGGAGGAGGGGAATAACCCAGTTTCTTCAATAAATAAATGGCATAAGCAAAAAAAGAAAAAAAAAGAAAAAGAAAAAGAAAAAAGTGTATTATAGATTTAAAAAGATTAAAGAGATAAATCAATGAAATGCACTAAGTGGATCTTATTTGGACCCGATTTAAAAGAGTCAGGACACCCTGGGTGGCTCAGCTGATTAAGTTACTGCCTTCAGCTCAGGTCATGATCCTGGAGTCCCAATATTTTGTCCTGCATGGGGCTGCTTCTCCCTCTGGCCCTCCCCCGCTCACGCTCTTTCTCTTTCATTCTCTCTCTCTCTCAAATAAATAAAATCTTACAACAAAACAAAACAATGACAACAACAACAACAACAAAGCAGAGTCAACTATAAGAAGACATTTTCAAGAAAAATCAAGGGAAGAGATTCAGTATTAGATAATATTAAGGAATTAGGTTTCAAGAAATTTGGGGGGTATGATAATGGGCTTTTCTATAAAGTCCATATCCAATAGATAAAAAAAATTAAAATAGCTATAGATGAAATAACAGGTTGTCTGGATGTTCTTTAAAACAAGTCAAAAAGAAAGTGAGAAAGGGGGCACCTGGGTGGCTCAGTCATTAAGTGTCTGCCTTCAGCTCAGGTCAAGATCCCAGGGTCCTGGGATTAAGCCTTGCGTAGGGCTCCCTGCTCAGCAGGGAGCCTGCTTCTCCCTCTCCCACTCCCCCTGCTTGTGTTCCTTCTCTCACTGTCTCTCCAACAAATGAATAAATGAAAGAAAGGAAGGAAGAACCAAAGAGGAAGGAAGGAAGGAGAAAAGGAAAGAGGAGAGAAAGGACACACAAAATAAGAATGGCATGATAATTTGTTGTAGTATTCTACTTGTGTGTAAATTTGAAATTTCCCATAATAAAACATTTTTCAAAGGTTAAGGGAAAGAAAGAACAGGAATTCATAAGCAAATCTAAGTCTGGCCACCATCCATTCATGAGGCATGAAAACTTGCAAAAGCCTGTATGTAAAACAAACACAAAAAAAGCTGACAGTAGTGGCCTCTAAAGACAGTATGTGAGATACTTGGGGCAGATTTCTTTTGTCAGCAGAAATTCTATAACATTCCCGTGGGGGTGTGCTTTCGATTAGGCAATGTTCCATTACCAAGGTGTGGAGATGTCTTGATACCAAACTGAACTCTAGCCTCTTCACTCTGAGAAAAGTTGTTCAAGGAAACTGACTACCAAAACATGCATACAGTTATCCTCCGAACAACAAGGGTTTGAATTGTGCAGGTCCATATATACACCTATCTCTTTCAATAAATACAGCTCAGTACTGTAAATATATTTTCTCTTAAGATTTCCTTAGTAACATTTTCTTTTCTCTCACTTCATTGTTAAGAATACAGTACATGGGTGCCTGGGTGGCTCAGTGCGTTAAAGCCTCTGCCTTCCGCTCAGGTCATGGTTTCAGGGTCCTGGGATTGAGCCCCGCATCAGGCTCTCTGCTCAGGGGGGAGCCTGCTTCCCCCTCTCCCTCTGCCTGCCTCTCTGCCTACTTGTGATCTCTGTCTGTCAAACAAATAAATCAAATCTTAAAAAAAAAAAAAAAAGAAAAGAATACAGTATGTTAACACATGTAAAAGACAAAACGTGTTACTTGACTTATTGGTAAGGCTTCCAATCAACTGCAGGCTATTACTGGTTAAGTCTTTGGGGAGTCAAAAGTTATATATGGATTTTGACTGCTCAGAAGTCAGGGACCCTAACTCCAGCACAGTTCAGGGTCAAATGTATTTTTTAATGGCAATTGGTCTCTTTATACTTTCCAATTTCTCCAACATTCATACAAATAAATGTGGTTTTCCAAATTCAAGAAATAATATTTTGTATTATAAAAAAAAAATTCACTGTGGTTAAAAAAAAGTTATTTCAATCCCCCTTCTTCCAATCCCTTCCCCATTCCCATTCCTAGTATTACCTCATACTTGCTATCAGAGTAGTTAAAACATTACCTAATTATACCAGATCTATGGGTCAAATATATCATCTATTTCCTTCCAAAACTTGAAAAATGTATGAATAATCATCCTTGTCCCACATATAGCAGCGTACTGCATTTATAGAAGAGGATACTGTCATGTGATAACTACTAACCCAATAAAGGGGCTCAGTGATAGAGGCACCAAGGGTACCCAAAGCATAATCCTCTCTGACCCACAACTGTGTTTTCCACCCCTTCTTGTTAGCTAAGGAAAACTGTGAATCCAGAATATTGTGCTGTACCAACTTTAACAATATCTTCCCAACAGCTGTCTGCCAAACAGTTTAAGTAACTCTCACCAGGCTATCATCACCTTCCCATGATTCCCTCCAGGCTTTATGTATCTATTCGAACATAATTTGATCAACAGAGGTGGTAAAGAAGAAGATGCTGTAAAAACAAACAATAAATAATACTAGAGGATGATTACAGTTTTAACATATAATTGAAAATGAGCTGGGGCACCTGAGTGGCTCAGTGGGTTAAAGCATCTGCCTTCAGCTCAGGTCATGATCTCAGGGTCCTGGGATGGAGCCCCACATTGGGCTCTCAGCTTGGCGGGAAGCCTGCTTCCTCCCCTCTCTCTCTGCCTACTTGTGATCTCTCTCTGTCAAATAAATAAATAAAATCTTAAAAAAAAAAATGAGCTATAAGTGCCTTTGGTCCCAGGGAAGGCTGACCTGGGAAATCTATGTCTGTATTGACCTTATTCCCCTAGGAATAGGGCACACTGTCCCTAGGATAAGAGAGAAGGTACTAGAATATATTATTGCTTAAAAAAAATAAAAATAAAAATAAATAAAAATTGGGCGCCTGGGTGGCTCAGTGGGTTAAAGCCTCTGCCTTCGGCTCAGGTCATGATCCCAGGGTTCTGGGATCGAGCCCCGCATCGGGCTCTCTGCTCAGCAGGGAGCCTGCTTCCTCCTCTCTCTCTCTCTGCCTGCCTCTCTGCCTACTTGTAATCTCTGCCTGTCAAATAAATAAAATCTTTAAAAAAATAAAAATAAAAATAAATAAATAAATAAATAAATAAAAATTAAAAAAAGAATATATTATTGCTAGTAAGGTAGCAACGACTCAGTTGTGTTCCCTTTCTACTGTAAATACATCAAAGGTTATTTCCTTAAGTAATACAGAAGTGGTTATATTTATCCACACTGGGACAGACGGTTTTACAATATTAAAAGTCCTCCTACTGAAAGAACTTAGTTTCTAAGAACTTAAAATTGGATGTGCCTTTTTAACATGCACTGTTAATAATAATTAAATTGGAATGCACCAACTAGCATTTACGGCATTCTTTTTTTTTTTTTTAATTTATTGTATTTGAGAGAGTACATGTGCATGAGTATGAGGAAGGGAGGAGGAGAGGGAGATGATCTCTCCACACTGAGCATGGAGCCCAATGTGGGGTTCAATCTCATGATCCTTAGATCATGACCTTAGCCAAAACCGAGAGTTGGACACGTAACTGGCTAAGCCACCCAGGCACCCTTCAATAATTTCAATTCTACCCAGAAAAAGACTTGCATCTAAAATGTGGTTAAAAGACCACAGAAATCCAAATATAAGTAAGACACTCTGCCTACTTTTAAGAACTTTCAGTCTAGCGAGAAAAGACAAACTTGCTAACAAGTATCATTTGGTACAGCAGACATCAGAACTAAAGAAGAGTTTCAAATATGGTAGGAGCCAAAGTAACTGAGAAAGCAATTACAAGTTGAAGTCCTGACAAGGTAACTTCTGTGAATGCTATAAAAGGAAAAAGATATGAAAATGTGAAATTCTATAATAATTGAAAAAATAATAATAAAATTAAGTTCCTAGTCCTGAAACAGGCCATGAATATTCTATATATACAAATGTGGCAACTTCTCTCCCCAAAACCTATCCCTAATGTAACAGTGGTCTCAACAACAATATTTAATGTCCACCTCAGTGTCCTAACACTAATGTCCAGCAGTCGACCAAAAATTAAAAGATACACACAAAGCAAGGAGACAAAGCAATCAAAAGAACCAGGCTGAGAGATGACCCAGATGCTGTAACTAAGGGAATTTAAAGTAACAATGATTAGTAAGTTAAAGAAGTTAGTAGACAATATGCAGGAACAGACTGCAAATTTCAACAGAATGATAGATAATGCATGAGTCAGAAAGAAATGCTATTTTTGGTAAGTTATCAGAGATGAACAATTCCTTTGTTGGGCTCACCCTAACACTCAACATAATCAAGAATGTAATCAATGAACTTGAAGATAAATCACTAGAAATCACCCAAAGTGTAACACAGAGAGAAAAAGAAGTGACGGCAGAGGGCATGTGCACAACAGAAAGAACACTGAACAGCTTTGAAATATGATCAAATGGGTATCATATACATGGAACCGGAGTCCCAGAAAGAGGAGGAAGAGAACAAGGCAGAAAGGATATTTGAAGAAAAAGTGACTGAGAACGTTCTAAAATTAAAGTCATCAAACCACAGATCCAAGAAGCTTAGAGAACTCTACTGAACAAATATAAACATGTAAGCAGCTAAATAAATATAACTAAAAATAGGGCGCCTGGGTGGCTCAGTGGGTTAAGCCACTGCCTTCAGCTCAGGTCATGATCTCGGGGTCCTGGGATCAAGTCCCGCATCAGGCTCCCTGCTCAGCAGGGAGCCTGCTCCCCTCTCCCTCTCTCTGCCTGCCTCTCTGCCTACTTGTGATCTCTCTCTGTCAAATAAATAAATAAAATCTTTAAATATATATATATATATATAACAAAAAATACCCAGCTGATTCATAGTCAAATGCTAAAAGTCAAAATGAAAATCTTAAATACAGCCAGAGGGGAAAAAAAATTACCCTCTGAAGAAGAAAATTACATTTTCAGCAGCTCACTTATCAGAATTTATACAATCCAGAAGATAATGGAGTGAAATCTCTTAAACTGCTTTTTTTAAATAATCACTAAACCCAGTGCGGGGCTCAAACTCACAACCTCAAGATCAAGAGAGAGTCTCATGCTCTTCCAGGTGCCCCTAGAATGAAATCTTTTAAGTATCAAAGGGGAGAGGGCTTTCATCACCCAGAATTCTATATTGAGCAAAAATATCTTTCTTTTTTTTCTTTTTTTTTTTTTAAAGGTTTTATTTATTTATTTGTCAGAGAGATCACAAGCAGGCAGAGAGGCAGGTGGAGAGAGAGGAGGAAGCAGGCTCCCCGCTGAGCAGAGAGCCCGATGCGGGGCTTGATCCCAGGACCCTGGGATCATGACCTGAGCTGAAGGCAGAGGCTTAACCCACTGAGCCACCCAGGCGCCCCGAGCAAAAATATCTTTCAAAAATGAAGGCAAACCAATGGTTTTCAGACAAACAAAAGCTGAGGGAATCCAATGTCTGCGCACCTGCCCTACAAGAAATGGTGAAGGAGGGGCGCCTGGGTGGCTCAGTGGGTTAAAGCCTCTGCCTTCAGCTCAGGTCATGATCCCAGGGTCCTGGGATCAGCCCCCCATAGGGTGCTCTGCTCAGCAGGAAGCCTGCTTCCTCCTCTCTCTCTCTGCCTGCCTCTCTGCCTACTTGTGATCTATCTGTCAAATAAATAAATAAATAAATAATCTTTAAAAAAAAAAAAGAAAGAAAGAAAGAAATGGTGAAGGAAGTTCTTCCAGTAGAAGGCATATGACAACAGACAAAAGTAAAGATCTACAAAAAGAGGTTAACAGTTCCAGAAATGATAAAATGGGAAGTATAAAATGCCCTTTTTCTAGGGGACCTGGCTGGCTCAGTAGGTTGAGCGTCCAGACTCTAGATTTGTCTCAGGTCATGATCTCAAGTCTTGGGATGGAGACCCATATCAGCTCCCTGCTCAGCAGGGAGTTTGCTTAAGATTCTCTCCCTCTCCCTCTGCCCACCCCTCAAATAAATAAATATATCTTTTTTAAATGCCCCCTTTTCCACATTTTTAATCATTCTAAAAGAGAAATGTCAAAACAAAAATAATAACAGTGTATTGTGAATTTATAAAATATGTAAAAGTAAAATGTATGAAAACAGTATCACACTGGATGTAAGGGGAAAACCAGAAGTATAATGTGTTGTGACTTTAGAAGAGATACTAAAAGAGACAAAGAAAGCCATTCACATAATGATAAGGGGTTAATTCCCGAAGAAAACATAACCATCCTTAATTTGTATGCCTCTCACAACTGAACTTCACAACACATGAAGCAAAAACTGAGAACTCAAAGGAAATATATATATAACATATAATAAAATACATAACAATTATGTATGTATTATAGGTGGAAAATTAACACTCCTCTTTTAATAATCCATAAAATGAGTAGACAAAAAACTTGTAAGCATACAGAAGATAGGGGTAAAGCTATCAACCAACCTGACCTAATTAACATTTAGAGAATGCTCTACCCTGTAAGAGCAGAAGATACAATCTTTTTTTTTTAAAAGATTTTATTTATTTATTTAACAGACAGAGATCACAAGTAGGCAGAGAGACAGGTGCAGGGATGGGGGGAGCAGGCTGCCTTCTGAGCAGAGAGCTGGGTGTGGGGCTCGATCCTAGGACCCTGAGATCATGACCTGAGCCAAAGGCAGACGTTTAATCCACTGAGCCACCCACACGCCCCTAATCTTTTTTTTAAATTAATATACAATATTTTCAAGTGCACAAAGGACATTCATCAATATAGGCTATGTTCTTGGCCATAAAACAATTCTCAACAACTTTAAAAGAACTGAAATTACACCAAAGTATATTCTCTGACCACAAAGTAATTAAATTTGAAATCATTAACAAGAAGGTATCTGTAGAGACCACAAATATTTGGAAATAAAACACACCTAAACCACCCTGAGTCAAAAAGAAGTAATAAGGGAAATTAGAAAATGTTTTGGGGCGCCTCAGTGGCTCAGTTGGTTAAACGACTGCCTTTGGCTTGGGTCATGATCCTGGAGTCCTGGCATGGAGTCCCACATCGGGCTCCCTGCTCAGCAGGGCGAAGAGTCTGCTTCTCCCTCTGACCCTCCCCCTTCTTGTGCTTTCTCCCTCTCTTAAATAAATAAATAACATCTTAAAAAAAAAAAAAGAAAGAAAATATTTGGAATTGAAAGAACATCAAAACAATATATGAAAATTTACAGAATGCAGCTGAAGCAGTGCCTAGAGGAATGATTATAGCGTTGAAAAATTATTATAAAAGAAGAAAAAGTCCTCTGATAAACTAAGCTTCTACCTTAAGAAACTAAAAAGGGAGACCAAAGTAAACCTAAGGCAAGTAAAAGGAAAGAAATAATAAATAAAAATCAATGAAATTGAGAACCAAAAAAATTAGAGAAAAATTAGTGAAACCAAAAGCCAGGTCTTTATTAAAGATTTTTTTTTTTAATTTATTTATTTGACAGATGGAGATCGCAGAGAAGCAGGCAGAGAGAGGAGGAAGCAGGCTCCCTGCTGAGTAGAGAGCCCGATGCGGGGCTCGATCCCAGGACCCCGGGATCATGACCTGAGCCGAAGGCAGAGGCTCCAACCCACTGAACCACCCAGGCGCCCCCAAAAGCCAGGTCTTTAAAAAGATCAATAAAATTCTAAATCTCTAACCAGAATGATCAAGAAAAAAGACAAAAGACACAAATTACCAAATTCAAGACTCCAAAGGGAGACATCTCTAGGAAGCCTACACACATTAAAAAGATAACAATATTTGAGGTGCCTGGGGGGCTCAGTTGGTTAAGCACCCGACTCTTGATTTAGGCTCAGGTCATGATCTCAGTGTTGTGAGACCAAAACCTGGTGTTGGGCTCTGTGCTGGACGTGGAACCTGCTTCAGATTCTCTCTCCCTTGCTCTCTGTCTCTCTCTAATTAAAAAAAAAAAAGAAAAGAAAAAAGGATAATATTAACGTCACGCTGTACATTTGCATAACTTAGATGAATCAGGTAAGTTCCTCGAAAGACACAAATTGGCAAAACTCACTTAAGAAGAAATAGAGAACCTAAAGAGCCCTTCGTCTATTAAAGATATTGAATTTATAGTTAAAAACTTTCCAACAGGGGCACCTGGGTGGCTCAGTCAGTTAAGCATCTGCCTTTGGCCCAGGGCATATCTCAGGATCCCTGCATTGGGCTCCCTGATCAGGGGAGAGTCTGCTTCTCCCTCTCCCTTTGCCCCTCCACCCTGCTCATGCTCTCTCTGAAATAAAATCAAATCTTTTTTTTTTTTAAAAAAAAAGGGCAAAGACAAAAAAACTTCCAATAAAGAAAACTCCAGGCCCAGATGGCTTCAATGGTGAGCTTCATCAAATATGTACGAAGAAATTATACCAATTTTACATATACTCTTCCAGAAAACACAAGAGGAGGGAACCCTTCCTATTTCATTTTATGAGGCCACATTACCCTGACACCAATCTAGCAATACAAGAAACCACAAGGCAAACACAAAGATCAAAACAAAGACATTAAGATCTTTAACAAAATACTAGACTGAACTGAATACAGCAACAGATGAAAAGGATAATACATCAAGACCAACTAGGATTTATCCTGGGTATGCAAGAAGGATTCAACATTCAAAAATCAATTAATGTAATTCACTGTATCAATAAACTAAAGAAAAAAATCTACAGGATCATCTCAATAGATATACAAAAAGTATCTGACAAAATCTGACATCCATTTATGATTAAAACTCTCAGAAAACTTGGATAAAAGGGAACTTCCTCAAACACATAAAAGGCATTGATGAAAAACCTACAGTTAATCGAACTGTATCATTTCCCCTAAACTCAGGAACAAAGTAAGGATGTCTAATCTCATCACATCTATTCAACATCATACCAGTGTCCTAGCCAATGCAGTACGACAAGAAAAAGAAGGTATACAGATTAAACAGGAAGAAATAAAACTGACTTTATTTGCACTTGACATAACTATCAATGGAAAAAATCCGAAAGAATCTACAAAAAAGCTTCAAGAACCAGCAAATTCAGAACTTCAGAATAAGTGGACTTATTTGCTTCTCAGCTCTGGAAAGTTTTGCATGAGTCAGCTTTTCTTCCAGTAGATGATCTCTTTTCTCACATCTTCCCTTGAAAGAGGTTCATCCTGAGAATTCATGCTATAAGGTTGATATCTTAAAACTAGGAAACTGAAAAATGGAATGCAGTCCCAGAAAATTAAATGCTTTCAAGAGCCAAGTTAAAAGCTTCCCCTTGGGTGAACTGATGAGCCCAGGAACTGACAAGCTTTAACACTCACTAAAATCCCCAGATGACATAAAACACTGTGTAAAAGACTTGTCTTATCACTAAGTCTTCCACACATTCACAGCCTCTGTTAGTAAGGCAAGTACTAAGCGCCTACGTATTTCAGACACATTCCTCCTCCCAACACACCCCCAGACACATCTAACCAAACCAGAGGCAGACCCCTAAACCAAGGGCAGCCAATTCCCATAGAGGCCAACAAGTGAGAACAGAACATTTCTGGGGTAGGGGAAAAACAGTAAAAGGCAAAATTGATTGAGCTGTCCTGGATCCAGAACTATACTAGTCATCTATTGCCAAAATAATGCTGTACAACGAAAGACCACAAAATCTTGGTAGCATGCAACAATAAGCATTTAACTTTACCTCGGGCATGTGAGTTGGGTTGACTCTGCTTTAAACTGCGGGTCTGCTGGGCAGGCCCTGTTGCACTGTCTCACTCTGAGGTCTATGCTGAAGAGGCTATAGCTACTCAGGGTTCTTCTCTTGGTGATGGCAAAGACATGAGAGGACAAGCCTATCTGCACAAACCTGCTGCAAACCTGTGCTTTCCTGTCTACTAACATGCCATTGGGCAAAAGCAATCATCCAGCCAACCCTAAAATCAAGGGATAGGGATATCATTCCATCCAGGAACTATGGCAAGGGTCTGAATGTAAAATACTACAGAAGAGTGAATAAGTAGGGCCAATGACTCAGTCTACTACACCATTTCACACCACTTTTCTACACTAACTTGGCCTAAATCTCTGTTCCTTGCAATTAAAAAGATCTAACTAAAACACAAGGATTAAGAAAATTCTCTAGGGGCACTGTCAGACTACACTGGGAGCTCCTAATCCCCAGTGCAATGTAACCTATCGATTCCATTTCTCCCTTCTTCCCTTTAAGAGGTCAGAAAACATCTGAATTGTTTGTTGAAATATTTCTAATTAAAAGAGGGTTAAAAAAAAAAAAAAACCCTCTTAAGATAGTCAAGACCTGTCTAGAAAGTCGAGTCCTGTCTAGAAAATACAGCAGCAAATGCTCAAGGATTTCCACAGATGGAAGATGCCAATAAAACATGCACACCACTCTACCAAGGTACATAAAATTTCAAATCAATCTGCAGTCCATCCAGTGGCCCCAGATTTTCTATAACCTGAGCTTTTGAGTACTGCCAGCCTCTTAATGGTTAAAAAGCACTTTTCTAGAATAGTATTATCCACTTAGTTTGTAAAAAAGAAAAATGTCACAAACCACAAAAAGAAAAAAGAGTGGACAGAGTCGAATCTAAGATTAGAGTAGAATGAAATGGTAGAAAAGAAAATGAAAACAAAATATAAAAATTTGGAAAGTTTAAACATTTAATTTGCTGGGGGTACAAGAAATACTGTTTACTGGCTTTAAGAGAGAAAATTTTGAGAAAAACAGTCCTGCTTCTTCAAAAAGTAACTAAAATGCTAGGTACACTTTTGAACTATGACCCATTTCAAACAATGAACTTACTCCTTGTTAAGTGAATTAACCATGACTCCGTAAAACCTGTTAAAGGAACCTCATTCCTCAGTAAAGAGCAAAGTAAGTCAAAGACAACACAAATATTTTATTAATAAAACAGAAATTAGAGCCACAACGTACACTTCCTTTGACTGCTGTCCAAAGATTTTTAAATGCTTACTTCCGACCCAGACCATCCTGGCAAAATGGAATTCATAGTCAACCAGCCCCCCACTAAGGGGTGGGACAAAAAGGCCTTGGAACTGCACTGGCAGTAACAGGGATGCAACATGAAAACACCGGGGTATGCCAGGACTTCCCAAGATCCCTGCCTCTCATCAGGCTAGGGCTAATACGAGTCGAGTAGATGTGAGCGAACACATCTCATTCAACTCTGCGTAAGTTCTCTTAATACCCTAGAAGCTTTAAAGATCTAATTCTGGAACAGGGTCTTTGAACAGCGACTCTGGGACACAGACCATTATAACACCACTATAATAAATACCATTACCTTGAAAAAGCAAAAACTTCCAGTTATCACATATGTATAACAGGCCTCATCTGCTACCACAGAATTCCAGTGCAGATTACAACAAAAGCAGTCCTAATAAGAGTTCTCTGTCTCCAAACAAACTTAAGGCATGACTCTCTAAAAGCACTTTCAAGAGATTTTATCAACAGAAAGAAAAATCCCCACCCACCACAGGAGAAAATTCAAAATAAAATCCTTCTACAGACAACAATTTCCTGCCCCCAGGAGGAGGAAGATTGAGGTGATCTGAATTAGAAATGACTCTCTGATATTCAAACATTTTGATAAGGAGAATGCCAAGGCTGTTTAATGCCAGCCCAGTCAGAGAAAATGGTCAGGTGATAGATCAGAGGGATATGATTTGTTCAGCCCAGGAACAGATTATCTCAAGTTATGAAAGTCATGGGGTACCTGGGTGGCTCAGTTGGTTAAGCGTCTGCTTTTGACTCGGGTCGTGATCCCAGGGTCCTGGGATCAAGCCCCAGCTCCATGCCCAGCGAGGAGTCTTCTTCTCCCTCTCCCTCTGCCCCTCCCCTTGCTCATGCTCACAAGCACACTATCTCCGTCAAACAAATACATAAAATCTCTATTTTTAAAAGATTTTATTATTTATTTGACAGAGCAAGAGAGCACAAGCAGGGGGAGCAGCAGAAAGAGAGGGAGGAGCAGGCTCCCTCCCAAGCAAGGAGCCTGATGCGGGGTTCGATCCCAGGGTTCACAACCTGAGCTGAAGGTAGACACTTAGCCATCTGAGCCACCCCAGCGCCCAAACACATAAAGTCTTAAAAAAAAAAAAAAGTTATGAAAGCTATGAAACTATCTTCTTTGTGATGGCTATCTGGCCTTCACCGTTTAGGTTCTTTTCTTCCTAGTTCCTATTTTCACCCTTCATTAAGGGATAAAATACCATAGTCTTAATGGTGTTAGACATAGCAGCCAAGGCTCACAGGTCTGTGTGTGCCCGTGGGCCACTATGAACTTAAGAGACAGCCACTGAGGAGCAAGCCCAGCCCTCAGAGGGTTATACCAGACTGGTCTACAACCTGCTTTTCCTGGTGCTGTCCTTGCCCACCCCCCACCCCACTCTTCACCCCTGCACAGCCCAACAACATTATGGCAACTTCTCAAACATCAGTGTTATGAAATGAATCATGTAACCCCCTCCACACACCAAATTCATATGCTTAAGCCCTAATTCCCAGTACATCAGAATGTGACTGTATTTGAAGAAAGGGCCATTAAATAGGTAATTAAGTTCAAATGGGGTCATTGGAGTGGGCCCTAGTCCAATACAGCTGGTCTCCTTTTTAAGGAGAGATTAGGATGGCACCTGGGTGGCTCAGTGGGTTAAACCTCTGTCTTTGGCTCAGGTCAGGATCTCAGGGTCCTGGGATGGACTCCTGCATTGGGCTCTCTGCTCAGCAGGGAGCCTGCTTCCATCTCTCTCTCTCTCTCTGCCTCTCTGATTACTTGTGATCTCTCTGTCAAATAAATAAATCAAATCCTTAAAAAAAAAATTAGGACATAGCACAGAGAAAAGCCCATGTGGGGACAATGGTGAGAAGGAGGACTGCAAGCCAAGGAGGGTCTTCAGAAACCAAACCTGCCACCTTGATCTTGGGACTTCTAGCCTCCAGTTGTGAGAAAATTCATTTCTGTGAAAGCCACCCAGTCAGGGTATTTTGTTATGGTAGCCCCAGCAACATTTGGAACACATTTTGCTACAAAATGCCATGACTGAGGACAGACCCTGCATTTAAAATCCACCCTCAGGGAATTTTTTCCAAAGATTTGGAGCAGAGGCACGTGGGGGAGGGGCAGAGGGAGAGAATCTTCAAGCAGACTCCCCACTGAGCCCGGAGCTCAACCAGGCCTCCACCTCTGGTCTCGTTCTCATGGCCCCTGAGATCATGACCTGAGCCAAAACCAAGAGTCAGGTGCTTAATCGACTGAGCCACCCAGCGGCCTCACCTCAGGGAATTTGTGATGGCTTTATGGGACATCTCGAGTCATCTCAAATATCGAAAAAATATCACCTTCATAATAAGCATTTCTGTAGTTTCACCTAACCTTATAGAAGTCTTCCTCAACATCAACAGTAAAGCACTACTTGAAGTTTCTCCTAAGCTATAGCAATCACCAGATTTCCCTTCCATTCCCTGCTATCTCCACGATGACACATTCACAACCATTCCTAGAGTAGTCCTCTCCCATGGCCCCAGCCCAAGATGGAGGCCAAACATATACACTGATGGTTTCCTCAAAATGTCTTCCCAAAGTATTATTTTTGCCTTTCTTATACCTCTGTATCAATCTAAAATCAAAGGACTCTGAAGACACCATGCTGCTTCATATCCCCACCTATGTCACCCCCTCTGGAACACCTGGAAAACTTCTAGTAATCCTCTACCAGAAATTTCACCTTCTCTATAAAATCTTTCAAAAACCACTTTCACCTCTAAAAGGCGACCAATTCTTCGCTCTCATAATTACGTAAGTACTCATCCTGTTCACCAGACTGATAGCCCTGTGATGGCAAGCACTCATTCTCTTTGGTTGTCAGGCTCTTGCAAAGCACCTGCTATGTGGCACTTGGAAATGGTCTCTGAATCAATGAGTGCCAGCACTCAATGGCATCAATCACATGTGATTATTCTAGGTCTCTTCCTGGCAGGGTGACCAGTAAATAATCAATGCTCCCCAACAAGCTGGGTGAATTTCACAATCATAAGGTTGAGTGAAAAAGCTAGATACAAAACAGTACATCCTCTTTGATTCCACTTAAAGTTCAAGAAGAGGCAAAACTAATTTTTGGCAAAATATATGATTCAGAATAATGTGGGGGAGGATTGGGGGGACATAAGTATTATCAGAAAAGGGCCATGAGAGAAACTTCTGGGGTGTTAGAAATGTTCTCTATCATAATCTGAATGTTGTAGTTACACAGATCCACAAGTGAAAATCCACCAAGCAGTACACTTGAGATCTGTATGCTTTACTGAATAATGATATACTTCAAAGACCCAAATGCTTTTTTAAAAGATTTTAATTATTTATTTATTTGTCAGAGAGAGAGAGAAAGAGCAAGTGCACGCGCACAAGCAGACAGAGCAGCAGGCAGAGGCAGACAGAGAAGCAGGCTCCCTGCCGAGCAAGGAGCCCCATGCGGGACTCCATCCCAGGACTCTGGGATCATGACCTGAGCCGAAGGCAGCGGCTTAACCAACTGAGCCACCGAGGCATCCCAAAGACCCAAATTCTACGTATGGTCTTCATCTACCCTCTACCCCCAAAAACTCAGTGCTCAGAAAATATCTGTGCTGAATGACTGAATTCCTTCTGAATAACAACAATTTATCAACTATTTTCACACAAGAAAAGAAATATCTCAGGGTGCCTCGGTGGCACAGTCGGTTAAGCATCCAACTCCTGGTTTTGGCTCAGGCTGTGATCTCTTGGTCATGCAATCAAGCCCCACGTTGGGCTCCATGCTCAGCAAGGAGTCTGCTTGAGCTTCTCCCTCTCCTTCTCCCCACCATGCCCTTGCACTCTCTCACACACACTCTCTCTCTAAAATAACTAAATCTTAAAAAAAGAGAGAGAGAGAGAGAGAGAAGAAAAAGCTCTCCAAGCAACTGCAATCAAAGCCTTGGTTAGAGCTAGGCTACAAGAACACCCCCTCCCCCAAGGACGTTTGCGTCTGCCCAAAGCTGCAGCATGCCTGCACATGCTACGTGGGCAGCATCTTTCCTTCTTACAAGAGGCTCAAAGCATAATCCCCACATGTACAGCATTACTACTGAAGACTGGTATCCCAATGGCATTTCAAGACATTAGGGGGGAAAAAGGAATTTTACACTTGGAAGTTCTTTCTATTGCGTTAAGAATCTAAACACATGGCAATAATACCAGAAGGGAGTTTCTGTCCATCTTCCCAGCATTTTTCACTTTATTATTCTGCAACTGTCTACCTACCTGATAAACTCCTATTTATCCTTCAAAACCCAACTTGGATGTTAACTCCTCTGGGAAGTTCTTCCTAATCTTACCCTCTTGTATGTTCCTCTCTCTGTTCTACTTACTTAGTTTCACTGTAGTTCAAATATCGGTCTTGTCTTATTTCCCCTACTGCACTGGGACCACATGTATTACCCCCAGCGCCGAGTGTATGGCAGGGCACTCGGGAAGCAGGCAAACGCCTGCTGAACTGACTTGAGATATGCTAAATTGGACAAATCTTACCATTTAAATGTCCAACTCTAGAGTCCTAAAATAAGCGGTATTTCCCAGATAAGGCACAGTCTGTACTCAAGAGGGAGTGAAAAAACTATAAATATTGTCTAGGACAATGTTATTTTTAGTATTGTGGTCAGCAGCCTCTAAGAATGAACTTCAGGGTGGCAACCTGGAGACGAAATGACTTCAGTGAGGACCCACAAGATCCGCCAGGTAAGCAACGCTCTTGAAAAGCGGTATGGCACAGCAGACATGGCCCGAAAGTAATGGGTTCATCCTTTAAGGCAGGCTCTCCAGTGCCCTAAACGCTTCTATGATATGTAAGAACAAGTAACCATGTGACCCTGAACTAGTTTCTTTACTTCTGTGTGCCTCAGTTTCCTTCTTAGTAAAATGAGGGAGTAATAGGTTATCTATAACCCCATACTGTTTTAAAGGGTCAGATGAGAGAATAAATATAAAATGATTAGTACCTAGCACACAGTAAACACTCAATCAAAGTCTGCTTTAATTATTCTGCTCTCTGGAATGGGATGCCTCAGCTTTATTTGGTCTTATCATATTTCTGCCTTGCCTGGCACTGGGGCCAAAATTAGATGGGCAAAATCTACTTTCTGGGGCTTTCTAGCGCGGGCTTCCATGTTTGCACAGCTGATACCCTGTAGCTATATGCAGGGCTTCCCTCTGACCATGAAGATACCCCAACAGAGCAAATCTACGTCTCCTTCTTTACACCCTCTCCTCTGCCGTTCTCCTAATAAAAACTGAAAGTTTCCTATTTCATTTCCTCAGTGCTCTATACTCTTTTAGCAGATTAATGAAAGCAAATTAATCAAAGACACAGATCCTTACAGTCACTTTCTCAAATATTCTTATGCATAAACCCACTAAATAATGAGGATTTCAAGAATTTCAGGCTCTATTATCTAATGTTAAATCAACCTTCCTCCCTACTAATGCCCCTCCAAACTGACCTCTCTTCCTTCCTTCCTCTCTTTCTTTTAAGGGGGGGCAGGGGCTACTGGCACCACAAATCAAAGAATGAAGTTGCCAATTTCACCTTCCTGAGAAGCAAGCCATTGTTGCCACCAGAGCAGTTTTACCTGTGGGCTTAAAAATCTCAACTGGCAGCAGTTCCCTGCCATGAACTCCCCCGCCTTCTTCCATACCAAGGAGTAAAACTGCCAGCCTGGTCAGGTTCAAGGTCATTTACTGAAAGTCCAATGAGCCCAGTGAGCACAGTGTTTCAGGACTCTGCCCACCCCTTTCTTCTTGCCTCTCTGGTGGACGGACGTACAGCGGTCTCTAGACCAGCTAGCGACACCTTGGCATTGCTCTTCCTGCTGGCTGTCATGTTTTTGAAAGTCCGTGGGTCACAAGCAGCACTTCTTTTTTTTTTTTAAGATTGTATTTATTATTTGACACAGAGAGAGAGATAACAAGTAAGCAGAGAGGCAGGCGGTTGGGGGGGGGGGAAGCAGGCTCCCCGCTGAGCAGAGAGCCCGATGCGGGGCTCGATCCCAGGACCCTGAGATCATGACCCGAGCCGAAGGCAGAGGCTTAACCCACTGAGACACCCGGGGGCCCCAAGCTTGACTCTTGATTTTGACTCAGGTCATGATCTCAGGGTCATTTAAGACTGAACCCTGCACTCAACGTGAATCTGCTTGTCCCTCTCCCTCTGCTCCTCCCCCTTTCCCCCACTGCTCAATTGCTCTCTCTCTCCCTAACAAAAGTAAATAAAATCTTTTTAAAAATTTTACAGAACAGGGGCGCCTGGGTGGCCCAGTGGGTTAAAGCCTCTGCTTTCGGCTCAGGTCATGATCTCAGGGTCCTGGGATCGAGCCCCGCATCAGGTTCTCTGCTCGGCAGGGAGCCTGCTTCCCCCCTCTCTCTCTGCCTGCCTCTCTGCCTGCTTGTGATCTCTGTCTGTCAAATAAATAAATAAAATCTTAAAAAAAAATTTTTACAGAACAAAACAGGTGACTTTATGGTATGTAAATTATCTTAATAAAACTATCTTTAACAGAATACAGTGGATACAGTGCATCACAAGTAGTAAGAATAAATACTGAGTATCAAAACCTTTGAATTACATATATGTGTATACTGGGCACAATATATTGTGCAGTTATTATGTGAGTTGTGGTCACGACAGGATTACGAAACTGTAGTTTCAGCAGTCAGATGCGAGCCTAAGGTAAATTCTCTGGGGACAATAAAGATGGCAGGAGGACTCTTCCGCCTACTTTGTTTCTAGGCATTAGACTGCTTCCAGTCTAGGTTAAACTATGCATTTTCAGTGGGGCAGTATCACTCCAAGGGGAAGGAAAGGCAAGGCCATGAACTAAATAGAGACAAGGTCATGATAATCAGTGGTCCTCAAGAAATAGCAAAAGACAACTAACTTGAAAGGTTTCAGCTGACTTATTTTTATTTTTTTTTAATAGTCTTTTTTAAAAAAAGATTTTATTTATTTATTTGACAGAGAGAGATCACAAGTAGGCAGAGAGGCAGGCAGAGAGAGAGAGAGGTGGGAAGCAGGCTCTCCGCTGAGCAGAGAGCCTGATGCGGGGCTCAATCCCAGGACCCTGAAATCATGACCTGAGCTGAAGGCAGAGGCTTAACCCACTGAGCCACCCAGGCGACCCGGTTTCAGCTGATTTAGAGTCAACTATGAAAATCTTTTCTCAAAGTCTCATTAATATGATCACATTTCTTTTTCTTTTAAAGATTTTATGTATTTATTTGAGAGAGAACGAAAGACAGCATGAGAGCGGGGAGGGTCAGAGGGAGAAGCAGAAGCCCCACTGAGCAGGGAACCTGAAGGGGGACTCGATCCTGAGACTCTGGAATCATGAGCTGAGCCAATGACAGTCGCTTAACCAACTGAGCCACCCAGGCATCCACATTTTCTTTCTTTCTTTTTTTTTTTTTTTTTAAGATTTTATTTATTTATTTGACAGAGATCACAGGTAGGCAGAGAGACAGGCAGAGGGAGAGGGGGAAGCAGGCTCCCGGCTGAGCAGAGAGCCCGATGCCTGGCTCGATCCCAGGACCCCGGGATCATGACCCGAGCCGAAGGCAGAGGCTTTAACCCACTGAGCCACCCAGGCGCCCCAACACATTTTCTTTTTCTTAGTGAAGCTCCTGGGCAACCGGAATGGCTTTAATTCTAAGACAAAAAATAACCCTGTTCAGGATAAAGCCTCTCCCAGCCTCAGGAAGATGTGCATGGGCAGGTCTGGCCTGGGTGCAAGGTTCCACTTCAGAACTCTGCCATGAGCCTTGGCGGGCCCACTCCGAGCCAGCCGGGGGGGGGATGGAGGCGAGCCGGGAAGAAGGATGGGAAGCTGGGCCGCCTGTACAGAGGTTTTCATTTCCATTTCTGAAATCCCGAGACTACTGGGTCACACTAATCGATACTGGGATGTTAAGGACACATGACAACTTAATACAATGTACAGTCCTTCACTGGATTTGAGAGCAGGAACAATAAATAGGCTGGAGACGACGTGACCGGTAAGATTTAGATACAGACTAAGTACTGCTTTTATGTCAAGTGGCCTGAATGACACAATTATATTGTAATTACGTGTACCCTCTCAGGATAAAGATGCGAAAGTATTTAGGGTGAAGTGTCATAATGTCTGTCTGCAAGTAACTCTCAAAGGATATGGCTAAAAAGAGGGAGTACGCGCCCAAACAAGCAAGCAAGCGAAAATTTGGCAAAACAGTAACTGGCGAATCTAGGTAAAGGGGAGATGGGTGTTAATAGTACCATTCCTCGTAACTTTCTGTGGGTTTGATGTTTTTCAAGATACCAAATGGCAGAGGGGAGGTGTGAACGGCATCAAGTATAAAAAAGTTTTTAATTTCTATATGTTCCAATTCCCCTCTCTTAGAATAGAGAATGAGGAGCTGACATAAAAATGATTCATGGCATTTTTTGAATACTATACCCATTCAGAAACAAATATATTTGGCAAAGAAAAATTATTTCAAGTGCACATGGCAAGTCAGATTCTATATACCACATGGATAAATTCCTGAATTACACAAATTAACAGAATCCAGTGTTAAGGCTCACTTCCCACACGTTGTTGTGGAAGCTAAACTTTAACACTACTTTAAGAATCTCGGGGCGCCTGGCTGGCTGTGGGTGGAGCGTGCAACTCTTGATCTCAGGGTCATGAGTTCAAGCCCCACACTGGATGTAGAGATTACTTAAATAAATAAAACTTTACAAAAAATACTTCAAGAATCTAGATACTTTCTGGGGATTCTTTAAGTAAACAGTGTATCACCACTGATGGGTTTTACACAAATGTCAAGAGTTAAAGGCAAACTTACTTATTTGCACTACTAAGGAAAGATCGAATGGATAAACCAAATCCATATGCAGACTTATTGTTGAATTATTGAATTTTAACTTCCTAAATCTCTAATTGGAATTATGAGGAAGTAAAAGTGACTAAAAAGTCTCATTTCCATCTACTAGCGTCCCTAAAGGAATTTCTATTTAATAACAAAAAAGGAAAGAAGCAAATGAAATAAAAATGCCTTAAGGTACTCAACTCTTGAGTACCTGAACAAAAGAAAACGAACTTTAATCAAGGCGAATATTTATTGAGAACCTACTATGTACAAATCTCTGAGGAATTCAAAGCCCAAACACCGGTCCTTGTACCTGGGGAGGAGGGCCCCAGGGGCCGCAATTTTGTTGAAAACACAGAGGAAGAAAACTGAAGAAAAATAACAATGGCTGGCTCAGTCTTCCCTTGTCCCTGTTCCCAATTCCTCAATTCAAAGACTTCTTTCCTAGCCGGCCACAGCAACAACCTCCGCATTTACTGACCTGTCATCAGGCCTCTCAAACCACAGGTTCTGTCTTGGGTGGCACACTGGAGTCACCTGGGAAGTTATCAATAACCCAGTACCTGGGTCCCTCGTCCAGACAAGGATTTTACTGGGTGTGGCCTGGGAGCTAGTATTTTCTGAAGCTCTCCAGCAATTCTCATGTGCAGGAAGATTTGAGCACCACTGATCTACGCCAACCTCTGCTGCCCAAGTACAGCACACAGACTACGCTCTGGTCATGAAACCTCTGATGACTCCTCAGGGCCCACACAAAGCTCAACTCCTTACATCCTTTTCAAAGCCTTTCAACATCTGCAATCTACTCCTCCAGGCCTATCGCCCACCACAAATCTACATCCCTGCACCACACTCCAGCCCCAATGAACTTAGCACCTGCCCGCCATCCCTGCGCAGGGCAAGTCCCACACAAAAGGTTCTCCAAACTCACAGACGCCAATCCCCATCTCTGGCTATTAAATTCCAAATCAACTTTCAGGAACCTTTTAAAACATCCTTTTAAAACTCTTAACTCCCCTGAGTAGATGGTCACTCCCTCTTCTTGCATTCCAACCAAACTCTGGACATAGCTCTAATTTGACATTTATCCTGATGTCTGTAGTAGCAGCTTACATTTCTCTCCTTCCAACAGACTATGCATTCCTCAAGGGCACAGACCATGTGCATTTATCTTCAAGTTCCCAGTGCCCCGCCATGGCTGAAACAAACTGAACGCCCAATAAATTGTTTACTAAATAAATGGGCATCACATACTTTGTGGAATAATGATGAACAATATGAGAAAAGACAAAGACAGTTCAATAGGAAATGCCAGGGGCGCTTGGGTGGCTCAGTCAGTTAAGTATCTGCCTTTGGCTCAGGTCGTGAACCCAGGGTCCTGGGATTGAGCAGAGCAGTGGGCTCCCTGCTCAGCAGGGAGCCTTACTTCTCCTTCTCCCACTCCCTTTGCTTGCATTCTCTGTCAAATAAATAAATAAAACCTTTAAAAAAAAAAAAAAAGGAAATGCCAAATGAGTCATTTAGGCCAAAACTGACTTGACAAGCGCAGAAAGGAAAAGAGGGTGCTTCCAGCAGATACAGAGGGGGAGAGTCTCATTAAGACAGTGGGACTTGAACTCAAGTCTCAAAGGACAGAAAATATCTTGACAGGCCAAGAACAAAGAACAGAGAACTATGAGCACAGAAAATAGCAAAGATACGGCTCGGTGCACATGAAAAAGCCACTTAGCTTGGCTTTGGGTTTCTTCAAAAGATACCCTAAGAAAAACGCTAGAAATGAATCATCATATTGTTCTTAGTTACATAAATCTGTATGTCACTATACTCTCCTTCTTCTCACCGCCTGATACATTATGGCTCTGTATATTCAAATACTGTATCACAGCACCGTAAGAGCAGGAACTTTTGTTTACTGCGGCATCCCCCCGGGCTTACATCAATACTGAGCACACAGTAAATGTTCACTACATATTTGCCCAGTGGATGAACGAACATGTTTATTATAGGCCTCTGATCTAATGTTTCCTTTCACCTGGCGGCTTCCTCCCTGCCACACCCAGTCTCCACATCTAAATCCTGTCTACCCTTCCAAACCGAATAAATGCCCTGACTCAAAGCCTTCTCTGATATCCTTCCTCCCCCTTGTCTGAACTCCCAAAGAACACTTTTTAGGGACTACCTCGCAATAGCACAATTAATCTGTATACAGGTATTTATGTATATCTTACCTCCCCTATAAATTCTTTAAGGGCAAGCTCTAGGTCATTTTCCCCCCAGAGAAGAGGAGCCTGTGTAGAGTTGTTCAGCAATCCCTGTTAAATAAAAGGTAAAATTAAATTAAGTGGTATTAAACCTTTAAAATATTAATATCAGAAAGACTAAGATCAGTAATGATTTCTCTCCTCTCATCCTGGCCCTGTGATGCCTGATTCTTTCAAATCATCATATCTAACACAGACCATGCTTACAATGTGCCAGGCATTATTCCAAGGCTTTACATAAATTAACTCACTTAATCCTCAAAAGGACTCTATGAGATAGGTATTATTATAACCTCCATTGCACACATGAGGAAACTGAGGAAGAGGGAGGTTCACACAGCCAGTAAGTGGCAGAGCCAGGATTCAAACTGGTGGTCTGGCTGCAAAGCCATGCCCTTAACTACTGTGCAGCAAAGCCTTGTGATTGCTGGGCAGCCTCCTACTCATGCAGCCGTACGTGGCCTGTGGAGAACATACTCTGAAAACGTTAGAGATGCAAGGATATCTAAGGCGAGGAACGATCCCCGTCATAGGAAAGACGGAATTCCAGAAGGCAGTAAAGCAGGTAACAGATGACAGAAAAGGAATGGAGGTTTCTGCAGTACAACACTGGGAAAGATAAATGCTGGGAAGAGACCCTCGGACCTGGAACTTCAGGAGCCTCGGGAGGAAGGGCTGAACAGAGAAGTAAATAGAAGCTCTGGCATGGAGTTACGGGTATGGAGTTGGTACAGCATACAGAATGGCAGCAAACTTACAAGGTGCTTAAGAATGCAGAGCTCGGAAAAAAAAAAAAAAGAATGCAGAGCTCGGGGCGCTGGGGTGGCTCAGGCAGAGTTAAGCATCTGACTCTTGATATCAGGTCAGGTTATAATCTCAGTCAGGGTCCTGGGATCGAGCCCCATGTCCAGCTCCACACTTACAGGAGAGTCTGCTTGAGGATTCTCTCCGTCTCCCCCTGACTCCTGCCCCACTCACATGTTCTTCCTCCCTCTCTCAAACAGATAAGTAAATCTTTGGGTGCTGGGCATGGGGGGAGGAGGGAAGAAAGAAAAAAAAAAGTAGGGCTCAAAGTGCCAGGGCTACCAGTTCTGCTAGACAAGTAAATAGAATTCCTTTGCCTCCATTTCCTCAACTGCAAAATGGGCTAATATCAGCATTTGGCCATGAGGATCAACAATGAGAATCCAGGTATACTTATATTCATCAGGATGGGTTGGTTTATGCTACAGTTAAAACTCCATTTAAAAAACTCAGTGGTTTAAAGCATAGGCTTTCTGTTTACATCATGTAACCACTTCAGATTCCTTTCAAAAAAAAAAGGGATATTTGCCTAGAAGTGTCTCACATCACTGGCACTCAAATTTCAATATCCAAAGCGAGTCACACAGCCATGCTCAACTTCAAGCATGGAGAAGTGCTACCCTACCATGTACCCAGAAGAAAAGGAAAAAAAAAAAAAATTATCAGTGAGCAGCTCTAACAAGCACCACACCATGAAAGAGCCTTGCACCATACCTGTCACGTAGTCAGCGCTCAATGACTGACAGCTGCTACTATAATCCCAGTAACCAGAAGGTCTGGCAAGAAACCTGTTCTACCAACCCCAAGTTACTGAAAAGCTAAACGAGTATGCAGATGTGGGGGAAAAAAGTCCACGTTATTTTCAATAACCCAAAGGTAAATTTACAAAGGATTTCACAATGATATAATGGAGAGAGATGCCAAAAAGTTTCTAGTAAGCAAAAAATAGTAAACAGGAGTTACAAGAATAGTACCACAAGCCTTTTACCAAGACATAGAAGGGAGGCACATGCCAAAATGTTTCTAGTAAACAAGACATAGTAAACAAGAGTTACCAAAATAGTACTACTCACCCTTATTCATTTAAGACATGTAAAATTTCATTGATATCTTTATTCTGAGAACATTAAAAAACATTACTCAGCCTTTCACAAATTCACTTCTAATCTCAGAACACAACTTCCCCATATTATTCCTGTAAGTTCTTAAGGAAATTCTCCCACAGGGGTTTTTCGGACCTTAACCATTGATCAGGGGGAGACCTACTTAGTAAAATGAGAATTGAATTCTAAGCCAAATTTGGCCATAGACCAGCTCTATGGTCTCACAAAATATTTACATGACTAGATATCCATTCTATCATCCATAAGATGACGAAATTGGACTAGAGGGCCTCCAAAGTGCCTTCCAACACTACTCTTCCTCAATTCTGAGAAGCCAGAAAGATGCTCTGGTTTGGAAGAATCTAGCTGAGATGCTGCATTATGTAAGCCCTGACAACGCTTCAAGCTTCAACTAGAAATAACGGCCACAACCACAGCTATAACAGCAGCAGGAAGGCTGAGTTCAACAGAACACACGGCAAGTCAGTACCCAGGGACAGCCCTGGCAGCATGGAATGCCCCATCGGAGCGGAGAAGGCTGGACAGAGTAGGACTACTCTGTGTAAGTAAGAAGACTGCTATTTGGCCATGGCTTATGAAATAGTCTTTTAGTAACATTTCAAACAACATTCCAGTCCCAGCTCTGGGACCTAGTGACAGTGATGGGAACAAACGTGAAGCAAGGAACCGACAAACATTTTAAACTTGGTATCTGTCAACTATCAGATTTCAGTGCCAACACACTAGGTTTTTCAACTCCTTAAGACTCCAAAGCAGGGGTGCCTGGGTGGCTCAGTCGGTTAAACGTCCAACTCTTGATTTCAACTCAAGTCATGATCTCACGGTCCTGAGACTGAGCCCCATGTCCGGCTTTGCCCTGGGGGTGGAGCCTGCTTGAGATCTTGAGATTTTCTCTCTGCTTCTCTTCCCCATACCCTCCCCACCCCATGCGTTTGCACTATCTCTCTAAAATAAATAAATAAATAAATAAATAAGAAGACTCCAAAGCAGTAATCCAAATGTATGTCTAGAGGTCAAGAACTTGAAACTCTTTGGACAAAGTCAAACAAAAGAGCCCAAAGCAGCATGTTACAAAATGTTAGGCCCCCAGATCAGCCACTGGTGTCCTTTTCAGCTAAACAGAAACTCCTGCCAGGCCAACCTGCCAGGACATCTTCACTCACTCTGAGAACTAAGACTGTCCCTACAGCAAAATGGAAAATGGTGTTGGCTTTTTTTTTTTTAAAATTATGTTATGTTAGTCACCATACAGTACCTCATTAGTTTTTGATGTAGTGCTCCATGATTCATTGTTTGCGTGTAACACCCAGTGCTCCATGCACTGCGTGCCCTCCTTAATGACCATCACTGGGCTAACCTGCTCCCCCAGCCCCTCCCCTCTAAAACCCTCAGTTTGATTTCTGGAGCCCATAGTCTCTCATGGCTCATCCCCACCTGTGATTTCCCTTCATTTTTCCCTTCCTTCTCCTAATGTCCTCTATGCCATTCCTTATGTTCCACAAATAAGTGAAACCATATGATAATTATCTTTCTCTCTTTGACTTACTCACTTAAAATAGTGCTGGTTTTTCATGAACACCAATGGAAGACAATACCTTAATTCATGCCATAAACGAAGCTGACAGACACTGCTATATTAAAAATTTTGCTATTCCTGCAGCCCTATCCATGATCTTTTTTTTTTTTTAAAGATTTTATTTATTTGACAGAGATCATAAGTAGGCAGAGAGGCAGGCAGAGAGAGAGAGAGAGAGAAGGAAGCAGGCTCCCTGCTGAGCAGAGAGCCTGATGTGGGGCTCGATCCCAGGACCCTGGAATCATGACCCGAGCCGAAGGCGAGGCTTTAACCCACTGAGCCGCCCAGGCGCCCCTATCCATGATCTTTAAGGAACCTACTATGAGGGTCTAAACAACATGGGACACTCCTACTGTCTCTCCTGCTTCAAGAGTCACTGCATATATGACTAACAATCTCCTGCCTGAAAACCTAAAACCTGGCAAATATATTTAATAAAATTATGGTACAATTAGAAAAGACTCACTGTGTCTGGACAGCATTTTAAAAAGCTATTTACTTTCATAGCTATGCTTCCTGCTACCTGTCAATCACAAAATAATCTCCAGTCCTGCCATGGACACTGATCAATATATTAGAGTCAATGCTATCCCTGATTTTTAGGAGTTTAAATATGAAGTACAAGTAGATGGGGATGGAGGCAGGGAAGCATATACAACCCTGAATGAGTAGAAGAAATCCTTTTAACAAATCAATTTTTAAATATATTGGAAGGGGACAGAAGACACGGCTCAATTTTTCAAGGGAGGTTTGGTGAATATTATTGAAAACGAAGATTACCTTTATAGAATGCAAAAACTGTCCTCTAAGTAAGGTGATAAACCAGCAATACTTCACATAGGAAAAACCTCCATTAACCAGTCCAAAATGATGAGAACTCCCAATGATCAGTGCTTTCTACTAAGAACTGTAAAACTACAGTATTGCACTTAAAAGCTTAAATCTTTACAGAAAAGACAAAAGCTTCAGAAGTTATACTGCAAGGGACGCCTGGGTGGCTCAGTTGGTTAAGCAGCTGCCTTCGGCTCAGGTCATGATCTCAGCGTCCTGGAATCGAGTCCCACATCGGGCTCCTTGCTCGGCGGGGAGCCTGCTTCTCCCTCTGCCTCTGCCTACCACTCTGGCTGCCTGTGCTCGCTCGCTCTCTCTCTCTAACAAATAAATAAATTTTAAAAAAATTAAAAAAAAATAATAAAAAAAAAGAAGTTATACTGCAAGACATCGTGCATGTTAGTCACAGCCATGAAGAGTCACAAGGCCTCACTAAAACAGCTACCTTGCTGTTTGCAAAACCTTCTGTGACACAGAACTAAATTTATTTTCTGACCCTACTATTTTCTTAACATCAAATCAACTTCTAGATAAAAAGAGGTAAATATAAATGGGCAAATAAGTGCCAACTTTTATTCTATGATTTGCTCAGTCTTATTTAAAGCTATAGGAGTCTTGTCCTATCCTGTATTTTCTAAGTGAAAGAAGAAAAATCCACTTTTGCTGCCCCCACCCTGAAAGGCGGACCCCAAAGTATCTAGACCCGTGGTGTCAAATGCCCGTGCCACTATGTGACTAAATTTAAATGAAATAAAATTAAATAAAATTTAAAATTCTGTTCCTCAGTCATACCAGCTACCTTTTAAGGGCTCAAAAGCCACATATGTGACTAGTAGGTCCTGCACATAAGACATTTTTCATCATAGCATAAACTTCTACTGAACAGCGCTGATCTAAAACAATGTTTCTTAAATTTAAATGTGCATAAAAATCATCAGTATCTCTTGCTAAACAAGATTACTGGGTCTCCACCCCAGGTCATTTATTTCAGATCAGTCTGGAATGGGGCCTCAAAATGTTCATTTCTAAACAAGCTGCAGGATAATGTGATGTTACCTATCCCCTTAAGTAGTGCTGCCTAGGGTTAAGAACTACTTTTGGGGGGTGACTGGCTGGCTCAGTCAGCAAAGCATGGAACTCTTATGTTTTTTTTTTCTCCCAGATCTTATTTATTTATTTGAGAGAGAGAAAGAGAATGTGTAAGCAAGCAAGAGAGAGAACATGAATGGGGGTGGGGGTGGAGGCAGAGGGAGAGGGAGAAGCAGACTCCCCGCTGAGCAGGGAGCCCAGTGTGGGGACTCCAGGACCATGAACAGAGCAGAAGGCAGAGGCTTAACCTAGTCACTCAGAGGCCCTAAGTGTGCAACTCTTCAACTCGGAGTTGTAGGTTTGAGCCCCACATTGGGTGAAGAGATTACAAAAACACAACTTTTTGTTATTTCTCAATCCATCGTGGACCAATACTTTTATAAAATACCAGAAAAATGAATTACCAGGAGGAAAAGTTTTTTTAAGACAAAGACTATACTATAAACTTACATTTTTTAATAGACTCAACAGACAAAACAATTTTATAAAAAATGCTGTAAAAACAGCCACATGTTTCAAGTGCTGTACTTACCTCATCAGACAGTTAATAGACCACAGACCTGCACAGATCTGCAGATTATAAGTAGCCTTGATCTAGAAAAGCTTATTTCACATTTTTACAATTATCTCTGACTCTGCCACATGGTCAAAAAGGATGGTGCCTTGACTTCTTCAGGCTAAGCTACAGGTGAATTTAGACTGCTAACTTTGTAAGAGTTGTTAGACCAAAATATACAAATGAACATTGATAATATCTTTGTGTTAAGTTATATAAAAATTTCTTTCAGTAGGGGCACCTGGGTGGCTCAGTGGGTTAAAGCCTCTGCCTTCGGCTCGGGTCATGATCCCAGAGTCTTGGGATAGAGCCCCGCATCAGGCTCCCTGCTCCGAGGAGGGCCTGCTTCCTCCTCTCTCTCTGCCTGCCTCTCTGCCTACTTGTGATCTCTGTCTGTCAAATACATAAATAAAATCTTAAAAAAAAAAAATTTCTTTCAGTAAATAAAATCTATGATCTGCACCGGCTTACTGGACATAATCTTTCAAAGAATTTCTTAGACTACTGTTGGCTTCCTTGAACCCAAAGTAAATAGTCCAAGCACACTTCTTTGCTCATATGCACTTAGGGAAGGAACAAATCAAATAGAATCCCTTCACAGGAGTCAATGCCCTTCCCCAAACTGCCTCACGCTTAAGGTGTTTTCCTCCAATGACATATCAAACCAAAAAAAAAATTGATTTTTCTTCTATTCAACTTCTGCTCTGGCCCAACAAACGAACTTCTATGAGAAAATTTCCAGGATTTCTCAAGTGTGGTCACTTCCTAGAGACTACTTCTGGAATTTTCTTGTCACTCTAAAATTTTGTTTTACCAATTTGCTTGACTTTTACTTAAGCAAATTATAAAACAAGGCTCTGAGAATTTTAACACTTGATTCTTTTTCCTACGGTAACATCTGGTTTAACAGAACTCGACATATACCCATGTTATCTGTAAAATAAGCTCACAAGCTCAACCAGACAGTAAGAAAAATTCAACCTGAAATTAACCCTAACAGAAAAGTCGGAAGGAATCACATACAAAGTCTGGGGAATATAAAAATGGGGGGATTTTTAATTGTTCCTCTTACAATGTAAGGGGGGAAAAACCCTTTTCCTCCTAACATATTGAATGAAGCACTAACAGAATGATTAAGAAGTATTCAAAGCAAGAAAATGTCAGGAGATTTTGCCATGGCCACCCCTCCAGTCCCATCTGCAGAGGCAGATGGTTGAGGCAGAGAGGCCCAGGACCCTCTAACACTGTTTTGCATTTGCCCTCATGGCTCCTGCTCCAACCCTTACTCTTTTACTAGTGTGCACCATCAAGGGTAAAGATAAGGTAGGGAAGAACTCTGGGGATAACCCTTTGCCTCGATGCTGCCCGGAGTGATACCCAAGGGCTTCACCAGACGGACACCACACAACCTCCTAAAGGCCCAACAAAGTCAGCCTCCTGGAAAAGATTTTGCTCCTAACAAAACAGCTATTTCTGAAATAACCTAAATTCATGATCTTCAATATTGTTTTTGTGTATGGATGGGAATAAATGATGGGGGAGGAGAAGGTAGAGGGAAGGAGGGTGGGAGTCAGAGATCCCTTTGAGAATCACAAAAAGAATGGACTCACGTCCGATCAAAGTGCACAAACAAAATTTCCTATGCTATTTTGTGGAGTTCACAGACACACCAGACTTAGGGGTCCGTGAATCCCAGGATAAAAAGCCTCGACCTAAACAGGTAGGAACCAAAGGCCAAGGTTACCACAGTAGTTAGACCTCCTTTTAACCTGAAGCCTGACCTTCTATATAAAGACAATCTTACAATTAAAAAGTATAGGGGGCGCCTGGGTGGCTCAGTTGGTTGAGTGTCTGCCTTCCGCTCAGGTCATGATCCTAGGGTCCTGGGATCAAGCCCTTGTCGGGCTTCCTGCTCAGCAGGAAGCCTGCTTTTCCCTCTCCCACTCCCCCGCTCCCCTTGCTTGTGCTCCCTCTCTCTATATAAAATAAATAGGGGCACCTGGGTGGCTCAGTTGATTAAAATAAATAAACAAAATCTTTTAAAAAATAAATAAATAAATGAAATTTAAAAAACAAAAAGTATAGAGATTCCATGGGCAACTGGGTGGCTCAGTTGATTGAGCGACTGACTCTTGATTTCAGCTCAGGGTACAGATTTCAGGGTTGTGAGATGGAGCTACACTGGGCTCTCTGCTCATCAGGGAGTCTGCTTGGGATTCTCTCCCTCTCATGCCCTAAGCCCTCCACCCCACTGCATGCGTGCTCTCTCTCAAGTAAATCTTTTGTAAAAAAAAGTATAGAGATTCCAAAAGTAAAACAGCTTGGTCACATAATGTACAAGAAATTTCAAAATATATTTAAAATTTACTGATAAAATATTTGGTCTGTAAAATCAGATCAGTGATACTTCCTACAAGAATCTTTAACTAATAAAGGAATAGAAAAACAGAAATCTCCTTTTACTTTTTTAGAAAATTCAAACCCAGCTTACATTTTGATTTGTGTCCTGAAGTTATCTTAAAATTCTACTTCCTAGTTTTCCTCAAATTTTCAAATACTGTCTTAGTAGGCTAAGTCTTCTGAAACAGCCAGTGGATAAAAGCACCACAGAAATCTATTAAAATACCAGGTTTTCTCCCTTGCTAAAAAAATTTTAAGTCCTCCATTATGACGATAAAGAAAAAAAGTTCATCAACTTAAAAAAAAGGACTCCTCAGAATAGGAACTATAGATTCTAAAGGTCTCAATGATGGCAAATGACAAAAAGAATAAGTGTAGGAGGATGTAAAGAATCACTATTACAAATGATAAAAACCAACGAACACAGGTACTACAAGCAAAAAGAAAACATTTTTCTCTGGATTTTATGCAAATAATTTAGTTCAGAAATGGGAACAGGGATGGATATTTTAAAATAACTCCATTTTACTACCTTCAGGACTTTTATGGAAGTAACAGAATTTCTCAAGAGGGTATCAACGCCTCCACAAAATGAACTAAAGAAAAGAACATTTTGGCAAGGAAAAAGTGACTGCATTCTCCTTCTGCACTTCATGGCTATTAGTACCAGGCTAGGCTGAACTCTTAAGTGCCCTACAAGGACCTCTCCTACACTAGTGAGACAAGGCGGGGTTAAGGGTGCCCTTACTGTATCCTAATTTGCCTCTTCAGTGACAAACTCTTGAAATGAAGAAGTAAAAATAGATGAGTGTGTAGAACAACTTATGTCAGTGAACTTAACCCCATACCACTAAATGTGATAGCACACTCCAGCTTTTGAAGAAATCTTGAGAGGGCAGTTGATGAAAAGAATATTTAAATCCAGCTGATGTGGGTTCAAATTCTGGCTTCAACATTCACTAGCTTTAATAGCCTTAAATAAGCCACCTCACCTCTCTGAGCTTCGGTCCAGCCTCCTGGAGTGACCATGAAAATGGGAGACGTTTGTGCATCTCTGCAGCCCCAGTGCCTGGCTGAGTGCTGGACACACACCAGGTATTTATTCAGTGCTAGTTCTTTTTGCTTGTCTCACAAGTATGCCACATTCTATTAGGAGGAGAAAAAAAAACCAAAACCCAAACCTGTTCTCTTGGAAATAGATATCTAAACCCTAGCTATTATTTTATGTATCAAAGAGTTTTCAATATAATAACCTGCTACAGGAGAATGCAGGCAGTCCCACGGAATTCACTGCAGCTTTTCACCTGAATTAAATTAAAGCTCTGTATGAAGAAGGGAAGTATAAAGTGAACCGCCAAATATTTATTAAAAATAATACTATTTCGGGGCATCTGCATGGCTCAGTTGGTTAAGCCTCTGCCTTCAGCTCAGGTCATGATCTCAGGGTCCTGGGATCAAGCCCCACACTGGGCTTCCTGCTCAACACGGAGTCTGTTTCTTCCTCTCACTCTTCCCCTGTACTCTCTCTGAAATAAATAAATAAAATCTTAAAAAAAAAAAAGAAATAAACTATCCCTAACCTTGTTACACTGGGGGTGGGCGGGGTGTGGCGCCAAACTGGATGGAAGGGAGTGAAAACATAAGTCTCCTCAGTTGATTTAGATACAGTCACTGTCACATACCAAAAATATTTTTGCAGGCAGAATCCTTGAATCCTCTAACCTGTTCACAAGGATTCAGAACATGTTTGTCTCCACTTGGCCATTACCAATACAGAGTCTATCTGTGAAAACTGAAAAACATAGATCCCTACAGTGAGAATCAAGCCTGAGAGTGTGAAACCCTTTTTCCTCATTGTTTAACAGGGGAAGACATAACCACAATCTCTGCTTGAGGTAAAGCCATGCTTCCAAGAAAACCGAAAAACTTGTCTGAAACTTCTATAAATCAAAGAGATCTCTAAGACACAGGGGCCCAAACGTCTGCTGTTTCTGGTAAATTTTCTGTAACATAATGGCAAAAAATCACAAATGAGATTTGGTTTCTAAAGAGAGATGATTCTGCTTGAGATCTTCTTTGGCACTGGAAATGTTATAAGAATAGTAAATCAATAAATATATAAAAAAAAAACTAACTGCCAAAGGACCATCCAGAAATACAGCAAGTGTTACTTGTGGCTCTCCCATTTCACTCCAAACTGGTCTTTCAACTTCTTGTGTGGTTGGCATGAATATATCGATGAGTTTAGAGAACTTCCAACCATATCAATAAATTATAAAAATAATGATAAGGACAGAGTATTAAAAAGCATGGTAAAAGTGATCACACTGAGTCACCGCACACTGTAACAACAGAAAAGTTAAATGTAAAAAAAAAAAAAAAAAAAGCAAAGAAATAACCGATGTAATTCCAGGCAGACTGTCACAGCACTTCGAGACACAAATAATTTCACAAGAGATCTAGATTTATTTTGCCCACGGCCAGACTGCAACAAAAACAGTATCATATTCTCGTTGCTATAAAGGAGACTCCAAAGTTAGCAAAAAGGAAAAAAATAATTATAAAGGTTAGCTTTTAGTAGTAAGTAGCCCATGAATGAAGAAAATGTTTAAATAATCCATCACAATTCATTTAGATCTGCCCTGGGAAGAAAGAAGCCCAAAATTAATCATTTACCACTCCCCATTTTCCCAGGCCTTTGGTTACAGTCACGCATTGCTTATATGAAACCACCTGTTCTGGCTGGCATAAACCATGGTACTTGAAGATTCGTGCCTAATCATTTTTTCATACATAGATCTCAAACTTGCTCTGTCCTGCCAAAGAGCCACAAAGTTCACAAAAACTATATCCCTGAGGTTGCCAACGTGATCTACCAATCTATGTTACCAACAAACTACTGTATAGTGCACAGCCAGTGACTACAGATCTCCAGAAAGGAAGGCAGCTCACAGTTAGCCTTGGGAGCACAGTACTGTGGTCCCTATTAGGACTTTTCTAAGTACCACAAGCATATCCCCATAAGGTATGTCAAAACTGGGGGCCTAACGGGACTGCATTCCAGTATGCCATTTGAGAAACAGTAACTGAATCTCCAACAACACTACAGACACTCTGAAAATTATTAAACAAAAATTTTTTTTAAATGTCTACCTTCTCTGTTCATGGAACTGTTACATCAGAATGAGCAGTTTTGAAGGGGTGGGGAATAAGGCACATATAACAGCTCCAGAGACGCCTGGAGATGCCAAGGATTCACTAGAAGCCTTGGCCAGATTACTAATGGTCCATAAACCCTAATTTGGAGAACACGGGCCTACAAGTTGAAAATTGAATTATATTGCCTTATTAGATCCCACACTACCGAAACCACAGTCACATCAGTCATAACTGGAACTAGGAATACTTTATGTACACAAATATAAGTGCCTGCTTATGTATTTTTAATTGGATCAAATAAAACTGAAGCTGCAAACAAACTCGAATTTCAATTATCTCACTAGTGAGGGGATTTCCTAATAGCGTCTTTTTTAAAACCAAGTAGCTGCCAACCCTCTGCACATCTGACAAGCATGTCCCTGGAAATCTGGGAGCAAAAGGCTCCCGTTACTTCTCAACAGCGAAGAAAATAAATACCCTAAAGGGGACAGATTATTCTTTTTTTTTTTTTTAACTCAAGCATGCAATCTAATAATGCACAAAACTTGGCTGCGGGGCTGCTGGACACCTCCAGGGTTCCAATTTTCGGGGCGAGTGCGCGCTAGTGCGTAAGAAGGGGGCGGAGGGGGAGCGCGCTCCGAGGACGCGCCGGGGCCCCCGCCCCCTCCCGGAGCAGCAGCCTGGCACCAGCCCACCCTCCTCCACCCCTGCAAACAGACGCAGGACGCCAATAGAGCAACTTCTCCGCGGGGGCGGCGGCAGAATAGCGGTCACCCCCGCCGCGCGCGCCGCACGACCCAGCCCGCCCGGGGGGTCCCTCTACGGCCCGCCCCAGGGGGGGGCCTCCGCACGCCCCGCCCCTGCCCGCCAGGCCAGGGGCCGGGGGCTGCCGGGACCCCCGCCCCTCCGCGCGGCCCGCAGCGGCGCACTCCCAAGGACGGCCGCCCGGCCCGAGCGCGGCCTGAGCGCGAGCAGGAGCGGGGCGCGGCGGAGGCCGGCTCCTCTCCTCAGGCCTCAGGCCGCCGCCTGCCCTCCGCCAGGCCGCCCGCCGCCGGCCCCGCTCGGACCCCGGCCCGGCCTCGGCGCCGCCGCAGCCCCTCATCCCGGCTCCATTCATAGGGGCACCCCAGCCCGGCCGGCGGGGCGGGGCCAGGGACCCGCGGACAAGGCCGGCCAGAGGAGGCCAGGGAGGAAAATAAAAAGTTAAGAGAAGAACTTACCTAAAATGGCTCCTGCAGCAGCCAAAATACAAACAGCTATTATTTGGTGAAGTTTAGCTCAGACACCCTGCAAGGACACCCTAACCCAGCTCGGGCCCGCCTTCCCTGCAACGCCATTGGGCTTCGCCAGCCCAAAACACAGAGTCATTGGTCAGTCTGGCTGCCGCTCAGGCAGAAGCCCATTTCAAGCTTGCTTGCAGGGGCGAGTGATGGGCTCGCTCCATTGTGCTCGTATTTGCATGGATGTGATCGCGGCGCTGATTGGACGGCGCCGGGGCCGCCCCGCCCCCTGCCTCGCGCCCCCCCGCCTTGGAGACGCCGCGGCGCGCGGCCCCGCCCCCCGGGACGGAGCGGCGGGGCCACGGGGGCGGGGCGGGGCCGGGGTCCTGCGGGCCGAGGGGGCGGGGCGGGGTCCTGCACGCCGCAGACCGCAGGCAGGGGCCGGGGACCCGGAGTGCGCGCGGGCGTAGAGGGGTTCAGCCGGCAGGTGGAGGTCTCGCAGGTAGCAGGCTAGCTAGCTGGGAGATCCGGGGCTGGCGTCTCCCGGGGTGCGAGAGGATGTGACTGGGGTCCCGCGACAGAGAGAGATTCTGCTTGGGCCGAGGTCCCGCAGACAGAAGCGAGGAGAGGCAAGGGTCCCGCAGGTCAGAAAAAGATGCGGAGAAGCCAAGCAAAGAGCCAAGGAGTTTCATTCTGTGTCTCCAGCCGCATCTCCTACCGCTCCGCCTGGCTCCCTGGCACTCCTGGCAGACGACGGGCTTCTTCCCAAGGCCCCTGTACACCCCAGGAGTTTTCAGCCCCAGGGATCCTGCGGCGCCTTGATATACCTCTGAAAGATCAGGTGTCGAGCTGTGGTGTATTTATGATCAGGCCTATCTCCCCCACCATCCTTGCAGCATCCTCAAGGACAGGGCCCGGCATATGGCAGAGATTCAACTAATTGTTTAATATTCTTTAATTCGTTCGTTAGCAGCTAATTTTTGAATAGTCACCAAATGCCAGGCATTGATGTAAGAGAGGAGATAGAGCGGTCAATAGGACAAAGGCCTCGCTCTTGTGGAACAGGCATGCTAAGGGGAAAGAAAGACAATAAGTAAATACAAGGGGCCAGTAGTGAACGTTTCTATAAAGAAAATATATGGAGCAAGGGAGGGGGAGTTATCCACCTTCCTGGTCCAGTATCCTGTTACTGGCCTCCTCCCCAGGTGGTGATAGTCCCCTGTCCCCCTCCCTCCCTGCCTGCCCCTATTGCAGATGTTTCCTTAGCACCCACTTAAAAAAAAAAAAAAAGGCTGGATTATGACTGTAGAGGCACATTTTACCTCAAAGCAGGAATGATCTGAGTCCCGGTTGATTCCAAAAGCAGTTTGTTGGATACATTTAAGATGAACACGGCTTGACTTTGTCAGGAGTAGCTGTAATGATGTAGCCAAGCCTTACTGTACCCCCAGAGAGAGGATATTTTTAGTTTCTTTGAAGCCCAAGTGTTCCTGTGGTTTCCATCCTGTGACCCTAGCTCCTATCTGAGGATTACTTCTTGACTTCTTGGCAGACACCAGAGACACCAGAGATTTCTCCAGTTTGAAAATACAGAGATAGCAGCCCCCTGCCTCCTGTCTACCTCACTTACGCACATTTCTCTCATTTGACTCAAGGTTGGCCAAGATGCCTCGTGGTCCTTTCTTCCTCCTCTTTCTTCCTTCCTTAAAATATATTTATTAAGCACCAACTGTGTTCCTGATATTGTTCTAGACACAAAGGCAGACAATATCCCTGTCCTCAGGGAGCTCATCATCTAGTTGGGATCAAGATGGAAATGTACACATTGATCCTGAGGACCTCTAGTCCTGCCCAGCTGTTGGTGCGTGAGGATGGAGAGAGAGGTTTGTTCCCCCAGTCTCCAAGGGACAGCAAGCTTGCCCTCCCCAGCCAGCTGCTCCAGACCTGAGGCAGAACCGGGAAATTAGTGGCCACAACCCCTTTAGTCCAACACAGGATCAAGAGTGCTGATGGGGCTCAGGTCTGTGCACTTTAGTTTCCGGAAAGGGGCTGGGCACTGAGTTATATCAGAGATAAACTTGGTGAGTCCTATATGGGAGTGACCCTCCCTTTATGGGAGTGACCTATATGGGAGTGACCCTCCCTTTATGAAATCATGTCCCTCGCTTACAAAAGATGAAATAACATAAACGAGGTGGGGAAGAATGGAGCTCCAGGCAGAGGGAGCAGCATACATATGCCAAGGCACAGAAGCAAAAGACAGCAATGAAAGGTGTGGGAGCAGGAAGGAGGCAAACTCGTCAGACGGTAATTCCTGTTCTTAAACTTGAGAAAAGTCTGTAGCACAGAAGAAGTCAAACATAGAGATACAGATGTTATGTTACCAAATAAGAAATCAATAGCAGTACACAACTGATCCACAAATGAATGGTACAGGTACAAGCAAAGGAAAGGTCTGGAGGCTCCACTCTAGAGGCGGTGAGCTTGACCCTCATAGAGTCAGGTCTGCAGAACAGAACAGGGTGAGTGGAATCTGACCCTTAAAATACTGGTGCAGCAGGGTACCTGGCTGGTTCAGTCATTAGAGCATGCTGCTTTTGATCTCGGGGGCATGAGTTCGGGCCCCATATTGGGTGTAGAGATTACTTAAATAAATTAATCTTTAGAAAAGGGGAAAAAAAACACTTCTCCAGCATCCAGGGACCCGCAGATAGACATTAGAGGAAAAGCTGTCTGCTAAGTGGCTTTTAGCTGAATGCATCCATGGGGATGTCTTAGCCACTACGACACAGAGCTTGACTCTATAGGGCAGAATTGGGAGGCAAAAGGAAGAAGGTAGGAAAGTGAAAAGAACCAATACCAGGATGGTATCTGGCCTCTACTTCTTCATCTGGCCTCTACTATGTGTGGCTGATAGCTTCAGCTGAAGGGATTATCTTCTGAGAAGCCACATGACATGAGGCATAGCATAGCCTACGGGAGAGGGAAAGGAAAGAAGTTTATCTACCAGCTCACATCGCATATTCAGTGGTTGATGCACAGGTGCCAAGTGGGGCTTTGGGGTGTCCCAAAACTCAGTGTTAAGAGGCTTACGGCAGGGTCATGAGGCAGAGATTTATCAGGATATGGCTCATGAAGTCAAATGGAGCCCGTGTAGAGCTGGACACCATAGCAGCTGCCGGGACAAGAGATGGTTGGCACTAAGAGGCCCTGAAGGTCTGTTACGGAGGGGACAGCGATGATGCACAACTTTCCAGACCATATAGTATGTCCATATTTACAGCGGGCCTTAGAAGAGCAATTCTTAGGAGCTCTGAAGGGGAGCCACAGAAGGGCTTCCAGCAATTCTAGAACTTTCTGGTAGGAACTCCATAAACACAGGTTACATCCTGCCTGACCATGTTCTTTCTTGCCTTCCTGCCTCTGTTAACTTGTCTGCTTCCTCCATACCGTGAGCTTCTCTATTGTTCTTGCTTATATATCTGTGTCACAGAAAAGGCTATTTGCACCAGTCCATTTCATTTTCGTCCTAGGCTTGCAGAAAAACCACATTTCTCAGTAATCAGATTGGTCCACGTGACTAAATTCTGGATAATGGAATCTGGTCAGAAGTGATAGATATATCTCATTTCTAGGCATCCCCCAAAACCTCCTATGTGGGCCTCCAGACTCTTCTGCTTTCCTCATTTGCTAGCCAGATGCAAAAATATCCAGTGGAGGACTTAGGGGCCCCCAAAAGTGGCAATGGAATGAGCCTGGGTCCCTGACTGACTGCGTGGAGCAGAACCCCTGTGCTTACCCGCAATGGACTGTGCCTGGAGTAAGAAGTGAACTGTCTTAATGCCAAGTCACTGAAATGGGAGGATTGCTTATTATGGCCATTAGCAGACTCTGACTAATACAGTACTTGTCTAACTTCATTTGATCTGATATCCCTCCAGGCCAGGGATTCTGTTTATTTGGCTTTGGAAGGCAAGTACTAGTGTGTTGTCTGATACATAGTAGGAATTGCTTAAAGCATGAATGGAGGTGAATGAAATAATACATCAGCCTGGTCTTAAAGGATCAGAGGTAGAATACCAGTCAAGCAGGCAGGTAGAAAGTGTTCCACTCAGAATGGCGTAGCATATGCTGAGTCAAAGAGACTGCGGAGAACAGGCGCAGTTCTCAACAGTGCAAATGGTTCGTGATGTGAAAAGGAGATTGCTAAGGTGAGGCTAGAGAGAAGGCAAGGGCCAGATCACAAGAGGTCTTATTCATTACATAAAGGAGTTTCAACTCTATCCTACAGGAATTGTTCAAGGATTTTAAACAGATATGTGATAACGTCAACTTTATGTTTAAGAAAGCTCTATCAGCCTAGAAGAAGGATGAATTAGAAAGAAAGAAGCAAAAACGTAAATTTTTAAAAAGCTTTTATTTATTTATTTGACAGACAGAGATCACAAGCAGGCAAAGAGGCAGGCAGAGAGAGAGGGGGAAACAGGCTCCCCGCCGGGCAGAGAACCCGACCGGGGCTTGATCCCAGGACCCTGAGACCATGACCCAAGCCGAAGGCAGAGGCTTAACCCACTGAGCCACCCAGGTGCCCCACAAACACATAAATTTTTTAAAGCAACTTTTCCCACTGCCCCTAAGTCATTCATCCCATGAGATGATCCAATAACAAGAAGTTTTGGGAGAACACCTGGCCATCTCAGGGGTAGAGCATGCAACTCTTGATCTCGGGGTTATGAGTTCAAGTCCCATGTTGGGCATGGTGCCTATTTAAAAAAAAAAGATTAAAGAAAAAGGAGTTTTCGGGGTCAAGTTGGTTTAGGAAGTTGTGCATACTCTAGCCCATCTTGGAGGTTACCATTGCTCATTCACATATTAAAAACTGAGAGGTGTTGCATTAATGAAATTGGTTAAACTTTAATAATTCTCAAAACTATTTGACCACAGAACCCTCTTTTCATTTAATACCTATTAAAACTGGTATTGGGATTAAATTTGGCTATATATAACAGAAAAAAAGACATAATAACATTGAAGTTTACTTTTGTTCTGCATAAAAGAAATAGGGGAAGCAGGGAGTTCAAGAATGGCATAGCTATTCTATGGGATTGTCAGGAATCCAAGCTTTAATATTTTTGGTTTCATTTCCAAGGTCCAAGATGTCTGCTGGAACACCAGTCCACATTTCCTTGGAAGGAAAATTAAGGTTCTTGGGGCGCCTGGATGGCTCAGTCAGTTAAGCATCTGCCTTCGGTTCGGGTCATGATCCCAGGCTCCTGCGATGGAGTGTGGAGCCTACTTCTCCCTCTCTCTCTGCCGCTCCCCACCACTTGTGCTCTCTCGCTCTCTCTCTCATAGATAAATAAAATCCTTTAAAAAAAATTGAGGTTCTCTCACTATCGAGTTGAGAGACTCAGCTAGCAGTCTGTGGCACAATGCCCCCACAGAGATAATATTCCATAGAACATCAGTTGGAATAAAATGACTAAGGAGATTGATTTTTTAAACATATTTAACAGCTTTATTGAGGCATAATTCAAATGCCATACAGTTCACCACTGCAAATGTACAGTTTGATGATTTTTAGTAAGTTTATACAGTTGTGCAACCACCATCCCAATCCAATTTTAGAACATTTCTGTCACCTCCAAAAGTTCCCTTCTTCCTGTGTACAGGCAATCCCTACTCCCACCCCCTAGGCCCAGGAAACCATGGATTTGCTTTCTTCTTTGTAGTTTTTCCTCTTCTAGAAATTGCATATATATGGAATAGTATAATATGTAGTTTTTTTGTGTCTGGCTTATTTCACTTAACATAATATCTTTGTGGTTTATCCATGTTGTAGAATGCATTTTTTTTTTTATTGCTGAATGATACACCATTGTATGGACATGCCACCTTTTGTTAATCTACTTACCAGCTGATGGACATTGGGATTGTTGCCCTGTTGGGGCCATGATGAATATCACTACTAGGAACATTCACATACAAGTCTTTGTGTGGACGTATGTTTTCATTTCTCTTGGGAAGCTACTTAAGGAGATTGATGTTTCAACTGGAACACATTCACTGAAAGAACATTTACTGAATGTCCAGGTCTGACTTTCCCAGGACTGTATTAGGTGCTGGGGATACAATGATGGGTAAAATGCGGCACAAATTCAGCCCTTGTGGGGCATGTACAGTCTACGGAAGAGACTGGCGTTAGTCAAATAGTCGTGCAAACAAATGTAACATCACAGCAGTGGTAAATGTCACGAAGAACTGGCACATGGTGCCATGAGATCCTGTGCTGGAAGGATGCCCCTCAGTCAAGGTCAGGAAAGCAGAGGTATGCCAAGACTTCTCACCCCAATGAATTTTGTCTTTTGAAGTAATATCCTATGAAGCATGTGCTTATTTCCCATAAAGCTGCCCTTGTACACAATTCCAAGGCAGTTTGTAGGTGTGCTAGTCCTGGGCTTGTTTGTCCTCAAATAAAGTCCTTATGTTTTAACCTTTCAGAGTTTTCTGTTTTCTGATTAGACCATGAATAACATAACAAGTCACATCAGCAAATCAACTGCATTCCTTTGGAATCACATCGCACTGCCAAAACCAGAATTCTCCTGCTGGGTCAAGAACCTTATATCCCCAGAGCTCGGGGAGAGGTGTTCATGGCAGTTTGCAAAATTAAAGTTATAGGTATCATCTGTAAAAGGAGAGCGGACAGTGTCAGGTCTATTCTCCCTTACAGGTCAAAAATCATGTGTCTGTGGCTTGCCACTGAGGAGATCCCCAACGGTGACCCATGGCATATGGAGGTAACTTCCAAAGAAGATATAAAAGGATGTGTTTAGCCAATGGGCAGTGCCCTAGCCTGGCAAAAGCACCCTTCCCCAGGACAAAACTGGCTAAGACTAGTTAAGCCTACAGGCTTTGGAGGCCACGAGATCTGGTTCAAATCCCAGATTCACCACCAGTGAAATTTTTTGATTCTGATAACAGGGTTGTTGTATGGATTAAATGTTTCATTCAAACTACTTAGCACATGAAAACTGCTCAACAGATTGTTAATTACTCCATTATTACCTCCTTTAGTCTGGCCCTCGTTTCTCCCTGCACTGTGTAGACCTGCCCTCTTCTGTTGACTCACTCTTTTTGAAACATACTAATTCCACTGATTTGACTGAAGTCAATCTCTGCTCTTCTTGCCTTTGGCCTGAGGGACATTTTGTTTTTTAAAGTGACTTCTGGTAGTATATGGCTTCCATCCCTCATGATTTAATCTGACTGATTTAACTCGTAAAGTACTGCTCTCTCATGCATGTCTAACAAACACTACTACTGTTTTTACTTCTTTTTAATCTGAGTTTATATATATGACTGTGCTCACTTTGAGTAATGATGATTTATAAAAAGTCATACCTCACATGTTCTTGGGTAGGAATTTTTTTAAACATCGGTCACCTTATGCTTGAAACAGTTCCATAAATCCTTCATTCTCACTCAGCAGTGTGCTTTCCTGCAGTGACAGTTAGATAATTTTAGCCGTTAAAAACTTGCTTAAGCCAAGGTTTTCCACCAAGTCTCAAAGTTATGGTGGAATCCTTGTCCTTGTGAACACAATTCTACCTTCAGTGTAACTGACCAACTCAGAGAGAGGACCACAAGCAAATTAACAATAAAAGAAGCGGCACTTTTTACCCTCTAGGAAGAAAGCACTATAGTTTTTTTTTTTTAATTAATCAGTTTCCATGTTTCTGCTGAGGAAAAGCATGGTAGGCATCCTTATATTGTCCCCTCCTATCCTCAACAGCAGCTACTAGGAATGGCTCGTAGTGTGAAAGCTGTTTGCTATCTCTGGATATTAACTTTCTAGATCGTCTGTAGAAGGGGGAAGGCCTGTCTAGGTAACTTCTCAGAGTTGTTGTAAAGATCAAATGAGCATGTGAAAGGGCTTTGGCATGAACCTAAGAATTATTTTTGAGGGTTTCAAGCAGTGTTTTATACGAGAAGTTAAAGTAAAACCTTTTATGTATAATTTGCACATGTCTTGGTGATGGCCAAAGCCTCCATTCGTAAACCAGTGACCTCCCAATTTTGGAATGCCAGTGTCTTCAAAATCTTTTGATTCAGGGCCCTAGAATCTCTCAACTGCTAGAAGGGATGTCTTCCCAGACCAGAATGCCACTCAGTCATAGAGAATTGTCAGAACACTGCCCCTCTTCATTCATTTCTGAAATATTCTTTTGGCCAAAGCTCCGATAGCAGCACAATTTCCATTAGGACCTCTTTTTTTTTTAAGATTTTATTTCTTTATTTGACAGAGATCACAAGTAGGCAGAGAGGCAGGAAGAGAGAGAGGAAGAGAAGCAGGATCCCCACTGAGCAGAGAGCCCCATTGAGGGCTTGATCCCAGCACCCCAGGATCATGCCCTGAGCCAAAGGCCCAAAGGCAGAGGTTTTAACTCACTGAGCCACCCAGGCACCCCTCCATTAGGACTTCTTGAACGGTTTTGAAAAAGTGTAGACTGTACCCCCAAAGGGCCCGTTTTGAGTTCCATGGAGACGTACCAACACTTCTCACTCAATGAATTCATGGTATCCGCGGGACAAGAGCTAGTCTACGAAGACTTGCTCAAACAGTTTAATTCCAGTTTAAACTTGTGCCCATCATGAATTTTTGACCTTAAAAGTGTATAGGAATATCTATCTATCTATCTATCTATCTGTGTGTGTATATATATATATATATATATATATATATATATAGGAACATATAGGAATCTGGCAGTCATTCAGTCATGGTCCTCAGTGGTCATGTCTTGACATGGTCAATGATGAGGTACATAGCAAGTGTCTTGTCACTAATGAAATACCTTGGAGAAAACAAGTGGAAGTGGGTATTCTTATAACAGTGTCACCCTTATTCATTTATAGTCTAACGTGCTCTCCTGAGCAACAGAGCAGGGGGGTGGCATTTTAGCTGAGTTCTGGGAATGTCACACGGCCCACAGTCTACCTTATCTGTGGCTCAGCCAGTGGTGAGAGACCATCACCAGTCTAACAACTGTAAATTATGGTGGCATTTGTGAATGAGTGGTGATGTGCCAGTTACTGCCACTCTGAATGCTTTGCTTCAGTGATATGTACTTTCTCACCTTATTAGTACTATCTTTTGGGGAAAAGTCTAAGGGGGAAACAAAACTGGTTAAAAATAAAGTGCGTCATGTTTATTTAGTTTGTCCTAATCTAATGGTAATTTTTGAGAGTTTTAAATGATTTTTTTCATATTTTCAAAATGTTTTTTTAAAAATATTTGTTTATTTATTTTAGAGAGAAAGAGAGCATGCGGAGGGGGAGCACAGAGGGAGAGAAGCAGACTCCCCACTGAGCATGGAGCCTGGACACAGGGCTCAACCCCACAGCCCCAAGATCATGACCTGAGGCAAAATCAAGAGTGGGACACTCAGTCTACTGAGCCACGCAGGAGCCCCTCAAAATGTTTTTTTGGCCATCATACTACAAGTGTTTTCAGTACTATTTGTCTTACTCTCCCATGGAGGGGGGAAATCAACCTAGACTGTGAGGAGTATGACTTTCATTCAAACCTCCTTATTGAGAACAAGGATAGTAGGGCAGAAGAAAACATAGAGACACACAGCTCTAATCCAGAACCTTCCCAGTGCACACATTCATATACGGCAGGTTTGCTTACTCTCTTCACTCCTTCTGGGCATAACCAGGAGAAGGGCAGATCAGGGTCAACACAGAGTCAACACAGGCAGGGTTCCATAAACTAAGATTACAGGAAGACCCACTGGCATGCAGCCAGTACAAATTACTACAGGCAAAACTGAGAGAGGCTTAGGATCCAGGAACTCCAAATCATTTGGAGTGAGGATCAGAAAAAGAGGAGATTGAGAATAAATCGCCAGGTAGGATGACCTGTTTTGGTCATTAGGTCCAAATTTTGGTGTGTGTATGTGTGTGTGTGTGCATGCATACGTGCATGCACACACATGTGCACATGTGTTTGGGGTCTTGAAAGGGTACTGCTTAATTAATTAAAAGGTTAGTTTAAAGGTTAAATAAATAGTTAATTAAGGGGCGCCTGGGTGGCTCAGTGGGTTAAAACCTCTGCCTTTGGCTCGGGTCATGATCCCAGGGTCCTGGGATCGAGCCCCACATCGGGCTCTCTGCTCAGCGGGGAGCTTGCTTCCCTTCCTCTCTCTCTGCCTGCCTCTCTGCCTACTTGTGATCTCTGTCTGTCAAATAAATAAATAAAATTTTTTAAAAAATAGTTAATTAAGAAGTTAAATAAAAAGATCAGAGGCAAGGTAGATAAGGGTAGTTCATGACTGATTAGATGGATGGTTACATAGGTGGATAAGTTGATGCATGAATGATTGGTAGATGAATGGATATTGAATGGATAAATGGAAATAATGAAATCAGGATGGATGACTGATATGACAAATGAATGGGTGGTGGGCAAGTGAATGGTTGGATGAATAGATAAATAAATGGACAATTGGATGGTTGGATAGATGGATGGGGAGCTTGATAGGTGATAGATAGACAGATGATTGATAGATACATAGATATATAAGTACCTAAATAGGTAGTGAATGGATAACCAAATTGATGGGTTAGTAGATGAACACAAAGATGAACTAATGAGTGAACTGGATGGATTGAAGCATAAATGGAGGAATGGTATGGTAAGCAGAATAACGGCCCCCAAAGTGTCTATGTCTTAATTCCCCAAATTTTTGAATATCTTAGATTACATGGCAAAGGTGAATTAAATTAGCTAATCAACTGACTTTGAAATAGGAAGATTATCCTGGATTATCTGGATGGACCCAATGTAATCACAAGCATCTTTATAAAAGGAAGGCAGAAGGGACACAATCAGAGAGAGATTTGAAGATGCACATAGATAGTGATTTTAAACTCTGGAGATTTGAAAATTTGAAGTTGCATGTACATGCTGATTTTAAACTTGGAGGAAGGGGACAATAGATCAGGAACGCAGGGGACTCTAGCAGCTGGAAAAGGCAAGGAAACCAGCTCTCCCTAAAAGGACTACAACTCTACTAACATTTTAATTTTAACCCCTTAAAACCTATTTTGGACTTCTGACTTCTAGAACTACAGTTCTTCCTTAACGTACAATGGAGTTACATCCTGTTAAATCCATCATTAAATTGAAAACACCATAGGTCAAAAACGCATTTAATACACCTAATCTACTGAACATTGTAGCTTAGCCTTTCTTACCTTGAACGTGTTCAGAACACTCACATTAGTCTATACTTGGGCAAAACCGTCTAACACAAAGCCTATTTTATAATAAATGTTGAATATCTCATGCAATTTATGAATTTGTCGTGAAAGTGAAAAAACAGAATGGCTGTATGGGTGCAGAGTGGTTTTAAGTGTATTGGTTGTTATACCCAGCTGACTGGGAGGTGTGCTCCCTGCTGCTACCCAGCACCAGGAGAGAGGATAGTATAACAAATGGCTAGCCAGGAAAAGATCAAAATTCACAATATCAAGTATGGTGTCTACTGAATGCATATTGCCTTTGCACCATTGTGAAATCGGAAAATCTTAAGTCAAACCATCATAAGTTGGAGACCATCTGTATAAGATGGTCTGTGTTGTTGTAAGCCACTAAGTTTGTGGTAATTGGTCATAGCAGCAATAGAAATGAGTACATCAGTGGGTAAGTAAACGGATGGAAGATGGATGAGTACTTGGATGATTAAATGAATGGCTGATAAGTGGATAAATACACAGATGGATGGGTGGACCAATGAGTGGAAGAATGGGTGAATGGGTACATAAATAAATGGTTGGTTGGCTGGTTGGTTGGAAGGAAGGTAGAAGAAGACTTGTTTCTCCACTCATTACACTTCTGACACCAGATGTCTGAAGTTTTTCCTCACATTAAACAATTCTGACACTACCTGGAGCTAGTGCAGGTCCCACAAGATAAGGGCTTATCCCCATAAGACTAAACCCCCACTTCAGACACCAATCACAAGTAGTGGGTTCCCAGGCTACCCACACTTCTGTCCAACTTAGCTATAAATTGGAGCTTCCCACAACCCCCTCCTCAGGTTGAGGAATTTGCTACAATGGCTTATAAAACTCAGGGAAATGTTTACCAACATTTACCAGTTTATTGTAAAGGATACAAATGAACAGCCAGATGAAGAGGAACATAGGGCACATTCTGGAAGGTTCTCAAGTGCAGAATCTTCTGTTCCTGTGGTGGTCAGGGTGTCCACCCTCCCAGCACATGGATGGATTCACCAACGCAGAGCCCGTCTAAACCTCATGCTTTAGGGATTTTTATGAAGTTTTATCACATGGGCATGATTAATTAACTCAACCTCCAACCCCTCTCCTCTCCTCAGAGAATGGGGAGAGATGAGGCCAAAAGTTTCAAGCTTCCAATTATGGCTTAATCTATCTGTTCACCAGTCCCCATCCTGAAGCTAATTAGGAGCCCACCAAGGATCACAACATTAGAGCAAACAGTGCTCTTATACCCAGCAAATTCCAAGGGATTTGGAACCTCTGTGAAAGACAATTCTATCAACCCCATCACTCAGGAAATGATTAGGGTTTTCAGAGTTCTGTGTCAGGGGGACGCCTGGGTGGCTCATTTGGTTAAGTGGCTGCCTTCGGCTTGGGTCATGATCCCGGCGTCCTGGGATCGAGTCCCACATCGGGCTCCTTGCTCGGCGGGGAGCCTGCTTCTCCCTCTGCCTCTGCCTGCCACTCTGTCTGCCTGTGCTCGCTCCCCCCCCCTCTCTGACAAATAAATAAAATATAAAAAAAAAAAATTCCAGAGTTCTGTGTCAGGAACTGGGGATAGAGACCAAACGTATTTCTTATTATGTTGTAGAGGGATAAATGAATAGATGGATACATGAATGGTATATGTGGCTAGATGGCATAGATAGAGACGTGGGTAAATGATTAGATGAAGAGGTAGGCGGATGATAGGTAAATGGATATGTAAACACATGGAGAGATAAAATGTGTGTAGATGTATAGATACCTGGATTGATGGATGGTTGTCTGCTGGATGGGTAACCAGACACATGGATTGATAATTAGTACGATGGATGACTAAATGGATATATGAATAGGTAATTAATGACCAGAAAAACAAATAGATACCTGGTTGGAGATCTGATTGGATAGATGGGTTCTTGCACATATGCATGAATAAATAAAAAGTATATTATGCTTAAAAGCAGAAGTACAATCTTTGCCCTGAAATGTGGACTTGTTGACCATTAGAAAAGTTTCCAGTTAGGGAAGGAGACGTCCAGATAGAATGTAAAATGTGTGCAAAGCCCTGATTGCACTCTGAGCCTCCCTCCTCCAGGATGAACCATTTAAAACAAGGGAACTTTGCACTTAATGATTCCTTTATCTGGAATGTAATACTCTTCCTTCAAGTAACTAACTCTATTTATTCCCTGCATCACAACACACATGGCTTTCTCAGGGAAGCCATACCTTATAGTATTGTGTGCCTTTCCTAATAAGTACTTGTTAACATTTCAATTTTACACTAATTTGATATATGATCATGTGATTAGTATCTGTCTTCCCCACCAGACTCAAGTTCTAAAGCCCAGCGGTCAAAGAATTTCTGCATACCATTTGGTCCGCATCATTTAAGTCATGTCTGGCACACAGAAAGTGTGCTTTTTATAAGTGTTTTTTTGAATGCATTGAAACCTTCTCATGGCTTTCTCACCCAAATCATCAGGAAAGATCTTGATGGGTTGCTGGGGCATTACTGATACCATGGTGACTAAGTCCTGATTTACTGATGTAAGATTTTGACAAGGAGAGAGCTCCTTCAAAAGGGAGGAGTCATCCCCTTGAACCCAGAGTCCCCACCATCCTAGAGCTACCAGGGCCCCTGTCTCAGGCCCCGCCCAACCATCTCTTTGCCTTTGTCAGTCTCTCAGACTATTAGCTGTCCTGGAACCAGCAGCCTCTTGGACTGGATGAGGCCCTCCAGCCATCCTCACCTCCATCAGGACCAGCTCCAGACACCTGCTCCTGCTTGGCTCCGGGCAGGCAGATTCAGAGACCACACTGCTTACTTGCAACTAGCACAAACTCTTCTGTCACTGTGATCATCCTTTTCTCCAGTCTCCTGTCAGTTTCACTTTGATTTTCTCAGTTCTCTGCTAGGCTTCAGTTTGAGTTTTGTGATCTATTCTTCCTTTCTGTACCCAGCACACCAAGGCTCTGAGAGAACTGGACTCAAATCCCAGCTCTGCATGAACAAGCTGTGTGCCCTTGAGCAAGTTACTTAACCTTTCTGAGCCTTTTAGCTAATCCACGAAATGGATGCAATAGATCCCTGTCCCGGGGTGGTTGTGGAGATTAAACAAGATGATATAAAGGATGGATCTAGCACAGTGACTGGCAATAGTAAGTGATCATCAATTATTAATTATTAATTATTATTAATTATTAATTTCCCTTCTTAAAAAAATTTCCCTTCTTTCTTTCCAGGTTTCTCTCTTGTTTCTTCCTGTGGCACAATGTTGTCTCCCTTTCTGTTTTCCACTGTTCTGCCTACAGAACATTTCTAGCTCTCATAAAAATAGCACTACATAAAACAAAATTGCACAGTATTTTTATATCCTCCGAATAACTCAATTCATTTATAGACTGGTCCATTTTAGTTATCTGCACATTATTAAGCCACCTGAAACTGGTAAAGGTCTATAGTCAGTGAGAAAATAAAGAGCTAAATCAATACTTTAAAAAAACACCAAGGGAAAGACATTTTCCTGGAGGCCCATGGCCTCATATGGGATGTGCCAGCCTATTGCTGCTTCTTCTGGCTGGAAGACAATGCACAAGAAACCCTTTATATTTTAAATTTGACACAGCAGCCATGACGATAGTGGGAGAATGGATGTCTATACTTCCTGGGAAGAGGGATTTGGCAGGAGTTCCCTCTGTGTTACCCACAGGTGCTCAGATGTGTGTTTAAGTGCTGGAGATTTGAAAATTCCTAAAGAAATGAAGAAAAGAGTGGGGAAAAAAAAGGTTATCAAGTTACTGTTGGTGTAGTTAGTGGAATAATTAGATACCAGTGAGGATCTCCAAGCTAAAGGGAGATTTCAAGATAAGATCATAATCAACTGCTCCAAACACAAGAACAGAGGAAAGCAGGTAGTCTAGGGTTCAAATACTGGCATTATTTTCTGACTTTATAACTTCAATCAAGTAACTCTGTCTCTCTGGGCCCCTTTTCCTTCACCTGTAAGTCAGAAAAAATGTTGCTTACGTTATGTTGGAATGTTGTAGCTGTTAAATTGTCCATTACACATACCTAGAACAGTGCTGGGCACCCAAAAAGTACTTAATTAAGGAGTAGGTATGATTATTAATTATTATTAGTTATAGGGTTTCTGGGACCTTCACCCCCACCACTTATTACTGAGAAAGATACTTGCATAGCCATGGAAATGTTGGGAATTATCTACAAGAAAAAGTGTGAGACTGACATTTCTCAGTAAGTTCTGGATGAATTAACACAACCTTGAGTCCAACTCTTGCACTTACATATAGCTTAGGGACCTGATTTTGTCAGCACTGAGTTTAGGGCAGACACACTAACCAAACTCATTAGACCAATGTATAAGCCAGATCACAGTCGATTAATTTTCTTTCTTTCTTTCTTTCTTTCTTTCTTTCTTTCTTTCTTTCTTTCTTTCTTTCATTTTTTCTTTTCTTTCTTTCTTTCTTTCTTTCTTTCTTTCTTTCTTTCTTTCTAAGTAGGCTCCACACTGGGCTTGGACTCAAGACCCTGAGATCAAGACTTGAGCTGAGATGTCAGACACTTAACTTAATGAGCCACCCAGGCACCCCCATCATAATCAACTAATTTTCAATAAGATGTGCAACTTTGAGAAGACTAGAATACTCAAGTCTGTGTGATCAGTGTATTTTCTCCCTGAGCTCAAATCTACGTTGGAAGACAAGTCTACGAAGACAAACTACATAACGAGAAAATTTAAATCAGAACAGTGAGACATGAAAGATCTAAATGTAAAATGGTTGCAGTCTATGCTACTTAAGCCAACAACCGCATATTAGGATAGCCTTTCCATGCTGTATATTGTGAAACTTTGTCCTCTTTGCCAAGTTAACAAGGAAACATTCATTGATAATTTTGATGATTTAAAGATTTTAGAACTTCTGTATAGCCAAAATACCATAACCAAGTCAAAAGACAAATGACAAACTAGAAAAGTATGTGTAACACATATGGCAATCAAAAGGTTAAAATCTAATATACAAAGAGCTTTTATGAACCAATAAGGAAAAGAGCAATGCTACCTCAGAAAAACGTGCAAAAGCTATGAATAGGTAGTTCATGTAAAAAGAATACAAGTAGTTTATAAACTGTGAATGGAAGCACACTGTGATCATGAGTAAATAGTTTATAAACATTGTCAAGCTAAGCAGAAATGATATTTTCTTATTGTTATTATTTGCCTTTTTTCTCTTTCCAGTTTGCCTCTTTTGGTTAATTGTGTATATATGGCTGTATATTTGTATGTATATGGTATTATATTTGTATATGGTTAATAGCCATTAAAATGTATTATTTTGGGGCTCCTGGATGGCTCAGTGGGTTAAAGCCTCTGCCTTTGGCTCAGGTCTCATGGTCCTGGGATCAAGTCCCACATCGGGCTCTCTGCTCAGCAGGGAGCCTGCTTCCCCTACTCTCTCTCTCTCTCTGCCTGCCTCTCTGCCAACTTGTGATCTCTCTCTGTCAAATAAATAAATAAAATCTTTAAAAAAATAAAGAAAATATTAGTTGCTTTTATTAGTTGCTTCTATTTTTTGCCTATTTTTTTATTGGAGTATCTGTTCTCTTATTGACTTAAAAGAACTCTCTCTCTCTCTCTCTCTCTCTCTCTATATATATATATATATATATATATATATATTCAGGTGTTAACCCTTTATACATGTTGAGTAAAGCTTTCCCCCTTCCTTGGGCTTCTTCAGATAGGATCATGAGGAGAAGCAGAATACCCACTGTGTGCCAGATTCTTTCATATAAATTATCTCATTTACCTTCACAACAATCCTAGGAAATAGGTGCTGTCATCCCTATTTCGCAGCTGAGGACCCAGGGGCCCAGAGAGACTGGGTAACTTGCTCAAGAACACATAGCTAGGGAGGACTATTTGAACTCGAACCTAAAGCCATGCTCTTTCCTCTCATCATGCAAGTGCCTTTTCAGAAAGCTTCAGGCTCTTCAGACCATCACCTAATCTCTGACTTGCTACAACATCTGGGAACCCAGCTGCAGGGCTAGACAGCCCCAGCTCATTCTCAAAGCAACACAAATGGAGCAGAAGTAACAGGTACCTAACATTAGTCACTCTGTCCTTTTTCTAGCATGTTCCTGGACTTCTGAGTGCCCACTGAATTGCCCACTGAATTGCAATTTCCTTTCCCTCCTGGCCTCAGTTTCCATGTTCCTCCAAGGCCAGGCCAAGTCAGACTCCTATGCTTAAAAGAAGAAAGGAACTCATACTGAGCAGGATCAAGCCATCACCTATCTCCCCTCCTTTAAGAGGAAGTTTTATAACTTGATTGAGTTGGATAGTAGAGCTGTGGGGTGAGAATCCACGACCAGTGGATGGGATCACCAGAACCTCAACCAGGAAGGCAGCCCTTTCTTGGGCCTCTCATCAACATCTGTGACATCTGCTTGTCATACCCTCATATGCATCAGGTGTACCAGTCCCATCTAATGACCTGTAGTTGCCCAACAGTATCAGCAGTGGCATACTTCATGCCAACACACAGGCATCTCTTTTCCACCTAGTAAATACTTTGACATCCTTCAAGTACAAACTCACCTCTACCGTGAGAGACCTCCAGACCGTCCCCTCCAGTGTAAAGGATCTTCTGGTTTCTCCCCTCTACTGCGAAGGACCTTCAGATTTTCCCTCCACTATGAAGGATCTCTAGATCTTTCTGAAGAGGCAGAGTTAGTCCTCCTTCTCTGGGTTCCACAGCCCCTGTGCTGACCTCTGCCATAGCCCTGACCAAGTGTTAGTGTAGTCTGTTATATGTTTGGGATTCCCACCAAATTCAAACTGGGATTCCCTGAAGGGCAGGAACCCCGCACAGTCATCTCTGCATCTCCAGAATTCAGCACAGAGTGGGGAATGAATAGTAAGCCTTGTGATCCTGGGGTCTCTCCTCTCCACTCAGCCTGCGCACAGACTTACAGGGCTGGTTCCTGCCTTAGATCTCACTCTGACTTGCTTCTTTGAGTAATTTGCTTCCTTTCTTCCCCAACGTTCTATGAAGATTAGTTTCCGTCTCCATCTTACTGCGAGGGCTTGATATACCTTTAACGTCGTATTACCTGCCAGTGGTATTTGCACCACGAATTCTGCCCGCTTGGTGGGAGAGTCTCAGAGCCTGGGCTTTAGTGAGAATCTGCAAGCTTTTAAGTCCTTCCTGAGCTGGCTGAGTTACCCCAGCCCTGGCCGCACTCCAGGTTAAGTTCAAGACGGGGCTCTAACCCTCCTGGCCTTGTCCATAGTCTTGTGGGCATGAGGCCAGGCCTCCTCATGACTATAAGGTTCAAAATTTGCTTCCAGCTTGACCCCCTACCATTCTGCTCCTCCCCTATACCGCTTCAAGTATGTCAGGAGGCAAATCAGCTGAGTCACTCCGGGACTAGGAGTCCTGCAGCATCACGAGCAAAAGCAACAGAGCGAGAAGAAATGAGCTCATCCCACAGAGAGGCACTTAAAGCAGCCAGGCAGCCTACAGCCCCTGGCAGATCAAGCAAAGGACCACCTAGATCACAGCTGTGTCCTCTCTGCTTTTGCCATTCTTTGGAGAGAAGTGCTCTTGGGTCCAAGCCTATAGATACATTCTGTGGGATCCCACCAGGCTATTGCCAGGACCCTCATTTTTGCACACTTTCCTCAAGATGAGCTGCTAAACCAGGAGATGGGGGACTGTGCATCCTGATCTCTCGGGGAAGGCTGTTTGAGGGTCATTGCTGAGTTGGTCTTTGATACTCATGGACATCCACTCCAGGCCAGCCCCAGAGATCGCTGGATCATCATTTCTGCCCAGAAGGGTTCATGGTCCAGTACATGTGAATGTTAAAGCATTCCAGACCGGGCTCTTGTAGAAAGAAGGATACAAGTAGGGACAGAGAAGTCCAAACAAAGAAGTCCAAACAAAGCCCCCTTGTGTAGAAAGTGGTTGAAAGGAAAGGGCGTCGGCCAGAGGGTAAGAAGAGCCGATTTCATCTCAAGAATTACATATTGAGAAGTTCAGACGGTTGTGATACAGAAGGAGTGCAGAGAGATGAAGCCAGGGGACTGGGATATAGGGAAGACTTCATTTTGAAGATCAGATTGTTACAGCAAAATAGAACATTCTCTGAGTTCGGGTACACAGAAGAAACAATGAAGGGGAAGGAAAGTTGACATGCTTAGGTTTGTACAACTTGAGTCTGAAATGTTGGGTTGGAGTAGAACCCATTAGCTCTGTCTGTTTGCCCCTCTTGGCCTCCCTGAGCCAGGTGACCAGAGGCTCGAGGCCTTGGGCAGGGCCCTCTCAATGAGGAATGACCAAGAGATCTAATCACACCATCTTCGGGATGCTTGGATCTAAGAGATAAACCCAGACAGTAGAGTCGCCTGCAAGCTGAAACACAGAGAAGAGGCAGGGAGCAGAAGCAATGAGGTAGCAGAGACACCTGGCAGAAGAGGCCATGGGGCAGGCAGACAGGGTGCCTGGCATGAAGCTGTGACCCAGTGAGAGTAAACGTTTGGGAGAGATAAGAGAAATGAATGCACTCACCAGAGGGAGAAGCCATGAGATAGACGTGGAGCTAGAAAAGCATTAAATCACAAGCATGGTGAGGTGACAAAGGCAGGAAGCGATGGTGTCCATTTTCTCAGGGAACCATTGGGGATACCTGGACAGAGAACAAGCATTTTCTGTTCATCCACAGCTGCTGGACTCCAGGGAAAGATGCAGGCTCCTCTCTCCCTGGCTCTGCCTCCAAGCAGGAGACATGCAAGTACGGATGAGCCAAGGGCCAGGATACTAACTGAGCCACAAGGCAAAGTCTGAGTCTCCCTCCTTTACGAGTAGCAATTTTCTGATACTCTCCTCCTTCTCCCCCTGAGTGCTTGAGAAGGGGAATGGCTTAGGTTTATTCTCACTTAGGATCTCTGTTTCCAGCTCATCAAGGAAAACCTGGAGTGGGTGGCTAAGTCAAGATGAGCTCTGGAACTTTGAATCTCTACCCTGCTCAGTGTTTTTGTCCTCGGGCTTTGCCATTTTGCACCTGTGGAGTTGGGAGTGAGAATGGGACTCATGGTGGGGATAGGACAAAAAAGATGTTAAAACATTCGAGGTTTCTGGTATCTTGCAGTAGAGACTGTGTACCCAGGGATCTTAAAGAAAAAGGGATTTACTGGAAGAATATCAAATAGCTCAGAGAACAGATAGGAAAGCTGGAAAATTGGCCTCTGAAAAGCTAGGTAAGATCTTACTACAGGGGCCATCCAATTAGGTCATTGCTGCTGCCCCTGGACAAATGCCTCCAATGTGCTGGGCTCTGGATTCCTCCAAATAGAATGGGCACTCCGACACAGAGTAGCCCAAAACATCACATGTTGTCTTTTGAGGTCAGTTAGGTCTCCCTCCAGCCCAGGTCAAAGAAATCCTCCACATTGTTCAATTGAGCACAATGAGAGGCCAGAAGCTCAGAGAAAGAAAGTGTGCGTTCGTCTGGCTTTGTTCTCTGGGTACATATTTCTTTCAAAGTTTCTGGGAGAAGGAATGAGCAGTAGCGGTTGTGGCAGGATGGGTTTCCGGTCTTGGGGAATTCTGGGCATTGTCCAAATTCCATCATCCCCAACATGACTTAACTCATCACAGTTGGCAACCCCAACCAAGAGAGCCCCAGACTGGGACCTGAAGGGTGAGTAGCTGTTAGCCAGGTGAAGAGGTGGTGGTGGTTGGGGGAGGTCCTGGGGTGTGAAAAGGTTTGGTGTATTTAAGTAACTGAAATTGATTCCACATGTCTGGGAAGATAGGCAAAGGAGACTGTGGGGTGAGATTTGCTAGAAAGGAAGGCATAATAGAGAGTTCGGATTTTATGCTGATGGCAGTGGGATGTCATTCATATATCTGAAGTTGAAGACAGACACAGTGACGTTCGTGCTTTAGGAAAGACAACTGACTTCTGTAAGGATGGTAGTTCCGCAGATAAGGACTTTGCTGTGCTTACCATTTATCACCGGTACCAAGCACACAGGAGGTGCTGGGTAAACACTTGGGAAGTGAGGGAAGGCATGACCATTCTGTGCAAGACCATCAGTCAGGAGGTGACCATTAAATAATATTAAATATTAACAAACCTATGGTGGTCTAAACCACAGTGATGGGCTGTGGGGATGGGGATGGAAAGAAGTGACCAGATTCATGGGATGTTTGGGAGATAGAATAAATTAGATGTTGGTAGGGGGAGCAAGGTATCAAGGATAATGTCCTGGGTCCTTACACAGACAGATGAATGGCTGGGGTTGGGGGTACCATCAACCGAGATAGGAAAGGTGGGAGGTCTGGCACAGAGATGAACAAACTCATGTGTCGACCCAACATTTTAGGCGTCTCCGGAAGGTCCAGGTGGAGAATTCCACTGGGAAGTTCATTTCAAGAGGTCTCTAGGGAAACACATCTACCCCCAGAGAGACTATAGGCGGAGATGGAACAATGCCGCTGGAGAGCGATGCTAGGGTCTGTGCCAGCTGTGACACCTGAGCCCAGGATGCTAGGGCCCTGGGAAGTCCCACGGCCCGGACCCTGGCCCTGTCTCTGCCCTTGACTCTGCCATTAAACATTTATGTGATAAACATCGAGGGCTCACTCTGTGGCCCTCCTGCTGTCTTCCCTTCCCATCTCCAGTTCCCAGGCTCACCACTTCCTTATGACGGCAGGGAGGACAGCCAGCTCTGCTTTTAGGGAGACAGCCTGATTGCTGCCCCAGACCTCTTTCCCAGAATTACATAAGCTAGTCCAGAATGCCAGAGCCTCGGTGTAAGACAGCACGGGCTGATAAAACGGAGTGCTCGCATCACGTGCTTATATTGCTTTTACAGTTAGAATTGTAAAACTAAAACAAATCACCTAACAAGATGTTGATGCACATTCTAATGGCTCCTCACGTGAGGAAAAGGATCCTGTTTTGTCACGGTGCTGCTGTCATGTCATTATGCCACTCCCATTTCTTGGGGTTCAGATGTGAGACCAGCCTGTCTTACAGCAGCTGGAAAATAAGCACGGAGGAGGAGGGTTGGCGGGGAGGATGGGAGGGACTGAGTGATTTTTGTTATTCAGTCTCTGGTGGAAACTGCCCTGTTCTCTGGCTTTTCCACGAAAAAGGACTTCAACCACCTCTTTTTTTTTTTTTAAATAATCTTTACACCCAACGTGGGGCTCAAACTCACTAACCAGAGATCAAGAGCTGCACGCTCCACTGACTAAGCCAGCGAGGCGTCCCTCTATCACTTCCATTTTGACCTTGAACTTTCTGATTGATGAAATGTCTTCTTTCCAGCTTATCAATTAACTCAGGCAAAAGACCCTACCGGCAAAGCGTCCCCTGATGGGAACTAAAACCATCCCCTCAAGCAAGAAGGACAGTCCAGAGCCAGCAAGACCCTGCGGGAATGACCCCAAGACAATGATGGGCTTGACCTTCACTGCCCACCTGCACGTACTCACCAACCTTTGCCCCACATTCTCCTTACATAAACCTGGAAGTATTTTCAGCACTTTGCAGTCTTTGAGACATTAGTCCACTGTCTTCCTGGTGTTGGCCTCACTGAAACGAATTCCTTTCTTGTTTCACTACCACTTATCTCTCTGCCTTTGCATTTTGTCAGCAGCAAGTGGCTGGACGTGGTCTGTCTGGGAGCCCCAAAGACATGTGCTTTTCCACCCCTGCATCCTGGCTATGTCTAGGGCCTGAAGGTGTAGGGATGCTGGGCCACTGCTACTGGGGGAGAGGGGTAGTTACTGTATTCCTTCACCCTATAGACTTATGAGTCAAAGAAAGTGCCATCAACATGAACAGGGAAAGAAGGGAACAAGTTCGTGGATTATATTGAGAACATGGTCGAGATAGAGATTTTTCTAGAAGAGAAGGCTTTCCTATTTGCGTGATAACTCAACAAGGAATCAAAACAGTGCATACATTCTGAACCTTACATACTTATCAGGTGCTATTTAAATGCTAAATTCATTTAATCTGAAAAGTTAAATAATGCTGTAACAAATGTAATACAAATAATGAAGCACATGCTGTCCAAGTTCTGTTTGCTTTCAAATGCATCCTACCCTTCCCCTGCTTTGCTCTAGGTCACTGTGGGTTGATCCCACAGGCTCCTCGATCAGCTGGGTTATAGCTAGGTTGACCATGGGAGGCACTGGCAAAAGCCTGGAGAAGAGGAGGAAAGGACATCTAGGTGACAGTGGGGGAAGGAGAAAGGGACATCCCTGTGGAATCCGGTAGGGTTCTCTGGTAGCAAGTGACAGATACAGACTTGGGCTAACTTAAGTATAAGTGGGATTTATTAGGAGACTACAGGAAAAGCCAGAGAATTGTTTAAAAAAAAAAAAAAGCTGAATAGTCAGCTCTTGGAAAGATCCACAGCTCTGAGTTCTAGGGAATAGGAATTAGCAGTCTCTTTAGGAAGCTTGCTTGGAGTAGCTGCGCTACACAGTTACCACTCTTGTCCTTGGATCATTCTGTGCAAGACTCAAAATCCAGGAGGGGAGGGAGAGGGTCCAGCTGGCGCAGCATGAGTTAAGTGCTCATCACTGACCCCTGGGGGTGGAGGACGGGGAGGGGGGGAGGTTGGGGAGATCCTAAGGCCAGTCCAGTGCAATGCAGGCAGAGAAGTTCTCCCCCCAAAAGTGAGAGCAGGTGGAGAGCTGTGTTATTTGCACCCTGGGCCCACAGTAAAAATAAGGAGTAGGCTATGAAAAAGTGGCCCCAAAAGGAAGCAAGAGAATCTTCCTCTCTAGCCAAGAAACCAAGAACCAAAATGGAGGCCAGTCTGGGACAAAGTGGCGATAGCTGGAGACACTGGCTGGGGAACAGATGATGCGTTTGGACTTGCTTCTTGCCTTGAGCCAAAGGCAGCTGCCTGCTTCCAGGTAACTCGGGGCCTGTCAGGGGAATCCTCAATCAGTCAGTTCTGGGGTGGATGAAATGGGGGTGGGGTGGGGCAGGTCCCCAGACAGGAGGCCAAAGCACAGGGCAAGGCTAGGCCTACTTACTCCTTAACCCCTAGGGTGTGTTGGAACAGCTTTGTTTGTACTCAGAGTTCGTGACCACAGGGTCATTTCGCATGCAGTAGCATCGAACCAGGAAGCCAAGTTCTGAAGATGCATCCAAGGCCCCTGGTTAATGGAAGAATCATAACTTCAGCCTTTAAGTGGAATCAGTGGGTGAAGGCACAGGTTCCTGAAAGGGCCTGCGAAGGATTTACCAGGGTGAAGAGGGTAGCCAGGATGCGGGCTTGGTCTAAGCTGTGTGCACGCACGGAGTGAAGATACTGTGTGTCTGGCTGTGTCTCTACAGTCCTGCTGGGCTTGCCAGCCAGACATCTACTGGCACGAGGCTATGAGGGGTTTCCCGGGAAAAAACACACCCTCAACAACGAGGGAACCAGAGAAGATGACCTAGTGAACCAGACCCTCATTCTAGGCAAGTCTGAGCTCCGACAGGGGCTTGGTGTCCAATGAATACATATCTGAATCAACAGATGAGGAGAGAGCGAGAGAGAGGGAAAGAAGCTCTGAGCCCTGAAAAGTGAAAACATCGACGGGAAACCTAGAAGGATTGCCGGGCTAGAGAGCCCGTAAAGCCCTTTCCTGCAGCACAGTACAGCTGCGGGGCCTCCTTTGGTTCCCACGAGGCTCCTGCTACCCCAGTGCCTCTCCGCATCAGTGGCAGCGTCGGGAGGAGGCCATGGAACGCTGCCCGTCGGAGGGTAGCGAGAGCCAAAGAACAATCTCTCCGCAGATGTCTCTGGGTCACCTCCCAGGCTTGGAAGCAATGTGAGACGCCCCTGGACCCCCGAAGGATGCGCTGGGAAATTCTTGCCTGGAGGTGGGAGTTTTGTGTTTGAAGCTGGGGGTACGCGAGGCATCAAAATACAGGTATTGGATGAAAAACATTCAAAGCAGAGGGGGCGGGAAGGCATTTAGACAAAAATAGCCTGAAGAACTGGATTTTCCAGGACTGGCCCAGTCGCTGTCACGTAAAACACATCGAGCCACCTTCAGCTCGGTGGCGAATGCGCAGAGGCTGGTCCCCGCATTCGTGGTAAAGAAGCCCTGCTTCTCCAAGCCCTTCAGTCTGGGGGCTGGCGGGCCTCCTACCTCGCTCCTTCTTTCCCTCCCTCCCTCCTGTCCTTCCTCCCTCTTCTTCCCCAGGTCTCTGACTTTCCCTCTTCAGTCTTTTCCTCCGGATTTCCAGACCTTGTAGCTGCTCCTTTCACAAAAGCTGGTGGTTCCTGCCTTCCAGGAGGGAAAGTTCAGAAACTGTAACAGAGTTGGGGTTGTTTGGTTGGGTGTTTTTTTTTTGTTTTTTGTTTTTTTATTTTTTTTTGCTTTTGTTTTTTTGTTTTAAAGCTGAGCAGCCGGATCACAGAACCTGCAGGTTTGCTGCCTGCTCTGCGGGACAAAGAGAGCAGAGAGAGGAGGGGAAAGCCTAGCCAACCAGAAGGAAGGAAACGCAAAGGAAGCTCATTGGAAAGGGGGAGGAGACTTTGCTTAAGCCATTGGGGTGGGAGGGGGACACTGCCCCAAGCATGTGCTGCTGTCTCCATTGTCCAGATGGTGTTTGCCCTGCAAAACAAGTAACAGACATGATTACATGTCTGACATTTAGATGCTCAGAAATAAGCGTGTCAGTGAGTCGTGTGGGAAATGATGATGCCTGTGGCCACGATACTGAAGCAGAAGCCATAGAACCATACTTGAAAGCAACTGCCCAGCCATTGCTGGCCTCCAGTGCATTTGAATACTCTATTTACATTGTTACCAGTTATATTTGCACAACTAGAACTTCCACCTGCTTGTAATTTACTCAAGACACATACTGTATTTACATGGTATAGACCAGAGTGGGAAAACTGGTCGTACCAGTTTTGGGGCTGGAAAGAGTAGAAGCTCAAATGGAATGTTCATCTGAGTTTCCCCAGACCCACTGTCCTTGCCACAGGTGCTGGCATATAGTAAATACAATGTAATAATAATATAACAACGACAACAACAACAATAATTTCTGATACAATGGTTTACTATGTCCTAGGCACTATTCCGGAGCTCACAACAGTCAAGCGAAGTATGTACCATTATTGTTTTTTTTTTTTTAAAGATTTTATTTATTTACCTGACAGAGAGAGAGAGCACAAGTAGGCAGAGAGTCAGGCAGAGAGAGAGAAGGGGAAACAGGCTCTCCACTCAGCAGGGATGCTGAGGCAGATGCGGGGCTCGATCCCAGGGCCCCGAGATCATGACCCGAGCCGGAGGCAGCAGCTTAATCCACTGAGCCACCCAGGCGCCCCCCATTATTGTTTTTTTAAGATTTATTTATTTGAGAGAGAAAAAGTGCACAGTTGCAGAGAGAGTGGGGATAGAGAATCCCAAGCAGACATCTCATTGAGTGTAGAGCCCAATGCAAGGCTTGATTCCAGGACCCTGAGATCATGACGTGAGTCGAAACTAAGAGTCCGACCTGGGTCGGACTATGCCACCCAGGTGCCCCAAGTATGTACCATTATTGTCCCTATTTTACAGATGAGGAAACTGAGACATAGAGAGTGTCTGTAACTTACCCATGTTTAGGCAGCTAGTACATACAAGAGTCAGGATAATAAAGTCCACCTTCAAACCCAGCCGGTCTGGATGCACATGATTTCCCACCAGTTATTAATCAACATCAAGACTTCTGGTTCAAGATGGCAGTTTGAACAAGGGCAGTGGATTACTAACCTTCTTTCCCAAAACCCAACTAAAATAATAAGTGCAGGAATTTTGAAAAGGTTTAGATCTACGAAGAGGGTGGGAGAGGAGACATTCCCAAGCAGCAATAAGATTTTAGAAGCTGCTAATCAGATGAATGTATACTGGCTAGCTTAGGAGACCCAGAAAGCTGAATCCTAAACAGGTTGTGGGAAAAAGCCAAGAAAGAGCAACCTGTTTTCACAGCAGGAAACCCCCCACAGCTCAGGAACCGGAGGCACCGCTGGATAGGGCTAAAACAGGAAGGTTGATTTAAGGTCTAAGATGAAGAGCCCTGATTCTCTACAACCCCAGCAGAAGGTTCATTTTCTGGATAAGGTAAAAGAGGGCTTCTGGATTTGGGGATGCCAGGTACAAATGAGGGTAGGGGAAAGCAGGGGAATGAGATGTAAATTTGCATACTGAATGTTGAAACTCCCACCCTTTTCTTTCCTCACAGCAACTAAAGTGCTGGTTGCCAGGACCATACCCTCCAAGCAAGAGTGGGCAATCCATCTCTCTGGGGAATCCTATCTAACAAAAAGACCCCGGGGGATCTCCTTCTAGTGATGTTCACAAACACATGCCCAAGCCAAGTTCAAAGAGCTTCTGGCTGGTACTTTTTAGTATACTATTCCCTACTCCGTTTTGTTTTAGTTATAGTTTTAGTTTTTTTAAGTGGGCTCTATGCAGGACTTGAACTCGTGACACTGAGACCAACACCTGCGTTGAGATCAAGAGTCAGACACAACCAACTGAGCTACGCAGGTACTCCTTACTATTTTACTCTTAAATATGATCAGACAACCGAAACTTCTACACCTAAAACTAATCAAACTATCCAAACAACCACTAAATGTCCCCAAACATTTGAGGAAGGCCTCCAAGTGTGAAACAGAGAGACATAAACTGTCTACCTAACGGGTGTAATTGAAGGAATTCGAGACAATAAATAGAGAAGATAAGATTGGATGCTGCTTCCATGGAAAAAGGATAGGGTGTGTTCTAAAAGGGGGATCAATTAGATCAAAAAAAGTTCTTGGAAATGAAAACAGTTATAATAGAAAGGATAGTATAATTTTCCTTGGATATTTAGAACAATGTTGCCGCACGATCTTCTACCTTTTGCTTTACAAGTCTAATGCCAGTGCTCGCTTGGCAGCACATATACTAAAATTGGAATGATACAGAGAAGATTGGCATCCCATATTTTATATACACACACATACACACACACGCACACACACTCATATACGCAGTGGAATACTATGCAGCCATCAAAAATTGAAATCTTGCCTTTTGCAATGATGTGGATGGAACTAGAGGGTATTATGGTAAGCGAACTAAATCAGTCAAGAGACAATTATATGATTTCACTGATATGAGGAATTTGAGAAACAAGACAGAGGATTATAGGGGAAGGGAGGGAAAAATGAAACAAAATGGGACCAGGGAGGGAGACAAACCACAAGAGACTCTTAATCTCAGGAAACAAACTGAGGGTTGCTGGGGGGGAGGGAGGGGAGGGATGGATGGCTGAGTGAGGGACATTGGGGAGGGTATGTGCTATGGTAAGTGCTGTGAATTGTGTAAGATTGATGAATCACACACCTCTACCCTGAAACAAATAATACGTTACATGTTGACTTAAAAAAGTCTGAAGCCATTGTGATTTTTGATATTTTCTATGCAAATTGGTTTTACTATCTGGAAGCTTTTAGGATTTTCTCTTCATCACCAGTAATCTGATACTTCCCAAATATGTGAGTTAGGGTAGACATATTTTCAGTGCTTGTTTTGGACCCTTCTTTGGAATCTTTGAAGCTGGAAACTCATGCCTATCTTTTCCAGGATATTTTAATTACTTTCAAAATATCCCTATTATTTCTTTGATAATTTTTTTCCATCTGTTCTCTCTGTTCTTTATTTTTAGAATTCCTATTATTCAATTGTTGCACCTCTAATTTTTTTTTAAAGATTTAATTTGTTTGTCAGAGAGAGAAAGAGTGCAAGAAGCAGGGGGAGGTCCAGGCAGAGGGAAAGGAGGAAGCGGGCTCCTGGCTGAGCAAGGTGCCTATTCCGGGACTCGATCCCAGGGTCCCAGGATCATGACCTGAGCTGAAGGCAGACACTAAACCAACGGAGCCACCCGGACATCCCTTCTTACTGGGACTCAAATTCTCTCATATTTTGTCTCTTATCATCCATCTCTCTTTTTGTCCTTCAGAGAGATTTCCTCATTTCCATCTCATTTCTGGGCCATTCGTGGGGAGTGAGCTCCACGGAGTCTGGACTGGAGAATCCAGGGAAGCAAGCCCTCCAGGGAGACTGTGACATCCCCCGATATGGCATCCAACATCCTGCAGTGTTTGAGCTGCAAGTGTGGGGAGATGACACTGGGGAAAACCCCCTCTGGTCCTTTTGTTGCTATGGACCTTGGATCCCGCTGCAACCCTCTTGTTCACTGCCCCTCCTCACCTTTTCCATCCTCCAATTCAAATCCAAATTCTACCTTTGCAGTGGAATCGATGGACAAAAGTGGGAGAATCGGTGATATAAGATTATCTTCCGAAACCTGGTGTGTTAATATGTTTCTTTAAAAGCCTCTATTAACACTGAACACCCCCAAGAACTGGATTCCATGAATGCCCAGTGAGTGGCCAAGACTCCAGTTTGGACATTCACTTTTAAGAGCCAGTGCCTGGGTAAAAAGCAGGGATCAACCTGGTAGTCCCCTATAGCAGTTAGGGACTCACACCTTGTCAGGAACATGGGACAGGAAGATTTTTGTTAGGCCTCAGGTAACACACCACTGCCTAGGCCTTGCTGCGTCCTGGGATGCCGGAGGACTTGTTTCCTTAGCAACGATAATCATATGACAGGAACACACAGAGATCCGGAGATGTTGCTTAGCAACTATGCTGCACCTGCTGGGGCTCTGGGCCGGCAGCTTGGGCCAGGGAGCCTGGCTTTGAACTTGGAAACTCCTAACAGAACTGGCAAAATGAGGAAGACCTAACTGGGCAGGTCCAGTTTGGGCCCTGGGCTTTTGCAGGGATGACAGAAACACAGATGGAGAAGCTAAGGCAGATGGGACTGGCTTTCCCATAGAAATGGGATGTGGGAAGTCATGGTCAATGTAGGAAGAGCAGAGCTGGGCAGGAGAAATGATTGCTGGGCTGATGTGGAGAGCAGTTCTCTGACTGGATCCCATGGAGAAAACTCTCCCATCTTAGAGGACGGGTCTCCAGAACCTTGAGGAAGAATGTTCCTGGCTCAGGACGCAACTCCACAGGGCTTGTTAGGGACTTGAACCAAGCCAGAGCACCTGGTCGCTAAGAGTCAGTCCAAGGAGAATTCCCCTCTGCAAGAAAGCAGAGCTCTTCACAAAGGGTAGATATTGGTAGTAGTCAAGAGGTACCATGAACCAGGCGCAGGAACGTGGCTCTGCGACCATGGGGCCAAGGGGAGCTGTCCATGGTTTGGGGTGTCCTCCTTACCGGCTCTCTCTGACCCTCTGCCAGGGCCTGGTTGACTGGGAGGGGAATGGTGGGGACAGACTGCTCAGATTTTAATTGAACTTCCTCATGCAAGAGCAAGGAACTGAGCTTGGTGTTTCAGTTTCTTATCTGCACAATGGGAATGATAAGAATGACCCCTTCACGGATCATTATAAGGATTAATTGAGTCTACCAACCCAGTAAAAGTGATTATTACAGTTCTTGGCTTGTAGTAAGTGCTCAGTAAAATTATCATCATCATGATCCTCACCCCAGCCCTGAAGCCCCCAGCAACTGACCCCAGAGGCAAACTCTCTGGCCGGGTTTCTCCATTCTCTCTTGATGTCCAACCCTCCCACCCCTGCCCAGAGCACATGATGGCACATAGTGGCCAGAATTGTAGACCTGCTGCTTTTGCAACTGGAATGTCCCTTCCCCTGAGGAGCTTGCTGAAGGTTTCAATATCCTTAACCAGTTGACTTAGTTTAGTGGACCAAATGCTTCTCCAACCCTTGCTGTCCCCAGTCCTCCCGTTCTTCACCATGGTGCTGCTCAGAAAATTGCACATGTGGCATGTCACTTTAAGAGAAGGTGAGGGCCTGGATTGGGGAGTTAAGGTCAAATCCAAGCTTCTGCCATATCCTAACCACAAGATCCTGAACAAACTGCATGGCCTCTCTGAGCCTCTGTTTTCTCATCTGTAATACAGGAAAGTCACTGTACCTAACCACTTTGGTATGAACTCCATCTGGCTTCTGATCAATGTTAGCAACGTTAACATGAATTGATAGCCAGGGACGGGAACTAAGATTTCTCTCTCTTGGGCACCTGGGGGGCTCAGTGGGTTAAGCCTCTGCCTTCAGCTCAGGTCATGATCCCAGGGTGCTGGGATCGAGTCCCGGATCAGGCTCTCTGCTCAGCAGGGAGCCTGCTTCCCCTTCTCTCTCTGCCTGCATCTCTGTCTACTTGTGATGGCTCTCTCTCTCTCTGTCAAATAAATAAATAAAATATTTTTTTAAAAAAATCTTAAAAAAAAAAAAGATTTCTCTCTCTCTGTGGCCTTGGCTCCAAAGAGGACTGAGGGGGTGACAGATCCTATGGGTCCCTCAAAGGGAGAAAGGACCCAGAGCAGTGATGGTTGAAGAAGTGCCCCCGTTTCTTCCCCGACGTGATGCTGGCAGCTGAGTCAGCTGCTTGGCCCTCCTGGGCCCATGCCCTTGATTCTGCTACTCTCTGGAGCTGAGGGAAGCTTAGCCAGCCTGCCCCGGGGAACACATCGCCCTGCCTTTCACTCGGGCCAGCCCAAGGCCCCTTTCCCCATCTCCCTCTGAGCCGCAGCAGAGAGAGGCTCTTGCCTGTGCTTCGCAGCTGAGTTTGTTCCCCAGATGACCCTACAGCTGCGTCTTTCTAAAATTAGCTGGATCCTGCACTTGACTCTGATAATTAATTACCCAAATGGAGAAAATTGAATAGTTAACTGGTTCACAGGAAGATAATTAGCTTTTCTGAGCCCCTGTTACAGGCAAATAAAGAGGAGGATTGTTTCTCAATTGCCTTCATTAAAGGGAGTCCCTCTCACCCGGGGACCCTGCCCCAGAGGCCCTCGGGGCCCTGTAGGGTTCCTTCAGGCTCCTGGTGTCTCATCCCCAAATAGAGAGGCAGCTGGTACAGTGCAGCAGCACAGGCTTCTGACTCAAACAGGCTGGGCTTCAGGCCTTGTTAACCATGTGACCTTGGCCAGAGATACAACCCCTCTGAGCCTCACTTTCCTTATCTGAAAATGGGGATGACGGTGTGTACCCCACAAGGGTACTATAAGCATTAAATGATGTAATGTAAGTAAAATGTTTGGTTCTTTGCTGATTGATGGGTTTTTTTTTGCTGATGAAATTCTTCATGGAGTTCATTGTTCACTGATGAAGCATGAATTGATTGGGAGCTGTTTTTACCACATCATCATTATCGCTCCCACCACCGTACCGTGCCCCTCCATCGTGGAAACACAGCAACTCTGTCAGCCAGTGAAACACACAGAAACCAAGGGAACGTTACGTCAAGATGAAAGCAAGCATTCTATGCTGACCGATGCATGCCTATTCAACTTGTCCTTGTACTTCTGCTGTTGGCTCTGCCTGCCAAGCAACCTGGGTCACCACGTGGCCACCTGTCTCCTAGCAGCAAGTCCCTACCAGTCCTCTCCTAATCACAGTATCTCATCCCCACCTACCCTTGCCCTTTCTTTCTTTTTTTTTTTTTAAAGAAGATTTTTTTTGAAGATTTATTTCTTTGACAGAGACAGATCAGAAGTAGGCAGAAAGGAAGGCAGAGAGAGGAGGAAGCAGGCTCCCTGCTGAGCAGAGAGCCCAATGTGGGACTCGATCCCAGGACCCTGAGATCATGACCTGAGCTGAAGGCAGAGACTTTAACCCACTGAGCCACCCAGGCGCCCCTACCCTTGCCCTTTCAAAGCTCTATTTCCTTCTCTCAAGCCCAGCCCCCTCTAGTGATTATCCTGACACATCTAATATGTATAGATAGAGAATTAGGATTAAAGAGCCTGGAGCCAGACTGCCCAAGTTGAACTCATCTCAGGCATCCACTGTATTACTTAACTTGTGCATGGGTTTCCTTATTATGAAAGGGAATTGATAATAGTAGTACTTACTATTGGGGCACCTAGGTGGCACGATTGGTTGTGTGTCTGACTCTTTGTTTCAGCTAGGGAAGTGATCTCAGGGTCGTGAGATTAAGCCCCATATAGGACTCTGTGCTGAGCACAGAGTCTGTTGCATTTCTCTCTAGCTCTCCCTTTGCCTCACTCTCTCTCTTGAATAAATAAATAAATCTTTAAAAAAAAAATAGTACCTACTGCATTGCGTTATTATGCCTAAATACATGTGAAATGTTTAGAGCAGGGCTTGGACCTTGTAAATGTGCTCTCTCTGTATACTTATTACCCAGTTCTGTTGCTGAATGAGGACAAGGAGGGGTCCTACAGGCAGAGTGGAGAAAGGCAGGGCCAGAGGCTCTCATTTGTCCTGGAGAAAACTGGACCATCTCCATTGGGAAGATTAACTTCCAGGTATAGTTTGTCACATCATCTTGGGTGACTATGTTGTACTGTCTCTTTTCTTTTTAAACTCCCCAAATTCCTCCTGCAGACTTACTCGCAGCTAACTTTCCTTCTTGTTACACTGAGAAAATACAAATGATTGGAAAGAACTTCAGTAAGGTCCCCACATCTCCTTCCTACCAGGACTCTGTCCACACATTCTGCTTTTTTCACTGTTCCTATAGATAAACTGCCTGGGTTCCCTCCCAAGGCCAGCCTTCAGCTTATGGCTAGATCTCATCCTTTCTTGCTTTCTCAAGGACATCACTCCAGCAATTTGCCCTCTTTTCTGCATCATCAATTTTTTTCTCTCTCCTGGAACATTCCCATCAGCATAAAACATGCTTTTATTTCTTCACTGTGAAAAACAAAGCAAAACTCCTTTGATCTCACAACCCTCCAGCTATTACCTTTTTGCTTTGATTCCCTTTTCAGCAAAACTGACTGAAAGAAGTTGTTAGCAACCGCTGTCTCCGATTCTTCTCCCATTGCCTCTTGCATCTTCTCCCAGCAGGCTTTCACACTCACGACTCTACCGAGACTGGATTATCACGATCACCAATTGCCTCCATACTGCCAAATACAATTCTCGGTTGTCGTCTTGCTTGGCCATGAGGTAGAGAGGGGTATCCTGTTCATCAAACCCCTTCTTTCCTCCTCTTGGGCACTTATTTCTTAATTTGTCCTTGGAGGTGGCCAAAGGATGGGGTTCTGGCCGATGGAATGTGGGTGGAGGGGATACACGTGCCTTCCAAGCCTGACTCACAGAAACATCCCATGCTGGATATCTGCTCCTCCAAATATCCTCTTCACCTTTCTCCACCCTGCTCTGGGCTTCAGGAGCTTAGCCCAAGAGATTTTATTAATGAGCCTTCTTGTTTCTGGTTGGGTTGAGTCATTGGGATGTACCTGCAGGAGACTGGAGGAGGGAGGAAAGAAGTCAGGGAATTTGTTCCCCCGGATCACTAATCATTTCTTTCTCCCATCTCTTCAAGTCTAGGGTGGTAACAGCTATGACTATCAGCCATCTCAGGGTTATGGAAATCCCTTTTACAGTTTTCCTGCCCCTGCTCCTACCTTTATAAATAATTCCTTTATTAAACCTTTCTAAAGTTACCCAACTTAACTGTGCCCTCTATTTCTTGCCAGATGCTTACCATTACACTTTCTGTGTACTATTCTCATCTCCCACCCCCATTTACTGGCCAGACATTGACACCCTGAGTACCCTTGAAACCACAAGTTGAGGATAATTCAGCCTCTGTCAGCATGGACCCTGAATATTTTCATGGAGCAAAGAGCTGCTTTTCCACTCCTTTTGTCCTTCTCCTCTGCTGCTGCACATACTGCACATGGGTGAGGAATGCACTTACATTGCCCATGCCACTGAGATATGGGGAGGTCTCCAATATCTCTATAATGGCAGTCAGTTTTATTGGGACTAATACAACTTACCTGCATCATTTGGCATTTGATGATTCTCTGCTCCTAGAAATATTTTCTATGCTCAGCTTCCATGACAGTGTATTTTTAAAGTTTTCCTTCTACTTTAATGACTGTTCTTTCTTAGTTTCCTTTATTGGTTCTCCCTTGTCTCCCTATCAAAATGTTGGATTTACCCAGGTCCTGTCCTTGTTCCCCCTCTTAATCTCCATTTAACTTCCTGGTGACCTCATCCAGTCTGATGGTTTTATTTCATTTTTTTTAAAGATTTTATTTATTTATTTGAGAGAGAGACATTGAGAGACAGATGAGACGCGAGAAGGTCAGAGGGAGAAGTAGACTCCCCGTGGAGCTGGGACCCTGATGCAGGACTCAATCCCGGGACTCTGGGATCATGACCTGAGCTGAAGGCAGTTGCTTAACCAACTGAGCCACCCAGGCGCCTGAGTCTGATGGCTTTAAACACTCCCAAATTTATATCTCCAATCCAGGCTTCTCTCTGGAGAAGAACCCTTGGCTTGTATGCCCAACTACCTGCCTGATGTCCTTCTTTGATGTCTAATAGCATCTCAAATACAACATGTCCAAAATTAAAGTCTAGACCTCTTCAAAACTTGCTCATCCTATGGCTTCCTCCATGTCAATAAATACCAACTCCTGGCTTCCAATTGCTCAGACCAAACACCTTGGAGTCATCATGATCCATCTCTCTTTTTTTTTTTTTCACCCTACAATCAGTTTGTCAGCAAATCCCATCAACCCTATTTCCAAACATATTCAGAATCTGATCAAGTCTCACTACCTCTACCATCTTGGTCTCAAGAGGTGCCAGGCTTTGAGGAGGAAAGGAGAAAAACATGGAAGGAAAACAATCCGGCCACATTGCTGTCACCATAATCATCACTGAATCCTAGTCTTGAATTGCTTTGGTTGTGAAATCTTCTAAGAAGAACTCTTCCCCAAGCCCCATCCAAATCTTTCTGATTCCTTTTTCAGTTACAGATCTACAGACCAGAAAATTTCCTGAGAACTCATCATGTCACTCCAGCAGACATGAGGACATCAGGAGCTCCTACAGGGAACAGTTGGCAGAGGAATGGGATAAGCACCATTAGCAGCTCTTAGCATCATTCGAACTGGATCCAGGGTGGGAGAATAAACAATTTTGAGGAAACCTGCACCCAAAACCTTGAAGGATGCTCATTGGATCTTCACCAAATTCTGTTTTCCTAGAGCAGAAAGTGGCTTTCTCCCTAGGAGCCCCAAGAATAAGTCGTTCCCCCGACAAAAATTCTACCAATCAAAAGATGATGTTGATGCACTTGGGAACTCACCTGGGAAGGCTAGAAAACATAGAAGCCAGGACGGTGCTTTACTGATCCCAATAACGTAGTTTAAGCAGAAGAATGACATGATTAGATTTGTAATCTAGAAAATATCTGTCTGAAAAACAAAATAAAAAGAAAAGACAAAACAAAGGGGTTATCTAGGAGGCTGGTGTGACAAATAGAAGAATGACAAGAATGGATAGAAAGAGACCAGGAGGATGCTGCAGCAATCCGCATGAGAGGAGGGAGTGGGAAAGGTGATCCAAGGAAAGGCAATGCAAATAAGGATGGAGAGGAATGGGTAAACTCAGGAAACTGTACTCTACTTCTTTAGAAAGAATGGTCTTTCTAAAAAGCAATTCTAATGGCGTGACTCTTTAGTTTAAATTCTTCCATAGCTATCCATGGCCCCCAAGTTGAAGCACAAAGTCCTTAGCATGACTTTTGCTCAGCTCTCAGCTCTCCATATGCACGATGAGCTCCACTATCCTGAAATGTTTTCGATGTCCCATAAACACTACTAGAGCTCCGGCCCCCAAATGTTTGCACAAAATGTTCTCAGAGGCTGCCCAAAATTTCTGTCCTGTGGCTTCTGTTCTTTCCACTAAAATACTATCACTAAGTTCATCAGTGAACTTGTTGTTAAATCTAAAATGCACTTTGGAATTCCTATTTTATTGAATCTTAGCAGAACTCAACATTTGGCCACTTTCTCCTTCTTGGAATACATATATGTTTTTCATTTTTATAGTATGTTCTTGGCCCTATTTTGGGTGCTAGAGATGGAGTGTCGGGGAAATCAAGTATTTTTCTTGCCCCTCAGTGGATGTGAAATGGTCCAACCAAGGAGAGAGGGACAGGAGCACTAGCAGTTGAAGGAGAGGAATAAGAACCCATGAAACGTCCATCAACAGACGAATGGATAAAGAAGTGGTGTATATATATATACAATGGAATACTATGCAGACATCAAAAGAAATGAAATCTTGCCATTTGCAACGATGTGGATGGAACTAGAGGGTATTATGCTGAGCGAAATAAGTCCATCAGAGAAAGACAAATATCATATCCTCCCTGATATGAGGAATTTGAGAGGCAGAGTGGGGGGTTTGGGGAATAGGGAAGGAAAAAATGAAACAAGATGGGATTGGGAGGGAAACAAACCATAAGAGACTCTTAATCTCACAAAACAAACTGAGGGTTGCTATGGGGAGGGGGATTATGGAGAGGGTGGCTGGGTTATGGACATTGGGGAGGACATGTGATATGGTGAGTGTTGTGAAGTGTGTAAGCCTGATGATTCACAGACTTGTACTCCTGGGGCAAATAATACATTATATGTTAATAAAATAATTAATTTTTTAAAAACCCAAAACAAAAAAAAACCCATGAAACTTGGCCTCTTATTGCTTTTCTGGTCTTGGAGGTCCTAGAAAATGCCAAAAAAGGAAAATGAAATAACTTACATAAGCACTGGAAATAAGAACTAAAATTATCTTTTTTTCTAATGCTATTATTTAATATGAAAATATAAGAGTTTCCAGTATATGAATATACTGGATATACAATATAATTATATGAATAAGCTAATTTGATGAAGTGACTTGTTATAAGATAAATATATAAAAATCATAGTATTTTTCTATTTTACCAATAAATACCTAAAAATGTAAATGAGAAAATGTTTTGTTTATAATAGCTCCCAAAACCATAGAATATTTAAGAATAAATTTAACAAGAAAGGCATAGGGAAAGCTAAATAAAAAACTATGAAGTTTGTTGAAAGACATAAAAGAACTAACCCAATAAAAAGCTTTGCCATGTTCTTGGATGGGAAAGCTTAATACAAAAATTTTTAATTTTCTCAAAATTGTAAATTTCTCAATATCAATTTATTATAATTCCATTTTTAATCCTATAGGGTTTTGTTTAAACTGGATAAAGTGATCTTATTGTCTGAAAACTAAAGAAGGTAAAGGAGCCTTACATTACCAGATACTGATTGTCATCTGAGAAAAACAAATTGAGGTAACAACATTGTACATCGACCAGACCGCTAAAAAATAAAAAAGAACTATTGTTTTTGGTGATGTCGAGAAATGGTGCTCTCATACATTGCTAATGGAAACGTAAGTGTTTCAGTCTTTCTGGAAAGTGATCTAGTGACATCAATTAAAATTTAAAATGCATACCCCTTCATCCAGTTGGCTTACTCCTAGGAGACAGGAACCTATGTTTATTAAAGTACTTCATTGTGATCGGTGAGAAAAAAATCTGGAACAAAGCAAATGCCTAATAATAAGAGGATGAGGGAATAAATTTTGGTACTTTTTTGAAGCCATCCAAAATATGTATTAGAGGGGCACGATGTTCAAAGACATACTGAGCTGCAAGGGAGAATGGGAAATGTAGTCTTTATTCTGTGTGGCTAGGAGCCCATCTAAAATTTCTTGGCTTCAAGCATGCCTTCTTCCAGACAACTTTAGAATCAATCTTTTGAGTTCCAAAAATAATCCCATAGGCATTTGAATTGCAACTGCTTTAACTTCATAAAATAATTCAGGGTAAACAAATATTTTTATACCTTGACATGTGGTCTCTCTCTCCAACTTTTGTAGGTTTTTGTCTTTGTTTTTGCTTTTGCTTTAGGCACATTTTATTCCTACGTCATATGTTTTGTTCATGTCATGTATATTTTTATCGTAGTCATACACTGGTATTCTACAGTTATTGTTGCAATTATGACTGGAATCTCCTCCCCCCCCAATTACATTTACTAACTCGTTATGGTTAGTATATAAGAAAGTTGTAGACTTGTCTATTTATTTCTTTTATTAAACCACTTTAGGGGTGCCTGGGTGGCTCAGTTGGTTAAGTGTCTGACTCTTGGTTTCAGCTCAGGTTGTTATCTCAGGGTTGTGAGACTGAGACTTGCATTGGGTTCCAAGCTGAGCTTGGAACCTACTTAAGATTCTCTCTCTCCCTCTACCCACCCCACCCCCACTTGCTTGTGCATGAGAATTCTCTCTCTCTCTTTCAAACACAAACAAAACAAAACAAAAACCCCCACTTTATTGACATCTCTTATTAGTGTCCATAATATTTCAATTGGTTTTCATGGAATTTCTAGGAAGAAAAGAATATAATCTGGGCATAAAGATAATTTGCTGTTTTTTTAAAAAAATCTATTCCTTTTATTTCTTTTTCTTCACTAATGGCATTGTTCTGAGACTTCAGAAACATTTTGATTAATAGCAATTACAGTGAGCATCTCATTTAATTGAAACACTCCCAATGTTTAATGTTTTACTGTTAAGTTTGCTGCTTGTGGCTTCTGATGAAAAAATAAAGGATTCTTGGCCCTTCTGTTCTTTGCTTACTGAGGTATTTAATCATCATCATTGTCATCGCCATTGTTACTGTCATCGTTATCAGAAATAGATGTTGTACTTTAATTAATGCATTTTTGGCATATATTGAGAAGACCATATGCTTTTTTTCCTTTCACCATCTGATGTATTACAGAATGCTTGATTCAACACAGATTTCTTAATCATTCTTCCTGGAATCAACACTGCTTGATCAAGAAGCACAATTCTTTTAATACACTGCTGGATTTAACTTACGAATCTTTTATTTAAGACTTTCATATCTGTTAAGTGCCTAGTTAGTCTTCGGTCTTATAAAATGAATTGCATTTTTGTATTATAAATTACATCTTTTCCTGTGCTAGTTTAAATGTCTAGTTTAAATAACATAGAAATGGTATTTAAAATAAGATTTCCTAGAAGTCATTCATAAAGCCATCTGGGGCTCTGTTGCTTGGAGACATTTTTCCACTTTATCAATGGGTTTTGATAAATTCTGGTATGTAGGTTCTTTAGAATAAATTTTAGGAACTTATATTTTCAAGGAAAACCACTCAGTTCTGATAAATTTTGAGGTATTAACATAAACTTTAATATAGAGTTTTAAAATAAATTGTAGTTCTTTATATGCAGAAGTAAAGACCTTATTCCTTATATCTGGCACTGTGTTTTTGCATGCTTTACCTCTTATTTTCTGCTTGTACTTGATAGTAATTTTGTCTTTCTTTCTTCTTTCTCCCCCTCTTGTTCAAAGAACCAGTTTCTAGCTTTATTTATCAAGTCTACTTATTTTTTACTCTCTAATTTATTAATTTCTATTTCTAACTTAGTAATTCCTCTCTCCGAAAATATCTGTGTCCTCCCCTCATGTACACTGATAGCTCTGCTGGGAAAGTTCTAATTTAAAAACGCATCATTTTCACAAAGAAATAAAAAAAGTCATTGTTCCCTTATAATAACAATGTGATAAAATTGTTCGTATTAGCAACATATAAAATATCCAGTCATGTCAAGTGTGTGATGTAGGACTACATACTGATAAAACCATCTGACAGATAATTTAGTGATCTGTATGAAAAGGTTAAGTGGGTATGCATTTGAACAAACTATTCTACATCTATCAGCTTAAGCTTAGACAACTAACTAGACCAGGGGCAAAGATGTATGTGAAAGGCTATCTATCTTCTGAGTATTATTTCTAGCGGTGTAAGTTAAGAGACTGAATGAAGGGCACGACCATACAGCAAAACACAAAGCAGCCATTAAGAAGGATGCGATAGGTTTATCTTTCCAGTTGTTATGTTGTGAGTTGATATAAAAGAGCTGGTTAAATATAACAGGGTATGATTCTAGTTCTGTAATTACATTGCATAGAACCTGGGAGGCCATCATCAAAGTGTGAAGGTGGTTATTTCTGCCCATAGGTCGTGTATCTTTCACAGTCACCATTTGTGATGTTCTTTCAGTAAGTATGACTTATCAGAAAAACAAATAATTTCAGGAAAAGAATTCCTAGTTGTTTACACTTTGGGGGGTATATCCGAAACACATTTACTAGATGCTGTGTGGGGCATGGGAGGTGACGAGTAAAAGGAGAATTAATTCAGTTCCTCACTTGGAAAGTGAAGTGAAAGTAATTTCAGTTCCCTAGAGAGCACAGAGGGGTGATGGAAGGGGTTTTTCCTGCCAGGAAGTAGAGACTTCAAGAGACAAGGCAAGAGTACCCTGAAAATCCAACAGGGAGGACAGACCTCTTACCTTGCTCAAATCTATCCAGATCTTTCAGGTTTCCTCCCATTCTGAGATACTGGCTTCTGTCTTTCTCTCCAGACTCAGCTTCCTGCACACATTCAACATCTCTCACTAGTGTCCTGGGCTTCTGTCCTTCAAACCACCTGCAAATCCCTAAATGTGCCACACATCCTTGTGTCTCTCTGCCCTTTCTGATGTGGTTCTTCTCTATGGAACACTCATTCCTCCCACTTCTTCCTAGAACAACATCCCTTGGTTGTCCAAGATCCAGCTTGTGGTAGGTTAGATGATTATTCAGCAAATAATTAGTTTTTCACTATAGCTCCATGCAAGGAGTGTACTTTATTGCACCTTGACTTTGGGCTTCTGTGATATGACCTTCTTTGGCTAATGGGATATTGGTACCCGTGAAGTGAGCAAAGGCTTAAAAATGTGCTTGCATGTTGGGCTTTCTCTCTTGTATGCCTGCCTTTTGCTATGATAATGAGGTATCCAACGGTCCAAGGAGGTCAAAAGGCACGGAATAGGGACGCATGGGTGGCTCAGTCAGTTAACTGTCTGACTCTTGATTTCAGTTTGGGTTGTGATCTTGGGGTCCTGGGATTGAGCCCCATGTTGGACACTGCTCAGAGGGGAGTCTGCTTTTCTTCCTCTCTCTACCTTTGTTTCTCTCCCTACTCACACTCTCTCTAAAATAAATAAATAAATACATAAATAAATAAAATGCATGGAATAGCTGAACCAAATTCATGGCCTGGATCCATACCCACCTAAGCCCGGACAAGATCAAGGTCAACACCCAGCAAACATTTCGTCACCTGCGTGAGAAATTTACAAGTATGTATTATTGCTTGACACTAGGATTACTGCAGTGTTTGTTATGCAGTAGTAGGTGACTGATACACAGTTAATAAGGTCTCTTTCTCTTGCTTGTGGCGTTACGGACTTCTCCTGTGGGCTCCCTTCAAACCCTATATCCCCTATTGCATATCAGATAAACCTTTATCACACTGTGTTGTGATTATTTGATTAACGTGCATTGTGAGCTTCTAAGTGCACCTAAATGTTCTGTGAGACCTTTGGTCAAATTCATCCTTGGGGACCTAAAAACACCCCTTGACACTCACCTAATAGCTAAAAATTGTGATTAGTGAGCAAGTTATCGCAAGATCTTTTCATGCACCCACTGGGTGACAGAGAGACAAGCCCATTGAACCTCTCTCAAATGAGGGAAAAGAAAATGGACAGGGACCATAAATTTGGCCATTGGGGAGGAAATAAAAGGTCAAAACACCTCTCTCCCTTGAGCAGCATCTTTGGGCTGCCATAACAAACTGCAATAGACTAGCTAGGTGGCTTATAAACAACATAAATATCTTTTTTAAAAAAATATTTTACGTATTTATGCATTTATTTATTTAGAGAGCATGCGAGTGGGGGAAGGACAGGAGAGGGAGACAGAGAATCTCAAGCAGACTCCATGCTGAGCAGGGAGCCTGACGTTGGGCTTGATCTCACGACTGTGAGATCATGACCTGAGCTGAAATCAAGAGTTGAATGCTTAACCGGCTGAGCCACCCAGGCACCTCAAAACAACATAAATTTATTTCTCAAAGTTCTGGAAGCTAAGAAGTCCAAGAGCAAAGTGCTGGTAGATTTGGTGTTCAGAGAAGGCCCACTTCCTGGTACTAGGGGACTTTCTTTTCACTGTGTCCTCACATGGTGGATGGGGTGAGGGAACTCTCTGCGTCTCTCTCTCTCTCTCTCTCTCTTTTTTTTTTTTTTTTTAAGATTTTTAAATTATTTCTTTATTTGACAGAGAGAGAGAGAGAGAGAGAGATCACAAGTAGGCAGAGAGGCAGGCAGAGAGTGAGAGGGAAGCAGGCTCCCAGCTGAGCAGAGAGCCCGATGCCGGTCTCGATCCCAGGACCCTGAGATCACAACCCGAGTGGAAGGCAGAGGTTCAACCCACTGAGCCACCCAGACGCCCCTCTGCATCTCTTCTATAAGGGCACTAATCCCATTCATGAGGACTCCACCCTCATGAGCTAATCACCCCAAGGCTCCACCTCCTAATACCATCACATTTGGGATTGAGTTTCAACATATGCATTTTGGGGGTGACACAAATATTTGGTTTATAGTGAGCTGTGATTGAAAACTTTAGGGCATCCGATGCTGTCTAGGTGTTTGAAAAAAGAGGAATTGTTGACCAGCAGAGACTGAAGGCAGTGTGGGGTGAATGTTTACTACTGTCTGGGCTGGGAATAAATGGGTGGCAGAATGACCTATGACCACATCTTATCTCACATTATGGGAAAATTCTCACCTTACTTTTGATTTGTAAAATATCAAATGTCAAAATTGAGCCTAGCCTGAAGGAAGGAGTCACCCGTGATTTTGGCAGGGCTCTAAATCACCAGAATCTAGTCCAGGGTCATTACCAGCACTTGGCACAGGTTTGACATAGGTGTGTTGGACCAGTCAACAAACAAGTATTTAAGTGTGCAGAAAGGGGATTAGGCATTACCCTCTACAAGCCTATCGATCTGCAGGGATATTCCAGGATGTGAATGTCTTCAGGGATTCTGGAAAAACATTTGTGACCCCGTCTTAAATCTGAGACTGAACTTAAAGAAGTCCAGTTATAGGGCTCTTGGGTGAAGCATCCGACTCATGATTTTGGCTTAGATCATAATCTCAGGGTCGGGAGATCAGGCCCTGCATTGGATTTCCGTGCTCAGTGTGGGGTCTGCTTGGGATTCTCCCTGTCCCTCTGCCTTTCCCCTATTTCTCTCTCTCTCTCTCAATAAATAAATGAATGAATAAATTAATTAATTAATTTTAAAAATCTCAAAAAATAAGTCCAGTTATATGGGCAACCCTGTTGAGAATTTTTTTTTCCAAATATATCATAAGCCTTAAAAATGTCAGTGCCCTTTGACCTAAAATTCTATACCTAGGGAGCTCCACTGAAGGAGTTAATCAGAGATATAGATAAAGATCTAAAATCATGTTCATTACATGGTCATTCATAATAGGGAGAAAATGGACTTGTGAGCACAAACCGTTTTGTGACGTGTCAGTTACCGTGGGTGCTGTCAACTGTATGCCGTCATCTGTCTTCAGAGATGCAGAGCAAGTTAATTCAAAGAGACCAGGACTGGGAGAAGGACAGGAAGAGGGAGAGAGAGTCAGGTTGAGATAGAAAGAGGGGAAGGAGGAGGACAGAGGCCGGAATGGCGTCAGGGAAAGAGACAAACAACAGAAAGGGGATGGGGAGAGAACAAAGATATCAGTTCCTCTGGAGTAGCATGTGGTGAACAAATGGTTTGTGGAATGGGGCACCTGGGTGGCTCGGTGGGTTAAGCCGCAGCCTTCGGCTCAGGTCATCATCTCAGGGTTCTGAGATGGAGAGCCCGTATTGGGCTCTCTGCTCAGCAGGGAGCCTGCTTCCCCCTCTCTCTCTGCCTATTTGTGATCTCTGTCTGTCAAATAAATAAATAAAATCTTTTTAAAAATATTTGTGGAATAAAGACTTAGAAGGAGAAAAGAGTCAGAGATAGGAATGGATTCAGAGGCAGGTTCCCAGCTCCCTGACTGCACCAGATCTTGGTGAACTTGGAGCACCCACCGTGAAGACCCCGGCTGTGTAGGAAGGAGCTGGCAGCAGGGCCAGCAGAGGGGAGGCAGGGCTACTTGCACAGGCTGCCGGGTGAGTCCCTGGGTGAGCAGGGCAGGGGGAGGAAGTCCCCGGGCTGCCCTGGCTCTGTCATGGACTAGAAGCAGCAGGCACTGGGCTCAGGTCATAGGAGGGAGGAGGACACCAGGGTCTACGACACCCCCACTGCCTTAGCGTGTGCTGATTATATCCCCCACCTTCTGTGAATTCCTGTTTGCTGTGGGAGTCACCTTACAATTTTAACTGAGAAATGCTGTCCCGATGTTGAAGATGCCTTTGTATATCCTTGGGATGATTTTAGAACTTATCCTTCAGTTACTTCAAGTTTGTCATTGCATGTATGATTCAGATCTCAGAGAAGACGGTGTCTTATGCTTCTCCACCGCTTGTGTGTGTGCGTGCACATGTGCACACGTGTGTGTGTGGGGGGGGATGCGGTGCACATTTGGTGGATTATGTTTTTCTTCATCTTCTCTGGCTCAGAGATCCTGCTTCTACTGTGTTCATCTCCTGGAGCACCTCGTCTTCCCCTCCTGCTCTTCTGGTCTGTACTGCAGCATCGCTTTCCAAACAGCCTTTTTTTTTTTTTTCCACTGGATCACCTGCTCCAGACATCACCCCCACAAGCGGGGGGGGGGGGGCGCGTGCGGAGCCTTCGTGGAAGGCTTGGTGCAACAGAGGTTTCCTACGGCTGTGCTGCTCGGGCCCGGCTGCTCAGGGCCTGCTCTTCCGCAAGCTCCCAGCCTCCTGTCCTCCTCGCCCTTCAGAAGCCCGGTTCTCTCGCTTCAACGTGAAGAAACAAGTCTACAGCCTTCCCTCATCTAGGGTTTACCTTTTCACAACTGCGGCACCGTCACTGTGCTTTCTAAACAAAGGGCTACCCCGTCTTTCCATTTTTAGTAGCGAACAAACCGTGAGGACTCTGAAATATGAGACTGTCTCAGCTTGAGTTTCCAGAAGCAGACTTGGAGAAGAGGATTCATAGGAAAATTATTTATTTAAGCCTTCTCAGAAAAAACTGGGTGAGGAGGGTAAGAGGAGGGGGTGTCGGGCCTGGAAAGGAAGCCGAGCAAAGACGTGACAGCAAGCAACCTCTAAGGAGGGTGGCCCTGGCTGGGTCCCTCACGGGAACTCTAGGGACACCTTAACATTGCCCCCACCAGGGAGCTGGAGAGCAGGAGGACTATTCCCTGAGTTTGTCAGTCACTGGCTGAGGGCTGGCCCTAGGGGCACATGCATTCTCTGGCTCTCTACCAAGAGCTGCAGGTGCAGGCGTGGGGAGAGAAAGCACGGGAGAGGGAGAGCCAGCCCGCATCAAACACAGCCCAGGGGGCGCAGGCGCGGCGGGCAGAGCACCAGCAGCACCAGCAGCAGCTGCTGCCCAGCCTCTCCCGTCCCTCCCTCACCCACCTGCATGAAGGGAGTTGTGTGGAGAATAATCTCCTCGCTGATGTGAGTCATGGCACCGGGTGGAGAGCGGAAGCAGCTATCCCTGCAGATGAGGGGTCGGCCCACATGCTGCCGTAAAAAATATATTTGGTCTCCATCCGCAGTTCCTTGCACAGAGCTCCTAAAACTCTTGTAATTTCCTCAGAGATAGGCGCACCTTTTGTTATTTATAACAAGGCCTTTTTTCAAAAAAGATTTTATTTATTTATTTGAGAGGGAGAGACTGGGAGTGAGAGAGAGAGAGAAAGAGAGACCAAGCACGAGCAGGGTGGGGGAAGGGCAGAGGAAAAAGGAGAAGCAGGTTCCCTGCCAAACAGAGAACCCCACACAGGGCTGGATCCTAGACCCCAGGATCGTGACCCAAGCCTAAGGCAGGTGATTAACTGGCTGAGCCATCCGGGTGCCCCTATAACAAGGCCTTTTAATCACAGCTGAGTTTATGCTAATAAGGTGACTTAGGGTGGGGCCTGTGTCTAGTGAACTTGTCACCAGAAAGACCACTGATTACAGGACTGGAACTTTCAGCTCCGCCCACCGATTTAAGGAAAGGGGTCGCTGCAAATTAAGTTTCATAAAAACTCTTCAACAGGGAGATTTGATGAGCTTCAGAGTTGGTGAACACATCCATGTGCCAGGAGGGTGTTGAACCCTAGGTCCATGAGGACAGGAGTTCCTGAGCTCGGGAGGTTTCCTCAACTTGGCCCCATGTACAGGTTCATCTGTATCCTTTGTCACATCCTTTACCATAAACTGGGAGACGTAAGTAGCTGTTCCCGGAGCTTTATGAGCTGTTCTAGCAAATCAGTCACACCCAGGGAGGGGATTGTGGAAACTTTCAATTTATAGTCAGTTGGCCAGAAGTCCAGGTGACAACCTGGACTTACAGTGTCTGAACTGGAGGAGGTGTTGTAGGACTGAGCCGCTAGCCCGTGGGGTCTGCTGCTCTTTCCAGGTAGACAGCATCAGAATTGAGTTCAAGGGTGGGACGCCCAGTTAGGGTTCACTGCGAAGCGGAGAGTTGCTTGGTGGTGTTGGAAAACGATCCAGAGCATGCTTCTTCTTCCAGGCCCTTCTCCCATTTTCCCACCTCTTTTAGGCCTTTCTTCACTTTTCAGCCTAACTGCAGGGCACTCACAACCAGAAGACAAGAGTGAGCAGTCACACCATGTCCCGGGATCTGCCTGTTAGAATTTGCACCGGGAACTACTCAGCTGTCTCTGAGACAATGTCCCCACCCCAGGCCACTGAGCCCGGGCCGCACAGGAGAGCTGCACTCTCCTCTTTCAGATTCACCCCCCTCTGAATGCAAGGGGCAGGTTAGCATCCTGAGACCCAGCTCTCCTGTCTGTGGCCATCTGCTTCATGCAGGAAGCAAGGTGGCCAGTGTTGTTACCCAGGTTCTGGGGTTCAGGGGTGCTCTGGGGATGAGAAAGTTGCTGTTTTCCCATTTTAGGGATCTGGCCTCAGGTGCTGGAGACATACCAGTACTCCCTGGGTTCGAGCAGGGGCTGCTAGTGGCCTCGGCTCTCCTGGGCCATTCCCTACGAGCACGAAGTATTGCCTCCCCTGGAATGAACTCTCCTAACTCGGAACACGGGGTGGGGGAGATTCATCCAGATCCTGGCCGTCCGTACTTTTCCAGGGGACTTTTGCTGCAGCTAAGTCTGATTCCATGTCTTCAGTTCAGCATCTCCTTTCTCTGCGGCTCTTTGCAAGAAATGCCACTGGTCTGAACACACCTGTGGAGAATTCCTCTCTATTCACCACATAACTGAATATCGCATCTGGCTGGCAGCTAGCCGTGGGGAGGCCTCTGAAACCCAGAGTCTCCTATCTAAGAAAACAGAAGAGTAAGCTATAAAAAGAAACATCCAGAGAATAAGAACTTTAAAAAATCAGAATATGAGGGGCGCCTGGGTGGCTCAGTGGGTTAAAGCCTCTGCCTTCGGCTCAGGTCATGATCCCAGGGTCCTGGGATCGAGCCCCGCATCGGGCTCTCTGCTCAGCAGGGAGCCTGCTTCCCCTTCTCTCTCTGCCTGCCTCTCTGCCTACTTGTGATCTCTGTCTGTCCAATAAATAAATAAAATCTTAAAAAAAATTCAGAATATGATAGTAGAAATGTAAGAAGTTCCATAGATGAATTAGGATACAATTTGAAGAATTCTCTGAGACTGTAAAAGAAAACTACAAAGCAACAGAAAACAGGAAAGAAGAGGTAAAAATATTTAAGGCTCAGCCCAGAGGATCCCACAATTAATGTAAATTCCAGAGAGGAAAATGAGGGAAAGAAATGATCACACCAGGAGACATGATAGAAAATAAAAACAAACACAAATAAACCAACAAAAGGAAATAACCTATGTCTATCCCTGGGAGAAGAGATAAATAAATTGTGGTATCTTCACTCAGGAGAATGCTAGACTACAATGTCAAGTCAACGAACAATAGCCATGTGCATATGGCTCTTAGGAACAATGTTGAATGAGATGTAAGCCACAGAAGAATGTCATTTCTGTGCGTGACGTCCTTTCTACGGTGTTCCAAAGTCAGCAAAAGTAAGCAAGGTATAGTTTAGCAACACATACATATACAGTAAACAATAAAGAAAAGTGAATTAGAAAAAAAAAGCACATGAGATTGGTTCTGTGGCTGGTGAGGGGTGAGGGCCTGGGGGCAGCAGAGGAAGGCAGGGACTGGCATCAGAAGAGAGTATAGAGGGAGGTTCAAAAAATTGGGAATATTCTATTTCCTGAGTTGGATGGCATTTTTATGGGCATTTTTTTTACTACTATGTTTCATGATTTATATTAGCCATATTCTTTTATATAGTTCTCTTTTTCATACACACACACACACACACACACACACACGCAAGATATGAGAAAATTTCCCTGAACTAATGATGTGAGTTTCCCAATTAAAAGGCCCTAACAGTCCAGGGACACCTGGCAAGCTAAGCATCCAGCTGTTGGGTTCAGCTCAGGTCACGATCTTGGGGTGGCAAGGTCGAACCCTGTGTTGAGCTCCCTGCTCAGTGGGGAGTCTGCTTCTTTCCCTCTCACTCTGCCCCTCCCCAGCTTGTGCTCTCTCTCTCACTCTCCCTAAAATAAATAAATCAATCTTTTTTTTTTTTAAAGGCTGTAGCAGTCCAATGCAACAAGGGGAATAATCTATACCAAAGCATATTTTTATGAAATTTCAGAGCATCAGAAGTGAAAAGACTATCATAAAAGCAGTAAGACAGGGAAAAACACCTCGCATACAAAAAACTGAGAATCAGAACTGTTTTGGTCTTCTCATTGACAAGACTGAGAGGAGAAGACTACATACCTTCTAGCTTCTGAAGGAAGACGATTCCTATTTAGAATTCTACACCAATCCATGCAGCAAATGAGAGAGCAGAATTAAGATAAACTCAGACAAGTTAGGCCTCAAAAGTTTTATCTTCCATGTACCCCATCTCTAAATGAAAGATTGTGTTCCACCAAAATGAGCCAGTAAATCAAGAAAAAGGAAACCCTGGAAACCAGGACACAGGATTATATTTTATTTTGCTTTTTTAAAAGTAGGTTTCATGCCCAGCAAGAAGCCCAATGTGGGTTTGAACTCATGATCCTAAGATTAAGACCTGAGCCAAGATCAAGAGTTGGATGCTTAACCACCTGAGCCACTCAGGTGCCCCCAGGATACAAGGATTCTAATACAGAAACAAGACAGAATATAAACGGGGTTAGTCCCCAAAACAGCTGGGAGCAGGCACAGAGGAGAGGACAGTTTGGAGCAAAAGAACAAGGGAACTCCAGGAGAACTTTCTCCACAAAATCATGCAATTGTTCAGTTACCTAATATTTAAGTGAATTGAGAGATTTGCAGTACTATGCAATAGTTTTGGGAAGAATATTGATTGGCACATAGAAAACTAAGCCAAAACAGACAAACAAACAAACAAAAAGAAGCCATTTATTTACTCTAGGGAAAACCAAAAGTTGTATAGGAAAGGATAAGTAAATATAATCTACACAGCTCATTAGTATGTAATATTTACATAATCCTGATAATGCTGAGTATTGACTGAACCAAAAATTATGATATAATTATATAGGGAGGATGAGGGTAGTAGAAGTGTGTTTGTGAGTTAAGAGTGTGTGGAACTTAAGAAAAGTGAATCTCTATCTTCTGTAGTTGTAAATAAATGCTTGATTTCCAAAATAAAAAGAATCAACCAAAATAAGAGGATAGGGAACATTCCCAACTCAATTTGTGAGACTATCGAACCCTGAACCAAAACCAGACAAGGATAGCAGAAGGTAGGAATTTAAAGCCAGTTTCACTCATAAGCATAGATGCAAAAATTTTGGTTAAAATGTTGGCAATGGATCAGAACCAAGCTGGTTCTGTCCCAGTAAAGCGAAGTTGATCCAACTTAAAAAAAAAAAGTGTTCAAGTGTTCATCTGAATCATCACAATAATAGATTAAGGAGAAAATCTACATGATTACCTTGATAGGCACAGAAAAAAGCACTTGATAATATTCGGCACTCATTTATGTTAAAGATAATCTTAGCCAAGGGTCCCTGGGTGGCTCAGTTGGTTAAGTGTTCATCTCATTATGTCAGCTCAGGTCTTGACCTCAGGGTAGTGAGGTCAAGGCCCACGTTGGGTTCCACACTAGGTGTGGTGCCTACTTAAAAAATAATAATCTTAGGGGCACCTGGGTAGCTCAGTGGGTTGAGCCTCTGCCTTCAGCTCGGGTCATGATCTCAGGGTCCTGGGATCGAGCCCTGCATCAGGTTCTCTGCTCAGTGGGGAGCCTGCTTCCCCCCTGCTCCCCGCCTGCCTCTCTGCCTACTTGTGATATCTCTCTGTGACAAATAAATAAATAAAATCTTTAAAAAAATGATAATAATCTTAGCCAACGGGGAGAAGGAAATGTCTTTAACTTGATGAAACTCTCTACCAATATTTTATAGCAAATACTTTTCCCCCCAATAGAATACTTAAATGGTGAAGCATTAGAAGTATTCCCTTTAAAATCAGCAAGATGTGGGGCATGTGGCTGGCACAGTCAGTGGAGCCTGCTATTCTTGATGTCAGGGTCCTGAGTTTGAGCCCCACGTTGGGTGTAGAGATTACTTTAAAAAATATATCATTTAGTAAAGCAATAAAGGAGTAGATGTTGAAAAAAATATATATCATTTAGGGTCACCTGGGTGACTCAGTTGGTAAAATGTCTGCCTTCAGCTCAGGTCATGATCCCAGGGTCCTGGGATCAAGCCCCAAATCGGGCTCCCTGCTCAGTGGGGAGTCTGCTTGTCCCTCCCCGTCTGTCCCTTGCCCTACTCGTGCTCGCTCTCTCTCTCTCAAATAAATAAATAGAATCTTTAAAAATATATTATTTAAAATCAGGAAGATGTCAAGGGGGTCCTCTAGCACCTTTCTGTTCAACATTGTATCTGGGGAGACTGCCCAGGCAGAAAAGGAAGAAAAGAAAGAGAAATAAATGATACAAAGATTGTAAAGGGAAAAAAGAGCTTCTATCTTGTTCTGAGGAACCAAGAGTCCTGTTTACAGGTCTGAAACCACCAAGCTCACACATGACAGAACAGAATTAGAATGCGTTCAGACCAGATAGGTCTCATAAAGTTTCTCTCTCACACATCTGTATTAGTTTCTCTGTTGCTGCTGTAACAAACTGCCACAAACATAGAGGCTCGAAACAACACAAATTTATTCTCTTGCAGTCTGGACGTCTGAAGTTAGTCTTAGGGGGTTAAAAATCAAGGTGTCAGCAGGGCTGTGTTCCCTCCGGAGGCTCTAGAGAGTCTGTTTCTTTGTTTTTTCAGCTTCTGGGCACAGTCCACCTTTTTTTTTTTTTTTTTGGCCAGGGGCCCCGTCCTCCATCATCAAGGTGCATCACTGCAACATTTGTTTCCACCGTCACATGGTCTCTCTCCACCACTGTCATCACATAGTCTTCACTTTCCTTCTGCCTCCCTCTCAGAAGGACCCTTGTGATGACTTTGGGCCCACCTGGGTAATCCAGGCAACTCTCCCATCTCAGGACCCTTAATTTAGTCACATTTACAAAGTCCATTTTGTCGTGTAAGGTAGTATATTCATAGGTTTTGGGGGTTGGGATGTGGACAGCTTTGGGAGCTCACTATTCTGTCAATTGCATATCACTTCCATATAATCATTCGCAGGTTATGTGATGGTTTACACCGAAAAAGCCAAGATAATTTACAGATTATTAGCATTAATATGAGAGTTTAGCAAGGCTGTTGTATGGTTTTACTATGGTTTAGACACAAAGAGTTGGAAAGTATAATCTTGAAAAGATGTCATTTACCAAAAAAGATGTCATTTACAACTTTAAAAAAGAAATTATACCTCAACAAATCTAGAAAAATTGAATTCTAAAGAAAATAACATTTAAAAGGACTCTAATAAAAAGTATAAAATACTTTCCAATAAATCTACAAAAGATGTTTAAAACCTTATGAAGAAAATTATAAAAATGATAGAAAAAAATCTTAAAGATGAATTAAATAAACAGGTAAACATATTATGGACATGGGCAGAAAAAGTGAATATGATAAAGAGGTCAAATCTCTATAAGAACATGTGGATTTTCCTGAATTGCAATAGAAATCCTGACATGTTTCTTCGGGAATGGGATAGGATAAGCTGATTCCAAAATGGGAGTGGAGGGGCGCCTGGGTGGCTCAGTTGGTTGAGCACCTGCCTTCAGCTCAGGTCATGATCCTGGACTCCTGGGATCGAGTCCCGCATTGGGCTCCCTGCTTGGCGGGGAATCTGCTTCTCCCTCTGACCTCTCCCCTCTCATTCTCTCTCTTTCTCTCTCTCAAGTAAATGAATAAAATCTTTATAAATAAATAAATAAAATGGGAATGGAAGCATACAAGAATAGTAGAACGCACAAACACACATGAAAAAGCAGCAGAGGACGGCAGACTCACTGTAGCACACAAGACTTATAACATGTGGCCATTAAGACTGTGGCATTGAAACTGGGGCAGAAATCGAGACCACTGGAGCAGAACAGAGCTCAGGAACACAGCCATAGATGGACCACAGATACGAATGACAGAGTGGCTTTGCAGATCAGTGGAGAAAAGACAGTTAAAACAATGGTAATGAGTGATTGGTTATTCACAGAGGAAAGAATAAAATAAAATTGGAACTCTTGGGGCACCTGGGTGGCTCGGTTGGGTGTCTGCTTTTGGCTTGGATCTTGGTCCCAGGGTCCTGGGATTGGGACCCACGTTGGGCTGCCTGCTGGGGGTGGGGTGCTGCTTCTCCCTCTCCTTCTGCCTCTGTCCCTCTCTGCATTCATTCTCTGTATCTCTCTCCCTCTCTCTCTCAAGTAAATAAATGGAATCTTTACAATAAAATAAAATAAAATTGGAACTCTTTTTTGAGTGAAATTAAAAAAAAAAAAAACCCAAGTGGAATTCAAGAATCTAGAAAGAAAGGAAAACTTCTAGAAGAAAATATGAGAGCATATCATATGATCTTTGGTTATAGCACAGATTTAATAAAATACAAAAAGCACAACCTAAAAAAAAAAAAAGCACAACCTAGGGAAGGAAAAATAAAATAAGATGAAAACAGAAAGGGACAGAAAGGGAGGTAAACCATAAGAGACTCTTAAGCCTCAGAAACAAACTGAGGGTTGCTGGAGGGGAGGCAGGTGAGGGGATGGGGTGATTGGGTGATAGGCATTAAGGAGGACACTTGAAGTAATGAGCACCGGGTGTCGTATGTAACTGATGAATCACTAAATTCTATCTCTGAAACTAATAATACAGTATATGCTAATTAAATTGAATTTTTAAAAAAGTACAACCTATACAGAAAAAAACTGATAAAGTCAACATCATTTAAAATTAAAAATGTCTGGGGCACCTGAGTGGCTCAGTGGGTTAAGGCCTCTGCCTTCAGCTCAGGTCATGATCCCAGGGTCCTGGGATCGAGCCCCGCATCGGGCTCTCTGCTCAGCGGGGAGCCTGCTTCCTCCTCTCTCTCCGCCTGCTTCTCTGCCTACTTGTGATCTCTGTCTGTCAAATAAATAAATAAATAAATAAAAATTTAAAAAAAGTTAAAAATGTCCAAGTTTGAGAGGGAAAGTGGGGGGTCTGGGGGGTAGAGAAGGAAAAAATGAAACAAGCTGGGATTGGGAGGGAGACAAACCATAAGAGACTCTTCATCTCACAAAACAAACTGAGGGTTGCTGGCGAGGGGTAGGGAGAGGGTGGTTGGGTTATAGACATTGGGGAGGGTTATGTGCTATGGTGAGTGCTGTGAAGTGTGTAAGCCTGACGATTCACAGACCTGTACCCCTGGGGCTAATAATACATTATATGTTAATAAACTTAAGTCCTTATACAAGCTGAAAAAAAATTAAAAATGCCCGAGTATCAAAAGACATTATTAAAAAGGTGAAAAGACAAAGTGCAGACAGGGGGGAAATTTTTTGCACAAATACGTAATTGACAAAGGATTCAAATACAGAATATATAAATAACTAATAAGTCAATAATTTAAAAATTCAATAGAAAAATGAATAAAAAATAAACAGGTAAATCACAGAATAAGACACCAGAATGGCTAATATATGCATGAAAAGTTGCTCAACCTCATCATTAATCAGAGAAATGCAAACAAAACCATAATGAGGTACCATTTCAAATCCATCAGATTGGGAAATTAAAGTCGACAGTTTCAAATGTCAGTGGTCATATGGAGAAATGGGAACTCTCCCACCCTGCTCAAGTAAGTGTGAATTGGTACAAGCACTTCAGAGACCAAGTAGACAATATTTAAAGGTGGAGATGTATAAAGATGCATATACCCTTCGACCCAGGATTTCACTCACCAGTATATGAATCACATAGGTTGACATGGGTCTATACCCTAGGTTCCCGCACTTGCGTTTGAGGAGACATTTATAAGAATGTTCATTGCAACCCTGTAATGACGAAAATGGGAAACAATCTAAATTTCTATCAAGAAGAACATGGGTAGATACATTTAGGTATATTCAAATAATGAGCTACTGTACATCAGAAGAAATTAATGAAGCGCAGCTATGCATGTTATTGTGGACGATTTTTTAAAAAGAATTTTTAAAATTTTTATTTATTTGACAGACAGAGATCACAAGTAGGCAGAGAGGCAGGCAGAGGGAAAGGGGGAAGCAGGCTCCCCGCCAAGCAGAGAGCCCGCCCGATACAGGGCTTGATCACAGGACCCCGAGGTTATGACCTGAGCAGAAGGCAGAGGCTTTAACCCACTGAGCCACCCAGGCGACCCTGTGGATGATTTCCAAAAAACATAATCTTACGAAAAAAAGTTTTAGGAAGTATTGTGCCATTTTTATAAAATTTAAAAACATGAAAAGGCAATATATTTGGGAATACTAGATATGTCTATATCTAGTACTAATATTAAAAAATGTATGGGAATAATAAACACTGATAAAAAACACATATGTTGGGGCGCCTGGGTGGCTCAGTGGGTTAAAGCCTCTGCCTTTGGCTCAGGTCATGATCCCAGAGTCCTGGGATGGAGCCCTGCATTGGGCTTTCTGCTCGGCAGGGAGCCTGCTTCCCTTCCTCTCTCTCTGCCTGCCTCTCTGCCTACTTGTGATCTCTGTCTGTCAAATAAATAAATAAATAAAAATCTTAAAAAAAAAAAAAACACATATGTTTTTTCTCTGGCAGGAGAAATGAAACCAGGGAGGGTAACACAGAGCTTCAGCTGTAAATGTGATGCTTTATTTCTTAAGGTGGGTGATGGCTATTCAGTATCGGTTATCTTAGATTGAAATATGTCACTTAAGTAGCACTGTATGCTTACTGTTCAGAAACATGGACAGAGAGGAAACAGGAATTGGGAGGAGGAGGTGAAGGAAGGTACAGACTTGTTTGTTTTTTTTTTAAACCTTGCACTCCTGGTTGACCTTTTAAACCATACACAGTTGTGGCTTCAATAAGAGTCGACATTAAAAAATAATAACAGTTTGAGTCAGGGAGTGATATGTGATATATCTCCGTAAGATTTTCACTTGTAGATGCTTTATCTCAGTGCTATTCAAATATGGCCCTTAGACAAGTGTGGGTTGGTGATCTAGTCTGCCATGAACTAAATATAAAATCAAGCCTAAGTGTTTGGAAGCTATTATAGCAATTTTATTTTGTCTTACTTTTATTTTTTATTTTGTTTCATTTTTTAAAGTAGGCTCCATGTTCAGTGTGGAGCCCAATGTGGGGCTTGAACTCATGACCCTGAGATCAAAACCTGAGCTGAGATCAAGTGTCAGATACTCAACTGACTGAGCTACCCAGGTGCCGGCTTTTACAGCAGTTTTAGAGAGATTTTATGTATGTTAAATCTAATAATTTAAAATGGGATTATATTTTATATTGCACTATAATTTCTTTTTTTATTTCTAGAAATAAACTCTTATTTTACAGAAGTGTTGGAGGGCAATGAATTGAAAACAAACCGGTCCTGCACAAATAATTGAAGATCCATTGCTCTGCCTTAATGAAAATTGATATCTACATGATTTCTTTTTCTATAATACGTAACTTTTCTTGTTTATTGGGGATCTTGCGCTCTCCTCGTGAAATATTAATGTTCGGTGTGGGAGTCCAGAATTGTTTGGTTTGGTTCTGGATATGCGTCTTGCATAAAAGATGTGGCTATTCTCTGCATGCACTTTCCCCAGAGACACACATATATATAGTTGTAACTTCCTGTTAGTAAACAATAAGTCTTTAAATTTAGAATTAGGTGGGGAGGCTGACAGGCAGGAGGGTAACAACCTGGATTGCTTTCAAAGTCGCGTCTTTTCTGGTTAATTGTTAACTCACCCCTGGGCTGCTTTTCTTTTATCAAATATCACACGGTGTGTGAAAACACTACAGATAGGGTTTATGGCAGTTCATGGAGTTTTTGCATGACAAATGGACCTTATACTACAGGGGAATGAAAGATATACATTAATAAAACATTATCGGAAGAGAACAACACCAAACCAAATCTCTTCACCAGTGCTTGACAGAAAACCTCCAGAGAACTTTCAGGCTGTGTGTGGCCTCTAGCCTGGGATCCAAAATCTGCATAATGGCTTGTGTAGACAGTAGGAACCGAGTCTCCCTGGGATTCTGTCTGTAAGGTGCGGCACAGGGGTTGGGGGTGGGGCTCTGAAATGTCCAAGTATATCTGGTTTAGATTTCCTTTTCCCCTCAAGAAAGACTCCTTTTTAAAAAAATTATTTTCTTGAAGCCAGATTACTCATTTCCAGGGTTCTCTTACACCTGCCACTTTCCAAGGGAATTTTTTTGGTATAATCCCTTAATCTTTCTGGAAGGCTAACAAAACATTGCATATAACCGACTTTCGCCTCCGAAACACTCTATTCTTTTCCATCACAAGGCTTTTTAAAGGACTTTATTATTTGTTCTCTGGGTTCATTTAACCCCATTAACATATCCATTTAGCATCTTTGCTCTGTTTTCTTGTTATTTCTCATTTCATTCTTTACATGTTACTTAGGACTTCAGTGTGAGTATGGTATCTTCCACTCTCATACCGAAGTGCCATTCTAGGATTCTCATAATTAATATTTAGCTTTGCTTTGCATTTCATTCTCATGCTCTCTTAATTTTTTCCTAAAGCTCATTTGTTTGTCCCTACACCCAAGGTGGGACTTAAACTCGGGACCCCAGCTCAAGGGTCGCATGCTCCACGGACTGAGCCAGCCAGGCACCCCTTTCTCCCTCTTTTAGAAGGAGGAAAATGAAGTGGAAGGCAACAAAGACAGCCCTTTGAAAGCCTTGTACTATCAGTGGTCTCCGCAGCAGATTCCCCGCTTCTGCTTTTTAAAAGCCCCCTCCTCCCGGGGCGCCTGGGTGGCTCAGTGGGTTAAAACCTCTGCCTTCAGGTCATGATCCCAGAGTCCTGGGATCGAGCCCCACGTGGGGCTCTCTGCTCAGTGGGGAGCCTGCTTCCTCCTCTCTCTGCCTCTGCCAGCTTCTCTGCCTACTTGTTGTCAGATAAGTAAATAAAATCTTAAAAAAAAAAAAAAAGCCTCCTCCCCTCAGTGCTGTCCCAACCCACTGAATTTAGGGTTTAACTGAAGTGGGAGACGTTGATGATGGTGTCACCAACCCGAGAGGTTAGGGGATGTAGCCCCCCTACATCATGTTTCTGAGGAGACACGGTCATGGGTGAGGGCAAGGTGGCAGAGTGAGAAGAGGTAGTGGGAAGACCTTTCCAAAGGTGAGGGGTTCCAACAGCCGATTCATGGCTTATTAACTAAAGCTCTGAAGCAACTCGAGTGGCTCAGTTTGGCGGCTGCAGAGGCCAGGGTAGAAGAGCAGGATGACGTCCTACAGCGCCTGCAAGTTGACACGAGGTCATGGAGAGCCAGGACAAGTTTAAGTATATGCAAACATGCTGGCGGCGCCGCGTCGGGCCAACAGGGACAGCTCAGGACCTGAGGAAGCCAGCCCAGAAGTCGAGACCAGGCGCTGGCAGGAATGCCTGCCCACACTCGGAATCCCTCCTCGCGGCAGGTGAGAAACGAAGCCGCAGAACAGCTGACAGCAAAGGTCACGTGACGAAGCCCCAGTTCGACTCTAATTGGCTATACTAGCTCACGGCCTCTCCCACTGTTGTCACGGTCTCTTCGGAAACTACATTTCCCAGAAGGCCCCGCAGGGCTTAGCTCCTCCTAGCTGGTTAGATGCGGGCCGTGCCGGGTTTGCCCAGCCTCTACGGGGTTTTGAGAGGCAAGGAAGAAGCAGCCCGGGGGGCGAAACCTTCTGAATTAGAACAGCCCACACACTGGAGGCAGGGAGGAGAGTCGCGGCTCGGCCCCCCTCCTTTTGCGCACAGACCTCTGGGAAATGTAGTAACACGTAGGTTTCTGGGGCCTGTGGCTCTCACCTCTCCCCGGGGTCACTACTAATGGAGCGGGAACCAGTAGGGAGGAGGATCGTCCCGGCGAGCCTTCCACACTGGCTCTTCCTTCTCCACCAGGTGGCACAGCGCGCGAACGTCTGCCCATCCACCTCCTGGTTATCCCATGCTGGGATACCCTTCTACCCTATCGCCCTGAGAATTCTGCAAGCTTAGATTTCCATGAAGTACTGTTCAGAGGGATCTGCTGAGAAATGGGAAGACTATTTTAAAAGAAACAAATGATGGCGGCCCTAAATTACTCCCCTCCTCTGTGTTGCTCACCGGACGCTTTATGAGGGGACACTGAACCATGGCGTTACGCGTATGGGGGATCCATTTTATGTTTGGACTTCCCATCGGGCACTGATTTCCGCTCCCCGGGAGGGTCCGCTGGTCCTGCCGGTGTTCTCAACTCCGGGCTGCCCTCTTTTGGGCCACCACGACCGTCTGCTCTAGCCCAAGCCTGCCTTGGAGGTCATTCGTTCTGCCAGCTGCGGGGGTGACGGTCTTATTTTACTGAAGGGAAGCCTGAGGGCGTGGTGGGTAAAAGGTTGTTGACGAGTCTGTACGGCTAGTCGTGCTGTCCGCTCGCTGCGGCTGGAACGAATTCTGACTCCTGTCTCCCACCTGTCCTGGCCACCTCGCGTGGTGGTAATCCCCTTTTCTCAGTTTTGCTGCCTTAGGTTAAGTCATAACCATGCCGGCCATTCTAACGGTCCCATCCCGCCAGTGTTTATTGGGAGTGTGCTTAGTGCCAGGCATTGCGCCTGGGGACACGGGGTTGAAAGGGGAGGGGGGGGGGACGCGACCACACCCTCACGGAGTTTACCGTCTAATGGGGAAGACCCTGGTTACAGCACACAGATAGGAGTAAAATGTCAAATTGTGGTAAGTAGAAAAAAGAAACAGGGTGCTACAAGAGCGAATGATGGAGGGAGCCCTAAGTTATTTTGGGAGATTCAGGAGAGGAAGAAATGCCTGATCTGAGACCTGGAAACTGAGAAACAGGAAGCTCTGTGACAGCCAAGAAACGAGTAATGTAGGTTGAGGGAACCGCAAGTGCAAAGGCCCTGGGGGTAGAACTTAGTGTTTTGTGATTTGGGGAACTGAGAGGGGGGCACCTGGGTAGTTCAGTTGGTTGAGCGTCTACCTTTGGCTCAGGTCATGATCCCAGGGTGCAGGGACTGGGCCGCAGGGGCTGGGGGTGGGGTCTCTGCTCAGGGAGGAGCCCACTTCTTCCCTATTTTTGCCCCTCCCTCCTTCCCCTCCTCCTCATACTCTCCCTCTCTCTTCCACTTTCAAATAAATAATAAAAATCTTTTAAAAAAGGGATGAGAGAAGCCTTTTGTGACTGCAGCACCGTGAAGTAGGGAGCGAGTAGAGCAAATAAAGGCTGGCCTCCCTTTCTCCAGTCTTGCCTCTTTGAAGCCATCACGCACCGGCAATATAGAAAAATTCTCAAAATTCAAATACGATTTTACTCCCTTTTGGAGGCTTCGTGTTCCCTGCGAGTCAGACTCCTTGGGCCCGGTGCTCAAGGACCCGCATCACTGGATTGACCTTGCTTTCCAGTCTCCCTTTTTTGTCTCTGCTTGGTATGTGTTATCCCACGTGCTTGCTGAGCAGGCTGACTTCGATTCACCCTTCTTGTCCGGGTCACAGAATTGCTTCCTCCGTGCTCTTCTCCGGTGTGTGCCCAACACTAGCTATCTAGTTACTGGTTTGCCTGCTAATCTCTAAGCTGCTGCTCTCAGGAACTTGTTTTCTTTCTCGGTATGATGCAGAGCGTGAGGCCAGGCAGTTGGCATTTTTATAACAAATTTCCACGGAGAGACTGAGTGGGACAGGTAGCCGTCACTGGCCTCCATGTGATACCTGATGAGAAGGGGATGTGGGGCTCCTGTCCACAGCAGAGTAGAAAGCATCCAAAGGGGGCGGGGGGAGAAGAGATGAGTAAGAAGTCTGCACGTTTCATGGCCAGGCACTGTCTCATCCACTGTTTCATCCACTATCTAATTTAACCCTCATGACAAGTGTGGGTCTTAGATTCTTTTTGCAGTCAAGAAAGCGGGTGAGCAGAGGCTTGCCCACAGTTCACCCAACTGGTAATGAGGAACCTGGAATAGGAGCCTAGATCTTTCTGACCTCAAAACTTGAGGCCCTTAATACTCCCTCTGCTCCTTTTGCTCCTATTCTGGCTCCTTTCACCAGTGCAGGAGCCTGGGAAGTTTTTTTTTTTAAAGATTTTATTTATTTACTTGATAGAGAGAGAGAGAGATCACAAGTAGGCAGAGAGGCAGGCAGAGAGAGAGAGAGGAGGAAGCAGGCTCCTTGCTGAGCAGACAGCCCGATGTGGGGCTCTTTCCTAGGACCTTGGGATCATGACCGGAGCTGAAGGCAGAGGCTTTAACCCACTGAGCCACCCAGGCACCCCTAGGAGCCTGAGAGGTTTAAGGAACTGAACTTCAAGTGTCTTCTATCTCAGGTAGGTCATTTTCCACCAAGAATATTAGATATGGAACAGCCATTGTAGTAGCGCTCCAGCCCTTCCAGAAACCAGTGACTCATATCAGTCTCTGCTTATATTAGTATTTACAGGGCTTAGAAGAACTGGTAAGACTCAGATGCAGAAAATCCAGGAAAGGACACTCTTGGATTTGCTATCCTATAGAATTCTGCCCTATAGCATTCTCTGAGATGATTAAAATGTTCTATAACTATGCTGTCCAGTGTGATAGGGTTCCTGCTTAGATAGTAGCTCCAGGCCCTCACTGCCCTGGATGTCTCTGACTCCAGGGTGTCAGAGACAGCTCAGTCCGAGACTACAGACCCCTGGGCTAGATCTTCAAGGGCCGTCCAGATCCAAGCTCTCTACCTTAGCTGTGGCTCAAGCTGTGTCTAAGAACACACATCAAGGTACAAACGGATATGGCCAGTGAATTGTTGATCTCGCCACTCCAGCATCCTCCAAGAGACTGGCCCAGAGCAGATGCCAGGTTTACACTGGATGAATGAACTTACTTTCTCTGCCCCAGGCTTCTACAATCCCTCGCTATCATGTGGACGAAGGGCTTCTGCCTTCCAGGGAAGGTGAATGAAACCAGTGTTTCATCACCATCTCCTCCATCCTGACTTCCTGGGGTGTGAGCCAAGGTGCAGCTGAAAACCAGTGAGTAATAATTCCTTGGAAACATGCTGGATCCAGCATTTTTATGTGACAATCTGATTATTTTTTTGAAACTGTGCGAAATGAAAGCCCATATAAGCATCTGCTCTGTATGATTAAAGGCAGTGTGGTTCTGAGGAAAGAGGGCTAGTCTCAGGATCACCCTGGACCTAACCGGCTCTGTTGGACAAGGGGCGCAGTACCTCTGAGCCCCAGTTTTCTCATGAGTAGAACAAAAACATTAGACTCTACTCTTCTTCCTACTGTTAATGTGAATGCTTAAAAAATGGCTGCTCACACCTGCAGTGAGCCCACATGAAGTACCTTTCAAGTGATCATTTGCCTGAATCTGGTCTATTTTTATGGTTTAGTTTTTCTAACACCTTTCGCTTAACCCTTCTACCACCGGTGCCTTTCTCATTTGCAAGGTTTTCACTAGTTTTTGGCTTCTTTGGATTCCAGTAGATCGTATTGGATGCCAGCCTTTGAATCACCTGCTCCTTTGCCCTACCAGGAGCCTCTTAAATGCCCAGCAGTCTGAACTCCCTGACAAAGCACTGAGAGAGGTCCCGGTTTCCCTTCTCTTCCATTCCTCCCATTCCTACTTCCCCTAAAAAAACCAACAAATCAGGAAAAATCCCGGAGGTTTCTATTTTGGCAGTTAGCACTCTTACCACTAGATGGCGCGTGTGTGCTAGTCATCAGTCTTAAGACAAAGACTCTATTTTTTTTTTTTTTAATATTTTTATACTCCACCTCAATCCACAAAAGCTTCGAGAGGAATTATACAAGCACAAAATATGCAAAAGGATAAAATGAAAAGTTGAAGGGATTGGAGAAAATAGAGAACAAGTGGGAGAGTTAACTCCAGGATGGGTCCTCGGAGGGAGGAGGACACTGAACAGCGAAACAAACACCAGTGACTTCCGTGGAGCTATTTCCGTGGGTCCTTCCATGCAGGCCTATGGTGTGATGGTACATGAGGAAACACAGTTCTCTGCGGCGCAGACACCAGGTTACCAGGACCCGGTGAATTGACTGCTGCATGCCTTTGTATTTTCAAAAAGTGAAATTTGCACGCACCTCCTGTCCCCCACTGAGGTTTGGGTGGAGTTTGGGACCGGGAGGCTCTCCTTGAGGCTGTGGTCACAGTCCCCAGGGTGGCACCCCATGACCACCCTTGCCTCCTGGTTTTCACACCTGGTGGAGTCCCGTCCTCCCCCTGCCCCCGCCACATACCAGGGGGTGGTCTGTGCGACCAACAGAATTTAAGAGGAGTGATGGCATGTTGTTTCTGAGATTGGGTTATAGAAGACATCAGGTGCTCTCTTGGTGTCTCTGTGTCTTTCTTTGTCTCTGTTTTTCTATCAGATCATTTGCTCTGGGGAAAGCTAGCTGGCATATCATGAGGAGGACTCTGGAAAGACCCACATAGCAAAGAACTGAGGCCTTCTGGCAATAGCCAGCATTCATTCGCTAGTCATGTGTGCAAGCCACCTTGGAAGCAGATCCTTCAGCCCAACGGACACCTTGACTGAAATCCTATGAGAGACCCTGAGCCAGACCATCTCGCTAAATCCATCCTTAGTTCTGCGAGATCTTAAGTGTTCTTTTCAGGGGCTAAGTTTTAGTGGTAGTTTGTTACAGGGCAATAGCTAACTAATGCAGAGGCCAATGGAAACCCAAGGTTGCACTGGAGGTAATTTTGCATGGGTGGGTCAACTTGGTTTTAGAGACCAAGGAAATATTTCAGAAGCAATGTGTATGGGCTTTAAATCTGATAGACGTGGGCACCAATTCAGGCTGTGTCTGTGGAAAGACAGAAGTAGAAGGCCTCATGTGAAATATCTGCAAAGGTTTCTTTGCAGGGTGGTAAGGGCAAGGACCTCAATTGTCTTACTCACTGTGGCACCCTCATGGCCTAGTGCAGGGCCTGGCATGTGGTGGTCATCCTACAAATATATATATATATTTTTTTTTTTAAGATTTTTTTTTTTTTTTAGTTATTTATTTGTCAGAGAGAGAGAGAGAGAGAGAGAGAGTGAGCACTGGCAGACAGAGGCAGAGGGAGGCAGAGGGAGAAGCAGGCTCCCTGCCGAGCAAGGAGCCCGATGTGGGACTTGATCCCAGGACACTGGGATCATGACCTGAGCCGAAGGCAGCTGCTTAACCAACTGAACCACCCAGGCGTCCCAAAAATATATATATATATATATATATATTTAAGATTTTATTCATTTATCAGAGAGAGAGAGAGATAGAGAGGGCATATATGCAGAGGGAGAGGGAGAAGCAGACTCCCTGCCAAGTAGGGAGCCTGATATGGGGCTCAATCCCAGAACACTGGGATCATGACCTGGGCCGAAGGCAGATGCTTAACAACTGAGCCACCTAAGGTGCCCTTCTACAACTCTTTCTTTAATGGATACATGAACGGTGAGCTATAACTCTGACTGAGCCATTTATTTTTCTGGAAGACAGTCATTCATTAAGCTCCTACTGTGTGCAAAGTACATAATGTTGGTTAAGCTTCCATAGAAAATTTGTGTCCTCTGCAGATGACATGCACCTTTCCCCCCATCATGTCTCCCCTCACTCTGTATTTTCTCCTCGGAATTCTTTATAATTTTTGTAGAGCCTTGCATGGGCTTTGGATTGCATTCTGAAAACATTCTCATGAGAGTAGTGTTCTTAGGCCATCATGACAAGTAATTTCTGTTAGGAGAAATTTTTCCAACAGGAGATATATCAACCCAGGATACTGGATTTATTTTGTGTAGCTGTGTTTTAGGGCCTGCCCTGATTGTTTTCTTCTTCCCCCCACCCCTTTCTTTAAAAAAAAAAAAAAAGATCTGAAATGGCTAATGCTAAGTTAGAGTAGTTCAATTTCCCTGTAATAACTTTCTAGAGTCTATTTCCCCCCTTTCGTCTAACTTTGGCGCTGATTTTAACCAGATCTTCCCGTAACAGAAACATTCTGGGGGTGAAGGAGAATCAGTGATTTGCCTCAGACCCTTGTCCACCCCGCCCCCTCCCAAGTATAAACAGTCCTTCCTCGGTAGCTAGCTCTGCAGGACTTCCCCGTGCCCCCTCCACCGCCGCCCCCATCGTTGTCCCCACAGAGCTATTACTTATTGAGTGCCCGCCGCACGCCCATCCCTGTGTTACGCAGGTGTTACATGCCTTATTGAATCTGCGCTGGAGACCGTGAATTGCCTTGCCGATTTTGTTAGTCCAGGTCCTTCGAGGAGCAGACACCAGGATGGGATTAATTGTGTAAGGATTTTACTAGGGGGAAAATTGCCTTTCAAAGGAAATAGTGAGAAGGCTTAAAGGCCAGGAGGGCCATCAGACCCCAAAGGAAGGGGGCACGGGGAGACAGGTGGGTACAAGTGTCCCAGTGTACCCTGCATTTTAAGGAAAATTTGGTCTCACGAAGTTTTGGGAAAGCTGTCAGGGAGTCCTTGAGCCAAAGCCAGTCGGCAAAGGAGTCGGGGCCTTGTCTCTCGGGACTGGGTCTGACTTTGCCCCCAACCAAACTCAGTCATTGGTGGGGTGCAGCACATGGGAGGTGTGGCCAATGAACGTCAAAGCACAGCAGCTGGTGTCCTCAGCTCCAAGCAGTAGAAGTCTGTGGGAGCCCACTTCTGTGGCTGCGCCCACCCCCACACTTATTCTCCTTTCTTTTTAAGTAACAGAAGCCTGATTTATTTGAGTGGCCAAGATGTGATGCCGAACTGAAAGATTTTAGGTCCCTGTCTTCCTTGCAACAGGTTGTGGCTCTATGAGTGTATATGCGAGTAATCATGTAACGTAAGTAGCTGTGTTGGGAGGACCTACCAGTAACGCTCCTCAAGGGGATCTGAGTCAGCCGGGAGGTGCCTGCCATGTCCCCTTCTCTCTGCCAGGACTAAAGACAGAATGGCTGCAGCCTCGGTGGTCATTTTGCGCCAAGAGGCAGTTTGTTAATAACGGAAGGACAAATACACAAATAGCAAGAGTCTACGTCGCTAACGAATAGAGACCTCATGTCCGCTCTGGATGCCTGGTTGCAGACTTTAACCTGAGAGAAATACCCCCCCTTTTTTTAAGGTCAATGTTACCTTGTGTTATAAGCAGGTAAATCTAATCCCAGTTGGTATAGTATCTAATCTTCACCATGCCTCTGCCACGCAGGCATATTTATGCCCATTTTACAGATGAGGAAAATGAAGCTTAGAATGAGTAAGTGTTAGATTTAGAGCCCGGGGTGGTATTGAGGATCCTTTGAGCTGCGAATAACAGAAGAGCGTTTGTCGGTCTTTCCTGAAGACAAGAACTGCCTGGGAACTTGCTGAACACACAGATAGCCAGTCCTCTCCCCCGGACGTCCTCGTTCGACAGGTCCAGGTTAAGGTCTGAGAAACTATTTTATCTGCGATGGACAGCCTGGCCCATCATTACCCTCTGGTAACAGGGTGAATCCCCTTGTGGGTGAGGACCGACACCAGGCAGCTCAAACATTGAAGAGGCAGACGCTTCCTGTAAGAAGACTTCTGTGAGCCCAAGAGTTGTGTGGGGAGCTTGACAGAAATACAGATTCTGGGCTTTCCTTTCTAGACTGGGAATCAGTAGATCTTTGTGGAACCTGGGAGCTGGCCCTTTTCAGATGCTTCCCCAGGGGATCCTGATGCCTGTGGTCCAGGGACCCTGGTTTCACTGCCGGGAGCACAGCCCTGGAGTAGGATGGGGCTGGGTTTGAATCCTGAGGCTGCCCTTTATTGGCTGGGTGACCTGTGTGTCATCGGTTTCGTCATTTTGGATTCAAAGAAAATAGTAAGGGCTGGTTGTGAGGACTCAGCGACGTTGAATTCCAGCCTGTTAACTTGCAGTGTTATAGAAATTGACAGAGGGTTCAGTTACGGTGGGTAAGTTACACAAATCCCCAGGGAACCAAGGTTCCCAGGAGGCTGGGCCCAGAGCTGGGACTCCCCCTTTCTCTGTGTGGCTACTTCTGGCCTTGAGAGTGACCAGTGTGCCTGTGTATGAAGAGGCTGAGTAAAGGTCTTCTAGAACATGCTCCTGTGTTCTACCAGCTGCCACCTCCCTCCCTCTGGTCCCCTTCTCTGCAAGTCTGCCCAAGAGTCGTCTGCACTCAATGGATCCGTCTTCTCCCTTCTGGCTCCCTCCTCAGCCCACTACAATCCAGATGCTGACATCACTGCTCTGCTGAAGTGGTTCTCAGGGTTTCTGTGTTGCCAAATCTGAAGACAATTTTAATTTTATTTTTTTAAAGATTTATTTATTTATTTTAGAGTGAGCGAGTGAGCACACCTGTGAGTCAGGGAAGGGGCAGAGGGACAAGAAGAGAATCTCTAGCAGACTCTGCACTGAGCACGGAGTCTGAGGTGGGGCTCCACGCCATGACCCCGAGATCACGACCTGAGCCAAAACCAAGAGTCGGCCGCTCAGCCCTCCCAGCCGCCTGGGCACCCCCACCAGTGGACATTTCAAAGTCCTCATGTCATTTGAGCATTTGCTGCTGCTGTGTCCTTGTTCCTTCCTGGAACTTTGCTTTCTTGGCTCCTGGCACTCTCTTGTTCTATTTCTCCTTCTGTTTTGTGGTTGGTGCTTCTAGCCTCTGCTGGACTTCTGCTTCAGTCTGTGTCTTACACGCTCTACTCTTTGCCCTTTTAATCCTCTGTTTGCCTCTAATTCTTTCCCTGGTTCCTTTTCTTTCTCTGATCAGAGCCCAGTCATTGAGTTCTTCTAAGTCCCAGTGAATCATCTCCTTTCATAGGACACCCTGGTCTCATGTAACCTTTTCCTTCCTTTCTCCACGGGATGGCTAAAATCAGGCCCAAAGAGTGCCCCCAAGTCTCCTTCACAGGTCTTCCTACGAGGCCTAGTAATATCCTCGAAAATGAAAAATGAGATCGGATTTGTTGTGGATCAGGCCCCAGGGGGACCCTGAGATACACTTAATTGTTCCAACTTATACTGGTATTAGAGACAGAATCACTCTGCAGGCTGAGTATATAACCCTTCATGCCCTTACCTGGGATTCTCAGACTTTCTGTCCAGGTCATTGCTCCTTTCAGAGGAGTGGGAGCCAGTCCTCCTTCTATCAGGGACTTGTTTGACTTTGGACCTAGCTTGTACCTTTCTGGTTTCAGTTTTCTCATCAAAGAAATGCAGGAGATGGACTGACTATCTCTGAGGTTTCTTCCAACCACTGGCACCATCACAACCAGCTTTTTGATTTCACTCCCAGGAATCTATACAGAAACACTTTTCCAAGGGCTTAAAGATGTATGTATGCTCCCTTGTAATAACCCAAGGGCCTATCAAGAAGGGATTGTTTGGGGGCGCCTGGGTGGCTCAGTCGGTTGAGCGTCCGTCTTTTGATTTCGGCTTAGGTCATCATCTAGGGTCGTGAGATCCAACCCCTCTTTGGACCCTCTGCTCAGTCTTCTTGAGATTCTTTCCCTCTTTTCCTCCCCGACTTGTGCTCTCTCTCTCTCTCAAAGTAAATAAATAAATCTTTTAAAAGACCAAGGGATTGGTTAAATAACTTATGGTGTATACACTCAACGATGGCATTGCTCAAAGTAGGCATTCTGTTTGTTATTGGTCTCCTGGGAGATAAGGCGCGTGAGCCAGAATGTCAATCAGTGACTTTATCAAGAGGGTCTTACTAACAATAACAATATGTATATATGTAAAAGCAGCTGAAGTGAATAGTGTGTTTAGAGACATAGTTGCTTTGCATTCTGGTACAAGCTCTCCCTTACTTTTCTCCGGCCAGAACACACAGGTCCTGGATTAGCACTGGTACACAGACCACACACTGAGTAGTGCTGGGGAGAAAAAAAAATTCCCCTCAATTCTTCTAAGTTCTTTGACTGGTTTACTAATTAAATCGACACAGGGCAGACTAACAGAGCAAAATGAACCAAAAAGTGTTATAACGTGTATACCTCCTCTATCCGTGGGAGAGACTCAGCAAGACTGAGTAATCTGCTGAAATGTCCAAAGCCATCATCTTAAATACCATCTTCAGTTAGAGACAAAAGAAGATGATGGGGTTGGGGAGTCAGATATGGGAGGTCACCAAGAAAAGTAGAGTGAGGAAGGGTAGGGTCGTCATCCAGATTTAAATCCATGCCTTCTCCATTGATAAGAGCTTCTAGAGATCTAGACTCACTGCCTCCCCCCCCCCCCATTTCTTGGTACAGCTAGGGAGACATCCTTACAAAACGAGGTTTCCCTTATACAGAAAGGTAACTTCTATTTGGTTTCAAAACTTCTCTTGTGTCTGCATTTTCTTAAAAATAACCAGCTTAGGGCGCCAGGGTGGCTCAGTGGGTTAAGCCTCTGCCTTCGGCCTGGGTCATGATCTTGGGGTCCTGGGATCGAGCCTTGCATTGGGCTCTCTGCTCAGCGGGGAGCCTGCTTCCTCCTCTTCCTCTGCCTGCCTCTCTGCCTACTTGTGATCTGTCTCTGTCAAATAAATAAATAAGTAAATCTTAAAAAAAAAAACAGCTTAAAAAATCAGTATGATAAAGAGACAGATCTTGGGGTGACAAAATTTACTCCCCTTCAGCATCATCACTCAAGCTTCACAAAAATAAAGTAGCCCCACTTGTGCAGGTGTATAAAGATGTCTCAGATACGTTGTTAAAAAAAATATGCTGCAGAGCAGTATGGTGTTTTCAGAAACAGGGATCTATACAAAAAGGGATACCTAAGTGCACAGATGGGCTGATAGATGCATAAAACATTTCTGGAACAAGTTTTGAGAAATTAACTGTGCTTCTATCTGAGGAGTGGAGCTGGGATTCTGGGGTGAAAAATCTCTTTTTTGTCGTATATCCAGACTGCTCTTCAGTGGGTCGTCTCTGGTACAGTGTCCAGAATCTGTTCCGATTGGTCTGTGCCCTTCTTGACACAGTTGTTAAACATTTTTGTCTTTTATCTTTTTTTTTTTTAAGTGAAATCTACACCCAGTGTGGGGCTCAAACTGACGAACCTGAGATCAAGCTTTCTACCAAGTGAGTCAGCCAGCCACCCCAGTTGTCAAACATTTTGAATGTAAATCCTGCTATACTCTTTGACTCTTTTTTAAAATTATTTTTTGACTCTTTTTTTTAACCTATGTGCGTGTATCACTATCATATTTTTTAAAGATTTTATTTATTTATTTATTTACGTATTTATGTCTTTATTGAGAGAGTGTGTGCGTGAATGGGGGGAGGGGCAGAGGAAGAGGGAGAGAGAATCTCCAGCAGACTCCTTGCTGACCATGGAGCCTGATGTGGGACTTGATCTCATAACCCCAAGATCATGACCTGAGCCAAAATCAAGAGTTGGTCCCTTAACCGAGCCACCCAGGTACCCTTCACTTTCACATTTTTTTTTTCTAAAGATTTATTTATTTATTTATTTTGCGAGAAAGAGAAAGAGCCCATGTGAGGGGGTGTGGAGAGCAAAAGTGAGAGAGAATCTCGAGCAGACACCCCCCCCCTCCACTGAGTGCAGTGCCCAACTCGGGGTTCATCCTCACAATCCTGACATCATGACCTGACCTGAAAGCAAGAGTCGGTGCTTTAACCAACTAAATCACCCAGGCGCCCCCCTCACTTTTGCATTTTGAAAACACATTAGTTACAGAGCAAACACAGATGCTTCTGGAGTCTCTATTTGCTGATAACAAGTCTCCATTTTTTCATTTTTTATGAACATTCCCTCTGTTCTTACCACTAGGCATGTGAATGAGGCAGTTCTCTCCATCCTGTGCCTCGGAGCTCTTCTCCTGCAGATATGTTCACACTAAGTCATTTTGGTTCACAGCTTAGAGATGAAGAAGGCCCAGGGGCCAGAGGACTGATTACAGTTCTAATTTACAATTATACAGTGATTTTTCACACTGCTCGTGGAATTCTTACTACCTCCCTGTTTGAGTTGGATAGTTAGAAGGATCCAATTTGATTGAAGTAGTATAGGCTGTGATTATCCCAAGACTGTGGCATCTTCAGTTGAACTGCGAAGGATGAGGCAACAAATGCAAATTATTTCCTCCCTCCCACGCAACTGTGTACTTACTGCGTGCCGCCGACCCTGTGTAGAAATGGGAATTGACTTCTCCTTTCCTTTGAAATGGGAACTGTTGGGACATCTAAGTGGCCTCATTAAACTCAAGATGCAAACAGCCAGTGCCGCTATAGGAGTCTGGGGGGACCTGAGACAATGTCCCTGGAGTCTGAGAGTATTTGATTCAAATGCTCAAGGCCTATTTACTGTGGTTCTTGATGGAATTAAAAAAAAAAAAAAGATTTGCTTTTAAATATATTTTGTCTTATTTCTGTGTTAGAGAGAATGTGGTTGGCCCTTGCCCCTGGTTCCTGGGGAACAACCTCTCAATCCTTAGAAAGTCCTCTGAGTAATGAAAGACCCTTTGTTATCCGTTGTAGGTCCTGAGAATTTATACTTGTAACATGACTCAGAGTGGGGATGGACCAAGCCAGAAAGACCAATGCTGTGATTAGAGGGTGGGGCTTTGAGTCCTGTGATATCAGCTTGGCCCAGGGAAGAAAAAAGGGGTGTGGCCAATGAGCCAAACAATCATGGCTACGTAATGGAACAGGACACTGAATTTTGGCTGAACCAAAATTTGGAAATGCTCTGTGTATGGTCACACATACACAGAGTGTAGGAGAGGGTAACAGGTCCTGACTCCAGGGGGAGAGAACAATGTGATCCTCCCAGAGCCCCCTTCTCCTGTATGTTTCTTCCTTTGGCTGGTTCTGATTTATCCTTCTCCTATATAAAACTACTTATAACTATGGCAATTTCCTGAGTTCTGTGAGATGTTCTAGTGAGTTATCAGATCTGAGAGTGTAGTGGGAGCTCCTGAATTTGTAGCCAGCAGGTCAAGATGTGAGGGTGGCCTAGGACCCCTCAAACTTGTGGTTGGTTCTGAAGTGAAGGCAGTCTTATGGAGTGCTGTGCCCTTGTAAATTCTGGCCCAAGTCTGGGTAGTGGGCCTTAGAAGTCATTGCAATTTCCCTATGTATTTTAAGAAATTTAAAAATTAAGATTTACAAGAGTAGTGCGATGAATACTCATAAAGCCTTCACTTAGAGTCTCCAGTTGGTTTTTCATTCCAATATTTGCTTTATTTCTCTCCCTTCTTACATTAAACTCCCCCCCAACAACCAGTAAAAAGTTATAGACATAACATCCCCAGACACCTCGTGGCATATGCTTCCTGAGAACCAGGATCTTGTCCCACATAACTCCAATGTCATGATCACACCTAAGAAATTTAGCATTGACATCATAAACACTCTCTAATATATCGTATTTGTTTCCCTATTGTCCCCCCAATATTATAATATTATAATAATTCTTTTTCTCTAGACTTATGATCCTATCAAGGATACATATTACATTTGATTGTCATTTTCCCCTCCTTTAATCTAGATTCTAGAACTGCCCCCTAGATTTATTTTATTTTATTTTATTTTGTCTTTCAGGACATATTTTTGAAGGGGCCAGGCTTCTTGTCTTGTATATTATCCCATGATCTTGATTTGTCTGACTGTTTCCTCATGATTAGACTCAGACTATACATCCTTGGCAAGAATACAAACTTGATGCAGGCTGGCTGGGTCCAAGGACCCAGAGCGGGTCCCACAGGATGAGCCAAGAGGGTCCTTGGCTTTGTACAGGATAGAAAACAAACATGAGCCAAGAGGAAGTGAGAGCAGAGTTTATTGAAGATAGAGCAGATACAGACAAAGCATCTGGGAGACTTGGAAAGGATAGAAGAGTGGATGTCATCTTTGCTTAGGGCCTGGGGTTTTTATTGAGGATGGTGGTCTGATACACCTGTCCTCAGGACGACCTCAACCAGTCACTCCTTAGTTGTTATCTATTGTGCTGGAAGACTCCAAAGAAATCCGTAACTCCTTGACCTTTCTTTTTTTTTTTTTTTCTCCTTGACCTTTCTGAGGAGGACCTACATCATCGGTACGATAAGGCATGTGTGAGATGGGGGTGCAGGTCCTGGCAAGAATAGAGGCAGGAAAAGGAGCAAGAAGTAGTCCTTTGTGGGGTTCCTTCAATGTTCCTGTCTCAAAGCTATGTAGATGATGTGCTGATGAACGGTTTGGGCTGGAAAAGGGATAAAGTACATCAGCAGTGAGGTACAGGTATGCCCCACACGGCACATGGGAGAGCTGCGTGGGCCCAGGGTGGAGGGGATGTCACGGAGCAGGAATGTTGGGGGGTCGCCGGAAGCTCCTCCTGTCTTCTCAGTCTTCTGACATCATCTCATCCCAGCCCACCCCACGGGTTAGCGGGTTCTCACATGTCCACCTCCAGCACAGTCCGCTTCCCCAAACCCAGTCCTTGTGTTCATCTCAAAGCTGTCTCTAAGGTCCCTCACACCCAACAAGTTCAACACCGAACTCAAGAGTCTATACACCAGCCCCTCGCCACGTGTGCTCCTCCTCTGCTCTGGGCTGTCTCCAGGAACGGCCACACCCCCACTCAGTTACCTGAGGCAGAAACCTGGGCCTCGTCCATGACGCACGCTTCTCTTTCTCCGCCTCCTGTAGCCAGCCCAGCGCCAACTCCTGCTGTTTTGGCCACCTAAATTCCTGTCTGATCCATGCAATGTCTCTGTCTTCTGTGCCACCGCCTTAGTCCATGCCCCTACCCCCCTACAGTCCCCTAACGGCTCCTCAGGTTTCCACTCAGGCTCCCTTCTGAATTTGCTCTCCACAGAGCAGCGAGAGTATCTTATTAAAATGCAAATTAAAAAAAAAAAGATTTTATTTATTTGAGAGAGAGGTAGAAAGGTAGAGAGAGAGAGCGCGAGAGAGCGCACGCATGCACAAGTGAGGGGAGGGGCAGAGGGAGAGGGAGAAGTAGACTCCCCACTGAGCAGGGGGGGCCCTCCCCAGGGCTCCATCCCAGGACCCCAAGATCATGATCTGACCCGAAGTCAGATGCCTAACCGACTGAGCCACCCAGGCGCCCCAAAATGTAAATTTTCTGATTCATTCCCTTGCTTAGAATCCTTCATTGTGTTGAAGAACAAAAATTCAACCGAGTGAATTTGAAGATGTAATTGGCTTTATTAAGTGGTTCATGAACGGGCAGGATCTCCTCTAGCAAGTACGGCCTTGTTTCAAGGAGTCCTACAAAAGGAACCTTTTTATAGATAGGAGGATGGGGCAAGGAGGTTATTAGCAAAGGAAAAGAAAGGATTATTTCTGATCAGCACATCTTTTGGGGGAGGGGGGAAGGGCATGACCGGGTTGTTTATCCTGCAGCTGACCTCACCGGTACTGATCAGGAAATTTCCCATTGAGGCTAGAAGATCTCATTCCTGGGATGGGTTGAAACTGTAATTAAGTCTTGGCTTGCTGTTGGGAGGTGGGGGTCGGGGTGGGCACAGATGAACCCACTTGGGGCTTATTTCTTTTTTGAACCAAATGGATACTCCTTGCTCTTTCAACAAAGACCAAAATCTTTGCTAAGCCCTCTGGCCTCTATGTGCCCTGTTCTTCCCGGTGCTCTCTGCTCTGTGGCTGTACTGCCCCCCTTTTCAGTATCTTCAACCCCAAACAACTTGTCTCCTGTTCCCTGGGATGCACGCACATGAGTCTCACGTGTGTTTCCCCTTCACATCTTGTCTCATTAGACCTTTCCCTCTGGGAGTCTTCCCTGTTATACAATCTTAGAGCACTCTGTTTTTCTCCTCTCTTAGCCCGCATTATAGATCGTGTTTCTGCGGTCCTTCCGTGTTTCTTTAGGATCTGTCTTCCCCACTGCCAAGTGCTCACGGGCAACGCCCATATCTGATCTCTCGGTAGCCCCAGCATGTGGGGCACAGTGCCGTGGTCGATAAACACCTGGGGGTGTGCGACCGGCCTGCCTGTGGGCCTCTGGAGAATTCCAAAGGGTATGAGTGCTCATGCAAATGCGAGAGAATTCATTCCACACTCTCTTACAGTCTTGGTAAGTTTGATAAAATATTATCTATTTTATCTGCTCAGCCTGACTTCAAAAGTCCATGGGGAAATTTTTATTTCAAAGCAGTTCCTATATTTAAACTTTGAAAAGGAAGAGCGACGAGCATTTCTCCCATCTTCCCGTTACGTCTTGAGCCATCTCAGCTCGGAGGGGACCAAGGCAGCAAATGAAGTAAGAGGCCATTGATATGCAAATATGCCATTAAGATCGGAGGCCCCACCCCAGAACTCCATCTCCATTCTTTCCATGTCAAAGCCAATTTGCATTTAAAAAAATGAATCTCCCAAACTTGAAATTATTCTTCAAAGCTAAAGTGCATGGAAATTAAACTATTGAAAATATTGAGCTTTCAATACAACACATTGCTGTTTTGGGGGGAGAAAGCTGGCTGTCCTTCAACAATTAGGTTCTGTTGGCTTGTGACGGGCTGCTGGGTTAAGGATGGACACTCTTGACCTTGGACTTTCCGCTGTTTCTCTGGAGCCTAGACACACCGAGCAGTTAAGGGAGGGGCTGCTGGAGACATGGGTCCCATTTTCGAGTTATGGAAACTGAGACTCAGAAGATCACTTGATGTATTTGAAATACAATCTAGTCTTCAGATCGCACATACGGAGCACCTCTCTCAACACTTCTTAAACTGTCAAAGGGCTGTCATTCTCTGCAGAGCAGAGACCAGACCTGCCAAGGCTACTCAGACCTGCTCTGCCCAGCAGATTTCACAGGAGCTTTGGAATGTATTTCTAATCTCATAGAAAGGAAGCAAAGCAAATTCCTTCCAGGTAATAGCAAGAAGGTGGGGAGCCCTTCATCTGTCCGGGTGCCGAAACCGGGCTTCACACAAAAGCCCCCAGGTGTCATAAAATCACTCCAGTGGCCGGATGCCAGGGTCAGAATTGATGACTTGAGAGGCAGAGGAGCACAGCTGCTGTGATGAGCTCAGAAAAATGGGATGTGGCTGCTGAAGCCAGAGCCTGCTCACTGCAAACCTCAGCTCTGGTCGCCAGCACTTTCCCCTCCTGCTGATGGATGATGGGCCAGGGGCTCCCACACCAGCGGACAGCTCCCATCTCTGCTTTGAGCTTGAAGCCATGTCACATTTGGGATTAGAATGTTGTTCTCCGATTCGAATGATTGCTTTCTTCTCTGCAACAGGCTCATGGTAGGAAGCATGTGGGAGGCAGGACAGCAAGTTCTGCTGTGCACCAGCTCTGTGGTCTTTAGCAAAAGACTCCTCTGACCCTCAGTTTCCCCATCTATAACAACAGACCGTATCTCATAGGGATCCATGAGAATCAAATGAAATACTGTAATGGGAAATCTTTAGCT